>NC_056687.1:44505000-45705000 GCF_018350215.1 Panthera leo | reverse complement strand
AATCAAATAATTTGCATTTCTAATGATTCCCAGGTGATGTTGATGCTGCTAGTCCAACCACATTTTAGACAGAACTCCTTTAGACAATCCTTTATTACCGAGGTACCCCAATTTAACCATTTTTCTGCTGTTGGACATTTATTTCCAATGATATGTTCCTGTAAATAATATTTCAGTAAACACCTCCTTATATAATTAGAAATAACCTATAAGCTTTCTAAGCTTGATACATATTGCTCTAAAATATGGCCTCCACTCCTATCACTGTATATGGAGCATCAGCTCTATCAACTTTGAGTAATACAGAGTATATCATTTATTATTTTAGTAAAATTTTATAAAAGTTATTCCATTTTAGTTGGCATTTCCTTGATTGCTGGTGAGAATAAACCTTTTTCCACTTATGTATTAGCAGTTTGTATTTCTTTTGTTTATATTGTTTCACTTTTTTTTTTCCCTATTGAGTTAGTGTCTAAAATGCTGATCAGCTCTGGGGCGCCTGAGTAGCTCAGTTGGTTAAGCTTCCAACTTGGGCTCAGGTCATGATCTCAAGGTTCATGGGTTTGAGCCCCCGCATCAGTGGGCTCTGTGCTGATGGCTCAGAGTCTGGAGCCTTTCTAGATTCTCTCTCCCTCTCTCTCTGCCCCTGACCTGCTCACACTGTTTCTCTCTCAAAAATAAATATATACAAAAAAAATTTTTTTAATAAAATGCTTATCAGTTAAAGGATTCTCTGACATCTTTTTGTATCGAATTTTCTCACTTGCCAATACAATGTATCACTGTTTATTTTGTTTGACATAGGGAGTTTGAAAATTAAAAGTAATCCAGGGGCACTTGGCTGGCTCAGTCAGTTAAGTGGCCGACTCTTGATTTTAGCTCAGGTCATGACCTCTCAGTTCATGAGTTTGATCTAGCCCAGAGCCTGCTTGGGATTTTTGCTTTTCTTCTCTCTCAGAGCCCCTCCTCCCCATGTTTGTGTGTGTGGAGGGGGGGCGGGGGGATGTGCACATGCTCTTCTTGCTCTCAAAATAAACGTTAAAAAAAAAAGTAATCTTGGGGTGCCTGGGTGGCTCAGTTGGTTGAACGTCCGACTTCAGCTCAGGTCATGATCTCATGGTTCATGGGTTCGAGCCCCACATCGGGCTCTGTGCTCACAGCTCGGAGCCTGAAGTCTGCTTTGGATTCTGTGTCTCCCTCTCTGCCCCTCCTCTGCTTGTGGTCTCTCTCTCTCAAAAATAAACAAACATTAAAAAAATTTTTTTAAAGTAATGCAGTTTACTGGTCTTTCCTGATACTTTCCATTGCTATCATGCTTAGAAAGTGGTTTCTCATCAAAACAGAATAAGTCATATTTAGCTAGTTTAGTTTTGTACTTTTTAAAATCATTTGTTACTGAATTTTAATTATTTTATTGTAACAATGAGATAAGTATCTAGCTTTTTGTTCCCTCCAAATTGTTAACCAATTTCCCCAAGTGTTCCTTTCTATAATATGGAAAACAATAAAAAAAAAAAAAAGAATATGTAAAAATGCCATCACATTCAAGGGTTAAAATCACATATATATAAGGGTCTACTTCTGGATGATCTATTCTGTTTCACTTAAATGTTTAGTAAGTATTACATTAGTATGACACTGTTTCAAATTATGTGGCTTTATCAGTACACTGACATTTGGTAGGGCAAGCCCTACCACATCAATCTTGATGGGCAAACTCAAGTCTATCAGGGTCTCAGTTCTCACAACTGTAAGTTGGGTCTATGCCTACCTTTGGAGCTTGCCTATGAGGAATTAACTCAAAGTACGTATATGAAGACACTCTGAAACTATAAAGAACTAAAAAGCTCTAAGTTATCATCTATTTCTGACTATATTATTATAGATGACCTCTTAAAATGATACAAATAATTCACAAGTAGAAGCTAAAATCAATACAACAGGGGCACCTGGGTTGGCTAAGCATCTGACTCTTGATTTTGGCTCAGGTCATGATCTCATGGTTCCTGAGTTTGAGCCCTACATTGATTGGGCTCTCCACTGACAGTGTAAAGCCTGCGTGGGGTTCTCTCCCTCCCTCTCTCTCTGCCCCTCCCCAGTTCATGCTCTCTCTCACTCTCAAAATAAATAAAAACATCTTTAAATAAAAATCAATGCAACAGATACTTATTAGTTATGAATGAATACTACTAAGTTACACAAAATGACTAATGGACCAAACATTGTTATATACATTTTCTAAGTAAAAAATATTCCTTCCAAGTTCATTTGAGCAAAAGAAAAACAAGTTGGCACCTGTTAATCAAAGACAGAAAAAAAGGGATGATGAAATAATCCTTATATCTACACAAGATTTCAGTTTCTCAGAGCTGTGGAAAAGCATCACAAGGCTAGTTTTACAAGTAGAGTCAATTTAATTTCTTTTCTTAACCCCTTTATTGTCATTCCACAAAGGAAAGATATGAATAGAATGTGCATACAAACCTTAGCACCAAGCTAAGGGTACAAGCAAGGAAGGGACAGAGACAGGGAGACACAGAATCTGATGCAGGCTCCAGGCTCTGAGCTGTCAGCACAGAGACTGATGCGGGCCTTGAACTCACGAACTGTGAGACATGACCTGACCAACTGGGCCACCCAAGCACCCCTCCTTAGCACCAACTGAGCCACCCAGGCACCCCTCCTTAGCACCATTTCTGTTCCCAAAATGCAGACACTGGTCTTACTGCCTGTCCTAATACAGGAAGAATTTGGACAACAGAAAACACTCTCATTCAAGGAAGTCTTAAATTAGAAATAAATATCGTACTGACAAAGTTAGCACCTAAAAGGTATTGGTACTGCCCCCTAAAATAGCACGAAAGGTCCTAGGTTATATGTATGGTACACAAAATCACACAATTTTTTTTTTTTTTGTTTTGTTTACCTAGTAGCGAAGACATTACACAATACTTTTTCCAATTCCCTTAATTAATCAGGGTTAGAAGTAAGGCTTAAGAGCTAGGTCCATAAGTTTAACTTTCTGGCTAAGTAAATTGTAAACTTACTTTAGTAAATCACTGGTTTCCTGTTCACTGTCTTGTGTTGTATCCAAAGAAAAGGAATCTGAGGGCTCTGCTGAGTTGGACTCCGGTTCTTCAGCTGGAAGTGCCTGGGTTCCCAGGGAGCCACCGAAAATCTCCCTTTCTCTTTTGACCCCTTCCTCAGGACGGTCACTGGGATTTTGTAAATCTTTCTCAGTTTTGTCATGGTCATCCTTGAAAGAAGACTGCTTGGCATCACCAAGAGATGATTTTCCTGAGATATTGAATAAGTTACCAAGAAACTGAAAAAAGCTTTCCTTCGGCTGCCTATCACTTTCTCCTATTTTGGTATCTGAAGTGGAGCGGGAGAGGTCATTTGGCTTTTTGGAATCTTCCTGCATTGGAAGAGCGATTAGCTTCTCAGCATGGTTCCTTTTGTGCTCACTTTGGGGAATCTTTGAAAACAAGATAGAGAATTATAAACATCATCATTTAAAAAATAACACAGATTGACCAATAACCTATTATACGACACACTGTGTGCCAGAGGCCAGGGATACATTTGTAAGACTGATGGCTTCTGATTCCTCGGGCCCTTTACAGTCTAATGAAGGGCATGGTCAGCACACATTAAAGCTGTATAGTAAACGTCACACAGAGAGAGAAGTACAGCATGAGTGGGAAGCCAGAACAGGAGTAAGCAGTCCAGGTTTGGTAGCAGTGACAGCAGAGGAGGTTAACTCAGAGGATGATTCCTAGAAGTGCCCTTTGAAGGAGACCTAATATGTGACTCTGTGATGCTTATGCATCTCCCTCCATCCCCATCTCTCATCTCGTCCTCCTCCCCTCCCCCCAACTCTATTTAGTGATGTGTCAGTTTCTAAAGAGTTAAAGATGAACGGAGTTTGGGTACAAAATGAGAAGAGTGAAAGATGTATATGGAGAGGTAAGTAAAGGGACAGACCATGGCATATGTTATGTATATTTAAATGCGGCTTTCATTACTCTGAGCTAATGGACAGTACTTTCAAGCACTCTGGACCATCAGACAATACCTAAATAGACCTCATTTCGGCACTGTGCTAACCCACGAAGGCGCCACATTGTGTAAAACTGTTCCTCAATAAGATGAGGAAAGACAGCAACATGGTCTATCAATTCAGAGGAAAAGTCCACTATCCTTAATAGTAAAACACAAAACCCTGAGATGTGCATTAATGCAAAGCCTGGGCAGTACTGGGAATTCCTGCAGATGTTAAACAGTTCTGCAGGTGTGTTTCACCTGCTCATAGTTAAGTTACTAGGAAAGCAAAGCATATTCATGTGCACGCTCTGTGAGGAAAGACTGAGCTGCTGTATCGACATTCCATGTCACACTCTTTCCTGAAGCTTCAAGAGCTTTATGCCCATGTGCCAACTCAGCCTGTGCCTGCTCACCTACTTGTAAAAGGAATGTCTGCCTGACAGTATCTGTCAGATGTCAAGCTCACTAGTCCTCATAAAAGGAAAGCTCAAGTGCGAGTCAGAGAAAGGTCGGTACACCAAGGTAAAACCACCTTAGGGCACTGTACGTTCACACGATAAAGTTTTATTAAGAGGCTGATCCTCAAGCAGGCAAGAGCATCATAATTATAATGTTATTTAACTTGTCCCATATTTTAATCCAAATTCAAAACAGTTTAAAGAAGTGTTCCACTAACTGCTAATAAAATTTAGCATATTCAAGCTTGAGAAAATGTTTAGGACCTATAAGCCCTGGAAATTAATTTCAAGCAAACAGTATTTTAAGTTTGTTCCCACCTTGGGAGTCAGAGGGTATTTTTGAGGAAATACACAGATAGCATTCTTTTTCTATGAGTCAGGAGCTTAATAAAACTTGTGAGTCTCTACATTTAGAATATCATCAACCTTCCAGAGTCACTCAAAGTCTCACCTTTTACTGGTTTCAACTGCAACTTGATCCCACACGTCGCCACCTCATCCCTCCAAGTTTCTGCTCATCATGGGAGCCTGTGTTATAAATCAGTTGTGCCCTCTCTTCCCAAAAACAGCATAAAGAGCCTCTTAGTTTGGCAAGAGAAATGCTAGCTGACATTTTGAAAATGCTTCTGTGTATGAAGATATACATTTTTTTGTTCTTTATGCCATTTAATTTGTTGTAATTATCAGCCACAACATTTCTTCCTGTCAAAAGGAACTAAGACTGTAACATGAACAGAACGGTGATTTTTTTTTTCTATAGTTAGTATGAATGACTGCTCTTCCTGGGTAGCTATTTGAAGGAAGTAAACTATAGGCCATTCATTAGAATATTGTAAATATTCTTAAAATGCTTTAAAGATTCACAAGAGTCTTATAAAATTGGGCAATGGATTTTTTTTTTTAAAAAAAGGAAAATTAAGAGAATATGGAGATTACATTTTTTGACATCAATAAAATCCCAAGAATAATTTCTGTCCAAAATATTATATAGGCATCTGACTCTTGATACCGGCTGAGGTCATGATCTCAGGGTCGTGGGATCGAGCCCTGTGTTGGGCTCCGCACTTACCATAGAGCCTGCCTGGGGTGCTCTCGCTCTCCCCCCTGCCCCTCTCCCCTGCTTACATGTGTGCACACACTAAGGAAAAAAAAAACTATTTCACTGCCTCAACTATCATTTTTTACTTGACCTTTCAAAATACTGTAGACTGCTTTCTAAACAAAAAAAAAGATATGTTTGCTAAGTGAAAGCATTTACACTTAACCTTTTTAGAGTTATACATAATTTTTTAAAACAATTGTTTGTTTTTCCTTCCCAATTTTCAGTATTTAAATATATATATTTTTAATTTTAATGTTTATTTATTTTTACAGAGAGAAAGAGAGAGAGCAGGCCAGGGATGGGCAAAGGGAGAGGGGGAGAGAGAGAATCCCAAGCAGGCTCTGTGCTATCAGTGCAAAGCCAGACCCGGGGCTCAAACTCATGAACTGTGAGATCATGACCTGAGCTGAAACCAAGAGTAGGACACTTAACTGAGTCAGCCAGATGCCCCCCAATTTTCAGCTTCTTTGCTATTCTAGAATCTCTGTATCTTCAGTTTACTGAAGAGCATTTTTTTTTGTCCTTAGATGTCTCCATTGCTTCAATTTCTCCCTAAATCTCACGAGAAATTTGTTTATAACAAGAAAAAAAAGTATCTAAATCCAGAAACAAAAACTAGCAGAAAAGTGTACTGCTATTCAAAGTAACACAATAAATTCTATATTTATATAATTAAAATTTTAAGTCTGATCTGAAACAGCTGCTCTTTCCCCTCAGCCTAAACAACAATAAAATTCAGCCTGCCACAAGCTAGGGCCAGTGCTGCCTGCCAGCAGGACTGTCTGCCAATGTTCCAAGGAGTAGAATGAAAGCAGTCAGGATCCAAGCAAACAAAACATCAATTCCAGTTGTTCTCAAAGATGTTGGTATTCTGAACATAACATACAAAGGCTACTGACGAAGGCATATGTTATCTGGGGAACTGGGACATTTTTTTTCCTTCATACACAATTTGTTGCAATGCAGTGCCCTTAGGTCAATTTCATCCATCTCTCTACTCTCTTTGCTATGTCCCCAATACATGGAAGCATAGGAAAGCATTAGGGACACTGATTAGTGAAATGTAGCTTTGGCCTCAACGTGCTTATAGTTTAGGCAAGATGGTTATCACTGTGCCACTGTGTGGGGCTTAGAAGAGGTATGCACATAATGGAGGATACAATGAACTTGACTGGGGATGGGGAGAATCCACTGCAAGGAGGAGGGAACATCTGAGCTTGCTCCTAAAGGCTGAGAAGAGCATCCTAGACACACAGTATAGTATGTTCAAAAACAGAAGTATGAACTATGTTTGTCATGGCAGTGGTGAGGCTGAAGAAGACTGGGGTAAAGAGAATAGAGAATGAGGTTGATAAGATGACTCACAGAAGCAGAGGGAGAGGGACAACAAAGTCAGAGACAACTAAGTTTTCTAAATTGGGCAACTATTTGAGTAAAGCCAAAAAATGGATATGGGAAATAGGAGAGGTGAGATTAGGGCCTTTGTGGGGTTGGGAGGAGATAAGGCAACAAATTACTTAGATGGCAAATACATTGAATTTTTGGTCCCCTGGTGATGGACAAGTTGAGATGTCTGGAAAATACTCAGAAGCATAGTTTAAGAATGCAATTTGGCAAAAGACAGTGTGTGCAGGATAAAGGGGGGGACCAACAAAAGAGCCCTCAGGAAAAAAAGATTTTAAAAAGGTGCAAATAGAGAAGAAATGACTGAGCGATGGAAAAGGCAAAAACCAGACCAGCTCATCCCTCCAGAATACTGGTTGCAAAGGACAACGAGGATTTCTAAAAGCAAATGGGGACTAAATGACAAATGCCAATGTGAGGGCAAGAAAGGTGACTATCGTCTCCCACTGTTCTTCAAAAACATTAGGTACACTCATACCTCAGGAATTGTACATCTACTCTTTCTGCTTAGAATGTTCTTCCCCCACATAGCTGTATGACTCACTCCCGTTCAGACCTTTATTGGAAAGTCATCTCTTCATTGAAACCTTCCCCAGTCATGCTAAAATAGTAAATTCCTCCACTATGAAAGTGCCAGTATCCTCTGATTTTTCTCCTTTGTACTTGCCAATATCAAATACACACACACATACACTTATATTATTTAATATCTGTTTCTTCCTATAGAAAGTAAAAACTGCAAGTGCAGGGATTTTTGTCTATTTTATACAGTGTAGTGTCTCTAGCACTTGAAATGTTCCTGACAATAAGAGGTGCTCTCCAATAGTTGTTGAGTTAGTAAATGAGGAACTAGGACTATAGAGAAGCCCGAAGAATGCAGAAGAAATAGTTGCAACAACTCAGGAACTTGCGAGTACAGCCTCCAACTCAAGGTGTTAAGCCAGGAGTAGTAGTTAAACAAGGGAATAGGAACAGTCCATAAATAGAAGGGAGCACTCTGAGAAGTTTTTTTACTTAAAAAAAAAAAAAAAAAAAAAAAAAAAAGGAAAGACAGAATATGAGAGTTTAAGGTCCAAGATAGAATAGATGTATTTTTTTAAAAATTTTTCTTTAATCTTTATTTATTTTTGAGAGAGAGAGAGAGAGAGAGAGAGAGAGACAGAGTGCGAGTGGGGGAAGAACAGAGAGGGAGACACAGAATCTGAAGCAGGCTCCAGGCAGCTGAGCTGTCAGCACAGAGCCTGATGTAGGGCTCAAAGTCACAAACCGTGAGATCATGACCTGAGCCAAAGTCAGACACCCAACGGACTGAGCCACCCAGGCACCCCTAGATGGCTTTTTGATCCTGTTCTGTGGATCGGCTCTGCACCTACTGGAAAGGGAGTAACTGCTATACAAGAGAGAAGGATGGCAGGTTCCAGAATAAAAAGCACAATGTAAGATAGAGACCAGTATAATCTCTAATACTTCTAATAATAATAATAAAGGGCAAGTATTATCCTTAGAGAAGAGTAGAGACATTTCCCCCTTCCAGGTAAAGAGGTAAGGAAGTGGCTAAGACCTGAGCAATGCTGTGAGGGGAGAAGCCAAAGATCAAGGTCCAACAAGTGGCTGTGACCTCAGTAAAGTGAGAGGAGAGATAACAAGCCAAAGGAGGGACACGTAGGTGGAGCTGGGATTTGGGTTCCCCAAATAGAGAACACCTGGAAGATTGTTTTTGGGGAATGTAGTAGTAATTGGCTGAAATGGGTATACCAAGTAGCAGTTAGGGTCAAGGCAAACTTGAAAGCATTCACTCATTCAGTAAATAATGAACAAAAGGATACCATTCCAGGTGTTTAGATGCAACAGTAAAAACAACAAAACAAAAAACCACCAAGAGCACTGCTTTCATGGAACCCACATTCTAGTGATGTAAGAATTTGTTTGCAGGTCTAACTAGTATTGGAGTGTATCACCTCCTATGAGCAGTCTATAGCAGGGAACAGGTGGCAGGTGCTGTCCCAACATTGTGATTAGCACAGGACATAAGGTCAAAAAGGTCAGGGGTAGAGTGTGTCACCATAGAGACTGTTGAGTGGAAAACAGTGAAGAGCCAGGTGACTCTTCCTTTACTGTGTCAAGCATCTGACTTCATCATCCTTTCTACCTCAGACTGTGCCTTTACTGCACATAGCAAGGGTAATACTTCAGACACCCTGACTCACAGATCCTGAGCGCCCTCAACTCCAGTGACTTCCACTGCCACTTTTCTTGCCTCTTTGGTTAACTCTGACCCTAGTGGTTACCCATGACTGTGTCACCTCTGAAACTCCATCTCAAGCATTCCCCAGTGTCCCCACCTTCTCATCTTTCCGGCTGTCTTACCACACTGTCCCCTGCCTCATCACAGCTTCTGTCCTCTCTTACACTGTCCCTTTCAGTTCCCACAAAATTTCCTGTATTTTCTGTCTGGCTCTCAAATGAAGAATAACCTCAAAGTCTCTTTGTTTTATTCCTTGGCCATCCCCACCCAGAAAATTTCCAGTTTTATCTTTTCTGCCTAAGCGAATGAGTCTTGCTTTAAAAAGCCCCAAGTATATGCACGCTATGCAGATACAGGCAGCCAATAATTCACAATTTACAGCCTCTGCTGGAAATCTGTCTGTACTCTTTCCTCATTTTCCACAGCAGCTACTTCCCACCTCTCCTACTCCCTTCACTATCCCACAGACTTGCTCATCAGAGCCCCCTACCCTCTCTTTCATGCAGATGATCCCTCACAGCTCTGACTCTAGCAGGATCTGCGCGGCTTCCTTCACTGATGCTCTTCATGAAGGAAGGACTCCTCACCCAAGGCGAATTTCTCCACCACGGCACAAGTTGAGTCCTTGTTGCCTCCTTGGGAATTAAAGTTCCTCATCTGCCCCTTCTGTTAGCCCACCGTTCATAAGTAAATGTCCAAGGAAAGCCCTCTCCACTCTTTACTAACAACCTCCTCAAAAAAGGATTCCTAACTCTCACCATCTTCTTTCCCCTTTCCTCCCAAATCACTCCTTAAGTGCTTGCATAATCTAGCTTCCTCCCCAGTTGTGCTGACCACAATCTCTAAAATACACTGTCCTACTTGCTAAGATACTTTCCCCCCGCCTCGTCCGTGTCTGCAGAATGTGAGATTTAATCCCTTCCTGATAACCAATCTTCCTGTGGCTTCTATGACATTACTCTGAGATTTACCTTCTTCTCTAAACTTTTTCCATCTCCTTCCAGTTCACATCATTCTAGCCATCCCTTATGTAACATGCTGCTTCAATTTCCAGCCTAGGACTGCTTTATCTTCATGATCATCTTATCAGGTTTCATTTCCCACAGATTAATCAGAGGATTCCCAGATTTTTATTTGTAGCTCAGACAGTATATCTGATATATTAGTTATAACTATCAATTCACCATCCATATCCACCTGGATACTTCATTGGAACCTCTAGCTAAAGACATCCAAAACTGACCTGACTATGCTTTGTTTCCACTCTTCCTTTTTCTGCAAACCTTAACATTCCCATTTGTTAAAAAGTCAGACAAAATCATCAGGATACCATGACCTCTCCCCTAGAATACTGCCAGCAGTGACTTAATCTGTTTCCTTGCTTGCACTGTCCCCAGTCTACTCTCCAGATAAAAACTAGAGCAGTCTTTTAGAATTCAAATCTGATCATCCTTAAAAACCTTTAAAGGCTATGCATTGCTGTCAGGATAAAATCCAAACTCTCAAGTATGGCACTCAAGGTACTGGTGGGTGGAGGCCCCTGTGTCTTTCTCCAATTTCATCTCTTGCCACTCACAATGCTTGCAATGTCTAATGTCATCATATCCATCCTCATTCAGTCCTTCTCCATCTCCTCTCTCCCCTCTCTCTTCTTACTACAGAACATCCTTGCAATAATGCTATTCCCACTGCTGAGACCACTTATTCCTTGTCCTCTTTGCCTGGGAAATTTCTAATACAACTCAGGTTTTTCAGAATGAAAATCACCTATGCACATGTTCTTCCAATAAACATCCCTACCATCCTGTTTTCCCTGCCACCACAAGGTAAAGGCAAACAATTTTATATGCTTTCACCAAAAGGAAGACTATCACCTAAATTATTAACAGGTACTAAAATCTGACACTCATAAACTAAAAAAAACAGCTGCTTACTAGAGAATTCTAGTTGGTTTGCTAAGACATCTGGCTGTTAACACATTACCTGACAAATTTGCCAAATTTTGAAATTCTACCACCAATAGTTACTATTTCTTCAGTTTTGAGGGAGATATTTATTATCAGATTTTTACTGATATCCTGAGTTAGCTATAGTTTAAGTAGTGCTAAAATTTTTAATCAAAATCACTATTTACTTTCATCATAATGGATTTAATTTGTGGGATGTTGTTTAATTAACTATAAACTATTGAGACATATTTACATGAATACTTTTTTCCAATAAATGGGTTTCACAACTAATGGTAAGGTGCAAAGGTGAGCTATTTATACCCTTATTGTTAAAGGAATTTTTGTTTGAAAGGTAGTATTACATTTTTATCACAGAATTATTTTTCCACTAAAAAATTAGAACAGGCCAGCCGGTTGGACATCAACTATTTCACCCTGACTAATCTGGTTATTGTTTAACATAATAAGTTATCTGCAACTTTTAGTCATGACATATCTGTGCTGTGATGAGTTTTGAGATGTCACAAATAATTTGTTACTAAAATTAGTTAAAAAGCTGAAGTTTGGGGCACTTGGGTGGCTCAGTCAGTTAAGCGTTTGATTTCGGCTCAGGTCATGATCTCATGGTCTGTGAGTTGAACCCCACATTGGGCTCTGTGCTCACAGCTCAGAGCCTGGAGCTGCTTCGGATTCTGTGTCTCCCTCTCTGCCCCTCCCCTGCTCACACTCTGTCTCTAAAAAAATACATTTTTAAAAAGCTGAAATTTCACTTACAAATAGTATTCTAGAATGGGGGGTGCCTGGGTGGTTTAGTCAGTTAAGCATCTGACTCTTGACTTAGGCTTAGGTCATGATTTCACAGTTTCATGAATTCAAGGGCCACATAAGGCTCTGCACTGACCCTGCAGAGCCTGCTTGCGATTCTCTCTCTTTCTCCCCCTCCCCTGCTTGTGCTCTCTCTCAAAATAAATAAATAAATTTAAATGCTCTAGCATGAAATCAAGTTTTATCTGTGATGATACTTTCAGTTTTTCATTTCCATGTAATTTCTGACAAAGGGATTTAGTTATATATAGTGTACCAAACAAGTGCCCATAACCACAGGTGACCCAAGACAGTCATCTATCATCTGTGTCAGAGGAAAAAAAAACATGAGAGTAAAAAACTGCCAGTCTAAAATATGAAAAGTCTCAGCTATAGAGTAGCAATGGGTATGGACAGGAAGAGAGGGCTGTTGATGGTCCCTGGCACAATGAAGAGACAAAATGACAGAGTCATTTCCAGATGTCAAGATAGGGTAATTGGCGGCACCTTGAAGCAAGATAGGGAATACAGAAGAGAAGGAAATTAGGATAAAATAGACTGAGTTCAACTTTGAGACCGTCAAATCTTATACCCAGTGACACTGACAGGAAAGGTGCAAAGAATTGGCTCTCTTACCCTAAAGCTCAGGAGAACACATTGGGCTGGAAGGACAGATGTGAGCCTTGTCAAGGGTTAAGATGTAGGTAGAAATTCAATCAACCAGGGCAGGTGTGTAACGAAAGAAGAAAGAGGAACCAAATGACATAAGATAGGAGAAAGGCCACTCCTTTCTGTTATGGTATCAAGATTTCTCTGATGAAAACACTGGGCCAGAAGAATAAATGTTTTTAATTCTATGAGAGCTTTCTGGAACCCCCTTCTAATGTTCTCAAATCAGTATGTGGCACCCATGGAGGAAAATATACTCACAGAAATCTGGAGTATGTAGATAACCTTTCATAGACAGCTTCCATTTGATAAGGTACTCCATCATACCACAAAATAGGACCACTACTAGTCTCTGACAGAATGGAGCTGCCACAAATCAAACCAGATACCTTATACTACATTCAACACCCGGATCAAGGTCAAGGATCAAGGCCCCAGACCAGCACCAGCCACACTGACAGGCTCTGGCCCTGGCAGTTCCTTTGGTCATCTGGACTACACAGTGATACACAGTGCAATCTCCACTTCGGGCACCTGACAGCCTCAGTCTTTATAGAAGGAATTAAGGGCTGAGAATTTTTTACTTCTGGCTAAATTTCAATGTGTGTACCTCCATGTGTGCCTTCTATTCAAATGTGATAGAGTTAACGTTTCTAGTAACTACTTCTATACTATTCACCCAGAAAAAGTCAGCATCATTCTCAAAGAGTTATTTCTAAGTTTCAGCTAGACTTTATATGGCAAGAAGGCAGCTCTTTTCCTGAGTACCTATTTTGTGTCCAGCATCAGGTAGTGCTGTATGTGTTATCTTGGTTAATTCCAAAGCACTTCTATGAAACGGGATTTGAACAACCTTCCACACACTCCCACTGCAGATCAGCAAACCAAAGTTCAAAGAAGTTGAGTAAATTTTCCAAGATTACAAAACTACCACATGGAAAGCTGGGATTTAAGCCCAGATCTGTCTGATTCCAAAGACTGTTCTTTCCATCACTGCACATGTAATTTTAAAACTTTTCCAAGGAGGCCCATGGTTGGCAGAGGCAGATAGGTAGTGGCTCACTATGAGACAACTCATTCCATCATCAACATTCCTATCAACTAAAGCTTTAATCTATTTATAAATGGGTTCCAAAAGTGATTACAATTGAATTTTTTTTTTTTTAAAGAGTTCTTGTATTTGAAAAAAAAATTTGGGGGCGCCTGGGCAGCTCAGTCAGTTAAGCGTCCGACTTCAGCTCAGGTCATATGTCACAATTCGTGAGTTTGAGCCCCCATCGGGCTCTGTGCTGACAGCTCAGTGCCTGGAGCCTGCTTTGGATTCTGTGTCTCCCTCTCTCTCTGCCCCTTCCCTGCTCATGCTCTGTCCCTCTCTCCTTCAAAAATAAGTAAGTACATTAAAAAAAAAAAAATTTGAAAAAGAAAAATTTGAAAATCTCTACATAAAACTGACGTTTTACTGCCGCTATTATCTGTATTGCTGAGAAAAAAGATAGCAAGCATTTAAGGCCATAATTTATTTAAAAAATTAGTCCAGTAAGCAACTTCCCCCTAGCCTAACCAAGAAAACATTTAACATATTTAAATTTGGCTATCATTTCACTTTCGGCCAAGAAAAGTTGAAAGAGACCAATAAGGAAGGAAGTTACGCATATCAAAATATGAACAGATGTATATATTGAGTATGTCCATCTTACTAAACAACACTGTACACTCAATAGATTAGTAGAAGGAACAGTTAGTGACTATTTCTCTTCAATAAGAACTTCTTGAGCTACAATTTTCCCATCTTTACCTGGCAATAGTTAAAAAAAAAAAATAAAAAGTGTGTGGAGGGGGTCTGGGTGGCTCAGTTAAGTGGTCAACTCTTGATTTCAGCTCAGGTCATGACCTCGTGGTTCATGGGTTCTAGCCCCATGGCAGGCTTCACACTGACAGCACAGAGCCTGGTTGGGATTCTCTCTCTCCCTCTCTCTGCCCCTCCCCAGCTTATGTTCTTTCCCTCTCTCAAAATAAATAAATAAACATTAAAAAAAAAAAAAAAGTATGAGTCTTTGTTAAGTGACTTATTCACAGGATTAAAAATAGATGTTATGAATCATAAATCATAGTAATATGCACTAGACTGATACTCCTTGATTATTCATAGGTACATCATAGGCATCTATAAACCGCCTGTTAAAAACCACTCTAGAAACTTCACGAAAGTTTTATGATTAGTTACAAGCAGCAGTTCTAAAATGGGAAAAAAGTTAAATTTTATATAAAGCAGATTTCAAGCTATTGAGAACAAGCCTAATAACCATCAATTTATTTAGGGCTGGGTTGGAGAATCTATAACCTATGGTCCAAATTCAATTCACTTTACTTAGCTAATGACTCATTTCTGAAAATAGAATCTAATTTTTTAATAAGATTTCTTTTTGGTAAATCTAGTTTATGAATATATCTTATAAATTAAGTTCACAAATGCGGAACATTATACAGAACTGTATCTGAATTCTCGTCTCCTCGCACTAACAGTGTAGGTTTGTTAAGTGACAATCTTTGAGATTCACTTTCTTCAATTATAAAAAGATAAAAATTCTAATTAGCACTGTTGATGAAGCACACATACTGTTTCTCTTGTACAAAACATTACAAAATGATAGTAAAGGAAATGTTTAAGTTATAAATACAAAGAGAGGAAGAGAATAGATATTAGCGGATAAGAAATTTCAAAAAATGTTTAGAAGGCAAAGGCAGCTGGAGGCAGGGTAACTGACCACAGGAAGCTTCTAACCAACTGCTCCAACCCAACTTCTACCCAACTGCTCCAACCCAAGGGGGAGCTCTGATCATGAAGGAAACAATCTAGTCCATGGACAACCTGAAAAAGGTCAGGTTTTAAAGACACTAGGTACCACTTAGGACAGTGTGAGACACAGGATAAAAAGTAAAGAGTTTGGTTGAAAATATTCGGACAGAATACGTGAGCCCAGGGCTCTTCCCCTTTCCTAAGCAGTTGAAGGATCCTCCCTACCTCCCATCACCTTCACCTCCCAACCAAATACATATAGAGAACATCTCTGAAGATAGCAAGACTTTTGGCCAGACTGAATTTGAGGTATCAAAGGCCATCCATGCAGAAATGTCTGGAACACTGATGCTCAAGTCTGGAGTTAAAAAGCAATGTCAAATAGAGATGTGAGAGCCAAAAAAATAAAATAATAAGACTGAAAGATAATTACTTCGGAAGACTGACATTGAGGAAGACCTAGGACTTTGAGAAACATCTATATGAAAAGTCATTTAGCCAGAAAATCAGAAGGAAACAGAAGGTATTCACCAGAGGCAGGAAATGAAACAAAGTATGATATTATGGAAGCAAAGATAAAAAAATAAATCTCTGTAAAGAAGACAAGACCTGGAAAATTAAGTGCCTCAATAGGTTAAATAAACTAAGAATTAAGAAAAGACTACTGACTGTGGTTAGCAAGATGTCACTGGTTTCATGGGATGACTTTTACTCATTTAACCACTTACTGAGTATTTATAACATGTGTACCAGGCACAGTACTAAGCTTCCCATGTCTGAGGAAACTAGAAAAGAGATAGGAATCAAATTGAAAGGATCAAGAATTTAACAATGATTGAAACAGACTTTCATAAGAAACTTTTGGGTAGAAACAGGGAGTGAAGTGAAATGATAGACTGAAAAGAAACCAGACCCACAAAAAGAAATAAAACAAAACAAGAAGAGAAACAGAAGCCAGCGAAGATGGAGGGATGGACAGTCAAGGCAAGGTCCAAGAGAAGGCAGGAAATAAGAGACCAAACCACTAGAAAGGGGCCCAAGGAAGTTTATTCTTGGAAGGCAACAAGGGATGAAAACTCCTCTGAAGTTGGTAGCTGGAAGCAGAGAATGAGAACATGTCTCCCACTCTTTTAAATAACAGTAGGCGTGAATGCACCAAGACCAGGTGTCTAAGGCTACAAGACCGAAGACTGCAGACCCCATAGAAAAATAAAGGTAGAATATGGACTAAGTATCTACAAGTTTTGCCAGCCATAGAAACCTAATTCATATAAAAGAAATAAATTTATCAGTGGAAAGACAAATCCAAGTGTTAGAAATAGCTACTGATGTTCGCAAAACAGCAAAACTTATATGGCATATAAGTGACAGCTAAGAATATAATGATGTCCAGACATGGTATCAAGCTTCTATAGTCTTTAGTTGTTTGAAAAATACAATTAAATTTTGTAGCTTAAACTTACAACTAAACAATCTTCAACATCTTGATTTGGCATCTCAAAATCAAATACAAAAGGAAACAGATAACATTTATTATTCATAAATCTGTTACATTTCAGACTCAACAGGAAAAATGCTGCATATTTTTCCTCATCACAGAAGGCATTATCATAAAATTCAGATTAATAAGATGGAAGCATGGTAACAAATGTCACATTACAGTAGAGTGCTGTGTTTCAGAAAACTACTTATTAGAAAGAAAACAAATATGCATGTTTTATTCCACTTGCTTCTGAAAAGACTTAAATTGAGACTATTTACAATAACAAGATCATAAATATTGTTGCTGACCCATTTTTTCCCTGAAGGAATGGTGTTGACTATTGGTATTATCAAAATACATATTTTTTATGCATGGCAGAAATAGGTATCTAAACCACTGGATCTGTGTGGCTAGGTTGAAGAAATCTTACTAACAGTTTCCAAAGGACCAAAATGCTCAGGCCACTCCAGTGGGAGTGTCGTGATGCCCTTCCAATATGAGTTCAGTGGACTGCCCGTGTGTAAGTAATCCAATAAGCCTTAAACCATAAGAGAAACAATCTTGGGACTGTGGACCATATTTACTTGGGAACACAGATCCCAAACTGAAATTATCTTGGGTATTCAAAACAAGATATTAAGAATGGATAGAAAGACTGTAATAATAGAGGTCCAGCTGCTATATTTGTCCCACATATATATTTACCATATCTACAAAGGTGTGCCTTTGTCTGCAAGTAGAAAGAAAGACTATAGGGAAGACCAAGTTTGAAGAGTGAAGGTTTTTTTTTAGTGAGATTATAGCTGAAGTAGTACAGTATCAGTTACAGGCCATGTGGGAAAACAAGTAGAGACCAAGACAAGGGAGGCACAGCAAGGAGAGCAGGAATGTTTGGTGAAGGTTAAGGAACAGGTACAATCAGGCAATGAGGGATTAGAAGATGGAATGACAGTAGCTGGTAGCCAAAGAAACCTTGAAGTTTGAGATCTCAAAAGAAAATATTTCCTGTAAAACAACATAAGAGCAAGGCTGCATGTACACCAAGAGAAGTAAAAATCTTGAAGTAAGGAAACTCAAGACCATGCAAAAACTGAAGAAGAAGAAGAAAGCTACAAAGCCCATGCAGTGGCAACCATCAGGCTGGCTAACAACTGGTTGAGGAGGTAGGAGAGGAGTAGGCAGAAATGTTACAAAACCTTAAAGCAGGATCTAATAGTCAAACTCACAAAGAAATGAAGAAAGATAAAGAAAGCAAAGTAATCCTGATTTTTTTCTTTCAATAAAGTTAAAAAAAAAATCAGATCCTGATATTTTCTTTCAAAAAAATTTAGGGGGGCCTGGGTAGCTCAGTTGGTTGAGTGTCTGGCTCTTGATTTCAGCTCAGGTTATGATCCCAGGATCCGAGGATCAAACCCCATTTTGTCTCCGCATTGAGCATGAGACCTGCTTAAGAATATCTTCCTCCCTCCCTCTCTCTTCCTCCCCACCTCCAGGCACCTGGGTGGCGAAATCATGGCTCAGGTCATGACCTCATGGCTCATGGGTTTGAGCCCCACATCAGGCTCTGTGCTGACAGCTCAGAGCCTGAAGCCTACTTAATTCTGTGTCTCCCTCTCTCTTTGCCCCTCCCGTCCCCCCACTCACACTGTTCCTCTCTCTTTCAAAAATTATATTTCAAAAAATTAAAAAAAAAAAGAATCAAGGGGCACCTGGGTGGCTCAGTCGGTTAAGCGGCCGACTTCAGCTCAGGTCATGATCTCGCGGTCCGTGAGTTCGAGCCCCACGTCGGGCTCTGTGCTGACCGCTCAGAGCCTGGAGCCTGTTTCAGATTCTGTGTCTCCCTCTCTCTGACCCTCCCCCGTTCATACTGTCTCTCTCTGTCTCAAAAATAAATAAAACGTTAAAAAAAAAAAGTTTAAAAAAAAATCTCTCCCCCACTTGAGAATTCTTTCTAAAATAAAATTTTAAAAATAATTAAAAAAATAAATTTATATTGTTGACTATGATGGGGAAGAATGAAAACAACTTTATCTCAACCATATCTAATGCCTTTTGAATTATATAATGTTTAAAAGTCCCCCTGTGAGGGAGAGGAGAAAGTGGGTGATGGGCATTGAGGAGGGCACCTGTTGGGATGAGCACTGGGTGTTGTATGGAAACCAATTTGACAATAAATTATCTATATATCTAAAAAAAAAAAAAAAGGTCCCCCTATCAGGCAGCACCTGGGTGGCTCAGTCATTTAAGCGCCTGACTCTTGATTTCAGCTCAGGTCATGATCTCAGGGTGAGTTCGAGCTCTGCATCAGGCTCTGTGCTGACAGCGCAGAGCCTGCTTGAGATCCTCTCTTCTCTCTCTGCTTCTCCCCCACTCCCATTCTCATTCTCTCTCTCTCTCCCTCTCTCAAATACACAAACAGCAACAAAAAGTCCCCCTATCAATAATGAAGAATTCACTGGACTTTGTGGTCCTCCCACTGACCAAGCTAACTTACTCTGGAATGCATGGGAAGTACAAGCATTCTCCTGTATAGACTGTCACAAATCATGTAAGAAGAAAGTAACTGAGAACAGACTCCATGACTGTGGTACAGCTACGAAAACTTGGTCACCTATCTGGCATCGTATCACCTGACAAAACAAATGTACAATTTCTAGTAAACCACTTATGAGTTTAAAAAAAAAAAAAAAAAAAAAGTCACAAGGTTTCGTGATTCTCAAGGATTTTTTTTTTAATTTTTTTTTAACGTTTATTTATTTTTCAGACAGAGAGAGACACACAGCATGAACGGGGGAGGGGCAGAGAGAGAGGGAGACACAGAATCGGAAGCAGGCTCCAGGCTCTGAGCCATCAGCCCAGAGCCCGACGCGGGGCTCGAACCCGCGGACCGCGAGATCGTGACCTGAGCCGAAGTCGGACGCTTAACCGACTGAGCCACCCAGGCGCCCCGATTCTCAAGGATTTTTAACCGCACTTATCGGTAACTATCTAGGGAGGTGTGTAGCTTACACACTTTTCATGCTAGTCCTGTAGAAGAAAAAAAAAAAAAAAAAAAGCCAGTTCATATGTGAGCTGATCAAAAATATCCATCACATACTACGAGCATGCAAGAACATGTTGTTAACTACTGCCCACCTAAAGTACTATTAGATGTCAGCAGCATTTGGGAAAACACAACATAAATCAAAGAATGTCCTAGGGAAAAGAAACTCTGGAGATCAGGTGATCCATTTCACAGATTTAGAACTAAAACTAAGGCTCTGAGATGTTAAGTGCCTGAGCTGAAGGCCTCACAGAAGGTTAGTGGCAGAACTGGGATGAGCACACCATTCTCTGACTCTCTCAGTGCCCACTCCCCCCACCCTGCCCCACATACTATGTCCAACAGAGGTGGGCTGGATTTACACATCAATAATACAGTGCTCTTTTTCAAATGTCAAATGAGACGCAGAATCTAAAAGGAGCAGAAACTAAGAAAAATATTTGCTTAATATAATATTAATTTGAAACTATACCTTTACTGCTTCTGATGAAAGCGCATTTTCCTTTTTCTGACTTGTGCTCATGGGCTCATTTTCAACACTGAAAAATAAAAACCACAGTTTCTTTGAAATTAAAAGAGAATTACGAAAATACAGTTTCTTTGTTTAAAGTAAAAACTGAAAGGTCCTTCACTTGCAATGCTCAAAGGATTCACACACAATATGTAAAAGAATATGTTCATTTGAATCTCTACACTTGAAAACACATTCAAATATACTCATCTGAGCCTCAGAAATTCTTGTGAATCTATCACGCGCTACATTCTTATGTTGATAATCATCATTACAAAGAACAGCGTACAACTATCTTGGAAATGATTAACACTCTACAATTTTATTTATATTAGGGTTTTCCACAGCCTGATATATATTTTTTAATGCCTATACTGAATGCTACATGGAATACAATATATTTCTATTCAGCAAGTCTTTATAAACATATAGGATCATCTAGTGAACTTTGGGAATACTCAAAAATAGATGCAGGCTTATCTAGCCCCAAATGTGTCCCAGATGGCCACCTTAAGAACCTGATTTTCCAGACAGTCACCTCCCAATTGTCTGGTCTAGAATACCTTCACAGATGCCTTATGTCATAATGAACTATGCTTCCTATTAGGCACATATACATTTCAGATATAAACTTTTATATTTGTTTTATACACGATCTTATTTTCATACTTTCATAATGCTAGACAAATTGAACAGCTCCCCACTAAAGATCATCATGACTGTCTGCCATGCGCCAGGGATTATGCTTGGCCTTGAGGATGTAAGAACAAGTAGGTCAAGGTCTTTATAAAACTCAGTCTTGTAGGGGAGACTGATATACAAACAAACTAAAACTACAGTTTGGTAGAAGTTACAACTGCTCAAAGAACAAAATACTATGGAGCACAGAAGAAGCAAAGAACAGCAATTCTGCCTGCTAAGTGCTCTCAGAGAAGGCACAGAGGAGGGGTAATAGAGAATATGGCATTTTCAGGAAACCATGTTTTGTTTGTTTGTTTTTAATATAAGACTGGAGCACAACAACTTGTGTCAGGCAGAGGTAACCCTGCTAGAGAGGAGAATGATACCCGAAGTAGTGGCTGCCAGACCATGCAGAACCTGTCTGACACGTTTCAGAACTTGATCTTTGTCCTACTAGCACTGGGAAGCCTTTAGCCAGGGGACAAGCATAAAGCAGGAGGGATGATGGAGAATGGGGAAAACACAGGGCATCATAGTGACTGGTGGTAGAGGGGATGAAAAGGAGGTGGTCTCAGTAACTCAGATTAGACACAACAGAAAGAGAAGACATGATTTAGGCTAGTTAGATTTTCTATCCATAATGTCCAGTGCAATTATGTAGACAGGGAACAAATGGTAACAATAAAAAGACAGAAAGGTAGAAAGATCATGAAGGTGTGGAAAATACAATGGATTTAAATTTCATTGAGTCTCAGACTCTACGCAGAATACTCAAACCAATAAGAAATAGTCATACTCATAAGCCTTTGAAGTGTCAGCAGGAAAAGCAACTGTATAAAGGAGATAAATATGTGCTTAACACATGAAAATTCCATATGAAAAACCAAGGACAGAAAGAAAAATACTGTACAATTCAGAATTGTGATCAAAAACATTTAATATACACACAAACACACACAAAAGGTCTCAAACATTGCTGCTTTAAAAACGATTGGTTTCTTATCTCCATTTTCTATTTATTTTCTATTTTAGCTTTATTTTTTGTCACAAGGTTGTTAACAATTCTTTTTTTTTTTTTTTTTTTGAGAGAGAGAGAAAGAGAAAGCGAGTAAGAGAGAGAGAGAGGGAGAGAGAATTCCAAGCAGGCTCCATGCTGTCAGTGCAGAGCTCAACGTAGGGCTCAATCTCATAAATGTGAGATCATGACCTGAGCTGAAATCAAGAGTCAAATGTTTAACTGACTGAGCCACCTAGGCGCCCCAACAATTCTCTTTTTAAATTAAATGTCAATACTGGTTTATTTTAGCTCAATGCAAAAAGAGAGAGTAGCAAAATACATGTAAAAAGAGCACATTATAAGGATTTGTCATATAATCACGAATAATACTGACCTTAATGGTTTTATAAGTGTATTCTCTAACTACAGTCTATTTTGAATGATTCACCTAAAAAGTAAACATACAAGTACCTTAGTCTCCTAGTTCTTCCCTTTAAGACTCCTGAAATTCTCGAGTGTTGGGGCGTCTGGGTGGCTGAGTTGGTTAAGCGTCTGACTTGGCCACAGGTCATGACCTCACAGTTTTTGAGTTGGAGCCCTGCGTCAGGCTCTGTGCTGACAGCTTAGAGCCTGGAGCCTGCTTCGGATTCTGTGTCTCCTTCTCTCTCTGCCCCTCCCCCATGCATGCTCTGTCTCTCTCAAAAATGAATAAACGTTAAAAAAAAAAATGAAACTCTAGAGTGTTTACAGCACTCTCTGTAAACTTACTGCCTATGAAAATGGCAAAAGTTTATTTTCCAATACAAAAGGTCTGTAGAAAATGTAGCTCCAGGTTCATGAGAGCAATACAGAAATCAGTATTTTCAAGTAGTTATAATTACATACATTCTACACATACACACACACACACACACACACACAATGCCATAAAAATATAGTTGTAGGTCAGCATATAAGTATTTTGTATTGAGTAAACAACTGAAGAATTAAAAGCTGGAAAAAAAAAAAGAAATACCTTCACAAACTTTCTAAACCTTATATGGTATGTTTAAGACTCATGAATCTTACTGCTAAACCAAAATTTAAAACTGTGTTGAGTTCTAAAGTAAACAACGTATTTTAGAATTCTGGTTTAGCTATAAAAATCACTGTTTCAGTTAAAGCTTTCCCCCTCTTTTCTAGTTTACTGACGAAGAGTCCTTCTTAATTGATCTCAGGCCTCTTCAAGACTGCTACGTTTCAATCCTTTATTCTTGTCAAAATGACTGTTAACCTGATCATCACACTTTCCAATTTAAAAATTCCTTCAGCAAATCTCTACGAGGTGATGAATAAAATGAAGAGTCCTTAGGATACAGAAAGTTACTCACGTGGCCCCAGATACGCCCATCACATAGAACCACTTTACATTCTCAGAATATGCTGGCAAACCACTCTCTTCTCCTGTATGTAACATCCTCAACACTTTGCCCTGCTCTTAATCCTTTACAATTTAGTCCGAGCTTAATCTTTATTTTTTTGGGGGTTCTCATTGAACCCAGTGATACCACACATACATTTATACCATATACTATAATGTTTAGCTATCTAATTAGAATTTTAACTCATTAAATTCAGAATTGTATCATTCATGTCTATGTCCCAGAGCCTAGCATTGTATCTGCCATTCAAATATTGTTAAAAAAAAAAAAAAAAAAAAAAAAAAGATACCAAACAGGTTCTTTATTTGTGCCTGCTTAATCAAAAAAAATGGGAACAATGTAATCATATTTTTTTCTTAATGAAGCAGTATGTAAGTCTCTTGAAAGAATATACACCTTTTGTTGAAAGGTATAAAGAAGAGAATGGGGTTGGTAGGAGAAAATACTCAACAGAAATAAGATTATTCTGAGATGATTTAAAGGCAAAACACACACAAAAATAAAACAGAGTAGATGAAAATACTGAAAACATTGACTTACCAGTCGGATTAGTTAAAAAAAATGAACAGAAAAGACTCAAAAGGCTTGGAATAGTATTCTCAGACTCTTAAATATATGAAGAAAAGAGAAACATGTTCAAATTCAGATGATCTAAAACCTTATGAAAGACCACAATCCGTTTCTATTGTTCTCTCACAATTTAACCCCCTTTGGGACCCAGGAATATTTCAATAGCAGTATTTTTAGAAAGCACACATTTTGCTCATGGCAGGGGGTGAGGGGCAGGAATCATAATCACACGTAGGCACAAATAAGACCCTGCATTTCCAAATAGCCTCATCTTACTTATTAGCTATGGGAATTCTGGAAATTAATCTTTCAAAACAGCCCAGGTAAATATCAAGGTCTAAGTAACACAGAAGCTTCTCATTTTTGAAGCTACCTAATTTACACCATACTTGAAAACCAGGAATCCCACATGCAGTCATTTACCATCTACTTTCCAGACACAAATTAAAACAAAACTCTGGGCCAAGAAAAAACAAAGCATATTCTAGAGTTCAAATAATTTACACAGAGGAAAGTCTCTATCCTGGCACTTAATATGTATCTTATACTTCTATTTTTATTAAATCATAACAAGATTCCCTAACCCATAGCAAATAAGCAGAAGAAGACTGGGCACATCAACTCACTCAGTCAGCAGATAAGTACTGGCCCCTTCCTTTCAAATCCCTTTTAAGTGCCAGGCACTGTTGTTGGTGCTAGGGGTTGAGCAGTGAACACACCAGACGAAATCTTTGCCCTCACTCCTTCAGAATCTCTACCTAGATGCACCACCATCACCTGGGCAATCGTATTTTTAAAGCAAATTTATGGGCCTGTCAATGATTCCAGTTAGGAGTGGGGCCCAGGAGTCCACATTTTCAATAACCAACTCCCCCTACCCAGGATTGTTCTGAAGCAGGTGGCCCTCTGACCACACTCTTGATAAACAATGGTTTGAGAGCCTCTATTCTTCAGCAGAAGCCAACAAATGAGAGTTGTACAGGGAGGAGAATGATCCAGTCTGAGGGAGCTCCACTTAATATTATTTAAATGTGTTCAGTGTTGATAGTTAAAGGGTAGGTATCAACTACTTAGAAAACTCAAGTCATGTAAAACACTACTCATTTTCCAACAGCCATGCCCTGCAGAGCTCCTGGCCCCAACCAAGAGCTGTTGCCCGAATGGGTACACTGACCATCGCAAGTGCAAAGTGGGACTAACAAGAAAATATACCCTTCGTGGGGCAGCTGGGTGGCTCAGTCAGTTAAACGTCCACTCTTGATCTCGGCTCAGGTCATGATCTCACAGTTTGTGAGTTCGAGCCCCGCACTGGGCTCTGCAGGGATGTCTCAGAGCCTGCTTGGGAGTCTGTCTCTCCTCCTCTCTGCCTCTCCCCCCGCCTCTGCATGCATGCTCTCTCTCAAAATAAATAAACTTAAAAAAAAAAAAATAAGAAAAGAAAATACACCCTTCTTTTAGGTGTATACCACAGACTGAAGAATAAGGGATGCTCCTGGGCCTCTTCCAGGCTCAGTTCCTCATGTGGTAGGAATGCAACTTCCTAGATGGTCAAGGGATAGACATGCGGGGACAGCACACAGACTCGGAGGACTGGGTGGAGGCACAGTGAGGGAGAGTAAGGCTCTTCACGCCTCCCCCTCCTAGAGCACAGCTGCTGTGTATTGCCTCTTACTCTGCCTTTTCTCTCACAGATCATTCCTGTGGCTGTATCAGAAAAACCTGGAAATGTCAAAGAACTGAATACAACTTCCATAACAGTCTTTTGGAGGCTTGCCCACTTTTCTACGGATGCAGAAGTCTATGATTTCTTGCCATTTTCAGAAAGGAGGTAACATTTCTCGCTCAAGACATCACTGGCGGTAATTCTGAGCATATCCCTAAACACAAAGCCACTTAATAAAACGTAGTCCCCAATTTGGGAATGCCCTATACATCTAAACAGCCTCTCCCCAGCCCCACCCCCGCCTGGATCCACTGTCCACAGGAACTTCTCACCATCCCTAGGGAAATGAAGGATTTTTTTTTTTTTTTTTTTTTCTCCCTTCTCTTTCTCTCCATCCCACTCAGCCTGATGCCGCCTGAAATTATCTTCTGATTTTCACTTCCGCTTATGGTATAATGGTCTGCAGTAGAGGAACCAGCAAGGTTAAGGACACAGAAAGACAGTCAAGGCAAATCTATTGTTTTCTCCTCCTCCACTAACATAAAACTCTCCTGATCCACTAAACAGCATCCCCCTCTCCACCACAGCTCCATCAGGCCTCCCTGTCTGGCATGTTATTTATTATTCCTCACCTCAGAGCCCACTTGACATAAGTACTGTGATGAAACTCCAGAAGTGGCCAGAATCTGGCCTTCCTTTGAAATGTGATCAAATCATACTCAGTCTTCCGGGCATGACTTTACCTTGGAGAAGTATATGAAAAAATAGTACAGAACAAGAAAGGGTCTTTTACCTATCCATACCCTTTTCCTGTGGTCATTGGTAGCAAAATGCTTTGCAAAAACTCAAAATGGACAGATGTCTGTTTCAGGGATAGCACTTTAGGGACAAAAGGCACTTCAGTCAAAATGTACCTTCCTGGACTGGATTTTTCAAAGACATAAAACGAAAGAGTCAGACCAGCTCTCTGCCAGATCTAAAATCCCATATGAATCTCCACTGGCAGCGAGAATGGAAAAAGAAACAGGTAGGCTAACCTTGAAGTTTCTGTGGTGAAGGAAGAGACAGACTCTAACTAAGAAACCAACTCGGTGACAAAATTAATACCAGGACATTGTAACAAAGAGGCAGAAACTTCTACAGTCCTTATTTCAAATCTACTGAAACCACCTAGGGGCCTGTCCTGTATTCCCTTGGGCTCCACCCTCTCAGCCCTCACTTGGGGTCCTTAAATACAGTATAGGCTTTTATTCCCACAAACTCTCAAAGGGTCTGCTGCTGCCCTGGGAGCATCTACACCCCTTGGAAGTTTTTTCTTACAGACACAGCTTCACACCAGAAGCGTGGAGTTCTCTTTTTTCAATATTATACCGCAGGCATATTATGGATTAAACCAACTTGTATGCCCTGGCCTGGAGCCGCATCCAACATTTCCAACCTAGCTTCTATGGGGATAAAGACAGAGCTCCACATGGACAATTTACAAACAACCATCTGGAAAACCATCCATTCATAAACCGTGTCTGCCAGCAGTAGAGTAGTACTTGTATTTTTTTAATGACCATTAACAGAATATAAAACAGGTGGTTATGGCACTATTTCTGGGCTTCAAATTAAAAGGTAACTAAAAGCTGCCATTTTAAGGCAGTCGAACAGCATGTATTTTAGTTCAAACATCTGGCATTTGAATTTCGGAACTCTTTGGAGAAAAACCGGGAAAGGGAGGAAAGGTAAGACATGATTATGAAGCTCTGTCGCTTTACCATCTTAGACTCTTGTGACAGTCTTTTCCCTATCATGTCAGCCGTCTCCTATTGTTTATGTAACTACCTGGAAGCTGCTTTACGTCCGGTCTCCCTACTCATGCCCCCCGAAACAAGACCCTTTAGTTTAATCACAGGCTACAGAGAACGTTGGTATGTTTGATGTGTACCTGAGCTGTCTATATGTGACTATATTAGTAACTGTTCTACTATCCCAAAGTCCTTGACCTCATATCCTTCAGATTCTGAACATTTGTGATCTACCTCACATGAATCAACACCCTCCATCTTTTGCTGTGACATGAACTCAAAACAGGGTTCTAGCTGCCCTCTAAAACAGGCATCCGTTCATGTAGTATTCATCAAACTGTCCTAAGGAAGGGGCACTGGAGGTTCAAGGCCAGGCGAGACTGTGCCTTCCCAGAGCCTGACCTCACCTCCAACTCAAATTCTTTCTCACTGCAAATTCTTCCAGACATCAATAAACCAACAACCTTTGTGAGAATATATAAACACATGCACACATATAAACCTATGCCAAAATGATACTTTCTAAAAGTAAACATCATCTCAACTCCCTACCTTGGCCTATCTCCTCTGGCCCTGACTCCTTTCCCCATGTCATTGACAGCTGCTCTCTCTTCCGTTCTGTTGTCTCTGCTCACTCTAGCATCTGCGCCAACATGATACTACCCCCAGGCCCCTGGAACTGGCTGTTCCCTCTGCTTGGAAAGTTCTTTCCTTAGATTTGTTCCCCACTCCCAAGTAGCATCGAGGTCCTTTGCTTAAGTGTTACCCAAGAGAGAGGACTTTCATGACCATCCTATCTACACCTCACTCCAGACCCACTACCTCCATCATGTTCCATACCCTCACCCTGACCATTATACATTACAGAATCTGTTAATTTTCTGTCTTCTCCCATTACAGTGCAAACCCCACATAGGCAGAGAGGCACATTTAGATATTCAAACTGAATTCTGAGAAGTGATGATAACACTCAGATTTTTGAAAGGACTAAATTTAAAATTATTTTTGTAATTTATATAAATATATATACTATTGTAGAAAATGTTAAAGCATTATGGTTGAATGGAAAAAAATAAATTTCAAAATCCTGAAGAGAACTTCCACTTTTTGTAAAAATATGTATATATGTGTAAATGCACATTGAAAATGATCTGACAGGATAGTATGTGTATGTTTGTCGGTAGGGTTATGAGTTGTTTCTTCTTTTTGATTTTCTTGTAATTCATCATACCTGTTTTAAAAAAGTATATATTACTATTAAAAAGGAAAAAAAATGCAAAGTATTATAGCGATTGTGAAAAGCAAACAAATGGAAGTTAGTGAAAATGAATTCAGAATAGACAAATAACAAAATGCTAATACTACAAATATTACATAATGATAACTTATTTGTATCATAATATATAGGAGATCCTTATTTGCCTTCCTAAAACAATGAAATAATCAAAATTATCACAAGACACATTTCCAGCTTTGACTAATAGAGCGCAATGCCACCCCTCCAGCGAGGGTACACTCCTTGGTGATCTGACAAGACAAGGAAGTCTGAGAATCTGTATCTCACCTAACCGGTCTCCACTTAATAGAATGGAAAATTGAGAGTATATCATTTCTTGTCATAAGAAGCATGGTAATTATAAAAAAAAAATATGATCTGCCACTAAGGTAGTATCTACATTATATATAAATCTTAATACAAAGAATTAAGCACAAACTTCTAACATATATCTTTAGAAATTATATGAAACTACTATTTGTGAGGGTACTCAAATGCCATTTTCACAATTTCTGGTACTGCCATTTGTGCTACTTGTCATAAGGAAGATATAAAAGCTAGTGTGTTGTATTATGAAACCAAAATTGTATTTCATAAAAATCTAAATATTGGCTTTTGATTTTATTCCAAAATCAACAATTATATTGGCTGAATGAGTAAAGGAAGTAGGAAGAGGTATAAAATAGCTAAGTCCTCATCTACCATAACCAGAAGTCAATATAAGTTATCTAAAGTTTAGAACTCAAGAAAGAACTGTAAGGCATTGTTCAGACACATGTCCAAAAATACCAAAAGAAACAGCTTAAACAAGATTAGAAGTTTCCTCTAAAAAGTGTGTCAAGAAAGGGCCCACACTTGTTAAATGCTCCTATAGCCCTGAGTGGCACCTTGGTGCTCATCCTTTTTTTTTTTTTTTTTTTTTCTTTTCTTTAAAGGAACATATTTTTTTAATGTTACTTTTGAGAGACAGAGAGACAGACAGA
Source organism: Panthera leo (assembly GCF_018350215.1). Taxonomy (NCBI): domain Eukaryota; kingdom Metazoa; phylum Chordata; class Mammalia; order Carnivora; family Felidae; genus Panthera; species Panthera leo. The sequence continues at coordinate 45,675,104 of NC_056687.1, read as the reverse complement.
CAGACAGGATGAGCAGGGGAGGGGCAGAAAGACAGGGGGACAGAGGATCCAAAGAGGCCTCTGCTCTGACAGCAGAGAGCCCAATGTGGGGCTAGAACTCACTAACCGTGAGATCATGACCTGAGCTGAAGTCCAACGCTTAACCCACTGAGCCACCCAGCAGCAACACCCCCTCCATACTCTGCCCTGGGTACTTAATTTAAGGGAAGAAAGATTTGTGCTATGTCTGCCTTCCCCACAAAACTGCATGTGTACTCTGAACCAAAGACCATGTTGTAGCATGTTCAGTTCTGGATTCCCAGAACCTAGCACAGTGCCTGGTATGAGGGGTAAATGAATTCTTGGTAAACACTGGTGAAAACACATTTTCATACATGACCTTTCCAGTAAAACAAAAAGTCGTCCTAATATACAGGCATCCTCATTTTGTACACTTATTATTCTGTGGAGTTTGGGCTCATATGCTAAATCTGGAGATTTAAACCTCATATGCTAAACCTTAGAGATGAGGGCCTGCCTCAATTTTTAACAAAAGACTGAAAGTGTGAATGAAATGCTAGGGTCATACTGTTACTCTAAGTATATGACAGGTGATCTCACGAAAATGAGTTGGTATTTTTGAGGCTCTGTTAATTCCACCCAGTTTCACATTATTGATTCATAATATACAAACCTCATTCATAAAAAGTGTCAAGATATCAAAGCTCTCTGTATTATAAATATTACTTCTATATACTTATAGCCTTAATTATAACTTCTCTCATTTGAATAAGTTAATGTAGTTCATGCATTTTTTGGAAAATCTCTGCCAAGTCAGGATCCTAAATTTTCTTGATTTTTTTCCCCCTCTTTTATACCCAGATATCCACCAGGTCTTAAACTAACCTTACTTCCCCTGAAATAGGTAATTCGCATAACTTTTTTATGTATAAAAAGATATAAAATGAAGATTCCTTCCTGTTCCTCATTCCCTGAGTCACTTTTCCATCTCCCCTAGTTAACACAACCCCAGTAACAGACTTATTTCACACTCCCCCATTTTTGATACAGGAATGGGAGCATACCACACACAGTGATTTCCAGCTTTTTTTTTTTTTTCCTTAAAATCTTGGAGATATTCCCTTATCAGTACATAAAATGCTTTGTCATTCTTTTTGGCAGCTGTGTAATATTCTATTACGTTGTTGTACCCAATGTAACAATTTTATTTTTTTCCTTTTGCTATAAGCAACACTGCAATGGCTAACTTTGTAAAGACAACATTGGGTCTGTTTGCAAACTATACATGTCTAAGGGAATTCCTACAGGGAAGTGCTGGGTCACAGTATGTGAATCCAGAATACTGAGAGAACCTTCCAGTTTATCCTCCCACCAGTCACTACTTCCAGTTTCCCCACATCCAACTCGTTTGCTTATTAGGGAGAATACGGTATCTTGCTGCTACACGTTCAGTTTCTATGTCTTTTGAAGAAGATGGACCCTTTTCAAGTGTTTAAATATATATTTATAATTTGTATAAATATATACATTTGTTTTCCTTTTCTCAACTGTCAGGACCATAAACTCTTTATTGTACAGAGCACTAACCCAAGCCATCTGGGCAGACGTCCAGCTGCATGCCATTGTCTTTTATTTCCATTCAAAACCATTTTCTAAGGCCAGCTTTCTTTTATAGGTCTTCCTAAGTTAAGCAGAGGAAGCAATCACATAATGCAGCAGGCTCTGAATTCAGGAAGAGAATTTGACTCTGACTCCACCACAGATGCTGTGAGACTTCTGATTAACTGCTGGACCTCTCCAAACCTTAAATTATAGATCTGTAAGACAGAGTAAAAATACCTCCTCTCTCAAAGGTTGCTAGGGATTAAATGAATGTATGTATTTAAAGCCCCAAGCACAGGCCTTGGGTCTGATTATGGCCTTAATAAAGGGTGGTTTAGTTTTGTCATCACTAATCTGTCGAGCAAAAAAAACCCACTTGACTAAACAGTTGTTTCACTGCTTTGGGATACCTGCAATTAAATACCCCCAGGGATGACACATTGAGGGATAGTCCTGATGGAGTTGTACCACTGGCCATTCACAACTGCCACCTAAATATTATGAATGAGTTATTTCTGGGGTGCCTGGATGGCTCAGTTGGTCAAGCATCCGACTCTAGATTTCGGCTCAGGTCATGCTTTCACAGTACATGAGATCGAGTCCTGCATTGGGCTCCTCACTGACAGTGCAGAGCCTGCTTGGGATTCTCTCTCTCCAACTTTCTCTGCCCCCCCTCTGTTCTCTCTTGTGCACCCTCTCTCTCTCAAATAAACTTAAAAAAAAACTTTATAAAAAAAAAAAAAGAATGAGTTATTTCTGGCAGCAAAACTTCAACTTCTTTCTCTATCGACACTAAGTAAGGATCTCCAATCACATGAAATGTTAATGCCCGAGAGGATGTACTTTTCTGCCTCCATTTGGAACTTAACCAAACCTGTGAAGTCTAGGAAGAGCAAGAGCAACAGGGGAAAAGCATTCATCCTGCTGGTACAGTTACTGTCACATCTCCCCAGTATTGTTTGGCAAAGGATGCTAAACAAACCATGCTCAGAAAAGTTAATTAATGTGGGAAGATATCTTGAAAGCCCAAGTAAAGCTCTCATACAATATATGACAGTCATGAAACAGCAAGTGTATTCTGAACCAAACAGGTCACATGCACATATGTCAAAAACATTTTTAGCTTATAATGAGCTCATCTTGAGAACAGAGATGTCCGTGTTTATCTCCTCTGTTAATTTATGCACTCTTTGAGGGTAGTTTTGTTCATCTTTATCCCCACTGCTTAATAGCATTATCTCACACATAGCAGCCCTTCAAATTTATGGAATGAACAGACTCCAAATAAATGATATTTTAAACTTTTATTCCATGCTGATCTTCTCTTTTCAGGAGAAAGCCCAGATTATTTTCCTGAATTTAAATTTACACCAACCTAAGTTTTCTTGCTACCATAACTGTATTAGCATTTCTGGCATACCTAGGCTGCAGTGTATTTCATTAGTACCCTAGTTGGGAAAGGAAATATTTTATCTTGAAGGGAATATTATTTTCCTCTTTGCAAAATTTGTTTTTATCTCTTTATACATTGTCCTCTGAGATGAAAATGCTATCAGTTTTCAATACAGTTAGAAGTTCTGATGACGTAAATTTATTGCTGGACAATGTGAAGTACTTGCAACTCTTAACACTGAGAGTGTACAACTAAGTTAGCTTACAAGGAATGCCCTCACCAAGAAACAGAATCCCCAAATTAGGCATCTGGCAGACACCCTATTAAACCCCAAAGAGAGAAATTTCACTTGAAAGATGATACAGTTTCAACACCCTAACAGTCTGTGTTTCTACTCTGTCAAAAGCACCTTCTATGCTTTCACTCAACTTGGGAGTTCAACATTCTTAGAAAATACCGCTGAGGACTTCTGGAATTTTCCTGCCATCTTTACTACAATGGGTATGAACTACTGATGTGGTCCTTCAAGACCACACAGGTATCTCCTTATTCAACTAAACGAGTTACCAATTATTTTCTATAGTGCTTGCAAATCAGTGAAAATATAATCACCATGAAAATTCAGAGAACAAAGCTCCCTTTTCTCACCTACTTGATGCTGTGGTCAACACTGGTTCCTTAACAGCCAAAAGCTCTCATGCGTCAGGGGCACTACTGACATGTTTGTTTTTTATGACAATATCTCCTGTACAAGTCATTAGCATCCTTGCTCCACCCATTTAACAACCTCAGCCATGGTGACGAGCAAAAATTCTCTAAACTTTAGAGAGCCAAACACTGTATAGAAATCTTTCAAGATGCCCCATGTGTCTAAATGCTCACTTCAGAGCTGCGGGAACACTGTACTACCTCTAGCCGAAAACCACTAGTAAGTGCTTCAATGTTCCATCCAGAAATAGCAATTCACTCCTCACCTAAGCTGGGTAAACGGGACACCAAGATGAGTAAGACACAGCCCCTGTCCTTGGTTCTAGTGATTCTCTTACTTTCTATCAGTAACGATATACTGGAACACTGAAAGGAACAGCCAAAAAGAATCTATCTGAAATGGGCCACACTAACGCTCATTCTGGAACAAAGTATGAAAAATTCCCATTGACTTACGTATGCAAATATGTTTTGAATGAGCATAGTTTAGAAGAAGAGTGGGCAAGATGGTGTGGGGGAAAAAAAACAACAACAGCTTTTAGAGTCGGAGAAACCTAGGTTCAAATCTCAACCTTGAAACTTATTTCTTCCATGATTTGGGCTAAATCATTCTTCACCGGGAGTGGTATCACTCTACCTCCTCCCATGCACCTGGGTGGAGGTGTTTGGATTATCCCAATGACTGGAGAATGCTACTGGCAATTAGTGGGCGGGGTCACGGATGCTAAATGTCCTGCAAAGGACAGCAGAGTCCAGTTCACCAAAGAATCGTTCCACCCAAGATGCCACCAGTGTTCACTAATAAGAACTCTCCACCCTCAGTTTTCTCAACTGTCAGAATAGTGATCAGTATACTAACCTTCAAAGTTGAGGGTGAGGTTTAAATGAGATGCTGCAAGTAAAAGTACCCAACCCAGCAATATGTGTACAGTCTGCCTTGATAAATGTTGTTCTCACCTTACTGCCCCCCTCCAGAGTTAAAATGTCACACAGCATTGCTTTTAAATAGGTCCATCATGTGTGATACAGCAAAGAAAGGGAGCAATCATTTCCCCCCAAATGAAGAATATTAATAGGCAGGTATCCTCCAAATTTGACATTCTCACAGTATCTGTTTAACAGGCTTTCACATAAGTAGTCTAACCTTTAAATCAAGAGCCAAAATCTGACCTAGCTCCAATCCTTACTGCCTCTTTCATTCTGTCCCACTAATGTATATTAAATTATATAGTCCCCAACAGATCATAACCTCCTATAGGCTCTTGCTAAACCTAGAATACCTGTTCCCTATTTCTATCTTACTGGCTAAGTTCTCTTATTAAAACACTACTAATGTCTCCAAGAACCAAGTAACAATCCCTCAACCGTTAAGCCCTCCCTGCTATCCCCTATCACTTTTTAATTATTTTCATTGTTTATTCATTTTTTGAGAGACAGAGTGCAAGTGGGAGAGGGGCAGAGAGAGGGGGAGACACAGAATCTGAAGCAAGCTACAGGCTCTGAGCTGTCAGCACAGAGCCCAAAGTGGGGCTTGAACTCATGAACTGTGAGATCATAACCTGAGCCTAAGTCGGCCACTTAACTGACGGAGACACCCAGGCATTCCCCCCCGCCCATCACTTCTAAGGAGTTCTTTCCTTATGTGCTCATAAATTGGTTTAAATATTATAGCAGTGGTTTGAAATAACTGGGATACACAAAGCTCAGAGTTTTCAAGTTTCCTATGAAAACTTCAGTTACATTTTCCTATCTATATAATCTAAAATAAATATAAGCACCTCCTGGATCTGGTCACCCAAGAAGAGTACTAACAAGCAATTCAAGTGTCCACACCTGAATTTGCATATATAACAGCGTTGATGTTTCCTGACCTTCTTTAATTGCCTAAGGTTAATGAGAACAAAACAGCAGCAAACTCAATAAATAAATGATGTGTTCACACCAAATGAAACCCAAATAATTTAGAGCACACCATAAAAGCAAAGGCTTTCCTATGGTTCAAAAAAGGAAATATTAGCAAACCTGAATCACGGCATAATCACAACAACCCCCAAGGACCCTGTGTTTGTCCCAGTTGGTACCATCTGCATTTTGTGAGGAGCCAAAAAAGTGTTTTCAGGATAATGCTTAAAATTTGACTCTTATTGGTCTTATGTTTAATTTTCATTCTGTTCTTAAGGAATTTATGTCCCACTTTATATTTGTACATGCCTACATTATGTAAATAAAATTCATATAAACATCACTGGTAGTGAAGAAAAGGAAACTATACAAGTTTCAAGTTTGACAGAATGCATTTCATTTCGAGTACACTGAAAAATCAGAACGCAGATATTAACCCTTAATGTAATATTAAGGGGACTCAGAGTTGCAGGCACAGCGTTGGACTTAATACTTGTTCACTGAACGAAAAGTAGTTATGGACTTGGGGCAAGTTTCCTTAGCTCTGTTTTCTATAATAAAATGAGGACGCTAATCGCAAAGGTGTGTCCAACCTCAAGTGTAATATTTTTTAAGTACTTTTACAAATTGTTAAATGCTAAATACATGGTAGGTGCTAATATTATTGTTTACAAGTGGTCTTTTCAGCTTCTTACAGTTCCTTGAGAGAAGGAGCCTTTTGCCAGTCATCTTTACGTCCTTACCACACCAAGCACTTACATGTCTGCTGTTGGGATTCCTCGCCACCCAAAATCACCCGTATAAAAGGTAAACTGGGCTCCCATTAAAACTACAATTTTTTTGCTGCCTTTAAGAGCCAAAATGCCCCTTCATTTTGAAATAAGAGCACAGTGACAAACTGCAAATCTGTTTCCAAACTTGTAAACATCAGGGTGTTGTGTTACTAGGACACTGGGTACTACTAAGAGTTTCCATTTGTTTCATTAAACTTTCAATAAAGGCTTTGTATGTGTTTATATTCTTGAAAAGAAAGATTTAAGCTCATTTAAAACATAAAACACCCACAGAAAGGATTATCTGCTATCCCCTTAACATTGGGAAAGTTCTACAAAGATGAAGACAAAATTAGTGTTCACATAAGCACTATTAAAATCCTCAGTGTCAAAAGGCCAGTGTGTGCCTATCTGGAGATAATGAGAATGGAGAAGCGCTAAGCAGACAAGAGGCCAGCTGCTAGAGTGGTTAGCTCCAGAGGGAGGAAATTAGATCTGAGAAGTGCCTAAAAAGCCAAAACAGGGCAGGAAGGCAGGCAAAGTTGCAGCACAATTCTGTTCTGAACCTGAAGTTGGCCAGCCTATTCCCTTCTAACACTGACTCAAGTTTCCAACTTTTGCTAAGACTACTTGGGATTTCTTTCAAACACTGCTTCCGTATTATCCAACATTATTAGTGTCGTTGCAGTGATGGCAGGCACCTCAGGCTGTCTGCCCCCACCAGATCTGACACTCTGGTTGAGCCCCGTCAGACTTCAAAACTTATTTTTTAACTACTGTGTAACTATGAATTTTAAGTTCCCCCTTAACAGGGCAACAATAGCTGAAGCTTCCCAGGAAAATTTACCCATTACAGGAGCTGTCTTGGAAAGATGTGGCATTAACAGACATTCGTAATGGACACGTTTCAAAAGGAGGGAAACCGAGGTACACATAAGCGACTAGAACCAAATCACGAGACCTGAATACTAATGAAACCAGCTCGGTCACAGTTCTGCTTCCTATCCATTTTGCTCTGAAGTCCTCCACGAAGTCTTTAAAATCTGAAGTAAACACAGCTTTCTAGAGAGCGTCCTTCCAATCAAAAGGGATTACACTCTTCCGGTGCAGTTTGGGAGAGGAGAGACTGTAAGCTTGTCTTCTCACCAAAAGCTTAAAACAGCGAGATGTATTTGACCCCTCTTCCCTCTGAGCCGAAAAAAGAGGCTCAGGAACGGGCATTTTACGGAGACCCGTCTAAAAAAAATAATCGATTTTACAGCAGGTGGAGGAACGAGGAAAGACTGCAGAGAAGGGGCACGTTATCCTTGCTGAAACCAAGACAGCGGAGTCCTGGTTTCTGGAATCTGTTGGGGAACTTGAGGCACATGTCCCCAAAGAGACATGAGAAAGGGCGGCATCATTTAAATGTCCAGGCAAAATGGTAAATAAAACTAGCGAGGTTTTGTATTTTGACGAAGTCTTGGGAACTCGGTATCACATTTAAAAAAAAAAAATCATTCTGAGGAAATTGAAATAGGATGGCAAAACACCATCCGAGAGGGTGGCGCTCCAACGCTTTACCTTTCCCCCACGAGTGGTTTCGGATGGCGCCCTCTCCGCCCCGGCTGGTGGCTCGGCTCGCTCACAACTGTTTCCCATTACTGCCGGCAGGACGCCGGGGGACTCGCTTTTGCCACAGAAGTTGGAGCGCAGACGCCAGTGTGGAACGGGAACAGAATCACGTTCCGGGAGGGGGAGTGGGAAGGAAGAGCGCCGCGCAGGCTGGGCCGGGTGGGAACGCGCTCCTCTGCGGGTCACGAACTTCACCCGGATTTACCCAAGGAAAGGGGAGTGAGGCGGCAAGGAGACCGGGCGAAGAGGAGGAAACTTTAGCAATGGAGAAAGGAGAACAGAAAGTGGCGAACGGAGCGCAGCCTGGCCCCAGAGCAGCTGGCTGCAGGCGGCCGGTCGGGCCAGGGGCCCCCGTCCGGCGAGTTCGCGCAGGACCCCAGACGTCCCCCGCGGCTCCCACCTGGCGGCGCCCTGGCCTGGAGCGGGCGGCTGGCTCGTCCCCGACCTCTCCTCCTCGTCCTCTTCCTTGTCCCGGGAAGGGCTTCGGGGAGCGAAGAACCGGGAGAAGGTGTGCCAGGGGGCGCCGCCCCTCCTCCGGCCTCCAGACATGTCCCCTGCGCGGCTGCCGGTCCGGGGCGGTCCGCGGCGAACGGGTTTGGCGGTGTCTTACGCCGGGAGCCCGGCGTGGCAGGACCGGCGAAGGCAGGACAGACTGGGCGCGGGCAACCGGCGCGGCTCAGTCCATCCCGGGCGGGAGAGGCGCGGGCGCGATGCGCACCCCGCGCGGCTGTTGCTAGCGCTGCACGCCGGCTCCTCCTCCCGCCCCCGACTAGCCCGCCCCCTGGGAGGAGCCAGAAGCCGCGGCACCGCCCCGAGTCTGGGCCCGGCGGGAGTCTGCCGGGCCGGCGGGGTCCCAGCTGGAGGCGGGAGCCTGAGATCCTGGGTGGGGTGAACGCGCAGCCTGGGACGCTGGGCTCCGGGTTTCCCGCCCAAAACAGTTAGGCTGTAGTCCTTTGGACTTTGCGCTCAGTTTTTACTCTGTATTACTGACTTCTTTTCTATCCCTCAGGCAGTGAACGAAAACTGTCCTCAGACTTTTAAAAGAAGTTGAACTCAAGTTTGTGACAGCACCTTGTAAACTGCGGTATCAGAGAGCCTTGGGCTTTTAGCTAGCAAACAGCTACTTCAAAAACACTTTCCACCAGGGCTGCAATAGAGATTACCCCATGGCGGGGCCCCAGAAGTGAAGGTGGGGCATAGGTGTCTGTGTAGGTCTGTCAACTCTTTTCTTGTTCAGTTACCTTATGTGTGGAATAACTTTTCCTAACCCGGATGCGCCTTAAATTTCTCACACTCCATGTTATATACGACTCTGAGAACCGTCTTGCAAAAACGACACTGATAAAAACGTGACTTAAATTTCTAAGTGTTTGTGGGGCGCCTGGGTGGCGCAGTCGGTTAAGCGTCCGACTTCAGCCAGGTCACGATCTCGCGGTCCGTGAGTTCGAGCCCCGCGTCAGGCTCTGGGCTGATGGCTTGGAGCCTGGAGCCTGTTTCCGATTCCGTGTCTCCCTCTCTCTCTGCCCCTCCCCCGTTCATGCTCTGTCTCTCTCTGTCCCAAAAATAAATAAAAAACATTGAAAAAAAAATTTCTAAGTGTTTGTTGTTGAAATATATTCTACAGTCGTTACACAGATGTCACTGAAATCTGGAAACCAGTCTTTAAGATGGCTTAAAAACAAAAACAGTCTCAATACAGTAGTATGGAATTTATTAGTTTTTTTTATGTTTTACATACAGAAAGCCCTACATAATTAATGTATACATCTTGATGAGTTTGGAGATAAACGCACTCCTGAAACCATCATCACAATCTATGCCATAAACCACCAGAAGTTTCCTCTTGCCTTCTTACTATTTGATAACTTTAACATACAACACAACACAAAAACTTCTTAGGAATTTTTTTAAGTGTACAATACAGTATTGTTAACTACAGGCACGATGCTGTACAGTAGAACTCTAGGAAGTACTCATTTTTCATAACTGAAACTTTGTACCCTTGAAGAGCTCTGTTTCCTCCTCCTTGCGGCCCCAGGGGACCACCATTCCCCTTTACTTCTATTAATTTGGCTATTTTAGATTCATCATATAAGTGTTATCCTGTAATATTCGTTCTTATGTGACTTATTAATATAGTAGATAGATATTCTTTTATTTTTATATCCTAGTGGCTAGCAGACTGGCTAACATTGAGGCTCATTCACCGCAGGTATTTTGGTTTTGTTTGCTCGTTTCTAAACTAAATTGCTCCTGAGATGGTGTAGAAATATTTACAGACATATTTACAAAGAATCAGACCTTTACTTGTATAAAAATTATATACCAGTAAATGAAATGTCCCAGGCAGTTTTGGCTTGGGGAGGGGAAGGAAGGTACCTTGGAGGTTATCCCTCCTCTAGCTTTGGGGTGCTGAAGAAGAGAAGATTGTTTATGAGTAAGTTGGACATCTATAAGCCCTGGTCATTTCTGCATCAGCTGGTGGCTCTGAGCCTCTCTGCCTTCCCCCAGCGGTCTCCTAGAAGCACTCTAACCCCTCCTAACTGCAGCAGAGCCCAAAGCACTCACCCTAATTTGTTCTAGCTTTGATTTAACCCACCAAAGTTAAATCAGCCCAGTTTCCTTCAGCTGGATTCAGACTGACCAGTGCTTTCTCATTGGAAATATTTCCTCCTTTTCTGTGAGTCTGAGAAAATAGGGAAAAGCTGGAATAATACATAGGCCAAGGAAAATTCCCAATTCTAACTTATCATTTTAGCAGAGAATCTCCATTAAATGCCAATTTACCAGAAAGCCCAGATGACATGAGAACAAAGAGAGTATGAAGCAAACTGTGCCCTCCAGCTAGAAGGCCCAGAGAATGATTTATCTCCCCAAAGGAATGTTAAGTGAGTACCAGATGTGTCCCCAACTTGTACTGTGAAAAGCAGGCCCTATACCCTAATGTCCACGCAGTGGGTAGATTGTTTGGGAAGTCTTTCTGGGGATAGAAGTGGGTGGGATCCAGCAAGATTTAGTACTGAATTATGGTTTTAACTAACAATAGCTTTCCAAGAATAAGAATTTCTCTGAAAAATAGCTGTCAAGGAAAATACAGTGACAGTCCTATTTCTGCAGTAGCCACTATCCTCGGTAAGTGAGAAGGCATCAGAATTGTAATGTGTAAACTCCTTCATAAAAATTTTCTACAGTGTTGGTGATGATAGGATAAGTAGTGGAAATAATGCTAATGTTCATCCAAATAGAATCCCTTGTATTAATGAACAGCTTGCAAATGTATAAGATAGTATAGATGTTATTAGAGGCCCCTAAAGTGAACATTTGGGCCAATATAGATCTATGATACTTTTTTTTTTTCTCAAAAGCAACTCCTTCATGAAGGAAACAATATCTAATGATACTCTAATCTACATTCTATGGAGGAACAAAGCAGCACTTTGAATGAATTGTAAATATAAATGGTGCCTGGCTCCATTAAGGCAAGCTTTGTCAATGCAAGATTAGTTTAAAGCCATAAAAAAAAGACCCTAAATTTTCACTGACTTTTCTAATATTTATCAGTTCTTAGATATCCTACATCCTGATATTCTGACTCATATTAACAAATTTCTGAGTACTAAGTTCTAACATTATATTAGGAAGTCTGTACAAATGAATTTTAGAGTTGCAAGGATGTTAGAGATGAAAATTTAGCACAGTTCATTCACTCATTCAGTTGTTCCATTTAGTGAAGGCCCACTGCAGAAGCATATTCGTTGTGAAGCTGATGAAGCTGAAGCCTCGAGGCTCCTCACTGGCACAGTCTCTTCCAATGTGAACTCAGGAATGGGATCACATGGTCATGTGTTTTTTTGTGAAATTTATACAAATAAATATTTTAACTGCAATTGATTAAGACACATAATCTTTCCACTTGGGATTCCCACACCCCTACCCCCATCATCACACTTCTCCTAAAATCAGTTGATGTTGGATTTATTGGGAACATTTTGGCATCTTCTAGGGAATTTGAGTTGGATATACATTCAGTTTGGATTTAGTGATGTATATTTATCTGATTGTCAGTGTGTCCAAAATTTAACTAAATTACAGCTTAAATTCCAGTTTGTCCATTGTGCAACTCACCAAGCATTATAGCCAACATGCAGGAACAGAGGTCTTATCAAGATATAAACATCAAGTCCCTGATGTTGAAACTGTGTGGGTAGTAGAGGTGAAACAAGATTTGAAATGTACAATAGGAAAAAGGGAATGTGTAAAATTATTCCAGGCATCAGAAGACAAAATACAAGAAGAATCACTTCCAATTGATGTGATTTCTGTCATAGCAGTAATGTGTTCAATACTGCAGTGTATATAATTTTTATAACTATTAATATATCAAACTTTTTTTTGAGGGAGAGAGCATGAGTGAGGGAAAAGGGCAGAGGGAGAGAGAGAGAGAACCTTAAGCAGGTTCCATACTCAGCACAGATTCCAATGTGGGGCTTGATCCCACGACCCTGGGATCATGACCTGAGCCGAAATCAAGAATCGGATGCTCAACCAACTGAGCCAACCAGATGCCTGCATCAAACTTTTCACATGAAAATCATGTAACATAAAATTTATCAGAATTCTTCTTTGTAGGGCACAAACCTGTCACAGCACTACAGTGAGTGTGTGAGAGTGTTCACGTTTACATACCCCTCCAATCAATAATACACTCAACCAGATGTATAGAAAGTGATATTAGAAAAACAATGTTAGTAGAGCATGTGACTCTTGATCTGTCTTAGTTGATAGAGCAGGTGACTTTTAATTTTGGGGTCATGAGTTTGAGCCCCAAGGTGGGTGTAGACATTACTTTGAAAGTTTTTAAAAAAAGAAAGTCATTGTCATATGAAAGACTATCAAAGGGTATACTATTGGGGTGCCTGGGTGGCTCAGTTGGTTGAGCATCCAGCTTCGGCTCAGGTCGTGATCTCACGGTTTGTGAGTTCGAGCCCCGCCTCGGGCTCTGTGCCGACAGCTCAGAGCCTGGAGCCTGTTTCGGATTCTGTGTCTCCCTCTCTCTCTGCTCCTCCCCTGCTCATGCTCTGTCTCTCTCTCTCAAAAACAAACATTAAAAAAAAATTCAAAGGGTATACTATTAAAAATAAAAGAAAAAAAGTATTATAGAGGTATGCCAAGCAATGGAAAAATATATTGGTTTTCTAGACTTTGTGATTTTGTATTGTTAGTTGACTTTTTAAAATTGGTAATTTGCATGATTTATTTTTTCATCCATTTCTATATCTAATTTTCATTCTTAATTTTAAATCATTTTTCTTTAAAAAGGACCAATCAAGTTGTAAAAATCTTCAGATACCTCAGAACCTCTGTCCCTAAGTGCCAAACTATGTGTCAGATGCATGCTTATTCTTAGAGATACTAAGATGAGTAAGATACTTTCCTTCAAGAGGCAAGTTTGATAGGAAAAACAGATGAGCAAAGAGGGTATAATAGGGAAATCTTTCTGTGAGCATACATATAGGATGGACCTCCATTATAGTCTATAAGTTTCCAGCATGGTTCATAAAGGAAATAACTCTCCGCATGCTCTCTTACCTCCTGCGACCACCATGACTCCCACAAAAAGAATGCACTTCAGTAGCTTATTTGATACAGGAGAAAACCTGAAGCTCTTCACATGGTGATTCCCAAAGCATAAGCACTAAACTCAAAAGTATGAGAATAGACTAAAAGTGCTGATCCCTGAAGCATTTAAAAGGATGCAAGTGTAGTTTAGAAATGCTAAGCTTTTTGTTCTGAAAAGTCCACCAGAGGGATAAGCTTCGGTATATATCTTAGAGCACAGTATTTACTATGTGGCAGGTGGCCCAGGAATATTAAGACAGCTGTCAACATCAAGGAAAGCACCAGCCCATGAAAAGCAAGCAGATGGATTGGGGCACTTCGCTAGCTGTCTCCTAGAATAATAGCTGTGCATGGCCAAATGAGGCAATGTCATGCTGCCCAGGGCAGCAAAAAGCTATTACTGGATATAAGCATTCAATTAGGAGATGGGGCGGGGGAATATCCTCCCATTTCCTTTGTTTGCATAGCTCAAGTTTTCATTAAGAACCACAACAGCAAATAAGAAAGTGTGTGTGTGTTGGGGGGGGGGGAGAGTTATGGGCGGGGAGAATAACGCTAGCATTTTGCATTCTGTTATATTCTGATTATCATGGTTTGTAACATGGGAAAATGCCTCAGTCTTACTGCTTCAATGGGAGCAGATGGTGAAATTTTTAAGTAATTGGTTATTCAGACTTCTAGGGGATGCATGAAGTTTTATTGTATTGTTTGTTTGGTTTTTATTTCTAGAACATGTGGAGATTGAGATCTTTCAAACACATATCTTTCAAGTTTAAAGTGAGATATGTTAGTCTGACCTAAATTACATTTACTCTTTTCTTCTCTTGATAACAATTGCAAAGAGAAATGAATTCTTTATAAAAATATAACATTAACAATTCAATATTTATTTCTCAAGCAGTGCCAAATTTGGTAATACTAAACCATTATATTCTAAAAAGTATAAAAATAGAGGAATTTCTTTAGCAAACACAGATTGAGATGTATGTCAAAATAGCTATTCATATCAACTCAGTTTAATGTGTCTTTTGAGTTAAATGCTGTCTAAAATACAAAGTCATATGTAGAATATTAACTTTTATTAATGCAGCTTCAAAAGCATGGCACACATAATGGCTCAGAATAAGAATTTACTTGTATATGAAAACCCCATTTCTGAATATTGTTTTCCCTCATTATTTCATCTGAGTATATAAGTACTATATTGTGAATATCTGATATACAATTTTAAATGAACCTATTCTTTAAAAAATAATTATTTACAAATTTCTGGACTGCACTTATTAGTGTTGATTGCAAATTTTATTAGGGCTTCATGAAACAAAGCTTTAGAGTAAAATGATAATCGGCTTGTGAAATGGATTTCACTTTTTATTTGCAACATACATGTCCTAGAGTTTTCTTACTATGGACATGTTGTTCCCAGTTTGACTTGTTGCAAATGGTTTGAAAACAAGACATAGAGGCAGCTGTTACTGTGAGCAAATGCTTTGATTAGAGAGAGAAAGCAGCTGGAAGTGATATATGCTGTCATATAAGATGAACCAGTTTTCACGTCAGGACTTTACCTAACCAAAATTGAGATTAGCATTACTTCATTTTCATGAATTTTCTTTGTATAGAATGGAATAGAAGTGTATCCACTTTGCGTATAACCTGGAGTGATGAAGTACTGAATATATCACTGAATATAATAAGTTGACATACTTATCTATGAAAATCTTACATGATCCATTCTGAAATAATATCATTGACAAACTTTCAAAAAATTATTTAAAAATACTGCTTAATGTAGTAACAAAAAAATCTGTATGAAGCTTATAAAACTAAGTGTTACTGTAGTGGATAAAATTTTGATTTTTTAGAAATGTAGCAAGTACGAGGGTACCTGGCTGGCTCAGCCTGTGAAGCATGTGACTCTAGATCACATTGAGTTCAAGCGCTATGTGGGGTACAGAGATTACTTAAAAATAAAATCTTAAAAAAAAATTAATGTAGCAAGTACATTTCTCAATAACTCCACTTGTATTTTAAAAGATTTGTATAAACTCATCAAACTAGAACTTAACTGGTTTTGCAAATAATTAACAAAAGCATTCAACATCAAATATTTCATTCAGTCTATCCTCGCAATTGAATTCCTTCCTCACCTCTTCCAGTCAACTTTTTACTGGTAAAGAGAAAAAGGAGTAACCTATGACAAAAGGTAAAACTGAATTCAAAAAGTTACAATAGGAATATTTTGACTCAAATATGGAAGTAAAATAATTGTCATAATTTCATATTAATAACCATCTCAAAATTGACTCATGCCTGTATTCTATCTTCTACTTTTTGTTTCAGCTCCTCAAATAAGCACTTCTAGGTAGTCAGTTTCCATTATAAATCATTTGGCTTACTTCTCATACAGGTAAATGTACTGACATACTTTGAATGACCAAGTCTGGAAGACACTTAAATGAATGTTTTTTGAACCTCACAGTTGGTATTAAACTCCACTTCAAATGATCTATCATGTATATTATCAAATGAAGTAGCTGACCGCACCACAGTAAAGAATTTGCCTCTATAAAATTATCAACCACCTGCAACCTGAGGGAAGGGAAATTAACTTACTTATTTAAAATTCTGCCATATTCATTCCAGTTCTTCCTACCACTTAAGTATATTCTATAGGTATATTTGGTCTGGATAGCTTAAATAAAACACAATCTAGCTTAGAAAAAAAATATCTTTAAAGAAAATGTAACAAGTAGCTATTTGTTGGCAAAACTCCTTAGTTGGTCAGGAAGGTAATCAGAGAACTTAAAAAAAAAAAAGGACATATTTACTGAAAAGCCTATTAATCAGTCTACATTTCAGAAACACAAAACAAAACCAAGAAAATAGAAAATTCTGAAATACATAAATAGAATCTAAAGATTATTGACCTAGTATTCATGACTCTAGTATTAGCTGCTTCAAATTTCCTTAGGAGAGTTGGTAGGAGAAATATACATTTAAAAAATAAAATAAAATATTTCATTTACAAAGTTATTTTATAGTCTTCTGCCCATTCACTAACCTCTTATTAAATACTTCTAGGCCCTATGTTTGGTGACTGGAATCAACCATCAACAAGCTCAGTCTCTGAGATGGAAATAGAACTAAGCAAAAGTTACAAATTACAAGACAATGTGATAATAGAAACATGTACATGGGAAAAGGGACAAGAAAGTGCCTAACTGTAGCACTTGGGCAGGCTGTACTTGGGGTCAAGGATAGATTTCACAAATCTCAGCTCCAGAAGTATAGATCATAACGTCCCACAACTACAACCAGTTTCATACACCTGTTGTTATATATTTATATTATAAATCTATGTTAGATAAAACTAGATAAATTTATAATCAATTAAATTTACAATTAGATAAAATCTATATTAGATATAAAGCAATATTAAAGTCCGATAGGAGTGTACACAATACTAGCCCAACAATGGACACATAATTAATATTTACTGTCCGATTTAGTGAGAAAACATTGCAGTAAATGAGTGCTACTACATTGTGAATCATCAAATACTATGTGTAACACAAGGATATTCAAAAGCTTTGGTATGTTAATACGAAACTACCTTTAAGTGAACTCTTTGCTACATTCTTTAAAATAATTGCATAATTGGGGTGGCTGGTGGCTCAGTCAGTTGAGCATCCAACTCTTGATTTCAGCTCAGGTCATGATACCAGGGTCATAGCATCAAGGCCTGCGTTGGGCTCCATGCTGAACATGTAGCTTAAGATTCTCTCTCTCTTTCTCTCTTTCTCTCTCTCTCCCCCTCTGCCCCTCTCTCCCCTTGCACTCTCTCTCTCTCTCTCTCTAGAATAAAAACAAAAAGAAAAATTCATAAAAAATAAAATAATTACATAATTAAAAGTAAATGACAATGATAAGGTATGAGAAATATGCAGGTAGAGAAACTGCTACACAGATTCTAATACGACCTACATAATTTGAGTTTACAGCTGCCAATTACTAACAAAGGCAGGTTAGACCAGTAAGTCAGGCAGGAAAGATCTTACTACTAACCAACTATCTAATTTAGGACCCAAATCCAGTATATGCAAGAATTAGTTTGACATGTGTGACATTCTTATATCAATTATCTTTCTCATAGCTATTACCTTGGATTCACTCTAAAAGTCGTCAAATTGATGTTATTAATATTGTAAAATCCAGAAAGTCATGTGATCCATCTTTATGATTAGTGGTTATTTTTCCCCCTAAAAAATTGGCAGTAGTACTGTATTTTCTAATATTATATCTTTAAATTTCAAGAATTCTGTAATTCATTGAAGTATATTCACATTACCAAGCTAGTTGCAATTATCAACATATTCAGGTAGTCAATTTTTATATGAGTGATGCAACTTCAGACCTTTTTTGAAAATAAATTACTCATCTACTGTATTCTGTTCTGGTTCTTCTCATGGAGAATGCCATTTGCTCTATATTGCTATTTCATATAAAATTATTTTTATCTACAGATAATTTTTATTTTGAAATTATTTAATACCTACTGAGAAATTACATGAATAGTACAGAGATCCTTTTATTTAATGAACCATTTGAAAGTATGTTGTCAAAAGGATGTCCTAACACCCCTCAATAGTTTGATGATACTTAACATGGCCGTTGTCCTAAAATCCTAAGTAACCAAAATATAACCCTCAAAATCAAGAAATTAATGTTAATACTACCATCCTAGCCTCAGACACCATTCATGTTTTGCCAATTGTCTCATCAATGTCTTTCATGGCAAAGTGATCCAATCCAGAATCACATATTACATTTAGTTGTCATGTCTCCATAGTCTCCTTTATTCTGGAAAAGTTCCTTGGTCTTTTTTTGACTTTCATGGTTGTGAAACTTTTGAACATTAAGGGCCAGTTTTTTGTTTGTTTTGTTTTGTTTTGTTGGTTGGGGGTAAGGGGGACATCTCTTCATTTGGTATGCCTGGTGTTTCCTTATGGCTAAATTCAGCCTATGAGTTCTTGGCAAAAATACACCGAAAGTAATGTTATATTCTTCTTGTGGCTGGTAGTACATGATTTTAATTTGTCCTATCATGGATGATGTTTGCTTGGGTCAGCTGAGTTCTATTTTAATTTATTGGCATTTTAACATACGTTTTACATTTTTTAAATAGTTGCTATAAGGATTATAATATACATCCTTAATTTTCACTACTAGAATTAATATTCTATCACTTCATGTACAACATAGTTTTACAACTGTTTAGATCCTTTATGATTCACCTTATCAGTTATACTGCAGCTGCCATATCTCATTTGTATTACATCTACATATATTATAAACCCCACAATATGGTATACTTTTTGCTTCAGACATTCACATGTACTTTAACGACATTAAAGCAAAAAAACCCCAAACATTTTATATTGACCCAAATATTTACCATTTCATTGGTTTTCATTGTTTCCTGAAAATTAGTTTCTCTTTAGTATCATTTCCTTTTAGCCTGAAGAATTTTCTTATTGGTAGTGCAAAGCTGCTGGTGAATTTTTTTTCTTAATTTTCAATCTTATTATTCTGGATCAACTTTTTTTTTTTCAACACTTTAAAGATATTGTACTACTGTCTTCTAGCTTAGATCATTTCTGGTAAGAAATCCACAGTAGTTTATATCACTCAGTATATAAGGTGGATTCCCTCCACTTGACCCTAGATATTTCTGAAATTTTCTTTGGTTTTCAACCATTTGCTATGATGTACCTAGGGGTTTTGTTTGTTTTGTTTTGTACTAACTCTGTTGGGCATTTGCTGAGCTTTTTGAATCTATAAATTATGTGTTTAATTCAGTTTGGGAAATTTTTAGCCCTTATTTCTTTAAAAATTTATTTTGCCCCATTCTTTCTTTCCTTTCCCTGTGGGACTCCCAACTACACATATACACACATATAACTTTTCATATGATGCCACGGAATCCTGAGATTCTGTTTTGTTTTGTTTTTTCCATATTTCTCTGTCTTCTCCACATGGGAAAATTTCTTTTGATCTATATCTTCAAGTTTGCTGATTATTTCTTCTGTCATTTTCATTCTACTGTTAGTCTATGCAGTGGTTTCTTAGTGTCCGATATATTTTTTAGTTCTAGAATTTCTTTTAGTTTTCTTTTATATTTTCTATTTTTCTGTTGAAAATTTCCATTTATTATAAGAATTTTTTTCTTTTATCTCACTGAGATAAATTACTAAGCTGCCTTAAAGTCCTTACCTGATCATTTAAGTCATCTGTGTTGACCTCTATTAGCTTTTCCTTTGAAAATGAGTCATTATGTCGAGTAAATTTGGATTGTCTCTTAGATTTTGAATGTTATGCTGTAGACTGTGGATTCTATCATGTAATTCGAGAGAGCGTTGTCATTTTTATTTTATAGGGACATTAAATTGTTTAAATTGAAACTGCAAACTTGCCCTTGCTGATTGTGGACAGCAAATCAAATCTTATTTCATTGTTTTAGTTGTAGCTGTAAGCTGCTTTGAGTCTGCCCGCTGTTTGTTCCTGGTTTGGGACTCAGCCAGAGACTTGGGGATGTTTATACTTAGAATTTTAGACTCCTATTCTCTGGATCTATCCTTTACTAAATGTTCCTCCGTTTACTTTGCAGTGGCTTTGGTTGTCCCATGATCTTTGTCCTCTTTTCTTCAGGGCAAAATATAGTAGATTTTCTATCATAGGTTTAGCAGCCCAGAATTTTAGCTGTGACTGTGACCTGTTCTCAGAATTGAAGCCTCAAAATGGAGTCGCCTGGATGGCTCATTTGGTAAAATATGAAACTCTTGATCTCGGGGTTGTCAGATCAAGCCCCACTGTGGGCATAGAGCTTACTTAAAAACAAAAAACAAAAAACAAAAACAAAACAAAACAAAAAAACACCTCAAAACTCACCCCAGTGCAGTGCTGCCTTCTAAGTTTCAGCTCTCTTCCAAAATATGCCAGCTTCTGTTCATTCTCAAGAACCTTCAGGTAGTTGGATTTTTTTGTTGCTGCCCAGCATTTATAGTTTTCTGTAGGAAGGTTGGTCTATCAGCAACCTATTTCTTTATACCAGAATCATCATTCAGTCTAAGCTTATTTTTAAAACAATGAAAAAGATCATATACTACTATCCCAGTACCTCATGGTTAGAAGCTTAAGAATATCGTTAGGAATAGAAATTAACATATAAAAAATAGTTAATCACAGAATAATTTAATATTTTGTTTAAGTTAACACAGCGTTAACCTTCACTAACATTCCAATTTTATTTCCTTATTATGCTCCCAAAATCTGTGAACCAGGGCAAAAATCACATGTCTTGGCTTACATATTAATTAATTCAACAAATATGGGCCTAAAATGTACGGTGCAGTATCCTACGCACTTGGAATGCAGTATGTAACAAATTTTCTGCACTCATGGGGTTTATATTCTAGTGTGAAAGACCAACAATGAATATACGTAAGTATATATAATAATACCAAGTCATGATACAGTGCAATAAGAAAAAATAAGGCAGAATGAAATAGGGGAAAGGGATGGATTTGCTCGTTTGAATATAATAGTCAGAGATGACAACTCTGAGGAAACGACTTGAGTGAAATGAGGCAGTGAGGTATGCAAGGATCTAAGGAAAGGCATTCCAGCTAGAAGAAAGAATATAACGGTGTTGAGATTAGAAAGAGTGGCTCATTTGATAAATAGTAAGCTGGAGTGCAGTAAGTGAGGGCAACCAGTTATTAGGAAAGAGGCTAAAGATATAGCTAGAACATGTTAGATAGGAACCCTTGTAGACTCTGGCAATATTTTGGGGTTTATGTGATGAAAGCTATTGAAAGGTTAAGGATAGAGTGATATGTTTTATTTTCTAGAAACAAAAATGACACTGCTT
Organism: Panthera leo; assembly: GCF_018350215.1. Lineage (NCBI taxonomy): Eukaryota > Metazoa > Chordata > Mammalia > Carnivora > Felidae > Panthera > Panthera leo. Next base: position 45,653,560 of record NC_056687.1, on the reverse strand, counting down.
GCTGTGTAGGAGAACAATTGTTGTTGAGGTTAGAAGGGAGCAGAGGGTCTAACTAGGGAGTGAGTTTAGGGGTCTAGACAGGAGTTTATGGTAGTTTGGACCAGAGAAATACTAATGGAGGAGGTGTGAGGTCAGATTCTAGACTTTTAAAATACAGAATTTGCTGATGGATTGCAAGAGGGACATGAGAGGAGAAATTATACCTCTTCTTCATGTTTTGTTATGGATTATTTCTTTATTTTGAGAGAGAGAGAGAGAGAGAGCATAAGTGGAGTAGGGGCAGAGAGAGAGAGGGAGAGAGAATTCCAAGCAGGCTGTATGCCATCAGTGCAGAGCCTGATGGGGCTTGGGCTCATGAACTGTGAGATCATGACCTGAGCTGAGACCAAGAATAAGACTCTTAACTGACTGACCCACCCAGGTACCCCTGATGACTGATTTTTGGCATAATGGGTAATTTGCATTATCATTTTATTATTTTACTTTGCTATCAATGAACCCAGTTTTAGTCACTGATACCTTATTTTAGTTGGCTAAATGAACTAGTGCAAGTCAGTACATATAGGATATTCTTCCTACATTCATTCACAAATTGAATGGAATATTGATTATAATGGATAAGTTATTGTGATTTTGGCATGCTTATATAACTTAATACTGTGATTACTCACTTCTCCCACTTTTCTTTATATACCCTACTGTAAATTTTAGAATTGTATACAACATGATGCCATTTTGCCTTTACTTAACAGCAGGAAATGAAATTATCAGTACTGTTGAAATACAGCCATCTCAGATTTATAAAACATGCAAATGTGAAATTAAAAGCACAGAATTTTAAAAATTTTGGAAACCTCATTAACAGTTTTAAATATATTATCTTGGTATTTTCAGATGATGAATGTTCTATGAAACTTTAGGATATCACTTGTATTAACTTATAATTTCTACTTTTAAATTAATTTTGTAAAAGATCACCTTTTCTTTCAGTGTCCTACATCTGTCTTGATTCAAACATATATACATGCATGTGTGTTTAGATAGGTATCTTCACACACCCACATTGTTGAAAACAGAAGGAGAAAAAAGAAATAATACAATATTGTGGTTTACTACCTGTTTTCATTTCTTAGGTATAATTTCTAAATAGTTCATTTTACCATGGCTGGTCAAAGCCCTAGAAAAGTACCCCCAGCCTCCTGAATACTGACTGGTTGCCGCAAAAAAGCTGGTTTTACAATATAGAGTGTCTTGTATTCTAGTAGTGAGAATTACCTAATAATTCGATCAAGATCAGGAGATGATCTCTCATCTCCTGATATGTAGATCAACACAAGGTCCACCCAAGGCCTAGAACCCATTTCACAGCTATGGCAGTTATGTTTTGTTTTCAAAGAGCCAGCTTTTGGTTTTATTTATTTTCTCTATTGTGTTTTTAGTATCATTGGTTTCTACTCTAATCTGTATTATTTCTTTCAATCTGCTTGCTTTAGGTTTGCTCCTCTTTTTCTATTTCTTAACATAGAAACATAATATTGACCTCAAATCTTTCCTTGTTTTTTCTAATTTAATCCTGTATATTTAATTCTATATATTTCCTTAATATATATGCTGTTAACTACAGCTTCCAAATTTTGATGTGGTGCATTTTAATTTTTGTTTAGTTACAAATATTTTTTTAGTTTCCCTTGAATCATCCTCTTTGACCTATGGATTGTTTAGAAGTGTGTAATTTCTAAGTAGTGATTTTTTAATGTTTATTGATTTCTAATCTAATTCTTTCATGGTCAGAGAATGCACTTTGAATGGTTTCAACTGTTTTGAATCTATTATGGCTTGTTTTATGACTTGGTGAATATTCCATATACACTTGAAAAAAAGTGCTACTCATATGTTGGATTGGGTGTCCTATGAATGTCATTTAGACCTAGCAGGTTGATGATACTTTCAGTTCTTATATCCTTGATTATATCTGTCTACAGGGCCTATCCATTATTGAGAGAGAAGTATGGAAGTACCCAACTATAGTCATGGATAGATTTCTTATAGTTCTGTCAATTTTTCTTCATGTATTCTGAAGAAGTGTTTAGGTAAGTGCACATTTAAAATTGTTATCTTCTTGGTGACTTGACCCTTTATTACTAAGTAATGGCCATCTTTATTCCTGGTGATTTTCCTTTCTCTGAAATCTACTTGGTCTGATATTAATATTGCTACTCCAGCTTTCCTTTGAATAGTGTAGTGTTTGTACAGTAAGTCTTTTCTTACCTTTTTACTTACTTATATCACTATACTTGCAGTGAATTACTTATAGAGAGCATATAGTTCAGTAATGTTTTTATCCATTCTTTTAATTGGTGTGTTTACACCATTTACATGTGAAATGTATTTTTTATTTTAGAGAGAGAGAGTGAGTGGTGGAGAGGGACAGAGGGAGAGAGAATCTCAAGAAGGCTCCACACTCAGTGCAGAGCCTGACATGACGCTTGATTCCACAACCCTGGGATCATGACCTGAGCTGAAATCAAGAGTTGGATGCTCAACCAACTGAGCCACCCAGGTGCCTCTGCACCATTTACATTTATTATTGATAAATTATTGATATGTTATTATTGAAGTATTGATATGTTTGGATTTAGGTTAGGTCTCCCATTCTGTTTTCTGTTTGTTACCTCCACATTTTGTTTACTCTGCTTCTTCTTCTATGCCTTCTTTTGGATAATTTGAACACATATCAGTGTTCCATTTTAACTTATTTATTACACTGTTGACTATATTTCTTTGTATAGTTTTTTTTAGTGCCTTCTTTAGATACTACAACAACCAGGAGCACCTGAATTGGCTCAATCGATAGAGTGTGGCTCTTGATCTCAGGGTGAGTTTGAGCCCCATATTGGGAGATTACTTAAAAATTTCTGTAAAAGATATTACAACAACCATACTTTTCACAGTCTACTTAGAAAAAAATGCCACTTCAAGAATTATGTGGAAAGAGCCATATTTGACCCTATATTCTCCCCCTTTATTTTGTAGTTGTATTGCACATTACATCTATATAAATTAAAACCCCCATAACACATTTTTTAAAATTTATTTTTTATTTTTTTAATGCTTATTTATTTTGAGAGAGAGAGTGAGTGGGAGAGGGGCAGAGAGACAGAATCCCATGTGGGGCTCAAAAACATAAACTGTAAGACTATGACTTGGGCCAAAATTAACAGTAGTATGCTTAACTGACTGAGCTACCTGGGTACTCCATAACACATTTAAAATTTTTTTTTTTAATTTTATTTATTTTGAGAGAGAGCATGTGAGCACGCTGCCAGCATGAAGCCCAATATGGGGCTTGATCCCATGAACCATGAGATGATGACCAGAGCCTCAATCAAGAAACAGACACTGTTAAGTGACTGACTGAGCCACCCAGGCGCAACCCCCCATAACATATTTTTAACTGTCAAATATGTTTTAAAGAACACAGGATGTTAAGTTTCCTTCTGGTATCATTTCCCTTCTGTTTAGAGAATTTCCTTTAGCAATTCTTCTAGAGCAGATTTGGTGGCAATAAATGCTCTTGCTTTTTGTAATTCTTAGAGTGTCTTTATTACATCTTTATTCTTGAAGGATATTTTTGCTGGACATTATTCCATGTTTATACTTTTTTTTTTAAAAGCACTTAAAAAATAGCGTACCATTTCCTTATGGCCTCAATGATTTCTGATGAGAAATCAGCAGTCGTTTGAATTGGTATTTCCCTATAAATTATGTCATTTTCTCTAGATGTTTTCAAGCCCTGATTCTGAAATCTGTATGCTATGCCCTTAATCAAATTTGGGAAGTTTTTCATCATTATTACTTAAAATACTTCTTATGCTCCTTACTCTCTTCTCCTTCTGGGATACTGCTTATATGAAAATGGACTTTTTGATGTTATCCTACAGTTCCATAAGGCTCTATTTTTTAAATTCAATCTTCCTTTCTATTATTCAAATTGGATGATTTCTATTAATCTACCTTCATGTTCATGGAGTCTTTCCTCTCATTTTCATTCATTTTTTAAATCTTTTTTTTAAAAATGTTTATATAATTTTGAAAGAGACAGAGTGTGAACAAGGGAAGGGCAGAGAGAGAGGGAGACACAGAATTCAAAGCAGGCTCCAGGCTCTGAGATGTCAGCACAGACGAACTGTGAGATCATGACCTGAGCCAAAGTTGGACGCTTAACTGACTAAGCCACCCAGGCAACCCTCATTGTTTTGTTTTTAATTTTTATTTTAATTCCAGTTAGTTAACATATTGTGTTAGTTTCAGGTGTATAATATAGTGATACAACAGTTCCATACATGAACCAGTGCTCATCACAAATCTACTCCTTAATCTCCATCATCTTCTTAACCCAATCCCCTACACTCCTCCCCTCTGGTAACTGTCAGTTTGTTCTCCATAATTAAGAGTCTGTTTCTTGATTTGTCTATTTCCCTTTGCTCATTTATTTTGTTTCTTAAATTCCATATATGGGTGAAATCATATGGTATTTGTCTTTCTCTGGCCAACTTATTTCACTTAGCATTATACTCTTTAGCAAATGGCAACATTTCATTCTTTTTGTGGATGAATAATATTCTATTACACACGCACCCTACACCTTCTTTATCAATGGACACTTGGGCTGCTTCCACATCTTGGCTATTGTAAACAATGCTGCTATAAACATAGAGGTGTATGTATCCATTTTAATTCGTGTTCCTGTATTCTTTGGGTAAATACCCAGTAGTGTGATTGCTGGATTGGAGGGTAGTTCTATTTTTAACTTAAAAAAAAAATATCTTTATTTATTTTTGAGAGAGAGAGAGAGAGAGACAGAGTGTGAGCGGGGTAGGGGCAGAGAGAGAGAGGGAGACATAGAATCCAAAGCAGGCTCCAGGCTCCGAGCTGTCAGCACAGAACCTGATGTCAGGCTTGAACTCATGAATCGCAAGATCATGACCTGAGCAGAAGTCGGTTGCTTAATTGACTGAGCCACCCAGGCACCCCTATTTTTAACTTTTTGAAGAAACTCCATACTGTTTTCCACAGCGGCTACACTAGTTTTCATTCCCACCAACCATGCAAGCGGATTCCTTCTTCTCCACATCCTCCCCAACACCTACTGTTTCCTATGTTGTTGATTTCAGCTATTCTGACAGGTGTGAGGTGATCTTGTAATTTTGATTTGCATTTCCCTGATGGTAAGTGATGATAAGCATACTTTCATGCATCTGTTGGTCATCTGTATGTCTTCTTTGAAGAAATGTCTGTTCATGCCTTCTGCACATTTTTAAATTGGATTATTTGTTTTTTGGGTATTGAGTTGTATAAGTTCTTTATTTTGTATACTAATGCTTTATTGAACATGTCATTTGCAAATATTTTCTCCTATTCCATAGGTTGTCTTTTAGTTTTGTTGATTGTTTACTTTGCTGTGCAGAAGCTTTTTATTTTGATATAGTCCCAATAGTTTATTTTTGCTTTTGTTTCCTTTGCCTCTGTAGTCATATCTAAAAAAAAGTTGCTATGGCTGATGTCAAAGAAGTTACTGCCTGTGTTCTAGGATTTTAATGGTTTCAGGTATCACATTTAGATCTTTAATTCATGTTGAATGTAATTTTGTGTATGGTCTAAGAAAGTGGTCCAGTTTCCTTCTTTTGCATGTTGCTGTACAGTTTGTCCAACACCGTTTTTTGAAGAGATTGTCTTTTTTTCCATTGGATATTCTTTTCTACTTTGTTGAAAATTTGTTGCCCATACAGTTATGGGTTTATTTCTGGGTTTTCTTTTATGTTCCTTTCATCTCTGTGCCTTTGATTTTTGTGCCAGTACCATACTAGTCTAATTACTAAAGCTTTGTAATATAACTTGAAATCCAGAATTGTGATGCCTCCAGCGTTGCTTTTCTTTTTCAAGATTGTTTTGGCTATTCAGGGTCTTTTGTGATTCCATACAAATTTTAGAATTGTTTGTTTTAGTTCTGTGAAAAGTGTTGTTGGTATTTTAATAGAGATTGCATTAAATGTGTAGATTGCTTTGGGTAGTACAGACATTTCAACAATATTTGTTCTTCCAATCCATGAACATGGAATGTCTTTCCATTTCTTTGTATCATCTTCCATTTCTTTCATCTGTGTTTTATAGTTTACAGAGTACAGGTATTTTGCCTTTTTGGTTAGGTTTATTCCTAGATATCTTATTATTTTGGGTACAATTATAAATGGGATTGTTTTCTTATTTTTTCTTTCTGCTGTTCCATTATTGGTGTATAGAAATGCAACAGCTATACACTGATTTTATATCCCACAACTTTACTTAATTCATTTATCACTTCTAGCAGGTTTTGATGGAGTCTTTTGGTTTTCTCTATATAGTATCATGTCATCTGCAAACAGTGAAGTTTTACTTCTTTCTTACCTTTACTTCCTTCCTTACCTTTAATACCCTACTTGCATCAATCCACAGATCATCTAAACAGAAAATCAACAAGGAAACAATGGCTTTGAATGACACACAAAAACAGATAGATTTAACAGATACATTCATTCAGATCATTCCATCCTAAAACAGCAGAGTACACATTCTTTTCAAGTGCACACATGGAACATTCTCCCAAATAGGTCACATATTAGCCCACAAAAACAGCCTCAACAAATTCATGAAGATCAAAGTCACCTTTTCTGACCACATACTATAAAACTAGAAGTCAACCACAAGAGAAAAATCTAGAAAGACCACAAATACATGGAGGCTAAACAGCATGCTACCAAATGATAAATCGGTCAACCAGGGAAAAACAAGAGAGAGAGAGAGAGAGAGAGAAGAAGAAATAAAAAAAAATACATGGAAACAAATGAAAATGAAAACACAATGGTCCAAAACCTCTGGGATGTAGCAAAAGTGGTTCTAAGAGGGAAATTTATAGCAATACAGGCCTATCTCAAGAAATAAGAAAAATCTCAAGTAAACAACCTAACCTTACACCTAAAGTTGCTCGAGAAAGAACAAACAAAACCTAAAATGATCAGAAGGAAGGAAATAATAGAGTAGAGCAGACATAAATGATATAAAAACTAAAAAACAATAGAACAGATCAATGAAATCAGGAACTGGTTCTTTGGAAAAGTCAATAAAATTGATAAACCTCTAGCCAGACTTCTCAAGAAAAAAAAGAGAAAGGACTCAAAATCACAAATGAGAGAGGAGAAATAAAAACCAACATCACAGATATACAAACAACTATAAGAGGGTATTATGAAAAACTATATGCTAACAAATTGGACAACCTAGAACAAATGGATAAATTCCTGGAAACCTATAAACCAAAACTGAAACACAAAGAAATGGAAAATTTGAACAGACTAATAAGCAGTAAAGAAATTGAATCAGCAATCAAAAACTCTCAACAAACAAAAGTCCAGGGCCAGTTGATGAATTCTACTAAACATTTAAAGAAGAATTTATACCTATTCTTTTCAAACTATTCCAAAAAACTGAAAAAGGAAAACTTCCAAATTCATTCTATGAGGCTAGCATTTTCCTGATACCAAAACTGGATAAAGAGACCACTAAAAAAGAGAACTACAGGCCCATATCCCTGATGAACATAGATGCAAAAATCCTCAGAATAGTAGCAAACTGAATTCAACAATACATTAAACAAAAATTCACCATGATCAAGTGGGACTTATTCCTGGGCTGCAAGGGTGGTTCAATGTTCATACATCAATGAACATGATATATCACATCAATAAGATGAAGGATAAGAAGCATATGATCATTTCAATAGACGCAGAAAAAGCATTTGACAAAAAACAACATCCATTCATGACATAAACCTTGAACAAGTGGGTTTAGAGGGAACATTCCTCAACATAATAAAGGCCATATATGAAAACCCCACAGCTAATATCATCCTCAATGGGCAAAAACTAAGAGCTTTTCCCCTAAGATCACGAACAAGACAAGATGTCCACTCTTACATTTCTCTTCAACATAGTACTGGAAACCCTAGTCACTGCTGTCAGACAACAAAAAGAAATAAATGCCATTTTCATTCTTTAATTGGACCTATTCAGTCAGTTTTTATTCCAGCTATTGCACACTTCAGTTTTAAAATGTTCATTCCTCTTTGTTGTTATATCTTCTAGTTCTATGCTGAGACTACCCATTTGTTTCAAGAATGTTCATCTCTACTTTGGGCATTTTTATAATAACTTTTAAATTTTTTTTAATGTTTATTTACTTTTGACAGAGAGAGACACAGCATGAATTGGGGAGGGGCAGAGAGAGAGGGAGACACAGAATCTGAAGCAGGCTCCAGTCTCCAAGCTGTCAGCACAGAGCCCAACGTGGGGCTCAAACTCACAGACCACGAGATCATGACCAGCACCGAAGTCAGACGCTTAACCGACTGAGCTACCCAGGAGCCCCAAAATCTGGTTTAAAGTTAGATAAATATGTTAGGTATCTCCAACATCTGTGTTCCATTGGCATTGGCATCACCTGCTTTTTCTTTTCCCCTGTGAATGTTCCCTGGCTTTTGTATAGTAATTTTGCATTGTATGCTGGGCATTTCGAATATTATGAGACACTGTTAATTAAATTCTATGGAGATTGCTGATAATTTTGTTTTAGCAGGTGTTCAACCTGGTTGAGTTCAAGGCAAAAGTTCCAACTAGCTTCATAGGAATTATAGTTTCAATGTTATTTGTTTCCAAAAACCTCTAGTCCATGTGTGTGCCACCCAGTGGCCAATCTTGAATTTGGGTCATAGTCTATCCTATAGTTTGGTTCTTAAAGTCTACACATTATTTATACTCAGACCCACACTGAGGTTAAGGCTGAGAGTCTGTAAACAACTCTATGGTGTTGTTTTGCCGATCTCCTCCCTCTCCCAATCTTCCATATACTGTCCAGTTCCTGGGGCTCCCTTTTTTGATCCTCCAGCTAGAAAGCTGGTGCTTTATGCACCCTACTCTGCCATACTCTTGGAGTGTGCCCTTGTATGGCACCAAGCAGTGGGAAAAGAGAACAAAGGGAATGAGCATTTGCTGCAACTTCTTGGGACCATAAGGACTATAGAGGAGGGTTCATCTTCTTCAGAATTTTAGCTGTGAGTTCCCCAGTGCTGCTGTTGCTATTGTTGCTGCTGTTGAATAAATACCTGAGATTGTTTGGGGGCTGATGCACAACACAGTGTAGAAAAGAATGCAATATTTCCTTAACTTTTGCTGATCATTAAAAACTTCTTTTCTACTCTTTGTGCTAGAATTTCTGCTGGAGCTCTGCACAGAATCACAATTCTGGGTTTGATGCAGCCTTAAACCCAGGAAGTGAGGATACCACAGGAAAAATGGGCATAGTTACTGATGACTGGTGGCACATTAAATTCTGGTTTTCTTCAGTCTTCCTGCCATTATTTATTTCTCAGTCCTCAAGGTCCATGCATTCAAATAGGTGGTCTATGCAGGCTATACAGTTATATTCAGAGGGGAGACAGGGTGGAGTGTGCTTTCTCCAACTTACCCAGAATCAGAACTTCCAAGGTACTTTTTGATCAACTGATTATCACTATGATTACTTATGGGTGGCTTTTATGTTCTTCACAATCCTAGGTCTTGTGATGTAGATAGTGGGGGAGGCTATGTGGAGGTCAGAGTAGAAATATGTGAGAAATCTCTGATTTTTCTACTCAGTTTGCTGTGAACTTAAATCTTCTCTAAAAATAAAGTCTATGTTAAAAGTGAAAAAAAAATATTAGTGGAGTGCTTCTCAGACTTCAGTGCATGTGTTTTACCAAAGGTGACTTTGATCAGAATTTGAGAACAGTATTGGATACAGCCTGGGTTCTTCAGAAAGCATTGCTGAGGCAGAGGAACACTGTGCTATCACTTTATGAGGGAATAAAGTTATGGAAAAAGGATGATGAAACAGGTCGAGAAGCAATCTGAGGTGTTACTGAGCTAGATACTAAGTGTGACTAATTGTTAGATTCAGAGGAATCATTCCAAAAGCTATATAATAGTGTCCCAAGACTGTCCATGATCAACGGGAAACATAGAAAGAGGGAAGAATTTATTCACTGGCTCCTGTCTCCCACTGGCCATTGGTTCCCCTGCTGGGTTATGTATGTTCTGCAATGATAGTGGTGAGGCCATGGGAGCAAAAATAGGGAGCTCTAAAACAGGAAATGAGGGATGTGGGGCACTGTCAAGTTGTACCTACATATTATGGCTGGAGCCTACAAGCCGTGGCAGGAACAAGAGATAGTGAGCCTGAGAGAATCTGAAATGGCTTATAAAACACGTCTGAAATAATACAAAAGGTAAGAAATTTGTTAGATTACTTGCTGAGTTTGAGGCATGGAACTACAAAGTGTTGTGGTCATATGGTCATATTTTTCAACACGTGTCCTTTTTGGGCTAGGCCAGATTCTGGCTGCCTAATTATTCCCAGTGAATTTCTTTGGCCCTTACTGAAGAAATAAGCCATTCAGAAGTATCCAGATGATCTCAACTGAACCACATGAAAGCACTGTCATTCAGCTGCTTTGGGCCTACAAAATGACAATGTCATATGGTTCAATTTAATAGAATATGTTAAGACTTTCCATAGGGAACCCTAGGAACTGAAATACCTATAGATAAAACACTGAAGATAGAAATCAGCAGAGAACAGTATCTTGGATGGTGAGTGGATATTCAAAATAAGAGTGGCTCAGATGTGCAAAAAAGATGAAATGCATCAGCTTCCTCAATAAAGGATTATAGTGAAAGGCTCAAATATTCAAAACACATCTGTTGCCCTTCCAAACCAAGCTCATGCACACCTCCCTAAAATAAATAGAGCCAAAGTCTAGAATAATTTTGAGGAAAACAAAACCGTTTTTCTAAATATAACATAGGCTGGGAAGAGCTTTACATTACTATGCAGAGTCTATCAATCACTAATGTGTTTACTTTCTGGTTTCCAGGCTGTGCCCCAGGCTTACTGAAACAAGCAACTGTACTATTAGCCATCTACTCATTGATGGCTACACAGATTTGGAAGCAATATGAAATCATGATTTTTCTGAAAGTTGGCCTGGATTAGAGTTTTATCCAGGGCACCACTGCCCCCTCCCACTCTATAGCATTCTCTGTAAGAAGGAAGAGAAGGATTTGGGTTCTTTCTTTATAATTAGAGTTTATACTTGTAGTTACACTATTAAATTTTTCTGCTTGCAGCTGATTAGAGGATTATCTCAGTAAATGTAAGTATACTGATATTAATTTTGGCCTTTCAAAAAACAATTTGAGGTAGGTCTAAAGAAAAAGATGAAAAAATAAAAAAAATTAATTGAATAATCTCAAGGTTTCCTTAGAATAAGACATTCTAGTGTTCTGGTTTTTCATTTTGTTATAAGGTGACCTTAGGATGTAGCTACTCTTTCTCAGTTTGCTTCTGGGAGGCAAAATATATTATACTGATACTGAAATAAATCTAATAAAAATAAGGATGTAATTAAGTTAAACACAGAGTATTGTATAATCTTTAAACTTAAACAAGGTCTTCTTTGAGGTGCTAGTAATTCTGCTGAGACATTAAAAGTAAATATAATTAGGGTTCTTAAACATAGTTGTTGTTTGAGTGCTATTTTACTGTAGGGCCCTATTCATAGAAAGACTAAGAAAATGCCCACTTAGTATGGAGTGGAAGCTTCAGGCTTGTCCTAATCTCTTTTAAGAAAGAACCATAGTCTATTTCTTAAGTTTATACTCATTTCCCATATAGACAAGTTATGTGTTGAGTACTGGGTATCTTTGCTTGTTATATGTGAAGATCTAATGAGCAGAAAAATATTGCCTCTTGCCTTTATAGAGACCAACATCCCATTTTAATCAGAAAATATGTCATTAACATTTAAAAAGTAGTTCTAGGGGAGGCTGGGTGGCTCAGTCGTCAGTTAAGCATCTGACTTTGGCTCAGGTCATGATCTTGTGGTTTGTGAGTTCAAGCCCGGCTTTGGGCTCTGTGCTGATAGCTCAGAGCCTGGAGACTACTTTGGATTCTGTCTCCCTCTCTCTATGCCCCTCCCCTGCTCACATTTTATCTTTCTGAAAAATAAACATTAAAAAATAAAAAAATAAATAAAAACTAGTTCTGTATTAGATATAGTATTTCATAATAGAAAACTAATTTTTAACAGTAATAAGAGCCCATGTTGATATAGGGTCTTGGAAATCTTATTTGTTCTTTCCAAGGTTTTATTTAAATTCAAGTTAGTTAACATATAGTGTAGTATTTATTTGTTCTGAAAAAATGTTTTGCTATGCATAAATGAAATAAAACCATAGTATAGGGGTTTTAAAACATGAAAAGGGACAATAAGTTCTATTCTGTGATTTGATAAATTAAACTCACCAAATTAGTAGACAGTATTTAAGACATTAATAACCCACATCTAAAAATGCATTAAATCTCTATCAAATAAACAATAAGGTTTCTAGAAATGGTAAGTGCTGATATATCACATTTAAGAGTTATAAAAACAACAAAATAAAAAAAAACCCTAAAACATGATAAAAATAACATGTTTGCAAGATTCATCTATAAATTTGCCTAAGAAAGCCCAAGGAGAAAAGCTAATGATCACCAGTGAGTGAAGCGTAACTTCCTATGACCTTAGGATGGTGTGTGCACACACACACACACACAGTACACTAAGCCTAAGATAGAGCTTGAATGTGAAATTAGCTTTAACTGCCAACGTTAATGATTACATTTAATTGGAAGAAGCATAAACCTATCTCAGAAATAGTTTACTACAGTAAGGTATTTCATAAAATACTTGAAAGAATTTATAACCTTTTCCAAGAGAAAATAAAAGAGAATGAGAGAGGAAGAGAAAGAGACACTAATTTCGGGGCCTTATCCTTTATGGATATATGCTATATCACCAGTCACATGGCAAAAATTTTGAACATGGGGGCATAACTAATTAATATTTTTCGCTTTCATTATTACTTGTGGTCACTTAAAATGCACATCCACAAATTGAATTATAAATGTTTCCACATTTTACCATATATATTTCAAGACTATCAACACTAGTTATCATTTACATCAAAATATTGATGAATGTCACTGGGAGGTCTGGAAGTCCAAGCCAAATTCTTGGGGATAATCTGTGAGTGTGGTTATCCTTTAAAATATTAACAAGTCTGATGTTTCAGAATCTGCACAACCTGTTGCCACTCATTTATTTATTTGTTTAGAGAGTGTGTGAGTGAATGGCGGAAGAGTAGAGGGAGAGGAAGAGAGAATCTTAAGCAGACTCCATGCCCAGAGAGGAGCCTGATGTAGGGCTTGGTCTCAAGACCATGAGATCATGACCTGAGCTGAAATCAAGAGTTGGACACTTAATGACTGAGTCACCCAGGTGCCGCTGTTGCCACTCATTTAAAGAAAAGGAAGGAAAAAAACTTTAGGTCAGGACATCTATCTTACTGGGGGGAGGGGGAGGCAGCAGAGATTTCAAAGAGCATTACTTTTTAGGCATCTGAATCTAATTTTTCATCTTTAATATAATTATTTAGGAAAAAATTTGTAATTGTTTTATTCCATTTTAGAATAATATTTAGCTTTTTGACAAATCTCACAGAGGTTAAGAATGTAGATTTTGAAACCAGATTGTCTAGACTCAAAATTTAGGGTCCTCTGTTTATTTGCACTACAACAGGAACTGACAGTTTTTATGTAAAGCCCCAGACAGTAAATAATTTTATGCATTGTGGGCCACATTACAGTATCTGTTGTTCCTTTTTCTTCCCTTAATTAATCCTTTAAAAATATAAAATTATTAGCTCAAGGGCCATACAAAACCAGACTGGTAGTTTGCTGACACCTGATCTATGTAACAGAGAAAATAACATTTACTTCACAGCATTGTCATGAGGATTAAATGAATTAATATATGTAAAGTGTTTAGGAAGTTCTATATATCTAAGATATATAGGAAGTACTATATATTTAACCAAATTTTGTTTGCAAAATACCCATTTTTTTTTTGTGACTTGTATAGCATTAGTTAGTGATTTCAAATTTGGAGAAGGATTTAATTTGCCCCTCTTGGTTTATTCTAAATCACCAGAAAAAGTTTAACATTGCATGTTAATAAAATGTCCAAGAGTGGCATTAAAATTGAGTAACCAGAAGGGAGAGTAAGTAATGGTCCTGAGGCAGTTCTTTGCAAGCCCCATCAGGAACATCCTTAATGAGAAAGATTCACTATGAAAATATAATAACTAAGTTACATGAAACATTCAATTAAACATAATAAACAATTTTCTATTATTATAGTATTTCTCCACACAGAAATGGACAAACCTATTTTAAAGCCATTTAAATGAACATTTAATGTTTTATTTATGCTTTTTTATTTTTTATTTATTTTTTTTTTTTAAATTTTTTTTTTCAACGTTTTTTATTTATTTTTGGGACAGAGAGAGACAGAGCATGAACAGGTGAGGGGCAGAGAGAGAGGGAGACACAGAATCGGAAACAGGCTCCAGGCTCCGAGCCATCAGCCCAGAGCCTGACGCGGGGCTCGAACTCACGGACCGCGAGATCGTGACCTGGCTGAAGTCGGACGCTTAACCGACTACGCCACCCAGGCGCCCCTATTTATGCTTTTTTAAAAAAAATTATTTATTTTGAGGGAGGGAGAGAGCACACAGGAGGGGCAGAGAGAGGGAAAGAGAGAAAATCCCAAGCAGACTCCACACTGTCAGCACAGAGCCAGATGTGGGGCTCAAACCCACAAACTGTGAGATCATGACCTGATCCAACACCAAGAATTGGCTGCTTAACCTGACTGAGCCACCCAGGTGCCCCTATGTTTTTAAATAAGAAGAGAATAATCAGAAAGCAGAAAATAAGCATAGTTAAAATGCTAGAACATTCACACAGGAAGTATTTGCCTTAAGTATTGTTAAGAGTAATTGAATATATTTATGGAAATCACAATGTACTATGACAAAAATTCCAAAGAAAAAAATAACTTATCAAGAAATAATTCACAATTTTTAGCAGACAACCCATAAATGAAAAACAAATCTATAAAACTCAGCTCTTGTGATTTACAAGGCACAGGTTGAATAGAGCCAGATATATTTATTTCCTTTTTTTAATGTTGATTTATTTCTGGGGGAGAGAGAGACAGAGTGTGAGCAGGGGAGGGGCAGAGAGAGAGGGAGACATAGGCTCCAGGCTTTGAGCTGTCATCACAGAGCCTGATGAGGGGCTCGAACTCACGAACCATGAGATCATGACCTGAGCTGAAGTCGGACACTTAACCGACTGAGCCACCCAGGCGCCAAGAGCCACACATATTTAAATGCAAAACATACAACAGGGTAAGTTTTGAACATTTTATGAAATGTTTATATTGAAATGTAGAGCTTAATGAATTAAGCTTTGTAACAAAGTGATGTTAAACATGAAAAAAAAACACTTGCTTGAGCTTTAATGCAATAAAATTTAATTGTACACTATGTTAGAACACAAATGCAATAAACTCAGCTTCCACACATTTCCATGACATCCTGTAACTACTACAGCCCAATGTGCTTCTACATAGTCTTCACATGAAAATGTAGAGTAGAATAGATGTTTATAGAGTATAAACTAGATTTGGAGATCATGGGTTAAGAAAAAGGCAGTACTTCTAAATATTTACACAGGTGTGAGTTACTGTAGTTTGTGGAATACTAATTAGTATCAACATAGTTTTAAAAATTATTTTCATCAATCATTTAGGCCCAGAGTTTAAAATCTGAAGTGTTTACAGACTTAAAACTGTAAAAATTAAAAAACAAAACATAACAGTAATCGCTATTCTCTGACCTCCCCACCCCACCCTGGTCTCCCACCCCAATGAGAATCTTTTCAATCCTTTTAGCTATCATGGCAGATACCTCTATATTTCTAATATCTGTAATACTCCTTTAAAAATTTTTTAATGTTTATTTATTTTTGAGAGACAGAGAGAGAGAGAGAGCGAGCAGGGGAGGGGCAGACAGAGAGGGAGACACAGAACTCAAAGCAGACTCCGCACTGTCAGCACAGAGCCCAACGCGGGGCTCAAACTCATGAACTGTGAGATCATGATGCGAGCCGAAGTCAGATGCTTAACTGACTGAGCCACCCAGGCGCCTCATTATCTCTCAAATTCATCTGTCTTAAACAGACGGTTTGGTCCTAAATCCTAGCACCATCAGTTACCAGTGACATTTAGCAAGTAATTTTTTTAGGTCTCAGTTTCCTTGTCTATAAAACAAATGATAAAACCTACCATACGAGGTTATTGTTGAGAATTAAATACTTTAAGATCCAGTAAGTGTAATAATATCTAGCTTAAAATAAAGCATTCATAGAGTGATAGCTATTATTATTGCTATTATTATGTTATGGTGAATGAGGATTTGAATTCTAACATACCCCTTCTCCATTCTCCTATTCTCCTAAACACAGCATGTAGTAAGTATTTTGTTAAACTACATTCGGTGTTTTCATCATCTTCTTTTTACATTTCAGGCAACTCTACATTACTCAGAATCTCACTTTGTATCCTCATCAAAACAATTTATGAGAGGCTGGCAAGCTAAAATGATGGAGTATTAGAATATTTTGGATAACTTTCAATTTTCCAAATCCAAACCACTAGTATTTCTGGGCTAAAAGAAACTGGATTACAGAATGTTTACTGTGGCTTTAAAATTACTTTATTCAAATTTCTATGAGACATACCACAATCATAGTTACTATAACACACCTGTATTTACTTACCTTTTGCCTCCTATTTTTATCATTTTTACACCTAAGGATGTTTAAGATGTTACACGTTATATACTGCAGTTTTTTTTTATATGCAGTATTTTTCAGGATTGATATCATTGCTCTATATACTATTTTCTAGTGGTTAATTTAAAATGAAAGCTTCTATTTAGAGTTCACAATTATAAGTGGTCTTTAAGTTTTGAGAACTAACAAAATTTGCATAGAGTAGATGCCTGGCATGTGTCTAAAATTCTAAACATTTTTAGCAGCTTATGCTCAGGAAAAACATTGTTTGGTGAGTCACAATCTACTTTAACAAAGTGCTCTGGCAACTGGAGGCATTTTAAAGAAAGAAACAAGAAGTCCACTAAAATAATTATTGAAGAATTGCACTAATTCATTTTTATACCTCTTAATATTAAAATGCAATATATTCATTTAGCCAATGAAATAAAGTTAGATACTATGTATGAAAAGGTCCTCAAATTCTCCCTCATTAAATTTTAAGTTCTCTAAAGATAAAGAATATATCTTATTTACCTTGTATCACCTTTGCCTAGGACAATGACAAACTAGAGTAGGTGCAGAGAGGTTCAATACATATTCACTGGATGGATAAATTCAGCTTCACTTGGTCTCAGATAATTTACAAATGCTTGACATTAAAACACTAAATATTAAGTTAACACAGCATTAATCTTTTCAGCATAAACAAAGCACACTAGTTGGTATATTGCATATAATGTTTTATTGACAGTGACATATAGTAAAAATGTTATGTATATATTAATTACCCATGGTCCCTTATAAATAAAGTTCTTCCAAGCACAATCGTACTACAAAGTCATATCGTAAACTAAATTTTTAGAAGACAATTTAAAAAATAAAATGCATTAAAGATATTATAAATCATGATGAGATATTGAGATGGCTTATAACTCTGACTTTAAACATTCTAATTACAATCAAATGTAGACCTTTACCAAGAAGTTGGTAATCCTGTGGAAAGAGCCCTTCTGGGGAAAGATTCAATTTTAATATAATTAATGGTCAGAATAGCATACCTGCAGTCCTATGTTCTTAAAAAGCTCATTCAGAGTCCATAAATGCAAGCGGAAGATTATAAAGTATTCTTAGATGCACAAACATCTTTTAAAAATTTGAAGTATTCAGTTTGCCTTAAGATACATTCCTTGAATTGAAAATTGTTGAAGTTTCCAAATACTATCTTTTCAGGTCTTCACAGCCTGGATCTGATCTGATAATAAAAACCAAATAAAAAATTATCAGTCTCCACAGGCAAGATCCATTTTCTAAAGTAATCCAAAATAAATCTATAAAAACACTGTAGAAACGTATGCACACACCAGTTTTTTTAAAAGCACAAACATACTGTAGTTTTTGTTTTTGTCATTGCACATACACATGGTTAAGAGTCAACTAGTTCTCTAAGGCTTGTATGAAAACTAGGAGTCCCTTGCCTCATCTCTTCTTTCTCTCTTCACAAGTAACTGCTTCTAACTCCCTGTTAGGAGATTTAGCTCTGTATCTCTAAATATACTTTTATTCTTCTTCTTAAAATATCAGTTCCTTCAATGTAATATGAGGCTTCAGTTCTCACATACTTCTCTACCCTGCTCCTCTGCAACCCTCATTATACTTCCATTACTCCCATTTTTCTACCATATTAATATAGTCATCAGTATGACTAGGTAAACGCTATTAACAACTGAGACAGGTTGTACCCCCTTCCCTGTTACTCTTTCTTTCTTTTACATTTTGTTTTCTCCATTTTAATAATTGTTCCTCATTCTCCAACCCTGCCTATCTGCTTAATTTTTTAAAGTACTTAACATAAATTCAATCCCACTACTCCCACACTGTTTAAGTGTGGAGTAATGAAACACCATTACATAGCCTATGAATTTCATTCGTATTATGAAATTATTTTGAATTACATAGCCTATGAATTTCACTTTCTTGAAGAAATCTTAGAGTCTTCCAAAACTCTAATCTGGACAAGTTGTTCTCTGTGCTTGCCCAGTTATCTTGATATGAGATCTTTCATTATCATTCTAGGATTTCATTATCTTTCATTATCATCCTGAGGATCCATCCCACATACTCTTATTCCTGTTTCGTGGTCTCTTATTTTCTCATCTTGGTTTATTCCCTTGTTTTTTAAGAGTATATCTCTCAATGGCCGCCTCAGTAAGAAGTACAGAGGTACATTCTTGAGACTGTGCATGGCTGAATATGTCTTAATGCTACAATCACAATACAATGATACTGCCTGAGCATACAGTTCTCTTATTTTCCCCTTGGACTTTTCCAGGCATTGCCCAATATTTCACAGCTTCCAAATACTGATGTTTACAAGTCTGATGCTATTTCTGCTTCCTTATCCTTTACATGAAACTTCTTATTTTCTTCCCAGGAAGCTGGTAGGATCTTCCATTGTCTTCAGTGTCGAAATTAAGTAATGATGAGCCTTGGTGTGGGAATATTTTCATCCACTGCATTGGGCTCTCAAGAGGCCTTTGAACTAAAAACTCATCATTTAGTTCTAGAAAACACTGTTTGGTGATTTATTTGATGATTTTTCTCCCTCTTTCTTCTCCCTTTGTTCATTCTAAAACTCCTATTATTTGGATATGGAGCCTTTTTTTTTCTTTCCGATATTTTTTATCTTTTTGCTCCACTTTCTGAGAGAACGCTTCTATTTTATCTTCTTTTTATTGACTTTTCAATTTCTTCTAATATTTTCCAAAAACTTGTTTTTTTTTTCCTTTGGTCCTTTTCAAGTAGTATCCTGGTCATAGTCATGAAAGTAATACCTTTCCTTATCCCTTTGAGGATACTCTAATACATTTTTTGAAATGTTTTCCCTAAATAAAAAGTAATACCTTTTCTTATCCCTTTAAGGATAGTCTAATAGTTTTTTGAAATGTTCTCCTGGGGCACCTGGGTGGCTCAGTTGGTTAAGTGTCTGACTTCGGCTCAGGTCATGATCTCTCAGTCCGTGAGTTCTAGCCTGACGTAGGGCTCTGTGCTCACAGCTCAGAGTCTGGAGACTGCTTTGGATTCTGTGTCTCCCTCTCTCTCTGCCCTTACCCTACTTGTGCTCTGCTCTCTCTCTCTCTCTTATTTGTTTTCTCTCAAAAACAAATAAATCTTTAAAAAAAATTAAATTCTACTTCCACCGATCTGTTTTTTGTTTGTTAATGTTCCATAACTTATAATGTTTAGGTCCTCAAATGCCTGGTGATCCTTTGTCACCTTCTCATAAGTATGAGTGAACACTATAAAGCTGACTGAAGTTTCAATATGTGTGTGAGACTTGTCAAATGTGGTCTTTATTCTAGTGTAGCTAGCTAAGCCATTTTCTTGGAAATCTTTGATGTTAATACTTGTAGGTCTTTCTCTGGCTGGTCTTACTCCTCAAAGATGACTTTTTATATCCTGCCTACTGCTGGTGTCTTCTGGGAGAAGTAGGAGAAGGAAGACGAGGATTACAATATTTGGTATCACTCCTCATTTTCAGATCAGCTCTGCCACACAGAGTTGTGCTTGGTGTTCCCCAGTCAAGATATTGTTTGACTCTCTGCAAGAATGAACCTTCAGTCTTTTGTGGGGGCAAGAAAATATAACTGTTTTCTCTTTTCAGCCTCACCTCATCCTTAGTTCCACTTTCCATCAATAAGCCTTTGAGGGGATCTGAAATGTAAATTGGGATGCTTTCCAGCTGTCCTCAGTGCTGGTTCAGAATTCACCTTTCTCAGGTCTGTTAAGTCATTCAACATGCATCAGGCATCCAGCTTTCAAAATTTGGTTGACATCTTTGTCACTTCCAGTTTTTTGCCCTTGTGGGTTAATGTCTTTAAACAAAAGTCCCCTTTCTGTTAGTGAGATTTGAGAAGGGGAAGAAACTAAGTATGTGTTCATTCCTCCATCTTTCATGGGAATACCCATATGCATAGTTTATAAAAGTCTTATATTAAAAGTTTGGAAGCATTAATTTTTCAATACAGATAAAGTGATAAAATAAGTACATTTCATTAGTCATGCGGAAAAATTTCTTTTTATAAATATCTCATTTGAAAGTTTCAGAGCTAGAAAACAACTGATACCTCTGCAATGGTTTCTATATATTCTTTGATGGTTTTAAAAAATACTTCATAGTCTACTCAGGAGTTCTTGTCTTTGGGCTGTAATACATATATAATTATTGAGAATCCTTCCAAAAGAGAATGGAATCATGGCACAAAATATGTCATTTAATATTTTACTCAAAATTTTTCAACCTTAAAATAATAAGATTAAATTGTTCATTAAAATGAACCAGAGGCTTTCTTGTTTATCATGCTAGGAAATTTCAGAATTCTGGAAGCAAAATGAAGAGATATAAATGCAGAATATCTATCCTTCACAGTTAAATTTACATAAAAATAAGTTTGGCTAATAAATTAACAGCTATAGGCACAGACTAGTCTCCAATATTAACTGCTACCTAATTTGCAAAATAGGTTTTTACCTCTTTTTAAATCCAGAGAGATAGTAGGAGAATCAAAAGGTAATAAGCTATTTACTATCATCAGGAAAGATGAAAAAAAGGATCTCCTATTCATAACCAAGCTGATTACAATTTTTTTTTAATTTTTTAATGTTTTTATTTAATTTTGAGACAGAGAGAGACAGGGCATGAGCAGGGGAGGGGCAGAGAGAGAGGGAGACACAGAATCTGAAGCAGGCTCCAGGCTCTGAGCTGTCAGCACAGAGCCTGACACGGGACTCGAACTCATGGATTGTGAGATCACGACCTGAGCTGAAGTCGGACGTTCAACCAACTGAGCCACCCAGGAGCCCCATACAATTTTTAATCTAGGTATTAAGTTTCTTCCTCTCATAAATAGAGAGTAGTTAGGTGAAAGGGTAAATTTAACATTCATTGGTTTTTTTCTTATGCTAGGCACTTTAACAGAGTGTTTCATTTAACCCATACAATTTTTGACTTTTACTTTTTAATTGTATAGATGACAAAATTATATTCACAAGAAAATAATATATGATTGTTAATAATTAGTTAATAAGTAGTAGAATAAATCTGCTAGACTCAAAAGCCCAAATGCTTTTCATTACTATTCATGGTCCCTACATACAATAGGGAAACTGCTCACAGAAAACTGCTATAAATGTTATATAAAATAATACGGTAACACAAAGACATAATACTATTTCCAATAGTGTATTCTCCGTACAAAAAGGGAGGTAAGATGCGGAGATTATGAGTCAGAAAAATCAAAGACACAAAAATTAGGTAATTAGACCAGAGTTGGCAAGTGGCACTGCGATGTTGGATCGTTACTGACACCTAGTGGCATCATTATTGCAGACAATATAAACCGGAAAAAAAAAAAAAAAAAAAGAGAGAGAACTATAATTTATCAACCTGTTTTCAATACTATGATTTTATGAGCAATAGTAGGGTTTCTCTCTGTGCTATAACTTCACTGTGAGCAATAAACACTTGTAAAGTAAGAAATCAAGGCTGAAAACATGCTTCTGGCGTCTTCTGTAGAATGTTGCTCTGTAATCTGTTTTACGTGGGAATCAGTCCCATTAAATCATCAGAAGTGTAAACCACTTCTTTATCGCAATCTAAGAAACTAAGTTGGTGTGTTCACAGAAAAATTCCAGTTATTCTGCGAACCATGAGAGGTTCTCAATTATGTTTTACTTAATTGTAAAATATGACTATAATATTCTTTGTAGTTTAATGGTAAATGTCATGATGTCTACACAAATACAAGACAGAAAAAAAGACAGTCTGTGCACTTTACTTAATACCATACTTTACTAATAACACATAAAAATATTTATCAGATGTACATTTAGTACTCTGAACCAGAGAAAGGTCTCTTTCTGTATGGGCAAGCAGCCTATTCTTAGATTCATGAGGACATGAATAAGAAAAAACAAAATCACACATAACTGGTATTAAAGGGTTAGTGTAGAAGAAATTAAATTTATAGCCACAAGACTACAACTAGAATTAAGAATATTTTGTCATTCACCCTTGCTCAGGGCAGGGAGATTCCTGATAGGAATGATCCTCAGCTCTACTCACAAATGGACAATTTTTGGCCTGACTCTCAGGGTCCCGTAATAAAAAAGACCTACAAAACTTGGTTTTATTCACACCCATTGCTCTGCGTGGGTCACTTCTTTAAGCCATTCCTGTGGTTAGTAAACAGTGTAATCTTAGAGGAAATGCTAGATGTTAATTTATTCCTTCATACAGTAAGCCTGTACCAACCTATGACAGCTATTTTGATGAATAACAAAATTGCAATATATAAAACATCAATACAATACCAGTATTTATAACACTAAATGAGTATTAAAAATTGTGTAAGGGTGCCTGGGCGGTTAAGTGTCTGACTCCTGATTTCAGCTCAGGTCATGATCTCACAGGTTCGTGAGTTCAAGCCCCATGTCAGGCTCTGCGCTGACACTGCAGAGCCTGCTTGGGATTCTCTTGTCTCTCTCTCTCTGCCCTCCCCACCTCAAAAAAAAAAAAAAAAGAGTTGTATAAACATGCTATGTATAAATGGAGCTATACATAGAATTCAGCATGATTCTTAAAAGATATATGCCATGCAAACTTACTTTTTAAATATTGACAGTAAGGCCTAAAATTTGTCCCAAATTTCAAGTGTGCTTCTATTACTAGATATGATAGAAATTTGTTGCCATAAATTATAATTATTTTCTAGAGTTATCATATATATTGAATTGTAAAGATGCAAATACTTTATTTAAATAAACCCTTTAGAAAAATGTAATAGAAGTAAATGTAGCAAGGTACTGGATACTTACTGTATTGTTTTTTCTGACAGCAGAAATAAATGGAAACAAGAGGGAGAAAGGCTATGATATAACAAAAATGAAATGTAAAAGGAGGAAAAAAATGTGAATGGAATGGAAATAAAGGCTGAAAATGCACAGTGTTTTGTGATGTACCTTGAAGCCAGTCTACACCTTCTTGCAATCCTTCTCCTTTTATGGCGTCACTAGCACTGAAATAAAATCCATAAGAAACATATCCATTTCACTACATCATAGAACATAAGAATAAATAATTATAATTTTGCTATATGGCAAATTGTTATATTCTAGTAACATATCTGAGCAAAGCTGATTAAGCACTGAAACTGAATATACATAGGAAATAAAAGTCTAAGTGCTCAGGAAGAAGACATGATAAAATTATTCATAATTTATATAGACATTTGAAAAAGTATATCACTAAAAAATTATTATTCTACTTTGCCCAGTCCTAGTGACTCAAGAGCATTTATTTATTAGAAATGTTTGACTTCGGTTACAATTTAGCCACATGATGGAATGGCTTTATTTGAAATGGAATTTGGTATCTGTACGGTATAAACCTATGATTATAACTTTGGTGAAGTGGCAGAATAAAAAAATCTCAGATTTCAATCATACTCTTATACCTACTGGCTTCAGGAACCTGGATTGATTACTTAACTCTCTGTCTCAGTTTTAGCATCTATAAAATGATGGTAAATTGACTAACATAATAAAAGGCAGAGGATTTTTATAGTATCAGATCACCTTTTTCAAAGACATGGACTGACAGCATTTAGTATAAACAATTAGATTTCCTGAATGATTAGGGTTCCTTTTAACTGTGCTGAAGCAAGATTTAAAAATGTACCTAACTACCTAAAATAATTAGATGCTAATAAAATCAGAAATTACTTCCAAGGCATTACTTATTAGATTACAAATATGACTTATCATAGAATTATTTTTTAAATAGAAAGAAACCAACAGCATTGATACATAATTATTCAAAGCAAATTATAAATTATCCGTATCAGTAGCAAAACATCAGTAACTAAAATGCTTAAATCAAGAAAGATCAGTGTATTGATTTTTATCACACATCTATAGTCCCAAACAAGACTATAGTCCCAACCAAACAAATAATACAATGGAAAAACTTTCCCCCTTTACTGGAGATGTTAATACTGTACTAAAAACCTTGCATCTTTTCCTAATAATTCCCAAATGTATGAACTCTACCTCTCCTTTTGAACACGTCATCAGGTCTATAACTAGAAAAAAAGCCAAAGTTTTTACCATGTCTTACAAGGCCCAATGGGGTATGGTCCCTGGCTATTTCTCAACGGCCCCATCTCCTATAATTTCCCCCTAGATTTCTGTCCCAGCCAGCCTGGACTTCTTGCTATTCCTGGAACACACCAGGCACATTCTCACCTAAGAGACTTTTCACTTGGCTGGTCTCTCTGTCTGGAAAGCTATTCCTCCAAGCCTTCGCATGAATTGCACCCTGACTTCAATTAGATCTTGCAGAGAGAGCACTTCTCATTATTCTCTCTCTTATTATCCTACTTTACTTTTCTTCATCCTTCCAGCTGACATTTTATATACTTATTTATCTGTTTCATTATCTGTTGCCCTCAAAAGAGAGTAAATAAGCAAATACATATTGTACCAGGGACTTAGTCAAAGAACACACAAGAAGAATATTAACAAAATCAAACCCTGAAAAATCAGAGTTGACTACCTGTTTAGTACAACGATGAAAACCAATGATTAAACCACAGAAATTTTCCTATAATTTTCCAGGCTATGTTTCTCTATAATCTCTTGTTTATTGCCCAGTAAATTTATTTGTACCTAAGGCAAGAGAGATACCATATTTTATCTCCATATTATTGAGTGTTACCTTTATCTGTAAAACAGGAAAAGAAAAATAACTGTATTTTCAATTTTTTTACATGCTTTAAAGAAAATAGCAAAAAATAAAAAAAAACTTAACAAATGAAACACTAATTAGAACTTAGTGAGATATTTTTCGAATTAAGAAGTCAATATTATAGATAAATTTCTTCTGTAAGTTATATAGAAAATATAGAACCAGGCAATATAATACTCCACATCATTACAATGTCAGGATGTTACTTTTTCTCTCAGTGAGAAATATTTAGGTGTCACAACTGAATAAATAAATCTATTAAAATTCAATCGCTGATTGTTTTAAGTAGAAAGATTTTTTCCATTTGCAAAGTAAATTTCTATTCCAAAATTAAAAGTAGGACTATATCTTTTACTAATTTAGACACAGATTTCTTAATGTACTTCCTATCAAAACAGTCCCAACACTTAATACAATGCAAAAATTAAAAATTATTTTACTTTAGATATTATCAATTTAGGTATGATTTAAAGAAATACAATGTTTCTAGCTTAAGATATTTCTTTACCTAAAATCCCTCCTTTCTTTACCAACAAAATACCACAGAACCTCAAATCCAACTCAAAAGACATTTAGTAAAATTGACTCTCCCTCTGATTTCAAAGTAAGGTTTTACTCAAGATATGCAGTGTTTTGCTCCTGGGTAGAGATGCTGTTGGCCCTGAGTAACTGAGGCATTTTAAGGGCTTTTTCAAACTCTCTTTTATACTATTCCTTTTTCAGAACGAAGGTTAGTTCTAAAAATTCTTTTCTGAGCTCTACTATCTCCTTGTTCATACTCTGTTTCTCCTTCTAGAGGCAGTAGATTTCTCTGCCTCTGTTAGGCCTTTCTCCATAAAAACCTTCTTTAAAAAAAGGGAAACTGGAAAGAGAAGGACATCTTGCAGCAGGAGAAGGTAGGTGGGTGGACAGAAGGAAGCTTACATTAATGTAAGGCTGGCACTAAAACACTAATATATCACTTCTGGTAATCCTTATTGGAATATTTTGGAGGAAAGACACACTGGAGTTAAATGTATCAATAAGACACCGCTTTCCAAATAAACGCTGAATAATAATGTCAGATACTAATTATTGCAGAGTTCAATTTTATTAGTATGTCCAAATGAAATTATTATTCCCATTTCTATATACTCATATAAACCAAACTTTGTTGTGTACATACTAAGTGCCTGGCACTATTATTATTCTAGGGGTTACAGAGTGAATAAAACTGATAAAATCCAAGCTCTCATGGTGCTAATGCACTAGTATGAGAAGACGGACTATAAAAGAAGCAATACCCAGATAAGACATTGCAATAGAAATATAAAGCAAAGTGTGAAAAAACAAGGTACAGAGGTAAGATATAGTAATATTCTGGAGGGTTATCAGGAGGGGTCTCTCTCCTGAAGGAGGTATAATAGCAAGTCAGGAAAATTATTTTGGATAAAAGGAGTAACACGTGCAAATGTTCTTATGGGATTGTAGATGGCTGATACAATGTGCAGAAGGAAATCAGTGTGGTTGAAATGGGGTGAGTAAGTGGGCTAAATTATTCTTTTAAAGAGTGGTTTATATTTTTCTATCCCTAAAAAGATTTTAAAAGTTTTTTTTTTTTTTTCTAAGACTTACTTAGTTAAATAATCTCTACACCCAAAGTGGGACTCAAACTCACAACCCCAAGATGAAGAATCACATGCTCCACCAACTGAGTTAGCCGGGTGCCCCAAGATTTGAAAATATTTTAACAATAATATATTCATGAGCACTTGCACTGACAGAATTCTATACAACAAAATCCCTAGCTTATATCCTATCATGTTATGTCACTTACACGATAAGCTTGGCAAAGAAAAATTGAAGCTCAGAGATTTTTTTCAGAATGATAAAATGAAAAGTAAATATAAAACTTTACCAAATGTGCCATGGTTTATCTTTGATGTTCTCTAAACACAGCAGTTGAGACACTTTCACAGATGTTACTGAATCTCTAAGATCCATTTTGTTTGCAAAGAATAAGATTGGTATTCGGCGGTGCTTAATATCTAAAAGAGAAAATAAGACGATCATCACACCTCCAGCTTTTTGGTCCTTCTCCCCAAATTCTTAAAACTAAAATTCACTAAAACTGTTTTCCAACCTCTTCTTTCTATATCGAACATACACAAACATTTGAAGACATGTACTGTCAGGCATGTATTTGAATGATAGGAGAATTAAAAACAAACAAACAAACAAAAAACCTTTCTTCTTAAGACTATCTGCCCTCTGGTTGGAGCTTTAAAACAAAGATGAGTGAGGTGGGAGTTGGGGCTCGTTAAGCAGCTACTGAGCAGCACTTGCAAAGGGATTAAATATTTTGTTTTTATTGTCAGTAGAAAGGAGGCAAACTTCAATGAAGTAGAAGATAAACTACATCTTGATTTTAGATTTTAGTCACAGTTTTCAGGTAACAAGCTGGATATTTTAACAAGATATTTTTTTACCTTGTTACAATTTTGGAAATATTTTCAGTTTTGAATAGATAACACCTTTAAATAGTTCAAAATTCAGAAGACACAACATGGTATACAGCAAAAGAATCTCCCTCCCACCTGTCCCAGGCTATCCACTTGTCCTCTCTAGAAGAGTTAACCCATATTACCTATTTCTTGGCATCTTTTTAGAAATATTTGCAAACAATTATTATACATTATTCTTTATACAGATAGTAGCAGACTATTCAGTTTTATATATTTTGATTTTCACTTAATTTCATATCTTGAAGACCATCCCATATCAGTACATAATGAGCAGTTTCTTCACTATTTTAACAGTTGCAGAATACTGTCTGTTAGTACTATGTGCCATAATTTGCATAATCTGTTCCCAGTGAGATATATGTGTTGTTGCCAATTTTTAAAACTATAAACAATGCTGAAATGAATAAAAGTGTACACAGCAAATTTTGCACATGAGCCAGCATGTTTATAGGTTAAATATGAGAAGTAGAGTTGCTGGTGAAAGGATATGTAAATTGCTATTTTGACAGTGATTACTGAAAGGCTTTCCCTTAAAAATTGTATCAATGTATACTTCAACAACAATGGATAAGAATTAATGTTTCCAGTGCCCTTGCCACAAGAGTGTTATCAAACTTGTTGATCTTTTCTATATGACAGGGGATAGGTAAAAAGTACTACCAGAATATGTTTACTTTGTTTTGAGAAAGGTCAAGAATTTTTCTATATATTCAAAGGATATTTCTATTTCGTCTTTTATGAACTATCTTACCCTATCCTTTCCCCATTTTTCTAGTAAGTTTTTATTTTCTTATTGATTTGTAGGAACACAACAAGTAGTAAGAGAAAAAGTCCTCTAGGTATGATATAAACTGCAAATATTTCCCCTTGCTTGACATTTGCCTTTGACTTCTCATGGTTTCTTTTAAGTCAAAACTTTTTAAATAGTAAAATTCATCAATCTTTTCTTTTAGGATTCTGGGTTCTGTGTTATAGTTAGAAAGGTCTCCTCTTGCCCTGTAATTTTATTTTATTTTATTTTATTTTATTTTATTTTATTTTATTTTATTTTATTTTATTTTATTTTATTTATTTATTTTTTTTGCCCTGTAATTATTTTAAACTTCTCCCATACTTCTCCCATAGTTTATTCTACTGCTGTAATGTTGTGATTTTTACATTTAAATATTTAGTCCAGCTAGAATTTACCCTGGAACAGAGAATGTCAGAATGGATAAAAAGAAGTTAGACATATCTATATGATGTTTACAAGAAACACACTTGGAACATAAGGACACAAACAAGCTGGGAGGAAAAGGATAGAAAAACATTATGCACACATGTAAATGTAAGAAAACGCACATGGCTACCCTACTATCAGAAAAAGTAGTGTTCGGGGCACCTGGGTGGCTCAGTCGGTTAAGCGGCCGACTTTGGCTCAGGTCATGATCTCGGGGTCTGTGAGTTCAAGCCCCACGTTGGGCTCTGTGCTGACAGCTCAGAGCCTGGAGCCTGTTTCAGATTCTGTGTCTCCCTCTCTCTGACCCTCCCCCGTTCATGCTCTGTCTCTCTCTGTCTCAAAAATAAATAAATGTTAAAAAAAAAGATTAAAAAAAAAAAAAGAAAAAGTAGTGTTCAAGATGAAGGGTATTAAAGAAAAAGACCGCATTTTTTGGTTATTGTTGTTCTCTGTGCAGTTTGCTTTATGTCAGTGTTTTTTAAGTTTTTGTTTAAGTTTGTTAATTAATATACAGTGAAATATCAGTTTCAGGTGTACAATACAGTGATACCACACTTCATACATCACCTGGTTCTCATCACAAGTACACTCCTTAATCCTTATCACTTATTTAACCCATCCCCCCTACCTCCCTTCTGGTAACTATCAGTTCTTTATAGTTAAGAGTCTGTTTCTTAGTTTGCCCCTCTCTCTCTGAAAAATGCAGGCATTTAAAAATTATAAAAGTGTTGATCGTTTACTCAAGAGGACAAAACAATATTAAATGCATATGTATCTAATAAATAAGCTTCCAAATATATAATGCAAACTTTGACAGTATTAAAGGGAAATATAAAGAAATCCACAATCATAGGTGGATACTTCAAGGCCCCTCTCTCAGAAATTGATAGAATAGACAAAAAAGATCACTAAGAATGTATAAGATGTGAACACTATCTATCAACTGACATTTACAGACCCTTCACCCAACAACAGCAAAATACATATTTTACTTAATTGCAGATGGAAGAGTCACCAAGCTAGACCATATACGTTGGGCCATATATTCCTAAGGATGAAATCATACAGAATATGTTATTCCATCAAATGGAATTAAGTTAGAAATCAATAACAAAAAGAAACCTCGAAAATTCTCAAATATTTGGGAAATTAAATATAATTTATATTTATATATTTATATATTTTATATTTATATTATATATTATAAATATATACCATATATTATTATATATGTAATGGTAATATATATATATTATACATGTAATGTTAATATATATATTATATATTATATTATTATAATATATATATTATATTATATTATTATATTTATATATTTTAATATATATTTATATATTAAATATAATTTATATTTATATTTATATTATATTAAATATAATTTATATTTATATATTTATATTATATTAAATATAATAAATAATCTAAGGGTCAAAAAAGAATTCACAAGGTAAATTAGAAAATACTTTAAATAATAAAACAAACATATCAAAATTTGTGACATGTAGGGATGCCTGGCTGGCTCAGTCTATTGAGCATCCAACTCTTGGTTTTGGCTCAGGTCATGATCTCACAGTTTGTGGGTTCGAGCCCTGAATCAGGCTCTGGGCAGACCTGACTCAGCTTTAGATTCTCTCTCTCTCTCTCTCTGTCCCTCACCTGCTTTCTCTTTCTTTCAAAATAAATAAATAAACTTAAAAAAATTGTTTCCAACTGAAAAAGGTAATAAACACTGAAATACAATGTAAGTATAGAATTTTCATAATAAAACAAAGAACAAAAATTAACAAAAATTTTAAAAAGACAAACCATCAGAGGAAATTAACAAAGCCAGAGTTCTTAAAAAGTTAATATAATCAATACACTGTTTAAAAGATTGAGCAAGAAAAAACTGAGGAAACATAAATTATCAATATCAGAAATGAAGGAAGATACATAGATCTTATAGACATTAAAAGGATAGTGAGAGGATATTATAAACAGTTTTATGCCAGTAAACCTGACAATGGAGATAAATTTAAAAATATGGTCATAAATTACCAAAAGTGACCCAAGGAGAAATACAAAACTTTAACAGACTTATATCATTTTAGGAAATTTAACTCATAATTCATAGTCTCCCTACTCCCTGACACTCCTTGCACACACACAAAATCCCAACCCAGATGACTTCATTGGTATATTCTATCTAACACTTAGGGAAGAAATAATACCAACTCTATCCAACCCAAAAAATAAAATAAAAAAAGAAAGAGTAAATACTTTCTAACCCATTTTATGAGGCCTCTATAACCTTGATGACTAGAGCATTTTAAGAAAGGTATAAACCAAAAAACCTCATGAGCACAAAAACAAAACTCTTTAGCAAAGTGTCAGCAAATCCAATTCAATGATATATAAAGAGGTTAATAATCAATAGTCAAATGAGGTTTAATCCAGAAACGTAAGTTTGGTTTAATATATGTGAATCATACTATCATTGCAATAGATGTAGAAAAAGCATTTGGTAAACTATGACATGAGTTTACGATGGAACCTTTTGGAAAATTAGGAATAACAGAAAATTTCCTTGACCTAATAAGGAAAGATATAAGCAAACCCTACTGAGCAGCATACTTAATGATAAAATGTTGGATGCAAAGAATGGGAGTAAGACACAGAAACAACATAAGTGTCTATCAATGGATGAATGACAAAGTTAGTGAATAACATGAGCTTGAACTATGCAGGTCCACTTATACATGCCTTTTTTTTTTTCAATAAATATATTGAAAATTTTTTGGAGATTCACCAACAATTTGCAAAAATCTGTAAACAAATCATGTAGCCCAGAAACATAGAAGAAAAATTAAGAAAAGGTTAGGTATCTCATGAATGCATAAGATACATATAGATACAAGATGAATTTATCATTTAATATCATAAAAGATATACAAATCTATTATAAAAAGTTAAAATTCATCAAAATTTACATGTACATAGACCAAACATGGCAGCATTCAGTTAAGAGATATGCAAACAAATGTAAAGATGCAGTATTAATTCATAACTGCATAAAATTAACTGCAACACATACTGTACCACTGAGATAATTTCAAAGTCATCTCCTGCACCTGTTGCAGTGAGCTTAAGTGTTGAAAGTATCTGTTTAAAATGCTATTTGACCCTAATCATCTCTATGTGAATTCTTCTCTCCAGTAAATCGTGTATCACAGTAAAAGTTATCTCTTACAGTTCTCACATATTTTTTCACCTTAGTTTGTGCAATACTGTAAACCTTGAATTATATGGCACCCCTACAAAGTCCCACCAGTCATCCTGGAAATGAAAGAAGCAAAGAAAAGTTATGACGTTACAAGAAAAAGTTGAATTGCTTGATATGTACCATAGATTGAGGTCTGAATCTGTGGATGCCTGACATTTCAAGGTAAATGATTCCACTATAAGGACCAACATAAAAAAAAAGAAAAGGAAATTCATGAAGCCATTGCTGCAGTTATGCCAGCAGGCATGAAAACCTTGCACATTTCATGAAATACCTTTTCATCTTGTATTGAAAATGTAGCTTTTATGTGAGTGCAGGATTGCTATAAGAAAGGCATCCCTATAGACTCTAACATGATTCAAGAAAAAGTGAAGTTATTATGTGAACATAAAGCAAAAGGAAAGTGGAGGATTTAGTGCTAATAAAAGATAGTCTGATGGGGCTCCTGGGTGGCTCAGTTGGTTGAGTGTCTGACTTCGGCTGAGGTCATGATCTCGCAGTCCATGAGTTCAAGCCCTGCATCAGGCTCTGTGCTGACAGCTCGGAGCCTGGAGCCTGCTTCAAATTCTGTGTCTCCCTCTCTCTCTGCCCCTCCCCCACTCATGCTTGCTCTCTCTCTCGCTCTCTCTCTTCCTATCTCTCTCTGTCAAAAATAAATAAAAACATTAAAAATTCTTTTTAAAGTAAAAGATGGCCTGATAATTTTAGAAAGAGATTTGGCTTAAAAAGTATCAAGATAACAGGAGAAGTAGCTTCTGCCAACCAAAAGGTAGCAGACAGTCTCCAGATGCCATTAAGGAAATCATTGAGGAGAAAGGATATCCACCTGACCAGGTTTTTAATGCAGGTGAAAGTGCCCTATTTGGGGGGGGGGGGTAGTCACAAAGGGCATTTATTAGTAAGGAAGAGTGGCAAACACCAGGATTTAGGGCAGGAAGAAAGTAGGAAAAAGGTAAGACTTAACCATTTTTTTTTAAATTTTTTTTTAATGTTTTATTTATTTTTGAGACACAGAGAGACAGAACATGAGCAGGGGAGGAGCAGAGAGAGAGCAAGACACAGAATCTTGCACAGCGCTGTGCTGACAGCTCTGAGATGTCAGCACAGAGCCTGACGCGGGGCTGAACTCATGAACCACGAGATCATGACCTGAGCTGAAGTCGGATGCTCAACTAACTGAGCCACCCAGGCGCCCCAAGACTTAACCATTTCTATTCAACATTGTACTGAAGGTCCTAGCCAGTGCAATAAGACAAGAAAAAGAATAAAAGGCATAAAGACTAAAAAGGAAGAAGAATTTTTGTTGTTAACTTCATACATAGAAAATTCTAAGAAATCTAGAGAAAAATTACTAGAATAAGTATATTTAACAACCTCCCATAATATAAATCAATATTTTCACATACTAGCAATGAACCATTAGAATATGAAATAAAATAAACTATTTACAATAGCTTTGAAAAAAAAAAAAAAAACTTATGGATAAGTTGAATGAATGATGTGTAAGACCTACATAGAAAACTATAAAAGATAGAGAAATTGAGAAAAGGATAAATACATGAAGTGACATACCATGTCCATGAGTTGGAACATTCAATGTTAAGTCTAATGTTAAGATCTCAACTATCTCCAAATATGATCAAAATAAAATCCCAGCACAGTTTTACAAAATTAATAAGCTGATTTTAAACATCATTTAAAAATATAGAACACCTAAAACTACTAAAATCATCTTGAAGAAGTAGACCAGGATTAGAGGATTTATTCTGACTTCAAGATTTATTATACATCTATGGTAATAAAGACAATGCAAAAGCACATAAAAGGGATCAGGGGAACAGAATACAGAGTCCAGAAACAGACACACACGTACACACAAATTATATTCAATAAGCATGAAAGTCAAATGATTTTGACAAGTAATTCAGCGAAAAAAATTTTTCCCCAACAAATGTATTTTGGGGTAATTGGATATCTGTAAAAAAAAATGCAAAAATTAATTCAAGATGGGTCTCAGGCCTAAACATAAAAACAGAAACTATGAAGCTACTAGAAGAAAGCATAGGAGAACATGTTAGTAATCTTAAGTCAGTAGGCACAGATTTCTTAGAGAGGACATAAAAAGCTTGTATTAAAAGGAAAAAATGAAGGTTGATGGAGGGAGGTGAGTGGGAGATAGGCTAGATGGGTGATGGGTATTAAGGAAGGCACTTGTGATGAGCACTGGGTGTTGAATATAAGTGATGAATCACTGAATTCTACTCCTGAAACCAATATTGTACTGTATGTTAACTAAAACTGAAATTAAAAATAAAAATTGAAAAAATTGATAAATTAGACTTCACCAAGATTAGATAAATATGTTTATTAAAAGATACTGTGAAAATGGGACACCTGGGTGGCTTAGTTGGTTGAGTGCCCAACTCTTGATTGATTTTGGCTCAGGTCCTGATCTCACAGTGTGAAACTGGCCCTGCATTGGGCTCTGTGCTGGCAGTGTAGAGCTTGCTCAGGATTCTCTCTCTCTTCCTCTCTCTCTGCCCCCCACCTCTAGATAAACTTAAAAAAAAAAATAATGTGAAAAAAATAAACAGGTGAGCCACAGACTGGTAAGAAATCTTCAAAACACATATATTTGACAAAGGTATTCTATTTAGAATTTATAAAGAAATGTTAAAATTCAATACTAAGACAAACAACCAAATTAAACACATGGGCAAAAGATTTAAAAAGATCATTTTACAAGAGAGGGGTGCCTGGGTGACTCAGTCAGTTAAGCATCAGGCTCTTGATTTCAGCTCAGGTCATGATCTCATGGTTCGTAAGATCAAGCCCCACACTGGGCTCTGTGCTGACAGTGTGGAGCCTGCTTGGGATTCTCTCTCCCTCTCTCTCTGCCCCTCCCCCACTTGCACACACTCTCTATCAAAATAAATAAATATTTTTAAAAAGAAATTTTACAAGAGAATGTACAAGAATGGTTAATAAAATATGCAAAAGTGATCAACATTTTTAATCATCAGTAAAATAGAAATTAAAAGCAAATGAGATCCTATTACACACCTTGTTGAAAGGCTAAAGTGAAAAAAATATATTATAACATCAATCATTGGAGAGGATGTAAAGAAACTGGAACTCTCATATATGTTGTTAAGAATGTAAAATAGTATGACCACTTTGAAAAATCAAAGGGCAGTTACTTTAAATATGATCCATATGTCTATCCTATGACTCAGCAGTATCATTCCTAGGAATTTTTCAAAGAGAAATGAAAGCATGTCTACAAAAAAGTCTTTTATAAGAATGTTCATATTGGATTTATTCATAATAGCCCTAACCTAGAAACAGTCTAGATGTCAATCAACAGGATACTGGATAAACAAACTGTTGGATATTTACACAACAGAATGTTACATAGCAATAAAAAGGAATAAACAAGTGATATATAAAACGATATAGATGATTCTCCACAACATTATGCCAAATAAAAAAACTTATGCACAAAAATGTATGTGTTCCCCCTCCCCCATTTACATGAAACTGTAGAATAGTTAAAATTAATTAATTTTAAAAATTAATCTGGCGACAGAAATCAGATTAGAAGTTCTCTGGTATGAGGTGAGGAGTATTGACTGGGAAGGAGTGTGAAAGAACTTACTGGGGTGATGAAAATGTTTCTTGATAGGCAGTGTAGTTACATGAGTGTATGCATTAGTCAAAATTAGTGAACTATATAATCAAGATCTAAGCATTTGACTATACACAACTTATACATCAATTTTAAAAAGTTCATATACAGGGTGACTGAATGGATAAAAAAAAAAACAAGACCCATCTATACACTGCCTACAAGAGATTACTTCAGAATCTAAAGACACATACAAACCGAAAATGAGGGTATGGAAAAAGATTTCCCATGCAAATAGAAGCAAAAGAAAGCTGGGGTAGCAGCGCTTATGTCAGACAAAATAAATATTATTTTATTTATTTTTATTTTTCATTTTTTAAATATTTTTTATCTTTAAGTAATCTCTATACCCAACGTGGGTGTACAGTCTGAACTTATAACCATTAGATCAAGAGTCGCATACTTTACTCACAGAGGCAGCCAGGTGGCCCCAGATAAAATAGACATTAAACCAAAGATTATAACAAAATACATAGAAAAGCAATAAATAAGATAAGGAAATCAATCCAATAAGAGGATATAACAAGTGTAAATATCTATGCACCCAACACAGAAGCATCTAAATATACAAAGTAAATATTAATAAATATAAAGGGGAGAAATTGACAGTAATATAATAATAGTAGGGGACTTTAAGATCCCATTTACATCAATGGAAAGATCATTTAGACAGAAAGCCAATAAGGAACTTTGTTCAGTGGCACTGAACAAATATATAGATGGATTTAACAGATGGATTTAACAGATATATACAGAATATTCCATCCTCAAACAGCAGAATACACATTCTTTTCAAGTAGACCTGGAATATTCTCCAAAACAGAACATGTTAGGTCACAAAATAAGTCTCAATAAATTTAAGAATACTCATATTATATCTTTTATGACCACATTGGTATGAAACGAGAAATCAACTACAAAAAAAAAGGACAGAAAAAAACACAAATACATGGAGGCTAAACAACCAATGAATGGGTCAATGAAGAAATAAAAAAGGAAATAATAAAAAATACCTACAGACAAAAATGAAAACACAATGCTTCAAAATCTTAGGGAAACAGCAAAAGCAATTTTTTTAAATGTTTATCTATTTTGAGAGAGAAAGAGCAGGGAAGGGGCAGAGAGAGAGGGAAAGAGAGAATTGCAAGCAGGTTCCACACTGTCAGCACACAGCCTGATTCGAGGCTCAATCCCATTAACCGTGAAATCATGACCTAAACTGAGATCAAGAGTCAGATGCTTAACCAACTAAACCACCCAGGAGCCCAAGCCAGCAAAAGGAGTTCTGAGGTAAGTTTATAGCAATACAGGCCTACATCAAGAAACAAACAAACAAAAAATCTCAAACAATCTGAGCCTTTATCTAAAAGAAATAGAAAAAGAACAACAAACAAAGCCCCAAGTTACTAAAAGGAGGAAATAAAGTTCTGGGTAGAAATAAATGAAATAGAGACTAAAAAACCAACACAAAAGATCATGAAATCAAGATAAACAAAACTGATAAATCTTTAGCCAAACTCATCAAGAAACAAAAAGACAGAAAGGACCCAAATAAGTACAATCAGAAATTAGAGAAGAACAGACACCACAAAAATGTCAAGGATTATGAGACTGCTATGAAAAATTATATGCCAACAAATTAGACAACCTGGAATAAATGGATTAATTTCCTATAAACATATAATCTTTCCAGACTGAATCAGGAAGAAATAGAAAATCTGAACAGACTGATTGCTTGTAACAAAACTGAATAAAAAAAAAAAAAATCAAAAGACTACCAATAAACAAAAGTCCGAGACCAATGGGCTTCACAGGTGAATTCTATCAACATTTAAAGAAGAGTTAATATCTATCCTTCTCAAACTATTCCAAATAGTAGAAGAGGAAGGAAACCTTCCAAATTCATGCTATAAGGCCAGCATTATTCTAATACCCAAACCAGAGAAAGACACTCTAAAAAAAAAATTACAGGCCACTATCTTTGATGAACACAGAGGCAAAAATCCTCAAGAAAATGTAGACAATCAAACTCAACAAAGGATAATACACCATAATCCAGTTGGGTTTATTCCAAGGACATAAGGATGTTTCAATATTAGCAAATAAATCAGTGTGATATACCCCATTAACAAAATGAAGGATACAAACCATATGATCGTCTTAATAGATGGAGAAAAGCATTTGATAAAATACAACATCCATTTATGATAAAAACCCTCAACAAAGTGGGTTTAGAGGGAGAACACCTAAACATACTAAGGTCACATGAAAAACCTACAGCTAATATCATATTCAAT
Organism: Panthera leo; assembly: GCF_018350215.1. Lineage (NCBI taxonomy): Eukaryota > Metazoa > Chordata > Mammalia > Carnivora > Felidae > Panthera > Panthera leo. The sequence continues at coordinate 45,614,915 of NC_056687.1, read as the reverse complement.
GGTGAAAAACTGAACATCTTTCCTTTAAAATTAAAAACAAGACAATGATGTCTACTCTTGCCACTTTGATTCAGCATAGTATTGTGAGTCCTAGCCACAGCAATTAGACAACAAAAAGAAATAAAAGGTATCCAAACTGGCAGGGAAAAGTTAAACTGTCACTAACTATTTGCAAATGACATACTATATATGGTAAACCCAAAAGCTCCATCAAAAACTGTTGGAAACCAATAAATGAATTCAGTAAAGTTGCAGGAGGCAAAATTAATATACCAAATTTTGCTATATATTTGTTATATATATACACAAAAATCTGTAACACATATTGCATTTTAATATACAAAATCCTTAACCAAGGAGGTGAAACTTACACTCTGAAATCTGTAAGACTCTGATGAAAGAAATTGAAGACAACACAAACAAATGGAAAGATATACTATGATCATGGATAGAATTAATATTGTTAAAATGTCCACTCTACTCAAAGCAATCTACAGATTTAATGCAATCCCCATCAAAATACCAATAGTATTATTCACTGAAATAGAACAAATAATCCTAAAATTTGTATGGAACCACAAAAGGCCCCAAATAGCCAAGGCAATCTTGAGAAAGAAGAACTAATCTGGAAGTATCACAATCCCAGATTTGAAGCTATATTACAAAGCTACAGTAATCAAAACAGTATCATACTGGTAAAAGAAAAATAGATACATAGATCAATGAAATAGAATAGAGAGTCCAGAAATAAATCCATGCTTATATAGTCAATTCATCTACAACAAAGGAGGCAAGAATATACAATGGAGAAAAGCAGATAACCCTGATAAAAGATTGCTAAGTTTTTAAAAGTGAAAAAGTCACATAAAAAGTACGAGCTAGATAATTATTACCCCAAATATTTGAATAAGCTTAGGTTGTCTGATAAAAATACCAGTGATTGTTGTTGAGCAGGAAGAATTATTAGAAAGCCCCACACTCTTCCCATTCTATTCCTAATAAATCTACACTTCTTTTAAACCACCACCTCTTCCTAAAAGTCATAGCACAAAGACCACTTAAAATCTTTTTGCAGGAGTAAAGCTATTAATGCAGAGTTCCACAATACTTACTGGAGAATTGTACTGTGGAGAAAAAGAAAGAATATCCATCAATTGGTAAATGATAGAATAAATGTGGTACACTCATAGTATGGCATATTAGGCACCGTTAAAAAGACTAATTACATATATGCAATTTGACTTGAAAGGATTTCCATCATTCAGTGTTATCTGAGAATAGACAGATCAGAAGAGTATAGAGAATATGATCTGATTTTAATAAATAACAATGAGAAAAAAAATACCAAATTGTTAATACTGGTATCTTAAAAGGGGATAGAGGCTGGCATTTAGAGTTTAAAAACGTAAAAGATCTATTTCAAAATATTTCTCAGAAAAAATATATATGAAATTCTGTGATTGCACATACCTATATATACATACATGTATGAAAAAATGGCAACCAAAATAATTTTTATTGTTTATTTTATTATTTTTAATGTTTATTTTTGAGAGAGAGAGAGAGAGAGAGAGAGAGAGAGAAAGGGCGAGCATGTGCTTGCAAGTGGGGGAACGACAAAGAGAGGGAGACAGATCCGAAGCAGGCTCCTCACTGTAAGTGCAGATCTCCACGTGGGGCTTGAACTCCCAAACCGTGAGATCATGACCTGACCCGAAATCGAGTTGGCCATTAACCGATTGAGCCACCTAGGCACCCCATAACCAAAATAATTTTAAATACATGGTGAAATACATGGAATTTTACTTCCTCCTTTCTTCTTTATCAATCTATATTTTTGGCTACTGACACCTATTCTTCTTATGCAACCAAAAAAAAGGGTATTTTTATTTTGGGGCAACCTGGAAAACACTGCAAAACCTTTGAAATTTCATTCTTCACAGAGCTAGAACAAACAATTCTAAAATTTGTATGGAACCAGAAAAGACCCTGAATAGCCATGGCAATTCTGAAAAAGAAAACCAAAGCTGGAAGCATCACAATTCTGGACTTCAAGCTGTATTACAAAGCTGTAATCAAGACAGTATGGTACTGGCACAAAAGTAGACATATAGATTCATGGAACAGAACAGAGAAACCAGAAATGGACCCATAAACATATGGCCAACTCATCTTCAACAAAGCAGGAAAGAATATCCAATGGAATAAAGGCAGCAAATGGTGTTGGGAAAACTGGACAGCGATGTGCAGAAGAATGAACCTAGACTACTTTCTTATACCATACACAAAAATAACCTCAAAATGGGTAAAAGACCTAAATGTAAGACAAGAAACCATCAAAATACTAGAGAAGAACACAGACAGCAACCTCTTTGACCTTGATCTCAGCAGCTTCTTACTAGACATGTCTCTGGAGGCAAGGGAAACAAAAGCAAACATGAACATCAAGATAAAAAGCTTCTGCACAGCAAAGGAAAAAATCAACAAAACTAGAAGGCAACCAGGGAGAAGATATTTGCAAATGACATATCAGATAAAGGGTTAGTATCCAAAATCTACAAAGAACTTATCAAACTCAACACCCAAAAAACAAATAATCCAGTGAAGAAATGAATAAAAGACATGAACAGACACTTTCCCAAAGAAGACATCCAGATAGCTAACAAACACATGAAAAGATGCTCAACATCACTCATCATAAGAGAAATACAAATCAAAACAACAATGAGATACAACTTCAAACCTATCAGAAAGGGTAAAGCTAACAACTGAGGAAACAACAGATGTTGGTGAGGATGTGGAGAAAGAGGAACCCTTTTGCACCGCTGGTAGGAATGCAAACTGGTGCAGCCACTCTGGAAAACAGTACGGAGATTCCTCAAAAAATTGAAAATAGAACTACCCTATGACCCAGCAATTGCACTTCTAGGTATTTATCCATAGGATACAAAAATGCTGATTCAAATTGGCACATGCACCCCAATGTTTATAGCAGCGCTATCAACAATAGCCCAATTATGGAAAGATCCCAAATGTCCACTGACTGACAAATGGATAAAGAAGATGTGGTATGTATGTATATATATATATACACATATACACACATACACACACAATGGAGTATTACTCAGCAATCAAAAAGAATGAAATCTTGTCATTTCCAACGACATGTAAGTAGAATGTATTATGCTAAGTGAAATAAGTCAGAGAAAGGTAAATACCATATAATTTTACCCATATGTGGAATTTAAGGAACAAAACAGATGAACATAGGGGAAAAGGAAAAATAAGATAAAAAACAGACAAGCAGGCAAGCCAGAAGAGACTGTTAAATAAAGAACAAGCTGAGGGTTGCTGGAGGGGCTTTGGGTGGGAGATGGGCCAAACAGTGATGGGCATTAAGAAAGGCACTTGTTGGGTGAGCATTGGGTGTTATATGTAAGTGATGAAACACGAAATTCTACTCCTGAAACCATTATCACATTATATGTTAACTGACTTGGATTTAAATAAAAATTTTAAAAAGTACATGCAAAAGTAAAACACGTGAAAATTTAAAAAAATAAAATAAAAAACATATATAATGTGCTACAGGTAAAGATATGAGTTCTGCATAATTACTATATTTTAAAATTGAAAATAAAGGGGAGTAATATACTCATTACTGTTAGAATTGTTGAATCATTGTATTGTACACCTGAAACTAATATAAAACTGTATTGATTATATTTCAAAAAAAATTCAAAAATTTTAAAATAGAGATAATTACATAACACCAGTAACACTTTCTGCCAACACTAAAGAACAAAACATCTCATGTAAACAGACCCTCAAGCACAGATGCCACAAACACACAAACATACCTGGATGATTCAGAAGAGTATCAAGTTCTTCTTTGGCCACAACCATTCTTAATCTATCACTACTATCAATGACAAAAATAATGGCTTGTCCTTCTCTGTGTAACATAAAAAATGAGAAAAATTAACGATAAACTCATACATTTTTCCATATTTAGTATTCATCTGCATTTCCTAACCTGTGTATTATCTCTTTATTTATTAGTTTATATGAGTGATTAATATATTATCATTAGTCATATTTTATGTAAAGTAATTTGTTCTCGGTTGATAATATGGTAAATTTAATGACTTGTTATTTCATAATTTTAAAAAATCACAAGTAAAATCATAATTCTATTACACAGATACAATCATTATTAATACTTTGGTGTAAATCATTTTTGACATTTTCTTTGTGTATACTCACATATGAATATCTACATTTGTATTTAAATGGAATCTTGCTGTTTTACATCCTGACTTTCTGATATATAAACATTTCCGTGATCTTTTTCTGCAGTATGGTTTGAGCTTTTTTAATTTTGAGAGAGAGAGAAAGAGCATGAACAGGGGAGGCACAGAATGAGAGGGAGAGAATCCCAAACACGCTCCACACATCAGTGCAGAGTCTGATGCGGGGCTCAAACTCACAAACCATGAGATCATGACCTGAGCCAAAATCAAGAGTTGGACACTTATCTGACTGAGCCACCCAGGCGCCTCTTGTTTGAGCTACCTTTGTATGAAACATGAAACACTATACCAGTATTTTTTACCTTAACCATAGTGATAAATACATTTTACGTTAAGAGGACACATAAGTATACATAACTATATTTGAAATAAGTTTTTGGAAATAATTACAAATAGCTTTTATTTTATTCAATTTGATTTTTTTTTTAAACTGATAACCATCTACTGATAACCAGCTACTGAACTGGCTTAAGGGTTCACCTATAGATCTCACTGGCCCTTAAAAAAAAGTCACTGATTCCCTCTGACCCATTCATTGCATGGTGTCATCAAATACTGTGCCAAACTTCTATTGTTGGACTTAGAGATTATTCTTAATTTTCATGATTATGAAAAAGTTTGGAATAAACATCCTCCTAAATACAATTTTTAAATTTTTTGATACTTTAAGATTTGTTCTTAGGACTAAAATTTCTAGGAATATATACAAAATTAAAAGTTTTAGATAAACACTGACAAATTGTATTCCAGACATGCTTTATCAACATCATACTTATACTAATATCAGTACTTTTCCCACCCTTTCCTGTATGGCTTCTTAACAGTTTTCCATTTTTGCCATTTTAAAAGCATATTTACATTGTATTTCATTAATTGCTAGTGAAGTTCAATATCTTTTCATATATTTACTGGACATTTATACTTTTGTTGTGAATCACTTATTCTAGTAGTAAGTTATTATCTTAAAGTTCAATGTCATTAGTAATCACACGAATATAAAAATAAAACAACTTTCTAGTTCTATTTCTTCTACCATTAAAAAAAATGAATACAGATTATCACCAGTCATTTATTAGTAGTAGCCATAGAAATTGATATCACTGGAAAGATCTACCAAGAGCTTTAAAAATGTTCACTTTGAACCAGTAATTTTATTTCTGAAATTTATTCTGAGGAAACATGGACTATGACAAAGATTTATGCAGAAAGATGTGTTAACTGAAGGGCTGTTTATAATCTTCAAAAACTGAGGAAAGCCTTTATGTCCAAAAATAGAAAAATGACCAAAAAAATAGACATAGGCATATGAAAAAATAACAGGTAGCCATGCATTAGTTATATTCTTTGTATGTTTTTCCTGATTTATTCTTATCATGAATGTTAACTGAAAAAGCAGGATAAAAAACTATATATGGCAATTTATAATGTTCCTTTCTCAATTATGTAAAGTGTGTATTTTATATTTTAAAAAAGAAGAAATATACAAAAAAGATTAACAATAGCAAATTTATTAGTAGTGACATTTATGGAAAACAACTTTTGTATATTCTCTTCTATATTTTTCAAATATTAAAAAAAGTGCACTCCTTATATTTTGTATTTTATTACTTTTTCATATTATAAGGATAAGATGCAAAAATTATATAATAATTAATATTATAGAATCATATAAATGACAAAGTAAACTTCCCTTATAATCTTGTTGTTCCCAAAACAAATGCTATTAATGGTTAGGTGTACATTCCACCTATTTTTTTTCTTCTCTATATATACTAAGCACATATTTTTATTAAGAATACTATTTTTCTTTTTATAATTGAGATATGTCATTATAAACAGGGTTCAACACACAATTTTCAGTGTATATCTTTGCCCACCAGTGTTAGTCATAGGATACTTTTCAAGCAGCAAAATGATGGCTGGAGGGCATGAACATTTTTCATTTTAACAGATACTGGTAAATCTCCCTGAAAAAGATGTTACATTCCCACCATAAGAATGACTTGTTTTGCCAACAGTACACTTAATCTTTTTAACCTCTTTCAGTCTAACAGATTAAAATGAATTTGTTCTTTCATAATTAGAAAAATATAGAGATACAAGATATAAATTTACTATTATTATAAACTTCTCCATAGTAACCATATTCACTTTTCAACCTACAATTTATCTATAGTGTTCATAATTAACTTCTTCCAAAAAGATTTTGAAGAAAAAGGAATTAAAATAAGAAACATTTCCTTTTGGAGTATCTGGGGGGTTCAGTAAGTTAAGCATCCGACATTTGGTTTTGGGCTCAGGTCATGATCACCCGGTTCATGAGTTCAAGCCCCACATCAAGCTCTGTGCTGACAGTGCAGAGCCTGCTTGGGATTTTCTCTCTCCCTCTCTCTGCCCCTACCCCACTCATACTGTCTCTGTCTCTCAAAATAAATTGATAAACTTAAAAAAAAAAAAAAAAGAGAAACATTTCCTTTTTTTAAAGTACTATTTTCTATGTATTTTTTTATTGCACATTTGCAGGAAAGAATTGATCAAAAAAAATTAAAATCAGATCTGGCAGTCATGTCATAACCATTGAAAACAAGAGTTCATAATGACAAAAGGGCATTTAGTCAAACGATACTGATTATAATTTCAGACTCCAAAAGTAATTTACATTGCTTATATATGAAGGAGTCCTAGCAATAATAGAAGTTAATGAATTCATTTTAATACCACATGCAAATCTTGAGAGGATATAATACATTTGGATCCTAGTAACTTGATAATCTGCAGTGATTAGTGAGCACTTGATGTGCATATGCTGAAAAATATCTTGTTTAGAATTGGTTATAGAAAAATGGATCAACTGTTAGGACTATTATTTTAACTAAATTTATTCAATAAATATGTACTGATGTATATGTCCAGCATCATACTTGGCCTTGAAGAAAAAACTTTAATAAGAAATAATCCCTGCTCTTGAGGAATTCATACTCTCACTATGGAGGCAGGTATGGTACAGGACTTTAAGACCTAAGAATTATGATTACAGAGGTGTGAATGGGCAAAGTACTATGTGAATGCTGGGGACAGAATACCTGGGCAACATGGTGAAATTTCACAGAGGAGGTGACTTTTGAGTTAGCCTTAAAGCATGACTATATTAACTTTAAACAAAATAAAAGAGGGCATTAAAAACAGAGAGAACAGCATATGCAAAGAACCAAAGTCATGAAGAGCCTGAAGCCTTTGAAAAATAATATAAAGTATGATCATGTATCTTTTTAAATTAGAAAATGTGCTTAAATTATATGAAAAATAAACATTGCAACCTAGCCCATGTAATCTTTTGGATTTATCTGTTAATCGTTATTTGTTATTAAAATATAATCATCTAGTTAACTAACATTCATAAACATACTTACTTATAATAGTGCTCCCAGAGATTTCTGTATCTTCCTTGACCTGACATGTCAAACACTGTAAAAGACAAACTACAGAAAAAGACAATAAAAACAAAACAAAATCAAACACCAAACAAAACAATGACTACCTTATAAATTACTAACTTAAGGTGTCACTTCTATTTAAAATTTTAAATTTTTTCAAAGAAGCCACCTTTGGATATACAATATGCAATTTGAATCAATTTTCAAGTACAAGTCCCATAAGATAAATTTTTGAATATAAATATTTTTCAATGAGTAACATATAAAAAATGTTTTCCTTGCTAGAGAGATTATCAGAATTTGTCTGAACTCTAAATTCTGAAAAATAATCCACAGGTAGTGGTACAAATATTTTAATACTTATGGATTTCTGAAACAACAAATTAATTTTTCTAAAAGTAGAAGGAATGATGAGGTAGATCTAATATTATCACTTTTCCACCCAAAACTTCTTAGTCACAAGCATAATAAAGTGAATTACCTGGACGATTTGAATTTCTCTATGCTGAATCCTATGGTTGGAACTATATCTTGAGATTGAGCCTTTAAGAGAAAAGATAAATTTAGAAATTTGCAATTACCAAAGATGAATTATTCCTCAGGTTAAAAAAAATATCCAATATCCAATTCTAAAATTTTTCACTAAGGAGATGACAGAATTAAACAAAATTATAATTTTTACAGTGGGATCACAGTGTGTGAATGCTTTACAGAAGTTTAAGGTTTACTAATATGAATCTGTATAATGTGTATGTCTTAATTCATATTTTGTGGCTTGCTGCAAGTTACCACAGCCTTAAAGCGGTTTGATGAGTCATTCCGAGTTCACATACAGGACTTTGTAATCTTTCACCACATACTTAATGAGTTTCTATATACTATAGGGGACTGTTCTCATATCTAGATGGTGAATATACATGGCCCCTGCTCTCACTGAGCTTATTATCTAAAGAAGGTAAACAGCAATAATCAAGTAAACTACAAATGAACACGATTTCAGGCAGTGATAAGTACAATGAAAGGTGATTTGGGGATGGGAGGCAATGGGGGAGGAGGTTGGTATGGGGCATGGAAGAGCCTCTCTGAGGAGGTGACATCTGACCCAAGAGTAAATATCAAAAAGGAGAAAAGCTATGACGAGATCTTGGCAAAGAATATTCCATTCAAAGGAATTAGCCAGTGCAATGACCCCAATGCAGGAAGGAACTTGTCACTGAGGTAAAGTATAAGACCTGTATATCTAAAATGTACTGAGTAAGGCAGAGAGCTGTATGTAATAAAGAGAGGTAGAGCCTCGAAGGTCATGGTGGGGAATTCTGTGTGAAGAGATACAAGGGGGCAAAAGTACAGCAGGAGACATGTTAGAAAGTCAATTAAGTGACTTAAACTGGCAATTAAAGTGCCTTAAACTGGGGTGCCTGGGTGGCTCAGCTGGTTGAGTATCTGACTCCTGATTTTGGTTCAAGTCATGATCTCACAATTCATGAAATTGAGCCCCATGTCAGGCTCTGTCAGGCTCACTTCTTGCTTTGCTTTATTACAAAAAACTTGTAATTACTCTTAATTGTTAATATGCTATCTTAGACAAGTTACTTAACTTCTCCAAACCTTAGTTTTCTCAAATGTGAAATCTGTTATTATCTGTAACTTGTAAAGTTATCATGAGAATTAAATTAGTTAATGAATGCAAAATACTCAATACGGTGTCAGGCCCATAGTAAATACTCAACAAATATAATTATAGTCACTGATTTCAGTCTCTTTCCAACTTTCTCCATGCAATCAATCACAGTGTAACTTAAAAAAGATCACCCTTTAGTTCATCATGTTGCTTTTGTGTGAAAACAGCAGGAGTAGAAAGAAAACTGTTGCCTCACACCATTACATTTAATTTGGTAGTCTGCTTCTGGAAATTTAAAATTCAAATGCAAAGACAGAAGCTGAAAAGTCACTGGAGCTTAGTCACCTTAGTAGCAATGTGCTAGTGAAAAGGCCTCCCTAGAGATGCCCGGTTTTGCTTTTCTGAAGTTTGTTTATTCAGCTTTTCTTTCTTATGAGCTGCCTATATTCTTCCAAAAATATCTTTCTGTTTATGTTAGAATTCATTTCCTGCGATTCAGAGTCCTGCCTCAGATCTTAGGGTTTCTTCACTGCAAAACAAACTTTGGATTAAACAGTTTCCTAATTTTTGTTGTCCCTAAATAACCCACTGTTTTGGTTTTTGATTTTGATCACAATCATAATAAAATCATCAGCTATTATTATCAGGAAAAATATAACAGTAATAAAAAAGCAAGGAAGTTAAATGTTTAAAGAAATCTCAGGGGCGCCTGAGCAGCTCAGTCAGTTAAGTGTCCGACTTCGGCTCAGGTCATGATCTCATGGTTTGTGGGTTCGAGCTCCATGTCAGGCTCTGTGCTGACAGCTGAGAGCCTGGAGCCTGCTTTGGACTCTATGTCTCCTCTCTCTCCACCCTTCCCCTGCTCGTGCTCTGTCTCTCTCCCAAAAATAAATAAGCATTAAAAAAAATTTTTTTTAAAAAGAAATCTCAGAAGATACACCTCAAAAGAATAGCCCTATCCTCACTGAACTGTAGTTAGAACATTTGCCTAGTCTCTTCACAATCACCCAGCTTCTGCACAAACTCTTTGTTTCCAGATCTTCTCTTTTAACTTGCTGTTTTAATTAACAGGGATAAAATTAATCAACTTTCTTTTCTTCCCATCATTTCTAAAGTTGCAATGTAAGATAATTAGAAAGAAGAAATTCCACAAATTAATTAGGATAAAACAAGGTATGTGAGCTGGTGCTTCCAGATTCAAGCAGGATTCATTTTCTTCTAGAGAATGATCTCCAACATTAATCGTCCTCTGCTCTATCTAGGAACAAATACATTTGGTCATTCTCTAACTTGCTCAGGGAATGGTACAAAGCAAGCAAAGAGTATAGGAATTATCACCTCAGTGGAATAGTCTATCTGACACAGCCCAAGGATAGACTAATGTTAACAAGAATAGAACAGGATTTCTGAGAGAGGATTCTATTTGGTTGGTCTACTAAACATGATAACCTTGGTGCCATCAATCATCATTCCCTGCCCAAAAATGAAAATAGAAAAATAACCCATCAGTCCATTCACCCAAAATACACTTATATACCTTGCAATATTATTTGGGATTTAGTGTTGATTAATATGAGATATATGCTCTTAAGGAATTTAAATTTATGAGGAAACATTTAATAAACAAGCTACCAATCAAACATGCAAGATATTTCAGATTGTTTTAAATCATACAAATCAGGATGATGTGGTAGTATAACGGCATTTATGCTGGGAAAGGGGGGGTGGTTGGGAATTGGAAAAGAAAGATATTTATAGAGTGCATCTCTAAGAAAATACAGCTAAGACCAGATTCTCCAGTGATCAGGTTAAAATGCCTCCCCACCCCCATTCATCAGTTTAGAAAACACCAGCAACCTCAATACATTGACAATAAATAAGCATTAAGATAGCTTAAAGCCATTTTGGGGCCGGGAAGTATCTAGTTACCTAGAAACTGCTTCTATCCACAGACAAAAAAAAAGGGACGTTACTATAAAATAAGATTTGCAAATTCTTTTGCAAGAAGTTTCTTGATAGAGCATTGTAGATTTCTATAATTCACTTAATTCATTAAAAATAATCTTTCTAGAGGTACCTGGGAGGCTCAGTCGGTTAAGTGTCTGACTACTGATTTCAGCTCAGTTCATGTTCTTGTGGTTTGTGGGATTGAGCCCTGTGTCAGGTTCTGCTCTGACAGCCCAGAGCCTGCTTGGATATTCTCTATCTCCCTCTCTCTTTCTGCCCCTCCCCAACTTGTGTGGGCATGCTCTCTCTCTTTCTCTCTCAAAATAAATAAATAAACTTTTAAAAATGTTTCTAATAGTGGATGTAAGCTCACAAGAGATTTCTTCAGTACAGAGACAGTGAGGAAACAAGGGTTATTATCTATACCCTTGACAGAGATTGGGGGCCTTTTTCAAGTGGTCTTTTGGCTATTAGCACCAAATTAAAAAAAAAAAAAAAGCAAAGCAACTTACTGTGTTCTTAGGATCTAGAGGTCAGTTATTCAAGGAGACAGGGTAGTTGCCTAAAGATTAAATCTCAGGAAGTGGTGTTAGAAAGTAGGTGATCATCCCCTTAAAATAGCTGTATAGCAAGTCTAGGCTAGTTTTGTAGTTCACCAGAGGTAACAGAGAGACAGGGATGTTGGAAAACAATGGAAGATTAATTAAAAAACCTTAGTTACTGGTTGTGAACCCAGGTTTTCCGAAGGGCTCTTCCTGACTAATGTGGTGTGTTAGGCAGGGTTAACAGGTTACAAAACCAGTCTGAAATGGGGGTATTATAAGATCACAGGGGTGTCTGGGTGTCTTAGATGGCTGAGCATCCGACTCTTGATTTCAGCTCAGGTCATGATCCCAGGATTGTGTGATTGAGCCCTGCATCAGGCTCCATGCTGAGCGTGGAGCTTGCTTGATTCTCTCTCTTGCTCTTTTTCTTTCTCTCTCTCTCCCTCTGCCCCCTGCCCTGCTCATGTGCTCTCTTTTTAAAAAAAAAAAAAAAAAAAAAAAGATTATTTTAAGATCCAGACTGAGCATGCTGTCTCCTTCCCTTTTTGACCCAAATCCCTAGAAATGACAAAAGAAACTATGAAAACAAATCCATAGCTAATTTAAAAACTAAGAGCCATTGTCTTCAAAAGAATATCCTTGTTCAGGTAAGAAAGCTGTTTGCATCCATACCAAGGAAGATTCTTCCTATGGTAATAACCATATTTTGGAACATAAGATTACTATACTGTTGGGGAGGATGGAAAAAGAAACTGTAATTTCTATTCTGTTTTTTTAATGTTATTTCTCCCAATGTGAGTACAGTAGACATTGGGGGACTGGTCCATTTTGTGGTTATTAATGGTGGCTCTGGTTTCAATAATTTTGTACTTATTTGAGATCAGTTTTACCAAAACAAAAAAATTTACCTTTGAGGCTATTCTCTGATGTGGAGAAAAGTGTAAACACCTCTGACAGAATAGGCCTTTGCTTAAAAAATTTCCTTATAATCTTGTTCGCTTATTGCTGACAGCTTTACCCACAGAAATGCAGGTCACCAGTCACTGAGTTTAAGCATTTGCCCATACGGATCTTCTGATAGCTGATCCACAGTACTGATTATGGGCCCAGGCACAGTTGGGTATGGCTCTACTTTTAACATATACTCACTGTTCTTTAAATTCAATTCTGGACCCCATCCAACTGGGTAGGTTGCTTTATCTTCCTCTGAAGGACTGATAAAGAAATTTCGTATAATCACAAAGTCAAGAGATAGACTCCAACGTATGTGGGCTTTTTGACCTGATCTTTGCCTTATTGGGGAAGAATCTCTTTTTTCCTGTCTTCATATAGAGAAAACTTCATTAAATGATACTCCTTATTTCTCAATCTCCCCTCCACCAATTTATTCCTCTCCATGGGAAAAGAATTACTCCTTTGCCCAGTTTGTGAAGTGAACTGAGCATTCTTCATTCTTCCTCTCTTTCCTCATGCTTATCACAAGCCACATGCTTATCACAAGCATGCACTCTCATCTGATCTTAGCCATTCAATAAACCTAGAAGAGTAGGATTTTTTCCTGAGGAGGAAAACTTGAAATTTTGGGAGGCCAATCTCAATACAATAGAGTGTTAGCAACTCCTCTGAACAGACCTAACCTCACCCTCCAAAATCAACCTTTTAAATAAAGCTGGTATTTTTTTTAAGTTTATTTATTTATTTTGAGAGAGAGAGAGTGCATGCAAGCAGGGGAAAGGCAGAGAAAGAGGGAGAGAGAGAATCCCAACAGGCTCTTCACTGAAAGCACAGAGACTGATGTGAGGCTCGAACTCATGAACCGTGAGATCATGACCTGAGCTGAAGTTGGACACTTAATGGACTGAGCCACCCAGGCACCCCAAAGGTGGTATTTTTGATCTCTGCCTGACTTCAGCATGTATGCCTGAGCTGACTCCCAACTCAGTGGCGAACTCCTTAAATTAACTAAATTGCCTTCCAAATCCATCTTCGACTTCTTATCCTGGCTGCCTCAAACTATCTCCAACCTGAAGATACACCAGCAGTTAGTTGTTTTTCTGTGGCAAACTCATCCGTGTAGAAGGGAATAATGACCAGAAAAAAAGAAATAATGGTGTTTTTGTAATTCCAAAGCAATCTCCAACTAAACAGAAGTAAAACTAAAGCTGTTGCAAAAGAAAATGGAGTAGTAGTAAGGCTGTCTATTCTGCCCAACCTGAAGCATTATTTGAAGACAATAAAATTCATCTTCAACTACTGTATTTAGGAGCAATATTTCCCATTCTCTAGCCATTTAGTCATTAAAAGTACGAGCTTGTTTTTTGTCCCATCTGTATGCAGTCTATTTTTTCACTCTACATTTTTCACTAATGGCTTTTACCTAAATAAGTGTATTTACAACTGTAAATGTTAGTTGTCTATTCAATATCCATTCTCTCCTTCTTTCTATACTTACAGGATCCTTATTATTCCTGGAAGCAGCAGTATGCCTTGCTTTAAAAAAAAAATCCAGCTTAGGGGCACCTGGGTTGCTCAGTCGGTTAAGTGGCCGACTCTTGATTTTGGCTCAGGGCATGACCTCACTGTTTGGGGGATGGAGCCCCACAACAGGCTCTGCGCTGACAGTGAGGAGTCTAATATTCTCTCTCCCTCTCCCCCCATTCTCTCTCGCTCTCTCTATCAGAATAAATCAATAAACTTTAAAAAATCCAGCTTTATTTATAGTTAGGGGTAGCCAATGAAATGTAAGTTAGGAATCATCAGTTGGTGCTTCTGGGTAAGCTCTTTAAAGAGGGCTTATTTAGGAAGAAGGTCTATTCCTTCAGCTTATTCTTTTCTCCTCCTGGTGACTTAGAATACAGATATAATAGTTAACCAAGGTGACCATGTGGAGATCTTGAAGATGAAAACCAGGCACTTGGAATAGCATAACAGAAAGATGGAAAATGCCTGGATATCTCACAACTGACCGCAGCCCTGGAATACCTCCTCAGGACTTATTTAGGTGACAGAAAAAGAAACCTCTTACTTATTTAGTCCACTGTTATGTGGGTTTTCTTTATGTGTAGCAGAACCTAACTTCAACTTATGTACCATGTGTTGAATGTATAGCTTTATATATTTTACAGTTATTAAAATTATATTTTCATATACTTATTACTTCTATGACTTAAAGTCATTCTGCTTACTACTACTGATAGGTATACTACACTCCTGGTAAACTGTCTAATTATCCATAGAACCCATAAAAATGATTCACCTTTCCCTCTGCTTATTAAGAAAGAGCCAAAAAGAAGGCAATGCTACCTAAGAGTAAACTTTGCAAATCTGTGAGAATCTTTAGAGAAAAAAAGACATTTGGAAAATATTCCAATTTAAATAATTATCAAGACATATTTATCAAGACAAGTATTACTAATGTATACCTGCATAAAATACACTGCAAATTATGGCACCCTGACATTTATTACTTTAAGGTACTACAAGGTTAACAGGATTTCATAACATGATTATCTGAAGTAATGATGGCAAACAAAATAATTCCGCATATTAACTTTCTCTCGCAGAAAATACTTAAAGCATCTAAAAAAGATACTTACATTTGAAGGTTTAAGTTTGTTAATGATTGTTGTTTTGCCACTATTATCCAGCCCAAGGCACAAAACATGAACCTCCTTCTTCCTTAGGCCAAGCAAGCCTGAAAGTCTGTCTAGCAATCCCATAATGTGATTCAAATATTTACAAACCAGCTGCAAGTCAGAAAGTAAAAATGATATATCAATCACAGGCACTTTAGGTAAGGAAAATATGAGCATGTGCATCAAAAATTTAATAATTTAAAGACATAATGATAAAAACCATGTCAATGTAGCTCTGTATTTAGTAAACAGAATTTAAGCTGATTATCACAAAGGAGCCTTAACTGAAATGCAGATTGGCAGCTTACAACCCTAGGTAACACACAGAATAATGCCCTTGAAATAACTGTACTTTTCTCATTGTAATTTATAATATTTAAGAAGAAAATGTGGTTAAACTCAGTATTGTGTGGACTATGCCACTTATGATCTTGAAAATATATGCAGCCTTTTCTGGAAATCTGGAACAATGAATGGGCAAAGGGGTTCATGCTAAGCCTAATGCGGAAGCTTAGAAGGCAGATTAAAAAAAAAAGAGAGAGAAAAACTTAGATTTTAGCTACATTATTTGTGCCACTGGCTAAATCTTTTTCTGAAGCCAGGCCCATTGTTGTATTATGCAATAATCTGAACTATTAAATTTACTGTTTTTGTTTGTTTGCTTCTATCCAGCTTAGGTTGCATTTTCTATCAATAGGAACAAAGAATCCTAACAGATATATTTATCTTAATATACATTGCTAGACATATTGCTTGTTCATAACCTGCTATGAACATTCCAAATGAAACTTTCCAAAGGTGCTCCCTTTGGGTCCATCCTTCCCCAAAACATTATAATGTGATGGCAGAAGAGAGATATCCCTGTTGTCAGCTCTCAACTGCTGCCCGGACTGCTATAGCAGCAACTGCAATCTGCCTGTGTCCAAAGTATTTCCTATTATTTTAACCATCATTTCTGAGTTCTCTAAATAGTCATCTCATTTAATTGATTTATTCTCATCTCCATCTAAGGTTCCAGAAGCCTGTCATTCCCCAGCTCCTTCAGTACTTTTTAACCCACACTATCCTAGGCAAGGCCATTCCTTGAAGGCTGTGAGCTTGCAGCAACTTAAATGATGAGGTTTCCAAGACAAGTGCATCCAAAAGGAGGCTGTGTCATCGATTTTGCTTAGGCCTGTTGGGGGATCATACGGAAATTTCAAAACTGAATTCCAATGATGCTCAGAAAAGAGAAGGTACAATGCCCCACATAAGCATGGGGCCTATAAAACAGAGCCACAGTTGTTTTATCCAAGGGATGGGTTTGATCTCAGGTACTCCACTTGTGCCACTTTTCTCCTTGTGCTGGAGATTCAACTCTCACTCCATCAATTCCTTTAAATCTCCACTTAAGGAGCATTTGTAGAATCTACTTTAAGTTAGCCTTCTGATATGAAGCAATTCACACAGACCATTTTAATTGAAAGTAGATTTGCTATTACTCACTTTGTTATTTATTGTACCAAACATGCTTATATAAGGGCAATATCTTGTTTTCCATTTTTCATACAATTTGAACAGATTTTTTTAAAAAATGACTACTTCTCACATCCTCCTCCTTTGAGCATCCACTATAAAGCACTGACTGTCAAAAGCTTGATACTTGAATATTCATTCAATTTTCCATAGAACCCTGGATTGTGATTTTCCAACCCTTTTTCATGGATTATCAAACCTAATGCTTGTTAATGAAATATTTGGGGGCATACAATTTAGAAGTCAGTTGTTCTAAAAGCTATAATTATAGCCTTATACATGCTTCTATTTCTTAGTAATCATTCATTTCTGTAAGTTTAATTTTTGCAGGCATGAGAGAAGAAAAGATAACAATTTAAGCCACTTAACGTTTATTTACAATGCCCTATGTGCACAGTGGGAGATAAAATTAAAGTTTTCTGTAGCTCACTATGTCTAAAGCCCTGCCAACTTTTGCTGCACAGGGGAATCAACTACTTGAAGTAATTCTGATGAAGGGATTAGAGCATCTGTATTTTGAAAAGTTACACAGTGTTTCTGATGTACAGTTACTATTGAGAACTACTGGCTTTCAGAATAAAGCCCAAACTTTCTCCCATAGCTTTTAAGGTTCACAGCGTGGCTCCAGTCTACCTTTCCAGTTTATTATCTTACTGTTTTATTGTTTTCCTCTCTCTGCACACCAGCCAATCAATTCTCTTGATTGTGATCTGAGATTCCTTCTAAAGGATTACTTGTTGCCAGAAACGTCTTGAAGAATTAGGATGTTATCCACAGACAGTAAAGGGCTTGGAAGGTAGGCCTCAGAGATAGTGGTCGGGCAGAGAAAACACCACGAATGGTACTTTGTAAACTTTAAGAAGTATTCCTAGAGTGAATTATAGCTCACTCTTAGTACTTCAGGCATTTTTATTAGGCTTTTAGTTTTTAATGATGAAATTTCAATTACGTTTTCCACAAACCAAATAAAAACAAAAAACTGGGCGGTGTTAAAACCAAACAAACATATGCCCAACCCAGTTCAACGAGTTTTCTGGGGTCCCTTATACTAACCGCATAAACCAGCTTTCCTTTTCCACCTCTTAAACTTTAGAAACAAGGTACACAGTAAAAAAAAACAAAAACAAAAACAAAAACAAAAACAAACTAGGAAAGAGTAGAAAGCAATTCTAAAACGCAATTCTAAAACGCGGCGGGAGTGGTGGCGATGGTGGCAGCGCTGGCTACAGATAGGGGGCAGGGAGATACCTGGTCTTTGAGGTTGGTCTTGCGGGCCCAGGAGCTGAAGAGGTACAGGAATGGGCCACTCGCTCGTATCCGTCTCTGGGTTAAGAATCGGGCGTCTCTCAGCCTTCTTCTCTATGCTTCCATTGGAAGAATCCCTGCTCCTGAGCAAAGCCGCTTCTACAAGTTCGGTGAATTGGTAGCTTGTGCCACAGCCGCAGCATCAGTGGCTGGGCAGGCGCCTAGGCGCGTAGCGTTCCCTAGGCAACCGGACGTTCTTCCGGTCCCGAAGCCACGCCTCCTTGGAGTTTTAGGAAGTCAGACTTGGTGCTCTTGTTTATGGGATTGAAGAGCACCGGAAAATGCCAGAGGCACACCGAAGAGTATTAAAGAATGTGTTTAGACAGGTGGCGGGGTGAACTGCCGCCTTCCTGCGAGGAGCAGTGCTGTCCCGGATGGAGCATGATGGGAGTTGTAGGAGCGCGCACAGCCTGCTGGGATGCTCCGGGCCTGGCGTTTGCTGTGGGCGTTTCTTTCCGTCCGGATTTCTCCCAGGCTCTCGGGAGAGTATCAGCAATTTCACCCCTTTGGGGCGGGCCCTTCTTGTGGCTGCCAGAGCGCTAAGAAACCTATGTGTGTTTACCCGGCACGCGCGGCAGCGTGATGGCAACGATTGAAAGACACAACTGTGCCCACTCTGGCAAGGCGTGCACCGGAGTTGCCCCGCTGCCCCTTGAACCGAGGCTTTCCGGGCTGTGTTAGGCCTCAGGCTCTGGAGTCCTGGAAAGTAGAAATGTTAGGGAGTGGAGAGAAACTAGTGTAAAAAGGCGAAAGCATTACTCGACAGAGAAAGTATGCCTGTACTCTGGCTTCTTAGCTCTCTGATCTCCTGAAGAAATTTCCACTAGTCATAATCTGATTAGATTACTGCCCCCAGAATCAAGGCGGTAGGTGGTTCAGAAAAGGAATAGTCTGAATGCTAACATTAACCACCTTAAATTGCACTGGGATTTTACAGTGATAGTCCAGTTGAAAATATCTGCGTATATCCAGATCCGCGCTTTCCAAAGGACAGACTACAGTTGGGAGTAATTTTGAAGATTTTTCAGTCAGCCTAACCTACCTCCGTCCCAGGGCCGATGAATGGTTTTCATGGCTTAAAACGTTCTTCAGATGAGTTTTCATCTCTGGTTTCCTTTTTGGCCTTGAGTATGGACCATCAGCCCCCTCTCCCCCCACCTCCAGCTAGTGTTATGTTTACTACCCTGCCTGATTTTTGGCCTAGGAGGGTGAAAAAAGAGACTGGAAGAGTTACATAAAATTATTGATGGAAGTGTTTATGTGAATGACTACAGGGTGGGTGGGTTGGTTTGTTTTGTTTTGTGACATTTCCAAATTTGCAAATGTGATTATTTTACAATGAAAAAGAGTGGGGTTCTGTGCAAATGACTTGAAAGGCTAAAACTGACAAAAACCAAAAACCCAACAGTTGTATATTTCAAAATACTTACAGATGTTCTTGAAAAAAATGGAGTACGGATATATTCTTTCTGTGTGGCCTTAGGCCAGTTAACTCTTCTCTATGCTACAGCTTCATCACTTGCAAAAATACACTATTATCTCATTTGGCAGTTTTGAGGATTGAATAGATTAAAAAACTATGTATGTTTCACACATAGTAGGTGTTCAGTAAATAAGTTCCTGTCTTCCTTCACCCTGAAATTTTTATTATATAGATAGGATTTGACCCAATTCCTAAATGTTCTGGCTCGTTAACTTCTGACTGTAAATGCATTTACAGGGAGGTATTACTTTTCTTTGTGTCTCGCTGTTGTGATTCATTTTGATGAGACATGGAAGCTAATTTCTGAATAGCCTGAATGACTTTTTTTTTTTTTCCTTAGAGTTAAGCAGAAATCTTATGTTTCAGAAAACATTAGTGGACAGACTTATTTTTTCCTGTTTGGAGTTGATATTTTCTGTCCTTAGGTTGAGTTCAATTTTTGCTTAGTACAAAACAGTTGGTGAATACTGGAAATGTAACCAGGAGATTGGGTATCAAATTTTCAGTAAATTTGGGCATAAACATAAATCTTTTACAAAAAAAAAAATAGCTAAGAAAATAGTTATCTTAGGTAAGTGTAGTTGATGTCTTGATTTACTATCATTAGAGATTAAATTGTGGTTATAAAACCTACAATGTACTTAATAATCTAGAAAATGCCAATTTTGAAAATACGTCAAAGTTTAAAAACGTAAATATTTCATATGGTTGAATCTGCGCTGTGGTACTTTGCCAACTGAAATTGCCTTCGAGTACATTTAGGCTCAGCATAAAAATTGTTCCACTTGATGTAATAAGTTAGTTTGGCTATCTTCATTTTATTATGAGGGAAAGAAGCTTTAAAAATGGTATGTGATTTTCTGAAGACTACTTAAGATATCTGTATAAGAGAAGAAAGTTTCTAGTACTTTATAACCAGTTTTAATTTTACACTGGCTTTTGGAACTGTAGTAGAAGAATTATAAGAGTCCAGTGTAAGATACAACTACAATACTATTCTGATTAATTCAGGATACTTTTAAAAAAATGTTTATTTATTTTGAGAGAGAGAGAGAGAGAGAGAGAGAGCAGGGGAGGGGCAGAGAGAGGGAAACAGAAAACCCCAAGCAGGCTCTGCACTGATAGTGTAAGACTTGAACTTCACAAACCGTGAGATTATGACCTGAGCCCAAATCAAGAGTTGGATGCTTAACTGGCTGTGCCACCCAGGTGACCCAAGGGTAATTTTTATGTATTTTATTACCAGCAACTTTTAAAAGAATATAGAAAATCACTGAATCATAATTTATTGCATGTTTTTGGAATGAATAGTCTAAAGCTGTTTGAATAGTTGGACATTATGTGTATCTTTTGGTTTTCGGTAATTTTATGTACCGTATCACCTCTGCAATGAACAGTTTAATTTATTGAAACTCACAAAATAGTTGGCCGATATGAAATCACTACAAAAATATATATCTATTTATAATGATTTATGTGAATTTATCCCTTGACCCTAATGACATTAATTATCTTGAAAAATTACAGCTATGATTTTGCATCCAGAATAATATATATAAAGAGCATCTAGATTTAAGAGACTAAAAATGTATTAAATCTGCATCAAAGAACAGTACAAAAAAGTCACAAATTTAACCACCAGAACTGTAACTTTTATTTGCTAATAGATATTTTAATAAACAGGCTTACTCCATCTGTAAGACCCTGGTAATGCCTCTTAGGAAATCATAGAAAAATAAAATACAATAATTAGTAATTTGTACTTTGTACAAAAATGTTACTATGTTGCTCAGCAGGTAGTTTTGCTAAACACCATATTCTTTCAGCAAATAGATGACATATGTAATGCAATTCACCACAAACAATCCCTCATTGAGAGCTGAGCATTCTATAACACTATTAACTTGTAAGCATGCCAGCACATGAAAATTTACATGGAACATCATAATATTACAGTAGATTTTTATAAGATGACAACAATACCAACTTTAGTAAGTCTGGCCTACTTCACTGCTATAGCAAAGTAGATAATAGGTAGGATTGCAGTTCAATTGTTAACACCCTTTTACTGTGTTTATCTCTCTATTATCTTGTTATACAACCAGAAAAGAGAACATAGTCTGTGTAAGGAACCTGAGTGGAAGGCATATATTGAAGTTCTATATAGATACCAAAGAGAAACAGTAATAACAAAGAGAAAAAAACTATAGTGCTGCACTTCCTTATTCTCACAGATCTTTTCCTCCTTTTGTAAGAGTAGATGGGTACACTGCTAAATCCATAATTAATGATAACTAACTTTATGATAGGTTACAGAGAGATACATTTTAAAAACCATATTCACTCTTATAGGAAGGAGAAATGACTTCAGCTGCAGTTTTTCATGAGTCAAATAATTGCTTTATGAGGAATTAAATGTCTCAACCTAGACAGATGTTATCTGGTATTTTATATAAATGTACTATTTAGTATTAAATTAATAAACTTTTTAGGATTTGTGCTAGAAAGATTTTTATAACTTTTATTTTGAATACACTGCAACTGTTGACATCTACCATTTAATATTTGACATGGCCATTTAAATATTAAGTGTTTAACCAAATACATATTTATATGTACACATATATCTTTATATTTTTGTCTATGCTAAAACAGCAAAAAAAAAGGAGAGCAATCTTATTCCATTATTCACAATCTAATTTTACATCAAACCCATATGCACCTATAAATTCAACACATTGAATTACATACAGCCTATCCAGAAATAAAGATCCAAGCACAATTAAGAGATCATATCCTTCCAATAGGATAGGGAGGTCACAATGAACAAAACAACCATATTTATTGCCCATGTGTTTCTCCTAAATGACAGATGGTACTGATGTTTTTCATATGAAAACAAGAGTATTGTTTTACTAAATGATTAGAGCCTATTTGCCTTTTTTTTCTTTTTTAATTCAATGGGGGGCTTAAAACCCTCCAAAATGGTAATTTGAGGAAACCTCCAGCTTGAGTATACATACACATCTTTCAAGATTAAACTAATTTTAATTTTCATAGGCTTTGAATTAGAATAGTAACAAAATATTTCTGCCTTTTACTCTATAATAGACAAAAATAACAAAACATGTGGAATGTCTATGTCATTGAGAAATCCTCAATCTCTACATTAGGAGAAGAGAACTCTATTACAAGAGTCCTTGAAGATCACAGAATTGTTTCAGGTCCTTCTAATAAGATGTCTCAAAAATATTCAGTAAGAATGGCTTTAAAATATTTTATATACTAGGTCTTTTTCCTATGATGTATTAACATACAAATACCCACTATGTGTTTATGTATATGTGTATGGCTAGGTCTGTATGTGTGTATATATTATAGAGTTCACTTTCCCCCTTTCCAACTACTTACTCCTCCTCCAACCTATACTCCCTTCCCACTCCATATGTTGAATTTTATGTCATCTTGGTAAATAGAACTATTCACCTAGTAACATCCTTATCTTTCTACCACAAATCTATCAGCCTATCTGCAGTTCTGCCTTCCCTGCATTGCCATTCTATGTCCCCTCCTATAAAAACTAACCTCCCTACTTATACTGTGAATCCTAACCCTTCTACCTCTCAAGACCTTTTCTATAATTATATTCTCTTGCATAATCAGTTTCCCCTTTTCTACCAGATTTTTCTCATTAGTATATAAATATACTCTAGCATCTTTTCTCTAAACACACACACACACACCAAACTTCTCTTGACCCCATATTTCCCTGAAGCTACTGCCTTATTTCTTCTTTTAAAGGAAAACTTCTTGAAAGAGTTTTAGTAGATATTGACTCCACCACCTTTCCTGCAATTGCTTCTTAATCCACTTCAATCAGGCTTTGACTACACTACTTCATAGAGACTGTCCTTGTCAAGACCACAAATAACTACTATGTTGCCATGTCCAATGGCCATTTCTTCGTTCTCATCTTGGCTTCTTATAAGCATTTAATCCAGATGACCAGTTAGTTGCATTTCTTTTTCCTCTAACTTACTTTGGCTTCCTTAGTGTCTTATGTTGGCTTCCAATTCTCTGCCTAACTTCTCAACATTGGAATACCCTAGACCCTCAACTGTGGCCTATTTCTCTAAAAACCTTTTGCCAGGTGATTTCAAAATTTTAAACACTATTTATATACTGATGACTTCCAAATTTTTATGTCTAGCCTTGACTGCTGCTTGGAACTCATATGTAACTGTCTACTTGTTACCTCTGTTTGAATATCTAATGGGCATCTCAGGCATTATGTAGCTAAAACCAAACTCTTGATTTTTCCCTCCAAACCTGGTTCTCCCCCACCACCACTGACTTAGTCTCTCATTCCCCAAATATAGAATCTTTTTGATGTTTATTTTTCCATCCTCATACCCAATTCATTAGGAAGCCCTTTGTTCAAACATACCCCAAATTCATCTACCTCTTTCCATCTCTACTACTTCCACTTCAACAAAAGCCAACATTTTTTTTCTGCTTAAACTATTGCAGTAGCCTGATAAATGTTCTTTGACTCATGTCTCCTATTGGCCTCTGTTCAGTTCTGTGTTCTAGGCACATTGTTGTCTCTACCCTCAAACATTCCAAACTCCCACACATTCAACTGGTCTCTGCCTAGAATGTTCTTGCCTCAGATCTTCTCGTGACTGGTTCCTTCATGCTTTTCAGATACCAGTTTACATGTCACATCATCAGAGAAAATTTCTTTTACCATTTAATATAAAAGCCACAGTCATGCTATATAACTTCATTGCTTTAATTGTCAAGATAACGCTTATCACTATTTTATTGTGTGCCTTCACTACTAGTAGATCAATTCCATGAGGCAAGGCTTTTGCTTATATCTTGGTCACTCTATATTCTCAGTGCTTAGAACAGGACACTGGTACATGACAGTGTTTAATAAACATTAGCTAATGTAACAAATGGAACGATAGATAAATATGTTTAAAGTCAGTCAGTATATATGTGTGTATACTAATTTTAAAATTTGGGAATTATACAACTTTGGACCAGCAGACATATATAACTTCCTTTAT
Organism: Panthera leo; assembly: GCF_018350215.1. Taxonomy (NCBI): domain Eukaryota; kingdom Metazoa; phylum Chordata; class Mammalia; order Carnivora; family Felidae; genus Panthera; species Panthera leo. The sequence goes on along the minus strand of NC_056687.1, from coordinate 45,590,036 downwards.
TTTTCTTTTATTTGTTATATCTGTTCCCTATAGTGTCAGAGCTTTGCCTGGAGAAATCATGCTTGTTGTTATTCTTTATATTGAACTATAGATACCGATTTCACTTAATAGTAGAGTGAAGCTGTAAGGTGGGAAAAGGGAATGTTTTGCTTCCTCAAAGGGATTTTTGGAAACTCTGAAGAAAATAAGCAGGTAATTAAAAAAATGGAAAGGCATTTCACTTTTGTTTGAAGTATTCCATCTGGTGAAATTTTAAACATTGAATAAACAGTAATCAGTGAAAAATAACTATAAAAATATATGCTATTTTGAATATACAAAGTCCAATGTAGGAGTTTCTTTTTGTATTTCCATTCATGAGAAAGTAGAGTTTGCTTTCTTTAGCAGACTTTATGAGACATCTGACCAATATTAGATTTTAAAAAAACAGTAATGTCCAAAATAACAACTTGTAGCCACAGTGTTTTGGCATTTGGCTTTAACTTCTTTGAGAAGTATAAAGTTATAAGTATTATGAGACTGAAAGAAATATAAGATGTAAAGTAGCTCTTTTTAAAAATAGTTAACTGAAAAGAGAAGGCAATTTTCTTGAACGAATATAAACACTTGGAGATCATACATATAACATAAAATTAATATGTATGTACCACATTTTTTAAACTTTTCAAAGTATGTAAAATTTATATAATTACATAAAAGCATAAATTGACTCTGAAAGTCTGTCCTTTCAACTACATTCTCTTTATCTGCATCTTATGTAAACTTTTTACATTTAATAGTAATAGAAGAAAAACTATTATTAATGATAGTGATTCATTGATATGTATAAAATCCTTCGACAGTTGATTATTGAATTTATTTTTTTGACAAATTCTTTTATTATATATGTCTTAGAAATCAAGAGATCTAGTAATATGGAAATGTTAGTAACTGTGGTCATTTGGTTTGTTAATAAATTCTTTTAAAAAATTCTTTTTTTTGATATTTTGGTAAAATTTCTTTCTTATTTTATATATCACTATATATTTTAACAAATATTAATAGACATTTAGTTAGAGATTCCCATCCTCAAAATGCATTTTAGTTTCACAATTACCAGAAGAGGAATACGACATAATTTTTAATCATTCTATTCTAATAGTTTTTTTTTTAATGTGGTAATTAATATTTTTGACAAAAAATTTTTTGTATTACTTTCTTGTCTTTTCATCAGTTTTAATGGGACTTGGTCTGTTTTCCATGCTCTGCATTCATGCTCTGCATGAATTTTTTAAAAATAAGGTTATTATAGAAGGTATAACATAACCAATATTTAAAGAAATGTTGTTAAGAAACTATTAAAATTCAAAATTCAAAATTAAGGTGTCAAAGTGTGTACTGCATACAAAATTACACCCAAGTGTAGTTCATGAAAAATATCCAAAGACATTTATATCCTGTAGTTATTCAAATTTTCAATGACACGACCTTAGATGGAAACTGATTAAGAACATGATTAATAATGTATCAGAAATAAAGCACATATAGTAATCTTTAAAAAATCAAATGTTACTCATATTTTTGAGGACTGCTCAGGTATTATGCCCTACCCACCCCCTCCCAAAAAAAAACCCCTCCCATTTCACATTTATTTTTCTCTTGGAGGCCTAAAAAAAAAAAACCCAAAATTATTTCAAAACTCTATATTTGTAAAAAGATGATGAGATTTTTGCATAGTATAGATAAATTAATACAATTTTCTTTGAACACATATAAATGGCATGGAAGAAACATCACATTGAAGCAAATTAAGGGGCGCCTGGGTGGCTCAGTCAGTAAGCGTCCACCTTCAGCTCAGGTCATGATCTCACGGTTCGTGAGTTCGAGCCTCCCATCAGGCTCTGTGCTGACAGCTCAGAGCCTGGAGCCTGCTTCAGATCCTGTGTCTTGCTCTCGCTCTGCTCCTCCCCCACTCACACTCTGTCTCTCTCTCAAAAGTAAACATTAAAAAATATTTTTTAAGCAAATTAAAAACTTCAATGACAAACATTTATAAACATTAAACCTTATTTTCCAAGCAGTGCAGGAATTAAAAAAATCCCCAATCATTGTTTATTGTCATATTGTCTATGAAACTCATTATTGTTTTAAAGATAGTTTTAAATATATTGAAATGATAGCTCTAGAGAAAATACCAATGAATATTCAAATAAGTTAGATTTAACAATGCTCACATCAGTCACATAGACAGAAAAATAGTTCATTCAGTTACAAGTTTGTTAGCAAATAGTAGTCATTGATTTTGTCATAGAGCTTCTAAAGACCACAATTTTAGGCAGATTTATTTTAAAGATAAAAATATGTGGCAATAAATAAAGCATGTACAGTCAATGAAAAATTTTATTACAACTTAAATAATGACATTACTGAGTAAATAATTCTAAAGAGAGCAAAAGTTACTACTTTGCACGAAAAATCAGCTAATGGGATGAATTATATTCCAGGTTCTAAGTGAGTAAAGATGTGTTTAAATGAAAATTTAACAAAAGCAATGTCTAGCTAAATGCATACATTTGATTCTACAAATTACTAAATGTAGGGAGGCAATTTATTATAGAGGTGATAGAAGAGGACATCTTAAATTAGGTAAAAATCTTGAAAGCACATTGTTTATTCATCTTTGTGATTTAGCACTATTCACTCCATCTATCATGATTTTGAAAAGTTAAATGATATTTGATCTTTCTAGAACAGAGGCCAATGAAGACTGTTCTGAAGATGATGATCTATAAATGTGGGGAAACTCGTAGAAATGTTTCCATCAATATTGCTTGCATGTAAGCTCATATTTAAGTTATCAAAGCAAGGACGTCTATCTTCAAAGTTAATAATGCCTAAATATAAAACTTGGATATATGAAAAATGAAGGTTCTCCTACCTTGGATTCTTCTTTATAATAACATATCATTTTGGAATAAAGACAGTTTTCCCCTTCAATGATGGCTAATGAGCTGGAGACTGGTGCTAACTAAATAGGAATCCAGAGGTACGTTGTTCTTTCATTATGTTGTAGAGCATAGGACGCTTTAAAGTCATCAGTTGTTCTGATTTATTATGTGAGTTGATAACTTATTATCTGAGCCAAAACTGAGTTTATTGTAACAAAATAAAGACATCCAGAGGTTAAAAATAATGGAGAAATACAAGTAAGGAAAGAGCTTTACTTGAGAGAAGATTTTTCACTGAGTTTAATACCTTTCTAATTTATAGCTCCCAGGAAATTGTGTTGTTAATCTGTACTTCATTTTATAATCTAAAGTAGAAACCACTTCTTTATGTTACATTTAAGAGCTATCTTTCATCCTCATCTGTCAGGTAATTTTTCTTTAATGTCTTTGTTATTCTTAAGGATGAATTAGGTATGTGTAAGGGTAGTGGCATTCTTTAAGATTTTTCCTTTTAAATGAAACAAATCAAAAGTTCTCTTAATGATATAGAGATTTGGTACTGTAGTTAACCAACATGAAAATTCAAGTGAGAACCTTCCTTTGTTTTGTTTGGAAAGAAACTGCTTTCAATCGGAAAGTGCAAAAATACAATAAAAGGGAGGTGACTTGGTATCATTAATACATACACAAAACTGTATTTGCCAGATTTCTTTTAAAAGATACAGTTTATTCTTTTAGTAGTTTTTTGCTACTCTTAGTAATTAAAAAGCTTTCTTCTTTTTTGTTTCATTTTTAAAGTTCAGTAATTTTGGAGTGGCTCAAAAATTAGCTCAGTCCATTAGGTGTCTGACTTTGGCCCAAGTCAGGATCTCACGGTGTGTGGGTTCAAACCCTGTATCGGGCTCAACGCTGACAGTGTGATGTCTGCTTGGGATTCTCTCTCATTCTCTATCTTCTCCCCGTCCCCCCCCCCCCACACTCATTCTCTCTCTCTCTCAAAATAAATAGATAAACTTAAAAAAAATCAAGTTCAGTAATTTTGCATCAACACTGAAAAGCTAAAGGTAGACTTTCAAATCTATTCTAAAATCCTAAAAAAAAGCAAATGCCAAGCAACCAATTTTTGCTTTGACTTAAAACCAAAGAAGCCACATCTTTCAATTAATATGTAAACATCCTTTTTTACACGTTTTATATAAAGCCATCATTAATTTGAAATCCAAATCTAATTATTAGTAAAAAAAAAAAAAAGAGGATTAAAGTTACATTTTGATGACCTGTATCTTCTGAATCTGTTGCCCTTTTTCCCCCAGAAATGTCACATCCCCTTATAACATAAACAATTTATTTTTATCCTGGAAATCTTTGAAATACCTGCCTAATATTTTGTTTTAGATTGAAACAGTAAGCTTAAGAGGGGTATTTATGCCTCCACAACTTAAGATTTCTCCTCTCCTTTATTTCTTCTAGTAATATGTTAGATCTAGGCATGAGTAATCATCTCTTTCTCTTGTTAAATGTATCATGTTTGAAAGGATTTTATGCAACTATTGTAGGTTCATACTTATTACACTTATTAAAACTAGTGAATTCGCTTGGGCAAGCGATTACTCCAGAGTTGTTTTGAAAAATGGTTAATGTTTTCTAACTGGAGACACCTTTGAGGTAGTGAATCTACACATAAATTGAAAAGTTTGCCATTGGACAATAACAATCTGTGACTCTTAAGGAGAGACTGCAACCATGCTCCTCTTTGCTAGAGGAAGTGTGGAGTGTTCTATGAGAATTTGAAGTCCAAAATATTTCTCTCTATAGGGACTGCAAATCCAATTAATACTGGACAAGGTTTTATTAACTTATTTAATGTATTTTTGTTCTATGGAAAGAGCTGACTCTTAATGACTTGGCAATCACAGTAAACATAGCAAATAGGCTCTAACCTCTTAGTTTTAAGCTTAAGAGTTACTTTGAAGGTAAAGACAGTTTAGCCAAACTCATCTTTGCCATAAAATCTTACGTGTGTAGGAGGCACCTCATAGATATTTGTTAGAATGAACTAAATAGTTGACACTGCCTTTACTGAACATTATACAGATTGAAAGTTGTTGAAAATATTGATCACAAGAACCGAAAGTTAGGTGACTTCAGTGCCCGGTGTCCAATGAGAGAATAACATCAATTTGACTCAGCATACTCCTTTACCTTTTGGAGTCTTCATATAAAAAGCATCAAAATATTTTTGGATTGGACATGAAATAATATGAGCCTTGGAGAAGTCAAGGTGATAATATTAAAAGAAGTGATATATCTGCTTTTAATCTCTTTGTTATATAAGCACATATACACCAACTGTGAATTGATAACAGGTTTTGATTCCTAGAATACAAATTTTTAAATTAATAATAAACTTCCTTATCTAAAGCTGTAGAAAAGAATCATCATCATCCATTTTGCGATTACTTTCCAAAGCATTTAATTTCCAGGTAATAAAAAGCCAGAGTTCATTCCCTCTCTGTGAGTGCAAATGCTCCCACTTATGTAGTGAGACCCCAAATACTTCTGTAACATTCCCTTCTTCCCTTTACCTTCAGCCTCTTCTGAGGACAGTGGTAAGATCTTTTTAGGTTTGCTGTGCTTCTTTTGTTGATAGGGACCAGGGGTGGAGTGGTAGAAGCTGAGAAAGGAAAAGAGATGGGGTGGAGGAGTAAAGAGAGAACAGAAGGGGCTGAGCAAGGTGGTTTTAGAAAATTTAATGAAGGAATAGAAAAAAGAGACCTAATATTGGTGAAGATTTTGGGAGAAGAGATTTAACCGATTTATAAAGTAGAAATTTGGTAGGGAAATATATTAAAAAATGGATTTTTAGGGAAATGTGGTTGAGATTCATTCTTCACCATCTCTTCGGAAGACCTTCTGTAAAGACTGCTTTTCAGGGATTGGATTTGGATTTGTTTTCCCTTCATAGGCTGAGATAGGCCTTAGAACTGTAGCCAGAAGGCTGTTTTATTCAGGTGATAGCTGGATAGATTTTAAAGAGTAATGCAGAGTGAAAAAACAAATCTTTTTATTATGGCATGCATAACTTACTTATCAACAACTAAGATAACTTAGTGCAAAAGTGCTATAATTCTTGATTCTTGTTAAGCCAAGAGCTTTGTAATTTGATTGCTTTTTAAATGATTTACAAACCTAACCTCTCTTCTTGATTGTGTATTGTTTTTACATTCCCCCCCCCCCCCAAATATGCCTTATACTCTGAGGTACTGAGTTGGTTATATATTGGAAACTGACCACCCAGAAAATAAAATGAAAATGTTTTTTTCAACTCTCTGATTTTTCAAAATCTCAAAAGCTTCTCAGTAGTGTGAAATAGGAAATTTAAAATAAAGCAAGTACATGAAGGTATATGCATATTGAAGTTATCAAAAATCATTACTGAAAGCTGTGATTTATGTAAGTTACTAATTTTCTTTATGTAATTAAATTCTATACTTATGCATATTAAATGGTTTTAATTACTAGACAGGTACACTAGTAAATCTCAAAATATTTCCTGTAAAGTTTCCAAATGAATTTGGCAATTTAACTGTTAATATTCCTGGATATTATAATATCCTTGGGATCATGGGATCTGTGATTGGTAGTCAATGAAGAAATAGATATCCTTATTTTTTTAATGTTTCTGTTTAATCATGCACACCTATTTCAATCATGTGTGCACGCAACATTTCTGACCATGATGAGGTTCAAAATTACACGTAAGATTATCATGCTTACAGTTCTGAAGAATATAAATGTAATTTTAAAGAAATTTTAAAGAGCATTTGAGGTAAGACACAAAGTGAAAAGGTAGTTTTATAATACTAGAGGAAGATGTTAGGGAAGAAAAAAAGAAATATAAATCAGATATAGAAAAAAGATCTCTGTATTAAGAAAAAATTCTTAACAGTGAACTTTAATCTTTCAAGTACTGAATGCCCATCTCAAAGAAGTTTAAATACTTTATAGAATTTATTTCATCAAAGTATACAGATGTTGCTGACAGAGTCCTATGGAAGACCATAATTATTCTATTCCTTATGTTTCTAAATACCTTTTTTGTTGTATTATAAAAATAAATATATATGATTAATAAATTTAATCTGTTTTACATCTGTTCTTATTTAATATATATTTGAAGACAGTAAATATGGAAATTTTATATTTCCTCTAAATGTATCCAGATTTGTGTAAATGTATCAAGCAAACTGCAGATAGTGTATGAGTGATGCATGACCATGCAAGTGATGGGTAGAAAATGTTGCTATTTCTGACACACTTACTTAAAAAGTGATGAATTTCTCACTTTTTTCTTTTTTTTTTAATATACTTTAAGGAATACTTTAAAGACTCTTCCTTCTAGTTCTATACAATTTTTATTTGAAATGAGAAAAAATTAAGCTGCAGTAGGCAAAAATTGGGAGATAAATCAGCAAAAGAAATGTATGTGGAAGGGTCTAGTCTAATGCGACAGTCAACAAATCTTAAAAGAAGAATAAAAGAAAGAGTGAGTCTCCTTTAATAGCAAGACAGCTGCTATTAGCAAAAAATGTAATTTAGGTAGGAATTGGAGAATGTGGTTTGGGCACCTTTATCTCTTAAATCAAAGAAAAACCGACTTATTAAATCAGCATCTTTAGATAACCTGCCCCTTTTCCTCTGTCTTAACACATTCTCCCTACTCTTCCACACCTAGCACAGTAGGTTTTTTTTTTTTTTTTTTTTTTTTAGTTTCTCAGGCAACAGCTGATTTTACAATTGAATTTATTCATCAAGCAGCACTATTTTGATAAATTGACTCAGCTTAATTCACTGAAAAATGTATTTGACTTTTTTGCAGCCTCTGAGAAGATTATGACAATACACTATAGCTGTGTTCACATTTTTATGTTACTATGTTATGGACTCAGTTTGACACACAATTTATATACCCTCATGTTTTAGGTCTGTTCATACCTTTGGAACATGCAGTGACATACTTGTCTCTTGAAAGGTTCGGAAAACAGCTCAGCATGTTCATGTAACTAACTTATTTTTCATGAACAAAATATAAAAGTTCTTAAACTTGCAAAATGCACCAATATCAGACTGTCAGCCAAATGTATTTATTCTTGGGGCCCTCATACAGCTATCATAAAATTCTGTTTAAATTAATCTTCTTTACATTATATCTAAGGCGGTAATCTTAGATCTGTTTTTCAAAGCAATTCCCCTGAAAATAATTAATTTTATCAATGCTTTGAAAATTGCTTTTGCAAACTTATGAAGGTGAACCAAGGGAACAGACATGGTTTTATTTCACGCTTCCTCTATGAAAGCCTTTAGAACACTGGACTCACTCTTGATCTTTCTGGGGTGAGCTTCATAATGTAGGAGAGAAATGTAGTTAGTAAAAATTAAAGGGGAAAAGCCTCTAAACTACCACTTATTATGAAATATGTAGGACACTACAAGGTCAATTTAAAAGAATAGACAAACTCAGCCTTAGAAGATTGAAAAGCAGAGTGTTTCTCCCTCTTCCTCCCTGATAACCCCCTTCTTAGCACAGTCACATATGGCAAGAATTCACCAAATGAAATCATTGGTCATTGCTGCAAATAAGTCTGACAACATCAGGCATTAACAGTTAAACTATTATAAAATAAAGTAACAATATGATCCACAGAGTTGAATATAATTATCTAAAACATATTTATGTCAGTTTGGAAGCTACCTGATCACAAAACATGAAAGAAAGGTCAACTATTTCTTTTTCATGTATCATCAAACTCTAAATACATCCATCATTAAGGAAGCCACACCTGGGAAAATTCCTTTAGGTTAAGTTTGTGAACACTTCCCAAATACTGTTGTACAAAGTTGCACATCCATGCTGAGTTATTTACCATTGTGTAGTGGTAATCTGCAGTGGGCCAGGGTTTCATTTGCAGGTAACTCAGAGAGGAGCTATGAGGCGTGATTTTAAAATCTGGGTTGGAAGCATAAACAAAAGGTGTGTGCCCATTGTCTGAACAGGAGACTGCAGTTTGTGAAGTGATGTTTGGAGAATCGGAAGAGAGGGTAGTAGAGAGGATATCTTTCACTTTAGAAATGCTGAGGCACAAAACACAAGTGCTTGTAGTACTTTCATACATGAAATCCTTTCTCTTGTATGTGCATCATGTGTAAACGTAAAGTTTGGATACTGCTGACTATTCGTCTCTGGTGTCCAATGAGTATGACTCCAATTCTTCTAATATCACTATAAGAGACAAAGATATAGAGAGGGGAGGGAAGAGGAGAGAGAATATGAACATCTGGTTCATAGATCTGGTAAAGACAAGTTAGGAAATGAAGATTTAGAGACAGAAGATATGCACCATGTCAGATTTGCCTTATGAATTTAACAAAAATTGTGTAACTGGTAAAATGAGAGTTTAAACAAAGATATAAATGAACATCAGGAGTTTGTTACATTTTTCTTCTTCCTGGCACCAGATAATGTATCAAGTCAACCTCAAATTTAAGGGTACAAAGAAATGTTTCAAATTCAGGTACCAATGTAAGGTTCAGACATTTCATAGAACTAAAAGGTATACAATTTAGATAATGACACAAATTTTCAACAGCATTAGAAAATAATATATAGGGTAGAATGTATAATGTGGACTGTATTGGAGCCCTATGGTCATCCAATAATATGAATAAAATGCCATTGTATTCTGTTGAACAATATGAAATTGCTATTATTACTTCAAAATAATGGCAATTTCATATAGTTCAACCAACCGGCTATCTGTTAAGCACATGCTGAACATTTTTACTGCATCCAGGCAAAGAATCATTTTTGAGACAATGGAAAAATGTCCAACATTTATAATATAGGCTGTATATGTGAGTCATAAGTAATTTGCCTAGGTTAACTATGTTGACGTAAAGTCTAGGATGTGAATGAGAGTCATATGTATTTCAGAAAGCATTTACAATTTTTGAAAATACCTATTTGAATTAAACACATTCTTCCAACAGAAAATAGTTAACAGTGTAGTGTCCAATTTCCACTGGAATGATAATCAGAAATGGTGAGGAAAGATGTGGAAATGCCATACTACCCTTAGGAAATGGTTGAATCATGGTGTTCCTGATACTGCATTTGAAATTGTAATCTCCCGAGTGCAGCATCTGAATATAATAATAAACCTAGGACCACTTACTCAATGCTCATTCTTGAAATCAGGTCAAAAGTCGTAAACCCTGCTGCCATGAAGTTATTCTTATACTGTCCCATCTTTATAGAATCCAGCCAGTCACCAACTGTGACAAACAAAGGATATTCGGGAACTTCACCGGGAGACTCTGGCATTCTAAAAAAAAAAAAAAAAATCCATTTAACAGTCAGATAAAGAAAAAATTAAATAAAAACAACTTTTTTTTCCTTTTACAATATTCTTATGACTAATATTCTCATACTCCATTAAAAAAATCTCTAATTTTATATCATATTTAAATCAGCCACTTTTATCTGGTCACTTTCATTTGTCAGTTTTTCTTTTTCTGCTTTTCGCCACTATTGGGTTTTATACTTGATGTGAGAAGACCTGCATCTTGCTAACTGCTATTTACTTTTTTCTCTTGCATACATTTGTGTTTTCAAACATAAGGAATAGCCCAGTATCCATCCCCAAAGGACAGTAACTAGCCACAGGCTGTTTACTCTTACACTTTCTAACCTGCCACTGAATCCATTCCCGTTTGCCTTTGCATTTGCTGTGAGAGTCCCATCTCCTTTTTACAGTGAATTCACTGATCAGTCCTCCACTTATTTGTTCTCAAACATTCAACAAATATTTATTATTTATTAAAAAGTAATTTCCCCTGTTACAGAGCTCACTTGCATGAATAAAATTTACATATGCATCCATGCATAGGGTAAGATAGACCAAAACACAGATATTACTGTGGTATAAAACAAAGCAAAATCAATGCAAGGTTGGGTTCACAAGCAAAAGGAATCCAGCATTGATGGATTTTACAGTAAGTCATATAGACATCTGTATTTTTGTTCCTAATATCTAATGCAAAGAGCATTCCAATTGGGGATATTTTTGTAGTTTTAATATAAAAATAATACAGAGGTATTATTTTGGAAAGGCTAGCAGGTGTGTGTGTATTCATACATAAATACATACATACATATTTGTGTATGTGTATATATGTACATATATGTGTATGTAAATACACATAATAGTTTTATGTAAGGTAAAAATAGAATAAACATGGAAGTAACCTTACAAATTATAGTAAAATTAACTAAGAATTGTGTATTTAACTGATTCTGGCAATAGAGTATATTATTCTCCTTATAGAAATACATGAACACTGTAAAAATATTTTATATAGTTTTACAAAATACCTGGCAGTAAAATTGCTTTTATAGTAATAAGTGAGTTTTTAGCCCTCTAGGGTAATAAATATATCATTTAAAAATTATTAGGTCTAGAGTTTATATTAAATAGTAAAGCAATAACCTTTTTTTTATGTTTGGTATTTGAGTCAAATCAGTATTTTCTAAGTAATGAAAAATATTCCCATTAGAGGCAAGCCATTGAATTATTTTTATTAGAATACTGAAGGATAATCCAACTTTCATTTACTTCACTTTTAATTTTTTATAAAATTGAAGAATGATGGAATCCATAGAGACTTAACTAGATCCATAGTTTTTAACATTCATATTTGGAATACTTCATCATAATAGTTTTTGCCATTCATATTTGAACTATTTCAGCTTTAACTAGAAACTGACAGTGTATGAACACATATGATGAAACCACATGAAATAAGAATTCCTCCACTGTAGAATGGAGTATGCATGCCATATGACCCTGGTATCATTCTGTTAAAAATATATGAGAATGGGAGTTAAGATTAGTGCATAAGTTAAAAAATAAAAATCTCTAATAATCAAAATTACCCATAAAATCCTTTAAGTTACCCTTAAATCACCACGCCTTGGGTCTTTAGGTACACAAAAGTCAGAGACATTCTGCATGGCCATACAAATTGCATACTGAACAACTCATGAGAAGTCTGAAAGTGGCCCTTGGAATTTTTCAGGACACAGTCCCCACTAAAGGCCTAGGGTTCATTTCTTTGGTTTTCCTTTGATTGCTACACTGACTTCCCTTTTTCTAAACTGGGGTCTAGTTGAAGGTGGAGATGAAGGTGAAGAGAAATAATGAGGAAAAAGAGGGCTTTTGCTTTTAATATACAATTGGAATTTGCATAAGCTATATGCATGTATCTTGTGACTACCAAGTGGTCCATATTAAGTCTGGTTATTCTTAACAGTGACTATACCCTTTTTACCACTACTCACTTCTGTTGCTGTATTTACAACTTGGGAGGCTGTTAAAAGCTACATGTTCTTCTTTTATACAATAAATTGCAATGCTATTTTGATTGCGGGATGATTCATTCAAATTAGTATCAGAACGATTCATGATTTGACCCTAATGAAGAATAGTTATGTCCAAAGGTTGAAAACCTATCATAGCATCTACTAATAAATACTTTAATTATTGCTATATTTTTTGTTTCCTAAAGGTATTAATAAGTATTATAAAATAAGCAAAAATTCATATAAAATACAAAATAATAAAGATATCCATTGCAAACAAAGTTAAACAGAATTTTTAATTATAGCATTTCTCCAAGTCCTCACTATTTTAATGTGCAATGTGAACATATAAGAGCATTAAGAATAGCCTCTGCATTATTTTCCTAAATTATTTCACCAGTTTCTGTAAAGCGTAGTTTAAGAAATACTGCTGTAGGAAGTTCACTAAGTTTAAATGTCAAAATGACTAGGGTACCCTTATTGCTTGTTAACATAAACAAACCCACATACACTAGAAAACTGAATGTCCTATTTTAAAACAGTGTGGCTCCCATACCTTTTAATTACCTGTCAAAGTTTGTTGAGACCGAACAAAATTAAAAGAACGGACTTCAGTGACTTTCCCTTCATGCTCCTATCCCATTCTTGATGCACAAAGTTTGATGACTTGCACTTCAGTCTCCTGAGATAACTCTGGAATAACTCGTGAAATTTCACAATTTCATGTAATTGGTGAGTGGAAATGTAATTTGCTAATTTTATATCCTTAGTATAGAAAGGTCGTGGAAGGACGTTCTGTGTCCTAAATGACTTAAATGGTCTATTTCTCTGTTGAAAAGCATTTACTATTTGCTCCCAGAATGTCTCACTACCATAATTCCCTTTCTCTCCACACATCTTTAGTAACCTAGTTACTCTTTGGCCTTTCTACGACTGCATTGGCAGTTGATTTAGTAAGGTCAGGGTCCCTTCATTGTTCATATCCACTGTGCAATAACTTTTCTTTCACCTTATCTTATAAAGAAGTTGAAAAATGCTGCTATTTTCTGCCTTTGAGGGCTGGGTACCATCACCCTCACATGAATTCTCTGGAATATTACCTAATAAACAATAAATGCCCTTTCTTATCAACCATGTACAATGATAAATTCAGTCTGCTATTTGCTGAGCACATAGAAATTTCTGCTATTTGGTGATTAGTGGGAGCTGCCCACCTGAGAAATGTCTTTACAGCAAAATCTGCAGCTCACATTGAAAAAACTACATATTGTAGAACAGAAGGTCAAGGGTCTACAACTTTCCTCAGAAAAATGAGGAAGGGGTAAAGTTAGTAAATTCTAAGTGTATAAATGATGGTCAATTTAGATTAGAGAGAGGGCTGGAATATAGGTAGAATAGGTAATGACACAGTTTAAGGTTCGATTATATATATATATATATATATATATATATATGTATGTGTGTGTATATATATATATACACACACACACATACTTGTAATACATCTAATATGTAAAATTAAGTAGCCCTGAGAGAGCCAATAAGTTTTTACTCCAATGAGCCCTTTGAGTTCTCAATAGTACTAGTCTTTTAATTTAGAAAGTTATCATATAGCTAATCAGTAGGTATTAAAACTGCCAGTAAAAAGCAAGAAGATTTTTATCCTCAAAAGTTTTCCATGTTTTATATTTATGACTCAAATATAATAGTAATATATTGATTAAAATGATTTAATAAAGGTTATACTTTGAGAAACACTGTTGTAAGGTAAGGTCTTGTTTTAACATGAAGCCATCACATGCTTAATGGCTTTTCTCTTGTTACTACTCTAATATAACTTTTTTTTCCCCTAGCTCCTCCATTTATATATGGTTAGCAGAACTGTACAGGTAGGGTCCATTCTATTTTATATGGCTTTTATTTCATTTCTTAATATCTTACATATTTTAATAGTATTCAAACATTAAAGGAGTGTATAATATTTTATATGTTGATGCTTAATAATTTAATTCCCTGAAGTTAGACTCCTAGATGGCTAGCAACATTATTTTATTACAGATGACTATGCAGTCTTACAACATGTATCTTTTTGTTTTAGTTGAATTACTTCTTTGGGAAAAATCCATAAGACAAAAGAATTTTTTTTATAGAGTTAAGTTAAAATTCCCTGATGGCTGGGACCATATCTCACATATCTTTCTATTTGCTGTCAACCATAGCACAATGCCGAATGTATTATAGGAATTTATTAAATAAGTGATGATTTAGACTTAAATATTCTCTATAGAAAAGTTTGGTCCATTACATAATGACTGATTCATGATGAATGATCTCTTTTCATTTAGTTCCCTTAAATTGAAGAGTAAATGCCCATTGATATAATGGTCAACCTATTAAGGAACATGTTGTTTATTTAACTTGTTCCTTGTATTGTGAAAATTTTTGCTTCTGCCTTTATAGGTTTCAGAGTGGAGGGAGAGGCAGCTAAAGGTGGAGTGAGGTAGCACAGGGTTAGGGACCTAGAACCATAGCAGCTGCATTCAACTTACTCAATATCACAGTTTTTACATGAGTTTCTGATCTCATAACTCAGGGATTACACTTCACACTATTTAGTTAATTCATAAAATAATCTTCTAATACATAAAATATCTACCTAAACTCTGAAGGAAGAATTTATTTAATCAGATGAAAAAGAGGGGTGCCTGGGTGGCTCAGTCGGTTGAGCATCAGACTTTGGCTCAGGTCATAATCTCAAGTTCATGGGTTGGAGCCCTGCGTCGGGCTCTGTGCTGATAGTTCAGAGCCTGGAGCCTGCTTCAGATTCTGTGTCTCCTTCTCTCTCTCTGCCCCTCCCCTGCTTGTGCTCTCTCTCACTCTCAAAAGTAAATAAACATTAAAAAAATAAAAAAAAGAAAGAAAAAGAAAACCTTGCTCTTTCTCCAATGAGCTCTAATAGTAATCTTGAACACAAGTTAAATTAGTAAATGAATTTTGGTATTCTTTTTAAAATTTTAAAGTATGATTTTACTCAAAATGCTATAAAATCTCAAATGCATAGAACCATGCAATATGTTTTCTGCCTATTTCATGCTTGTGGGTGATATCTCATCGTTCCAAACAATCTGACTCTCCACAGTATTCTATTGGGAGGATGAATTATTTGTCATCAAAGTTTTATTTTCAGTGTCTTCAAGTTTTTTAAAAAATTGATATGATTGTTTAATTCCCATAAGGATGATACCTGGTAGAAAGTAGGAAGGAGTGAAAATTTCAATATTGTAGATGCGTTTGAACATTAGGAGTAATATACAGAGTAGGAATAATACTGCTTAAAAATCTCCCATAATTCTAAACACCTAGCACATTGTCCCTACAGCCAGAATGATAGATCAGTGAACTTCAAGGAAAGCCTATTCTTGTAATAAAATAATATAGGGACAGAAATGGATTTCTTATCACATGCTAAGTATAGTTCATTGGCAGTGGTTGTCAAAATATGTTCTTAAAAAGGATACTATGGCAGCATTTGGGTGTAGTGGAAAAGAGTGTTGCGATGATTAGTAATGTCTACCATAACAAGGAAAAGAAGGAAAGCATATATTTGCCAACACTGGAAAAATTCAATCTACAAAATGCCTGAGGATATAATCCTAGAACTATGTTGCTGCCATATTTTCCTCATTTCTCTATTTTGTTATAGTTACTACTCTTTTTTTTTTCCAAGTAATGTACTTCAAGTGGCTGAACATTGTAGGAGGATGTTGAGGGGATATATGGACCGTATGCTTGCTACTTATTACCATGAATGAAGGCATATACTCTACCTCTTTGTATTGGCTTAGTAGAACATAAAATAACAGGCTGTGCCCCACTGCAAATTATTTTTGGGCTTTTAATATACTCCATCTATGAAGTCTGATTAGTCCTATTGAAACTAGTCTGAGAAAACCTATTTGGAAATGTAAAAAAAAAATGTATCCTCTTTTCCTATATTCATATTTCTGAAACAGTGCCATATTGGGAAATATCTTGACATTTTGCATGATTGCATACTGTGTGGTGGAAAGAACAAGGGCTTTGCATTTGGTGGGCCTTGTTAAAATATCCAATCCACTAATTACTTGCTATACTCTTTGAGTCTCCATTTCCTTATGTGAGGGATGGGGATAATTATAGTGAGGAGTAAATGACCTAATAGATAAAAGTACCTAGTACAATAACTGGCACACACTAGGCTTTCAACAAATGGTGATAATAGTTATTATTGATGATATATATTGGGATTTTTATCAGTGTTAGTACTGGTATTAATATCAGTATTATCAGTAGCTTGTTCCAACAGTTCATGTGAATTAAATTTAGATTTTCTAACAGGTAGAAGGTTAACACTTCCTGATTAACATTTAATATTTTGTCTTCCTTCCCCCAAAGATTTGCTAATCAATCAATTACAACACTGGTTTTGGCGAGCCAGTCATTTATGTCATGGAAAATACCACTAAAAATTCTAGTTATAAAAAAATTAAACAAAATAAGTTTATCCATGACTTGGTATATAGAGATAACTGATTTTAGCAAGTGCTAAAGCCTAGACAGCATTGAGGAAGATCTTTTCAAAATGAATGGAAAATTTTATATCAAATTGTTGAAAGTTATTGCCCTCAGAAGACAACATTCCAAGTGCTTTATAAATGGTACAGAAGAGGTAGTACCATTTAACCTTGTAATGTTTACTTGTGGTTCTCTAAGCAGAGGTTCTCAATTTTGATACTGGTTTGAACTTTTTCCTACCTTTATGACTCACATATCATGAAGCCAAGTAGGTAGCCAAGTGCTTGAAAGTTCAATAGGAAGGAAAGTGGTGGTTCTAGTTTCTAACAGCTAAAATATTCTAAGATCCCTAACTATGGCCCAGTGGGCAGTGAGAATATTTCTAAGTGTCTTGAACTTGGCAGAACATGATTTCTGAGGCAGGTGACTATCATGGACTGGCCCATTGGGTCAACAGCTGCCCATCCCTGAATGCCACCTTTTCACCTGATGTTGTCAAAAGAGCTCATAATGTGTAAAATTCTTTGTTAGTGCTGGGGATCTAGAGCAGGGACTGGAGGAAAGTGTTATTCTCCCATCATATGGTAGCACTGTCCAAAAAGGCACTGGCCAGCTGACTTCAGCCTAGTGCACTCAGTATGCTGAGTGAATGGAGCAATCAGCGGTGAGAGCTGAAGAGGTTGGAGAATGAATGTGTAGAATAATGTGGGTGTGGTGGGGGAAGGTTGGGCTGGTTGAAGGGGCACCCATATAGTCATCAGTTCACTTTATACTATTAAACCACTGGACCTCACATGTAACCCCGGCCTCATGAGAGTATGCTTGACCTGGGGTTGAGAGTAGCTATAGCATTTATTATGAGGGTCAGGGGAAAGGGAGCAAGAGGTGTTTCAAAGGTCATGGCCAGGAACTGCTCCTGATGCCATTCTCCATATAGCCTTGGCCTCGAAGTGAGCCTTTTCTCCCAGGGGCTGTGCACCATGTGACAGCTACAAATACTTCTTCAAAAGGAGGTTATAAGGCAACATTGTAGAATGAATAAAAGTAAAGGTAGTGTGAAATTCACATTTATAAAAGGATGAATGCCTACATTATAAGGTACTTTTTACAAATTATTTTTTTAAAATCAATTGGATTTAAAGTTATACTTATAATATTGCTATGCTCACTTATATATCCACATACTTGAGTAGGACAGAAAGTAAGAATGCTCAGAATTATAGAGCTCTGCATATACCCATGGGAGCATGCCAGGCATGAGAATATCAGCATTATTTAGAAGAGCTGCTCCAATGAAAGCTTTCTCGACCAACATTTTTTCTATTGGGTGTTCTGTCTGTTGAAAAACTGCCGATACAAGATTTATAAAATTTCTGATATGCTAGTATAAAATTATTGAGCTGTGGGTTTCACAGCTTTCCTCATCCCTTTTGTTGCCTTTAATTTCTTCTCCTCTTACTATTCTGTCAAAAGAAAGGATAAAAGCTTCTCAGGTGAATTCTTGAGAAAAAAGCAATTAGAGTAGAATAAAAACCATAGGGACCTTAGTGGATGAGAGAGTTATGTCAGTGTAGAAGTGTGGGAGAAACCTGGGAGTCTGGGAATACTTGATGTTTAATAAGAGTACAGGAGGGTTTAATCAGAGTTGCCGTGGATTATACACTTAAACTCCTTTACCTGTTTGAAAGATAAATGGGAGGAAAGACTGAAATTCTATTCTCTGTCATGTTTCTTTAAACCAACATCACTTGGAGACAGATGACTGGGCTTTGGGACTTGGGGGGTAGATGGGGCAGTTCATAAAACAAACCACACATTCTTCAGCTAACGTGCTATCCTTCATACCACATCTCTTGCCCTTAAACAGTCCCAGTTCTCTGGGATCAGGGACAGGGTGGGTAGGTGGCATTGGAGGTGAAGGGGTAGATAAGGGTAACCCTCTCAGGCTGCTGTGAAAATAAGAATGGTGATAATGGTTAGGCCTAGTACCCTTAGAACTCTGGTTCCTTTTGTTTCTCAAACAAAAAAATATATTTTTTAATTTTTTAAAAGGCTTATTTATTTTTGAGAGGGAAAGAGAGAGAGACAGAGTGCACAAACAAGGGAGGGGCAGAGAGAGAGAGAGAGGGACACACAGAATCTGAAGCAGGCTCCAGGTTCCCAGCCCGAGATGGGGCTCAAACCCATGAACTGTGAGATCATGACCTGAGTTGAAGTCGGACAGTTAACCAACTGAGCCACCCAGGTGCCCCTCAAACAAAAGTACATTAACAGCAGAAAACACTAGCCCATATATCTTTATCAGAAACAAGGACAGCAAATCAGTCATCAAATGAAACTGCCAACTTTATATAAAGTATGCAACTCTTGCCCATGTGTGGTGGTGCCATCAGAGACTTGCCATTTGCTGGCCTGTCCACAGGACACCGCATATAACATCAAACCATAAATTTCTGGCCTTAAGACACAAGCCCTCATGTTGACTTTACCTCAGGATCATTTTGACTTTTTGGCATATTTCTCATCTTAGAGTCTTCATCATTATTTTCCAAGTATGATAAACATTCATAATCTTGAAAAAGCAGGAAAGAAATGGTTTTATCTACTTTTCTTCAAAAAGAAGGTTCTTACCTGCCTGCTTCTACAGCCATAGAACAGTTAGAGAGCTCTGTTGATGGGCACTGGCTGTGGGGTCCATTAACCCTATACCACAATGAAAGGCTCAGATTAAATGAGTTCAGTTTATAGATAACCAAAGTTCTTTCCCATTAATGCACACTCACTGCATGATCTCTTTCTGTTAGCTCTTTCTCTTCCATGTCAATGCATACCCATCTCTTCAATAAGACATATAAAAACAAAAACCAAGAAATATTTTCTCTAACTACTTCTCTTTCTCTTCAGAGACAGGCTTCTTAGTGCTTTGTATTGCTCTTCTCTCTGACCTCATATTTACTTCTGCTCCATTGCAGTCTGTCTCACACAACTTTATTCAAATACTCTCGCTAAGGCTGCGCATAAATACCTGACTACTCTGTTGCTAAATTCAATGGGCCCACGTCACTTTTTATCTTACTGAAGCTTTGTGAAGACTTGGGGCATTACACTCCTTGAAAACTCTCCCCATTGTTTTTGTTTGTTTGTTTGTTTCTTTTTTTTTTTTTTTTTTAGCTCCTATGACACTGCTCTTTCCCTGCTTTCATTATTACCTGTCTGGTTCTTCTTTCTCAGTCTCCTCTGGGTACTCTCCTTCAGCTTATTTCTTAAATCTTGGTGTTGTGCTCTTTCCCTGTGTTAATTTGCATACTTTATAGTCTCCATGGGTCATCTTAATATTCATGAATCTTCAGCTATAGTCTCTATGTTGATGATCTTCAAATCTTCAGCTCAGATCTTTCCACCTGAGGTTCAACCTACACATATAACTGCCTATTGGACATCTCCACCCACACACCCCACAGGCACCTTCAATTCAGCTTACTTGAAATGGTCTCATTTCTATTCTAGAACCTTATCCTTCTTTCTCTTTCTCTTAGTGGTAATATTATATCAGCCAGCTTGTCTAAGAAAGTAACTTTGACAAAATTCTTGATTCTTTTCTCTCCTCCCTCCATATTCAATTGGCGACCAAGACACATTTTTTTCCTTGCCTGATAATAAATCCATTCTCTTATCTCCTGACCCCAAACTTTTTCCCATTTCATGAGTCAGGCCCTAATCTTTTCTATCTTGAGTTTCTATAAGCATCTGTCTCTGTTTCCAGTCTTGTTCCTTGTTTTGCACTCAGTCTAAATCAGCTCTGGAGTGATCTTGCAGAAATGTAAATGTGATTATGCCATTCTCTTGCTTAAAATCCTTCAATAACTGCCCTTTCATGATAAAATCCTAAATCGTTCCCCTCCCCCTGCCGCCCTTTAAGCTTCCTCTGTTGGACTGCTTTAGGGAAGATGGGCTAGAGTAATAGTTTAATCTCTAGCTATTTCATGCTTGGCTTCACTTTACTGAGGCTGCCAATTAGCGATTTAGAGGTGAACTCTTGTGTGCTCTGCAGTGAACTGAGGCCTGCTTTAAGTAGTCCTTGAAGAGCCTTTGGCCTTATTACTAAAACCTGCACCGACTTGAACCTATGACCTAAAGTTGAACATCTGTATATCCTGTTGGCTGTCCCCTGAGTTAGGAAAGTGAGCTTAGGAAATACTTTGGGTATTTCTAAGTCCTATTTGGCTAAATAAAGACATATATTCTCAGTCTGAAAATATTTTAAATGTAATCTTTTCAGACATAGATAGTAGTGTTTCTTTTCTTCTACACTCCCCCCTTCTTATAACTGATTTTTAGAGAGAGAGGAGTAGATCTTCTCAACTCTACTGACTTTTACAAAATGGTGTATGAGCGCCTTCATTTTCTTGTCTTGTCATTTGTCTTTTTCTGGTTTTAGGAATGGAAAGTAACAATAGCTGGGTGTGATCGTATCAGCAGGAAACATCCTCACTCCTGGCTGATTCACAAATTGCCCCTGTCTTGCTTGCCATTTCAAATAGAGGGACAGAACATAGAATGGACAAGAAAATTAAAGAGGCTGCAAATATATACCAATACTACTTGCAGAGGCAAGGAAGGATAGGTAAATAAAAAAAAAAGATATACAAATACCAAAGATGCCCACAGGTTAAAAAAAAGAAAAAAAAATATATATGTGTATATATATATATATATACACATACATATATATACATATATTTTTATGTGTATATATATGTACATATATATGTGTATATATATATGTATATATATATGTGTATATATATATATGTATATATATATGTGTATATATATATACACATATATATATACATATATATATAAAGTAATTCAGAAAGATTAGATATGGAGAGAACAAAAGGAGTACCTGTTTTCTTTAAAAAAAATCCATTTATCAATGTTAATAAATTATTTTTTCAGCTGATAAACAAAATATGGTTTGTATAAAATATTCTAAAAGGTTGACAACTAGACAGTTATTACAGTAAACTTTCTCCTCTCTACCTGTTAGTCTTGTCTATAGCCTGAAAGAAATGATTGTTGAGGGGGAAAAATCGACACGATGCATCTTACACAAGGATGTCCTCCACCAGGGTGTGAAGGGCACTGGGATTGCGGATCAGTTTGTCAAGGAAGCTGACAATGTCAGTAAATTTTGGTCTGTGGTTTCTCTCCTTCTGCCAGCAATGGAGCATCAGCTGGTGTAGAGATGCTGGACAGCCCATGGGAGCCGGAAGTCTATAGCCTTCTTCAATGGACAGAATGACCTAAATGCAAACATACATAGGTTAGTCTCTTACTTTTTGGAACAAATAACACAATATATGCTAAATTATAATTCTGTTTTATATAGGAATTAGAGGCCAAAATTTTGGTAAACATGAAAATTACTTGTGAGTACAAGCAGCCCAAACAAAGATAAATACACAAGTTGCAAGTATCTACATTAATATCTGCTGACACCTCTTTGAGGAAAATGTTTTTAAACATGAGGTATTCAGAAGGGAGGTTAAGCTTCATCACAATTTCAAGAAATAGTTCCTGTGTGATTTAGCTGGAATGTCTGAAAACCCAATTAGGACATCAGAAAGTCAGCATTGGATTGATGCATTTTGTGCAAACCACCTGTGGCAAATGTTTTAAGTAAAATTATACCTCTGCTGAAGCACTGAACTTCTGAGTCATTTTTTATCCTTTTATAATAATGTCAGTGTGTATTCTTTTGCTGGCTATCATTCCTTCTTCTTTATTGCCTATTTAATTTCTCTTTGCTTACTTCTGGCTTTCCCTTAGTCTGACACTGATGTGATTATGAAGTCCTCTCAGAACTTCTAGGGTCATTCAATCCTTGAAATGCTATCAATGGTTACCTTAAGGCCACAGAGCATTAGGGTCATTCAGCCTGAGTATCCTTGGGGCCAGCGCTGTCCAATTGAACTTTCTGTGAAGACAGAAATGTTCTCTCTATCCAACATGACAGCAAGTAGTCACGTGTACCTGTTGAGTGCTTGAAATGTGGCTAATAAGACTGAGGAACTGAATTTTGTATTTTAGTTCATTTTAATTAGTTAAAATTTAAATTTAAATAGCCATATGTGGCTAATGGCTACTGTACAGGACAGTGTGGCTCTAGTGAAAGGAATCTTACGAGAAGTCAAAGTTAAGAGTAACAAATGATGATAGTAAGTTTTTTTGTTTGTTTTGTTTTGTTTTACTTAGGAAATCACACAGAAGATAAAACAGGATTATCATCTACTTCATATACAGCCCACCTGAGAATTTCCTAGTAATATGATATAATTGACTCTGAATTTATACAGCTTATTTATTTATTTATTTTTTGTGTGTGAAGTGCTCAAAGGATTCATGTGACCCTTTATTCTTATATCCTCTCTGGGAGAAAGACAAATAAAAGGGTTCATTCCCCATTTTTGAGGTGGGAAACTGAGGAACAGACTGATAGTTAAAGACAGGCACAATTCAACCTCATCCCTGCCCCTCATCAACAATAGAAATACAAAAATGCAAGTGCTAATATTGCTAACAGGAGACCTCTCTTTACTGTAGCAGTATCTACATGCTTTCTTTCTTAATTTCTTTTTTAATGGCCACTATTTGACAGGACCCTGAAATATCCATAATTTATGCTAGAGGCAGTTTGTAAAAAAGGAGCAATAATATGCCTTCCAGAACCTCTTAGCTGCTAAGCTTTAGCTTTTTTGTAATAGGGGATTTCTCACAACCCCATCAGTGTCTTTGTGACCAGAACACTTTAACCCATCAGGACAATAGCATTTTTTTTATTCATTTTATCTCATTATTGAACAGGATTTTTTTTTTACCTGTTTTCTGATTATTTTTGCTACTGAATAGGCTTGGATTTTAAGATATTTTACAACACTTTTTAGTATATCAAAACTACTGTAGATAGTTTTGAAAAGTAACTAAGAAAAATAGTATAGAAAAGGATACAAAAATGCTGCTTTGAAGGGGCACACACACTCCCATGTTTATAGCAGTGCTATCAACAATAGCCAAATTAAGGAGAGACCAAATGTCCATCGACTGATGAATGGATTAAGGGTTAAAAGGGTGACAGGAATTAAGGAGGGCACTTTTTGGGATGAGCACTGGGTGTCATATGTAAGAGATGCATCACTGGATTCTACTCCTGAAGCCAAGACTACACTGTACGCTAACTAACTTGAGAATAAAAAAAATAATAATAATACTAAAAAAAAAGAATAATAGGATAGAATTCCATTATAAAAAGACTTTAAAATCCTACCCTAGGAGAGCTCTCTAGTTGATTGACCACAGTTACCTAATTATAAGTGCATAGAATAAAATAGATGACAATTGAGGCCACACTTTGAAGAAAAAAAAAATTAGCTGCTTTTACTCAGTATTCATCATGTGTTAGGTGATTTGCATGTTCATTGACTGATTAAAATAACTCAGTATGGTAGTTATTATCTCTATTCTTATTTATTTATTTATTTATTTAAAAAAAGTCTTATTTATTTAAGTCATTTCTACACCCAAATGTGGGCTCAAACTCAGGACCCTGAGATCAAGAGTTGCACACTCTTCTGACTAAGCCAGCCAGGTTCCCCATATTATCCCTATTCTTAAGTGAAAAAATTTAGACTCAGAGAGGTTAGGAAAATTGCCTAAATCCACACAGCATAGATGGCAGAGTTAGCATTTAAATCTAGTTCCTTTAGCTTTCAAACTTTTCCTCTGACCATTCCTCAGAAATGTTTTTCAGTTCTCATGATAACATCTTCCGTTCCAATTTTATATCAACTAACACAATTTTAGGAGTGATTGCCATGTTACCTTTTGTCATGGCACTTGGCAATTGGACTTCGATGTTTTTATCTGGATCCTGAATTTTATATTCTGGGTAAATCAAACACATATTTACTTCATAGTTTGCAAAATGTTATCTCAGGCTGAACAGAGTCATTTCTGAATGCTTCTGAGTCTTGTACACATTTCTATTATTGCTTCTATTACATTGTATTGTAACCATTCATCTGCTTTTCCTCTAAGGCTATTCATACCTGAAAGCAGGAATTATGTCTGTAGATTTTATATTCTCATCATTTAGTATGGTGCTTGACACATAAATAAATGTTATTGAACAAAACCAACGCTATTAGAAGAAAATTTTGGATTTGTTTTGGTAGAATAGCAGATTCTTAGAAAACCCAAAGTTTCAAGCTACCCAAGATGGCTTCATGGTACAAGCATGACAGCATTTCAAGTCCTCTCTGAAGGAAGTATTACTAAAAAATTGGTGCGTCACGCAGCATTCTCCAAAATGATCTCATGATCTCACTCTGGCTTGCTTGGACAAAAACTGGTGACACTGGGGCTTGCTCTCCTCCAGGAGAGAAGGACTGGACTCAAACTCAACTTTCTGTAAGACTGGTGGCTTCTTCCTCCCGTCTGGAGGCCACTCCCAGTGACCTCAAGGTCACTCTCCTAGACAACTCTCATAAACAGTTAACACCCAATGCCACAATGATTGGTGCCAAGCAGGCTTTCATATTCTCTTCTGACAGAATTGCTCTCATAATTGTTCTATAAAAGGAGAGAGTGACAAGAGAGTGTGGTCCCTCATCTAGAACTTTTACCCGTAATGAATTCAGTACTGTGTCTGGCCCTAGTATGCTTTTCTGTGGGGACAGTGGGAGGATCGGGGTACTCATGACTTTTCTTCTTGCTGACCTCTGACTTTTAAGTTTCCTCAGTCATTTAACTCGTGACCTTGTGAAATGTGTTGAGCCCTGGTTCATGTCAGGTGTCAAACATGAAGGTTCCTTATAGGATAATAGTAATAACAATAACAACAGTGACAATAACATCTAACACTTAATGAGAGCCCTTGGATACTTCCAGGTACCAGTTCTAAATGATTTACACGTATCAACTCTTTTAATCCTCACAATAACCCTATGAGGTAGATACTATCGTTATCCCTACCTTATAGATAAGGAATGTAAACATAGAGAGATTTAACTTGCCTAAGATTGCACACCTAAAAATTCTGGCTTTGAGGGAGCCAAAGAAAGATTAAGCAATATGATCCACAAATGGTTAACAGACAGCAACATCTTTCTAATAGCTTTTTAAATGTATTCATCCAAAGATATATACACACACACACACACACACACACTATATATATATATATATATGTACTATGTACACTATATATAAGAGTTAACAAATGAGTAAGAAATACCTCTGTCTTTTGGAAACACATATTCTGGTGAAGAAGACTGGGGAGTTTGAATACAGTAAATGCCAGTAGAACAGGGAGTTACGGGAGCATGTGGAAGGAGTGCCTAACCCAGTCTTGGGAAGGCTTCTCAGAGGAGGTGAGCTGGATCTTACAGGAAATGGAGAAGGTAGCAGGGTCAACTGGTCAGGCTGAAGGGAGGGAGATGTGACCTGATCAGGGAATGAAAGTAGATTCCTGCATCTAGACTAGAATCTTCAAAGAGAGGAATGGTAAGATTTGAGGCTGGAAGGTTATGTAAAATTATATTTCTTGGGATCATGAATGGTTTTGTATGCTACAAATGACTTTTTTGCAAAGGGTTTAGGGTTTTAGCAAGTAAATGACACCAGGTTTGCCTTTGGAAAGCTCGCTCTGGCTGCAGTGTGGAGAGTGCACCTGGGATGGGGAGGGGTGGGAGGCCAGGAAGGAGGCTTGTAGGGATCCAGGCTAGAGATCAGGATGGCCTTAGCGGAGGCCATGGCCGTGGTGTACAAAAGTGGACTGATTTGACAAGAACACATGATCGGATTAAGATTAGATATGGCAGGATAGGTTTTTGAACTTGGTCAACTGGTAAAGACAGGACACAGGAGAAGAAAGAATTTGGGGGCTGGGTGATGCTGTGCTCAATTTCCTATGAGCTTTCTGGTTTCAGATTCAAGTAACATATATACCTCTGTGAGCTTATTACCTGCCAAGCTCTGGACTAGGTGTTTTAACATAGCTCACTTTATTTAGTCTCTATTTAGGTCTCAAATTACCTTATTATGTGAGTATGGTTATGCATATTTTATAGGTAAGAAAACCGAAGCTCAAGCTGATAAATAGATTGGGTTGTTATTGCATAGCTAATAATCCCCTGAAAAACGGACTGATAAGATCATCTTGATAGCCTCTGAATCATGGTAGTGGTTGAGAACATCTGTGCTGAGCCTTGAGCCACATCCCTGACTTATTCCGCCAGAATTAGGCCCTGAGTCTCTCTCACGCTCTTGCGCCCTCCAGGCTTCACTCTCACCTATGTGCGTGTGCCTGCCACAGTCACAGCGCATGCTTGGCTATCTCTGCTGGGTTTCAGATCTATCGCCTACATGACATAGAACTTCATGAGGCTGTCATACAGATATCTTAGATTTATTTTGTACAAAACCTATCCCATTCCTCCTCTGGAATTCCTGTCCTTTGCAAAGGGTACCGCCGTTCTTCTCATGACTCAAGGCAGAGATCAAGGAGTCATGTGGATCTCTCTCTCTGCCTTGATACTCAAAAGTAACTTAAGTTGTTCTGATTCTACTACCTTCATGTATTCCAAATCTGCTCCATTTTAAATTCTCCCAATGATTTACTCCCCATTTTGGTAACAGCCTCCTAACTGGTCTCCTTGCCTTTCATTCCCTTCTCCAATCATCTCCCACAGCCCATGCAAAGCATTCTTGACTGTGGGGCTGTGATCCCATCCTCCCATATCTGAAATTCTGCAGGAGCCTGGCTCCCAGTCCCCACATTTGGCTGTGTCCAGATTTTTGCTCTGGCCACAACAAAACACTTGTGCTCTTTCAGCTGGACGAGCTGAGCCCCTCAAGAGCAGCAACTGTTTCTTTTTCCCATAGGTTTCCAGCATCCAGCACAATGCCTTGTCAAGTCAAAAAATAGTTTCAATGGTCACATATGTGATCTATGAAAACTATTTTATGGGCAGCTTGAGAAAACCTATATTAACCTTTATCTTCATAAACATGTCTTTTGTGAGTAGTTTTGTTTTATAGGTGTTTTCTGATTCCTTAGTTAAGGACTGACAAGGAAGCAGAAGCATATGGGGTACTTTGTCTAAAAGACTAATTGAGGTTTGTTGTTTTAGGATATGAAGGGGTGATGATTAACTAGAAAGAATTTTGTAACAGTTTGGTTTATGATAGTTGTAGGCTGTCATCCTGTGGAGAAGAATTATACAAGGTTAAACCCTTATTTAAAAATGCAAGAAGAAAATTAAAATAAAGTGAAAAAATATGAAAATGACTGCAGTAATAATTTCCATGCAGAGGTAGAAGGAATTAGATTCTGTCAGAATTTATTATCTAAAACCTGGCTAGTTATTCTAAACAGACCGTACTGGTTCCTTGTCATCGACACTGCAATTTTTAGCAGCCTAGAATCAACATAAGGCTCAGTTGGGGCACGTAGCAGACTGTTCTGTTCTTGCTGAATCTGATGAGTTTTCCAATTGTGTTGACAGTTTCTGAATCAAAGCAGGAAAAGGTGCACCTTTTATTAAACCAGGCAAACAAGAAGTAGACAGTCAATATGAAGATGCTGAGACATCCCTGAACAATACCATTGAACAAGGACCGCTCGGGCTATGCAGGGAATCACATTTTGTGTTATAAAAATGCTGAGTATCTCCAAAAAGAAGCACACTGAATTTAGTTATTCATACTCTCTTTTAAAAGAAACTGTCTCAAAATTTTAGTCTACTGAAATGTATACTAGTAAATGGAATGTGAAGTGATTTTATTTTTATCTTCCCTCTAAATATTCATCATCACTTTGTGGAAAACCTATAATTTCAGGTAAAAGGGGGAAGGTGAAGCAAAGGGTCCCAGTATACACTCACTTTTTGTGATAATGATTACTTATACATATTAGGATATTTGAACTTGTAATACAATAATACTGAAAACTGGTAATCTATTTTCCTAATATGCAATATAAAGGTTGGATCTACATGGGAGAGAAAAAAAAGAAGGGAAGAAGTGGTCATAAGTAAATAACATTTATAATCTTATACTTATTTTGTTATTCAATATTTTTCAACATCTAGGATTTAAAATTCAGTGAAAGGCAGTCAAGACACAAATTAAATTCAGGGTACAGTAAGAAAAAAGGGGGATAGTGTGGGGAATGAATAAGGTACAGGCAGAAACAATTTTTTTTTCAGAGGCTCATTTGTAATTTGTAGATCATTAGGGCGTGGAAACTGAAGATTTCCTCGTTTTAACTTCAAGATGAAAAGTTTCTTAAAAGTCTACACTTAAGGCAGTTCTCAAATCTCACTTTTTGGAACTCACCATAGAATGTCAAGGACATATAAAATGCATAGAGTGTTTGTCCTCAGTAGGTTACCACCTTTTGGACTGTTGAATGAGTGGACAAAATGGGGAACGGTATGAACCGTATGACTTTGCAAGGTGAAAGGTTGTTGATGGTAAGACTTGTCATCTGGAAAAGCTTTTACCCCTAACAGTAGAAAGTCATGCTTGTTAAGACAGATAACTAACACTTTATATGTAACACTGCTTCAGTGAGTAAGTCATGGAAAGAGCATTAGTGAAGGTGTCACTTGTACTGCATCAAAGTCCGAAACTGTCACTAACAAACTCAGTAGTTGGGCAAGTCTCTGTCTCCTCATTAAGGAAGAGAAGAGAACTGGATTTAGTACTTGCAAGAGTACCTTTTAGCTCAAAAAGCTGTTTCTAGAGTCACTGAAATTGCAGTCTTAATCTGCAGGACCTTTGGTAACATCTCTGCATCTTGAGTTTTTGTAACCTCTATGTCTAGATTTGGCCTTCATTGAATGGTCTGTTTCCCAGAGAATTCCAAATGCAAATGCAGGGAGACAAAAATCTGGACAGGGCCAGAATCTGTCCTGATAAACTAAGACTGAGAAGCTATGGAAAAATAGTTTATGAGTACAAAGAAAAGGGAGATTTTAAAATGTCCTCTTTGTAAATGCTCCAAAGACAGCAAAAGATGGAACAAAATTTGTAAGAGCTAAAGATTGTAAATATATTTCAATATATAAATATATCGAAGGTATAATTAATTTTTTATGAAAACATTACTGGCATGTATACATTCTTCAGCTTTGTGGTTGTTTGGTTAAAAAAGTTTCCCTTGGAAATTACACCGAGGTAGTAGTATATTAGTTATTGGTTTCCTCTACTTAGAACTTTACCTTTGAATTATTTACAATGGTGATTAATTGCCTTTCATAATATCCCCTATTACTCTTGCCTCTGTAGCAGACATGCCTTATGCTAGTGTAATTAGTATGAATTTAATTAAAATGTTGCTATTTTCTATGTACCAATAGAAGGAATTATTGAAAAATTGAGAAAAGGAAGGCCATTTGACAATTGCCTTGGTAGAGTACATATTCAAAGAAATGCAAAAATTCCCTCGGTAATATGGAAAAGTTGAAATAATGGGAATGGGCCTTTAGCAATTTCCTGTATCTTCCACAGATCATTACACAAGAACCATTATGTAATAAAGAAGAGTTTGGAAAATCTAATCAGAGACAAAAATTGGAAATGACTGGACTCTTCGACTCATAAAACCATACTGCATTTCTAGGTAAGTGGATTCTACACATCCACCATTCTTGGCTGAAACACTGATTTATAATTGAAAAGGTTATAGAATTATGAGGACAAACAAGAAATATGGTAAAAGGTTATTTTCTTCCTTCATAAATTTTGAAAAAAAGGAATCAATTCAGACAAGGTCAAAAGGTTCTTTTCAACCATATCACCTATAAAAGGAAAACCCTGAAGATAAACTCCAATTTTGTTTCTTCAGGTAAGTTTCCGAAAGCAATCTAAAGCAAAACTCATTATTACATAAAAACGTTTGAAAACTGAAGGGAACAAAACCCCACAGAAACACTGAGACAGCATTATGTTTCCTTGTAAGCTTTCAAATGAGATGATCCCTGATACTGGTTATCTTTCTGGGAAACTGAACTAGCTTAGTAGCATATGCCTAAATGATACCATACCCAGGAGACATTAGGGTTTCAAATTGCTTCAAGGAGACTTTTTTTTTTTTTTTTTTTTTTTTTTTTTTTTTTAACGGCATTATGTCAAGGGAAAAACTAAAAACAAAACCAAACC
Organism: Panthera leo; assembly: GCF_018350215.1. Lineage (NCBI taxonomy): Eukaryota > Metazoa > Chordata > Mammalia > Carnivora > Felidae > Panthera > Panthera leo. The sequence goes on along the minus strand of NC_056687.1, from coordinate 45,558,908 downwards.
CGACCCAAGACTCTGGTCTTGTGTTCAGATCATTAGTTTGAGCCAAGTCGCCTCTCATTTCTGTGGCATTAGTTCTCCTCCCTACATATTAGCTCTGTGGGGATTTGGTTATTTGTTTCCTGCTGTTCATGTTTTGCTTCCATTTTCTTCTGTTAAGCACATTACACAGTGTAAGTGTTGGGAGAACTGCAGTGCCCTTGGTGTCATCTTTGGAACTTGCATAGCTCCTAGCATTACATTGTACTTCCACTGTATAATAAACAACAATTATTTTGAACTTGAATGAAAATAACATAAAAATTATCCAGCAGTATCATAAAAAAAAGCTAGAAAACAGTAAGGAGCTGTGCACCTTCAATGTACCTGTGACACGTTTCTGCTAGTAGGCTAAATTTGTCCATCATTAGAATTTGATTTTAAGCTACTGCTGTATATATTTTCAAGAAATGTTATAAAAATGGTACATTTCATAAATTTTTAATATCAAAACCCAGAACACTGCAGAAAAGATTTATAATTCCAAACAACAGTGAGTCAATCTGCATTCTTTTGCTAACAGAAAACAATGAAAACACTTCTTGTATGACAGAGTGGTATACATAATTAAAGATGCTTTGATTTCGTTATGTAGAACTTCTGTGGTATAGAGATTTCTTTGAAAACTAGACTTGCACAGTATAGCTTGGGGGCAACTTGGTGGCTCAGTCAGTTGGGTGTCCAACTTGATTTCAGCTCAGGTCACCACCTCACAGTTCATGAGATTGAGCCCTGTGTTGGGCTCTGGGCTGACAGCATGGAACATGCTTGGGATTCTCTCTCTCCCTCTCTCTGCCCCTCCCCTGCTTGCTTGTGTACATGCTCTCCCTCTCAAAATAAATAAATAAACATAAAAAAAAAAACCCATGCCCTTTGGAGTAAGCAGGGGGCTTGAACTTCAGTTCTACCAATGCTAGTAACCTTGGGTAGGTTATTTAAACTTTCTAGAAAGCTTTAGTTATCTCACCTAGAAATGGGAATAATAATAGGATTTATTTTAGATAGTTATTTTCAAGATTAAATGAGCCATAATCTAAAATACTTTCTTAGAAATGCAAGCTATGTTTATTACATTTCATTAATTAAATACCTTCTATGTACCTGGTGTTTTACAGACATTATCTCTAATTCTTTTGAATCCTGCAGTTGAGTATTCTGAATACTGTTACAGACAGTATCTCAAAAAGCTTAAAACCACTTTCCTAAGATAACACAGCCAGTGAACTGTGGAGCTGGGATTTGAACCCAGATCTTTCCAGACTAAAACAGTGATTCTTCACTGGCTGTGATTTGTGTGCCCCATCTCTGACTGGAGACATTTTTGGTTATCATGTCTGGGAAGGTGGTACTGACATCTGGTGATTAGAGGCTGAGGACACTGCAAAACATCCTACAATGCACAAGGCAGTCCCCACAACAAAGAACTACTCAGCCCAACAGTCAATATGTCAACAGTTCTGAGGTTGAAGAACCTTGCTCCAAAGCTCTCATGATCTTGCCAATATACCAGCTCCCTCACTAGAATACAATGATGCACAATGTTAATGTTTTTAGTGCCCTTTGATAATACAATAAACAAAGTTGCTTTTGAAAACTATGTATACCAAAAAGGACAAAACAGTCTATCTCTGGAGGTACAACTACTTTCCTTTGGGGACCTCCTCTCTCACTGGGTGTGATTATGTGGAAATTTCCAATCACAGTGCTCCACCCACCTCTAAAGGCACAGGCTGGTACATAAAGCTAGCTTGGCCAATCACAGCATCAATTTCCTTGGCATGGTTTTGGCTCAGGTTTGGGAAGGACCCTGACAGAGCCAACCAGGAGTCGTCTCTGGGATTGGTGTATGAATTTTCACAGAGGAAAAATGTTTCATTCTGCTGAGGAGTCCTGAGCCCCAGAGTGTAAAGAATACGAGAAAGAGGACCTTTGCAGTAGGAGAAAATGAGGTCCGTTGACCTAGGGAAGCATTAAAAATCCTACACGGTCCTTGGGATTCAGCACTATTAAACCTTCTTAGTCTCATGAATGAAAAAAAAATTTTTTTTTTTTTTACTTAAGTTAGTTTGGGTTGAGTTTTTGTCATTTAAAATCAAAAGAACGCTGAAAAATAGAGTTTGCATACTTTTTTGGTATATTAAAAAAAAAGAAAACCGTTCCATTCACACAGTGTTGTTTCTAATAAAAAAGAAGGCAGTATGATGACTACACTTGAGGAACGCACATTCTATTTGGGGACAGGGCTGAGATTTACAAATGTCAGAACTTCACTTCCTCATCTACATAGTGGCCTCCTTGAGAGCAGGAACTGGGTTTTCTAGTTCTCCATCCCCATACCACATGCACACCTGGGCCCAGTGACTGGCACATGTTTAATAAGTAACTACTGAATAGCTAAGCAGATGGCATCTGCTGTAATGTTTGTTAGGCCTTTTATGGACTAATCTTGTATACTCTGTTTTTTCTCAGTTCCTTTCCCTAATGTACAGTACCACTGACCTTTGGGAAACTCATTATATTATTCAGTAAAACAGATTCTACAAACTCAGAATTGCTCATTGTAATAAAATTTGCCAGGGTCTACAGAATAGAGGGACTATTTTATAAAAATGATCTGAAATTTCCTAAACTCATTTAAAATCGTAAAACATGTTAACATTCCGTATTTAACTAAGCCCATAGCTTAGTTAAACTAACCAAAATGTAGTAAAAACATAAAATATTCAAACAGAAGATAGTTGGATTTTTATTGTCTAAAATATTACTTTCTTTATTTAAAATGCACCTTGGCAAACATAAGACTATACTTTGACCAAACAAATGAGAAATGCAGAACAAATAGAGAATAACCAACCAGTATTTGGAGAGGAGCAGGTGGGGAAGTTTTGATTAAGCTATTTCTGCTTCCAAACAGAAATCCTGGTTATAGGATCTGTCACAGATATGCTGACTTCCAATATGTTACGCTAAACAGAATTTCAAATCTTTACAGCAGCAGCAAAAAATAGTCACAAGATACATAAAGGATTTTAGCTCTTACCGCTTTCCCCTGGTCTTGTATTGATCTGAGGACCTCAAGAGTTTGAATCCTTCCCCCACCCACAACTTCTTGTTCTCCTCCTATTTTTAGATTCTTGCTTGAATACTCTTTGGTAGCCACTCAAAGACTTTGAAAATTGCCCGCTTAGTTCCTATCTGGTCCTCAAAAAGCAGCCAAGCTCTGGGTGAAGGGAACATTCAGGTTCAGCCTTGTGCTCTGGGCACTGGCAATCGTGAACAAAGGAGAATGGCCTTAATGTCAGGAGTCTATTACTGGCTGCAGCAGCTTCTCCTGGTTCCAGGTATACTCTTTGTGGCCAAATGAGGTTTAATAGACAGAATCATTCTCTAAATGGTCATCTTGGCCACAGGTAATCAATACACATGGCCAGAATGGCTGGGCAAGCTATTGGGCAAGCTCCAGGAAGGGAAGGGTTGACAACAGAGTTTGGAACTCTCTGGGCAACAATTAAGAACGGTTTACATGGTAGTCTATGTTGGAAATTACTTATTTGGACATTTTCCCCTCAGAGGCTACTCTCCTAAAAAGTCTGTTTTGTGGTATGGCATCTTAAATTTATATCTACTCTGTTCTGTGGAAGTCCTATCTCATTCTTGGCACCCTACAGAGTTTCAGGAATGTCCTAAACCTCAGAAAAGAACAATTGGAATCATTCTTTTGCTGAGACAAGTATGATAATTTCTTCAGAGATTATGAAAATCATAACTTATTATTGCTGAAAGGGATATTAAAAATCTAACCCAGTCTTTTTATTATATTTATTGGTCATGAAGCTGAGGCACTTTGAAAATTAAGTGACTTTCATGGTTAAATTATGGTCTACATAATAGATATGGTTACTAAATTGGTGGCACAGTCACTTCAGCCGTTAGATGATAACCCAGGGGGCAGGAAAAATAATGGAACTTCTCTTTATGTTTATTTATCTCATCTGATATAATAAAGATTATTTATAAATATTTAATAAGAATGGCTAATTATGACTTTTATGACCACATAGAAATGACTTCTATGAATGTATGTGGCAATATACATGTTGTATTCAAAATCAGTGCCCTAGAATTTTTTATCCTCTTTTCATGTTTTTCCCCAGAAACAGTGGTTATCATGTTAGATACTATATCTTTTACTTATGTACTTTGTTTACAGTGTATCTCCCTTCTGCTGGAATGTAAGTTCCATGAGGCAAGACATCACCAGCCCTACATGGAGAGCTCTTTGGACTGTAAACCAAACTACCAAGAAAAGAAGCAGTTATTTCTTCTTCTCTTTTCCTTGCCCATGACTTATTCTAGAAGTTTATGAGCATGTGTTCTAATATTACCATTAAGTCACTTACTATAGGATTCTAAGGAAATCATGTTGCTTCTGGATGCCTCAGTTTCATAAGCAAGTTGGACTTGGGTTGGACTAGATAATCTTTTTGGTCCCTTCCAGGTATAACATTTGTTCTCTGTTCTATTTCTAGTTCCTAGAACAAAGAAAGCACCCAATAAATGTTTTTAAAGGAATAAATGAATATATTACTGGTACATAATGTGCAAACAAATACACGTATGTCAGCTGTGAATGCTCAAGAACTTTTTACCAGTGAGAATACATTATTTGTAATGTTTGGAGCCCTATCAGTTCAGCAGTTTTTGTTTGAAGCATGCTAGGGGGACTGGTTAAGGGTTAAATGGGGTACTAATGAAAGAGGGTACTTGAAGTGAGGGCTCTTCTGTTCAGTGAAGACTGTAATTCATCAGGAAAGGATTTTTTTATTCTAGAGATTTGTTTGAATGGCCTATTTTAGTCATGAGAAAGTAGGACAAGTAGGCAAGCATTATTTTGGGCTTAGAGTAGAGTAGGAACTATGGTGACTGAATCCAGGGCTTCCATTACCTTGGATAACAGGTTAAAAAAATGATTTCCTTTGGGGATCATAGGGGGCAAATTTCTGCTTCTGAGATTCATTTTTTTTTTAAAGTTTATTTATTTATTTTGAAAGAGAGAAAGAGAACAAGCAGGGGAAGGGCAGAGAGAGACGGAGACAGAGGATCCAAAGCAGGCTCTATGCTGACAGCAGACAGCCTGACATAGGGCTCAAACTCATGAACTGGGAGATCATGACCTGAGCTGAAGTCAGACTCTTAACTGACTGAGACACCCAGGTGTCCTTGATATTCAATTTTAAGAAGAACTGCGGAGGAGGTCACAAGTTGCCCCAAACAAGGTCCAGCAGCAGAGAAGAGCAATGACATCCTTTGAATAAAATTCCCAGAAGAATAGTAGACTCTAGCCTGGCCTGGATCCCAAAGTCTAAGTTTTGGGAGTAGAGCAGATATTGCTTGTTATGGCACACTCTATACCTCAGGGAAGATGTTCTGCAGGGCCTAGTCACATGGGCTCTTTTCATGATGTGCTTTGGAGGGCAATGACTGAACAGTGTGTATGACCTCCAACCTGCTGCCATGTAGGGTTCTAGACCTGTCATTCTTCAGAGTCGGTAGGCCCCCATAGGACTGAGCAGGACTCAGCTTCAAAAGTAACACTCTATGGCAGGGAGAAATAATAGCCATGGTGAGCTAATCAAAACGAAGTTTTCTCTATTCCTGGTATTAAAACTTTCTTTGTTGCTGGGTGAGTCCTTTAGATACTTGGACAACTTGAATTTGGGATGGAGTAATGGGGTCTGATGTACGGAGGGACTGCCCAAGCAATTGACTAGAAAAAACAAAAGAGATGTGAAAACTGTTTTACTGAGTGTGTTTAGAGATTTTCTACAGTTACATGGTCTTTTTTTCCTCTTTTTTTTTAAACCTGTGAACATTCAGGATCACATTAGAGGTGATTTTCCATTAGTATTGTTTCAGAAACCATTAGATACTTTGGCAAGTGAGTGGACAAAGTCCAAGTTCTGAGATGGAAACGTGTGAAATTAACATATATTTTCAGTTCTGACAGTACACTTATTTGCATTGTCAGGGTACTTACATTCTCTGATTACTGTGTTTATCTCTTAGGAGGTCACAGAGAACTCTCCTGCTGTATAATATTATTAATCACCCAGGTAATCTTTATAGGTCAAATAGAAACAAAAGAAATTGCATAAAGGGTCACATATCTCAAAAGAACAATATCAAATGTCATATTGATAATACTCTGCCTGAAAGAATTTGCTCTTTTTCTTCTAAAATATCTAGTTTAAATTAATTTCCTCTATACAGTGGCGCATTGCACTGCCTTAAGGAAGAAAGGAAAGGTAAACATTATTCTTTGTTTTTTGTTACTTGTAGATCAAGACAGTTGCATTAGCACAGTCATACTGCATTAAAGCAATGAGTGTAGAAGTCTCAGATGTAAGATGTGGACCAGGTACTCACATGACAAAGCCCATCAGCTGGCCCCTATGACACCCAGGACAGCTCAGAGTGAAAGGTTACTTAGCTTCTCAAACTCAGCCACAGACCCTGAACAGCTCTCAGGAAGATAAAGGCTAATCTGAGGGCAAAAGCATATTTGCTCCTCAGGGCTAATGTGATTATATTTAAAAAATAAGTTTAACTATTGGGGCACTTACATCTTGATTAGACATTTCCCAATAAGGTCTCTCTCCGTAGGACATGACCTCCCACATGACAATGCCATAGCTCCATGCGTCACTTGCCGAGGAGAACTTTCTATAGGCAATAGCTTCTGGGGCTGTCCACCTTATCGGAATTTTCCCACCCTGGAAAACAAATTGGAGATTTCTCAGCTGGCTCACAAGTATACTAAAAAACCAAGTGGCAGTCCAATTAAATAGATTTTGTTAGAAAGATCTAAATACTGCATGATAGCATTGGCATTTTAAATAAAAGTAAGAGAACCAGAATAATGTTAAATGTCAGAAATATCTTTCCTATAATAATTATTCAGTGAAAACAACTTTAATGGGAAATAAGTCACACTTCAGAAATACTTTATTTCATTCATTAGAGAAAATTTATTTTCACTTTAGATTCACACAATTAAACTCACTATCATGCCATTTGAAGAAAGTTCTGGATTATAGAACGTTAACACCAAATATCGTTCAGCATTCATTAAACACTGTATTACATGTATAAATAATAATGATAATACGTTCTAACTTAATTGAAGATAAACAGTTAAATACAGAACGGAGACATTCTCTGTAACTCAATGTTTATCAGAACTTTCTCTTTCCTTTTTATCTATGATTATGTTTACTTCAAATTAAGAAATCCTTTAACATCATACAAGAGCACCTGAGAAGGATAATCTTTCTTTATGATACTTTAGGCTAGTTTATATTCTTGTTCTTCGGTGTTCAAGTTAACATTTGAACATGTTAAAGAGATAAAATTGCATGAATTTAATCTATATTGTTCAGGTATTAAAGTCGACTAATGTGTTATACTTATTTTTTTATCAACATTTATTACATTTTATCTCTCGAAACACTCTATAAATCCCTTTTTACTGTAATGACAAGAATAAAACAATTCATCCGTTTGAGTTACAATCTGAAATCTTTGCAGCGCGGAACAGCAAGCTGAGCGGAGGAGGGCGCCCTTGACGCCACTAGATGGCGGAAGAGAACGAGCTGCGCCCAGACCGCGGAGATTGCTTCTGCTGGCAACATAAATTTTTAAGTCAGAACGCACCTCGATGGAATTGTTTCATCATTATCAGCATTTCCAGGATCACATCATCTGATCCCCCACTGCGTTCAGAGTCTAATGTTAGGGTGAGTAGGGGTGGGAGGCAATAGTGGGTGCATTCATTGGCCCTTAGGGAAGTTAGGTCGAACATTTTTAAAGGTGAAGCCATTAATCGAGTAATCTAAACACTACTTTTTTTTTTTTTTTTTTTTTTTTTAGTAATCTAAGCACTTACTCGAAAAGAGATTCATCCGAGAGGGGGAATAATTAGGTTTACAAGGCAAATGAGAGCATTAACGGAATCCTCATTTTAAAGACCTGTAGCAAGGAAATGTTGAAGGAACCTTGGGGATAATACCTTGAATTCAATCCCCTGATTTTACAGGTGAGCAGACTGAGCCCAGGGTTTAGAGATTTAGAGATTCCTCTCAACATTATTAAATACATAATGTCTACTAATGTTATCATAGTAGTATTACAGGGTATCAATATAAAGATGTAAATACTTCAGCATGGGGAAAAAGTTGGACCAAACTAATTTTAGTGTTGTAACACTGAACATCTGCAAGCATATATCATAGTAGTATAACGGAAGGAAGCCAGAGCCTGAAACCTTCGGTGTTCACACTTACTGGCCTTTCCAAATGAAGGCCAGGAAATTAAATTTACAAAGTTGGTGACAGTAGTTGAAGAGGGTGATGGGCAGAGGAAGCGAGTTTTAAGAGGAGGATTCATTTCTAAACCCAAAGTAGAGTTGCCAGATAAAATATAGGCCCCACTGTTACATCTGAATATCAGGTAAATAACAAATACTTTTTCTTTCTTCTTTTCTTAGTCTAAGCATGTCCCCACATTGTGTGTGTGTGTGTGTGTGTGTGTGTGTGTGTGTGTGTGTGTGTAACTATGTCCAAGTATTTCATGAGACATTTATACTAAAAAAAAAAATCATGGTTTATCTGCAATTCAAATTGGACTGGGTATCCTATATATTTATTTACTAAACCGTGCAACCCTACCACAGAACATTAAAAAAAAAAAAATTCAGAAATGGAAGTACTGTAAATGATCCAACACATAAAATAGTATTCTGAAAAAACACCTTGTGGTCTGTACTTCATGAGGGGACCAAGGACACTCTGACTTGTATTTGTGCACCAGCACTCTAGCAGCCTTTGTTTTATGGCATGTTTGTGGCTAAAGTCCCTGGGTCTCATGGCTCTGAATTTCAAAGCCACTTAAGTCAGGCTCAGGCTTGTTTCGAATATGAAGCCACATTTCCAGAGAATAAAGACCAAATCTGTAGAGCTAACTTCAGAACAGATGCAAGAGCAGCAGTCTCATTTGAAATTTCTCATTCTGGATCTTTCTTTGTCTTTCTGGCAAAAAAATACATAGAAATCTGCTGGCCCTACTAAATCTTTGTGAGTTCTATTAAGACAGGCCAATAAAAAAAGTAGTTAATGGTTATTTTAGGTGCATTCACTTATTATTATTATTTTTAATGTTTATTTATATTTGAAACAGAAAGAGACAGAGTATGAGCTGGGGAGGGTCAGAGAGAGAGGGAGACACAGAATCTGAAGCAGGCTCCAGGATCTGAGCCATCAGCATAGAGCCCAATGTGAAGCTCAAACCCACAAACTGTAAGATCATGACCTGAGCTGAAGTAGAATGCCCAACCAACTGAGCCACCCAGACACCCCTAGGTGCATTAACTTAAATGACATCTCATGTAAGTGAATCGCATATAAATTTATATTTTGCATAAGCTGATATCACATATAAATGATAACTTTATCCCTTTCCTAAGAGTTTGTTTTTTTCCTCAAGGAGAAGATATTACAGAATGCTTGATTAATAGCATTGCTATCTGTTATGAACTGAATTGTGTTTCCTCAAAATTCACATTTTGAAGCCCTAAACCCCAATGTGGATGTATTTGGTGATAGGGCCTGTTAAGAGGTAATCAAAGTTCAATGAGGTCGTAAGGGCGGGCCCTACTTCAGTATGATTGCTGTCCTTATAAGAAGATGAAGAGATGCCAGATGTGTGCAGGCACAGGGGAAAGGCCATCGGAGGACACAGCAAGAATTTGTCCATCTACAAGTCAAGGAGAGAGACCTCAGGAGAAGCCACACCTGCCAACACTTAGATTTTGGATGTCCAGCCTCCAGAGCTGTGAAAAATAAGTTTTTGTCGCCTGAGCCATCCAGCCCCTGGTATTTTGTTATGGCATCCCTAGCAGACCAATACACTATCCCTATTAAAAACCAAAAATGTTTATCTAAGATAAACAACATTGCAAAATGGACAGCAAATCTTTATTTCAAATTCTATTCCAAATGTCATCTTGAAATGGGAAGTGTGAGCTAGAATAAATCTGGAAGATGAAATATCATCACAGAAGTTTTAACGTAGGAGATATAATTCTAATTAATAAAAACACATGGTAACATGAACCTGACAGTATGCACAAATTTCAGTAATTCTGAGCGTATATGAGATGGAGATAAGGAAGCATTCAGATCTTTTTTTTTTTCTAGTGGCAAGACACAGACTGAATATAGTTGATCTCTAAGTGCAAGATAAAGCTGAAAGGAAGAGGTCCTTAAGAGTAGCACATGGACTCTATCCCCTTTCCTACTTTAGAGGACACACAGAAGCTTAGTTCTCCCCCTCCACCTTTTTTTTTAAATTGAGTGGACCAACAAACATTTGTGGTTTAATCCCAGCTACTTATTTTTTGCCCATGATCTTGAATCATAGACAGAGGTAATGCACTATGTTACTTTTTTCTCAAAGCATTAACCACCAGATGTTTGTTTCAGGTTTCAGGAATGAACAAATAGTACTTTAGATTTGAAATCACAATCATTGGAACATTACATATTGCTTTACCATATGTTTATGAGGGGGAAAAAAAGTTACCAGTGATGCTAATCAAAATGATTGAATGTAACTCAAAAGACTTCTTATTTCCTAGTACCTGCCTTATCCAGCAAGCTTAATCACTTAGGGAACAAAGGAGAAACAAGAAGTAAGCAAACCGGATCTGGTTCACTATGGAAGGGGTTGTTAGCAAACCTTTTCTCTGCTTTAAAAGTCATATTCAGAGCTTAGTGTCTAAAGAGGGGTTATAGCAGGAAAAGTGCTGAAGAAGCAACCAGTAACCTTGTATACCTGTAAACCCCATACCTCCTGAGAGGAATTGCATTATAACTGTATTTAACATCTGAGGTTTAGAACCCAATCCTCTAATCTTCAGTGGAGGAGACAATCAATTGAAATATAGTGAGGTTACAAAGGCTTAATACTGAAACCAAATAGAAAACTTCTACTGAGAAACAAGAATACTTAAGACTCTCTCCATTTCTCATTCACTGGATTTGATGGTTATCTTAAAGGCAAATGGTTAGAATAGACAACGACCAGCCTGTAGATGTTTTTTTTTTTAAATTTTCTTAATCTATCTCTGTAGTACCCACACTTTAATGAGTGTCAGAATTAAAACATATATACAATGCTTACAGATTAAGAAATTTCCAACAACAATTTTAAGTATTTCTCTTTATGGGCTGCACATTCTAAGTGAGATGAAACTCTTCTACAGTCCATTGTGTGACTTCGGGCAAGTCTTAACTCTGAGTCTTATATTTCAGATCTGCAAAATGAGGGGATTTGAATTAATGATCATAAACTCGTAAATTACAGTGCGTTTTAATGATTTGCCTACAGTTTCTTGGCTACTGTTAAATTGTAAGTAGACAGGCCGTATGAGTTGGTACCTAGTCCACATAAACAGATAGCCTGATGACACACAGTACAGGAGACAAACACACTCTTGAGTCACATCCCAGGCCGATAATTAATGGTCACAGTGATCATCCTTACTCATACGGAAGAGTTTAAATAACTTAATCACTTTTAGTTTAAGAAGGTAACAGTATGAAAATACATATTAGAAAGGTATGAAAATAGGACACTGACTTTTTTCCCTTTTTGTTTTTTACTTTTAATGGGTTAAAATACTCTTAATGAGCAACCACTGGTTATTTGGAAAACTCATTATGCGAATGCTTACTGATGTCAGATGAAAGGGGCATTAATTTGTTTACTGAAAGATCATTTTACATTAAAATGTCTTGTCAGTGGGATTATCTGTGGCAAAGGTGGTCTGGTTTGGGGAATAATGGTGGAGGAATCGGCACTCTGGGGTGTTCTGCTTTAATTCAATATGGTGTCCTGGGAAGTCATAGCAAATTGCAGAAAGATCTCTCACACACTAGTTTACAGAAAATCCTCTCTTGGGGGATATTCTCCTTTCTCTTAAGAATTACTGATCTTGAGAAGTGACTCTATCTCTGAACATCTCTTTCTAGTTTGTATTCCCCAACCAACAAATGATATTGTGTACAGCTACATTATATTGTGAAATTTCTAAAAACTACATCCCACACCCTCACGGAGTGATGTATACTTCCCTCCTTCATTGAGGTTTACTGACCTGTGGGGCAACTCTGCTGTTGTGTGGAGCTTTATCTTTTTCTGAAATATGGGGATAATATTTGCCCTTCCTTGAAGACTGAGGGCTATAATGGAATGAATTCATCTGTAGTCACAAAGGAGAGATCTACTTACATTTTGGTTTCTAGATAACATTTGTGAAGTAGATTAAATGAGATAGTACTCATGAAGCACCCGACATATAGTAGGCACTCGGGACACGTCTGTCTCCTTAATTTAGGTACTTAAAAATCTCTTTTTTTGGACCTGCATGTTAGGCCATGTCAGCATCCCAGTTCTCTCATCTGGAGTCACCAGCCCACCGCCTGCAGTGCTAGGCTCAAGGGTGAGCTTCTCAAACAAAAGCTTTTAGGAGCCAGAGGCAACACATAAATTGTTGGTAGACAAGCTCTGACCCAGTCCTTGTGATTCAGACATGCCTTGTCCAGTTTGAGGAAATCTGTCTATCTTGGTCCAGGGAGTTCTGTCTATGCCTACCTTCCTGCCACTGCACAACCGGTGTCCTTCCAAAACTGAGACATCTCTCATTCATCTTATTCTTTCATGGGTATAATTCTGTGGTTAAATGTTGGCAGCCAGATTTCTGCCTACAGCTGGATCTTCCTGATCATACTTTCTGGATTTCTTGCCTTTTGCTGAGTATTTCTCTTCTCTTTGTGGGGTGTGACACAATGGTTAAGATACAAACCTTTTGTCTTCACAAATGCACACATGGAATCACACACACACACACATACACACGATTTTGCATCAGTATCATGTGATTTATACATGCCAGGTTGAGACACTCTTGCTGTAAGCAGAAGACCTTTTTTTGCATGGTATTTTAAAAATTAAGGCACTGACTGGTTCTTAATAACCAATTTTTATAGAATGATAAGTGCTGCGGAAATTTATAGTAAATAGCATTGTTTTAGGCCATAAACATGAAACAACTATTTTTATACTTTACATAAGACAAAGACTTCCTAACAGTTTCTTGTACCAGGCTTTCACTCCCTGTGCCAAGGGCCTTTGTGTGGGTATTCGCTGAGGTCTCAAGGTCTTGGATTTTACTGAATCTAAAGGTGACCAACTGTTTGGCCTTGAGCTGAAGTGGGCTTGCAGTTAGGTTTTCTGTGGCTAAGTTTTGTTTTTGTTTTCTTTTTCCCCCTATTGTCTCTAAATGCCTTTAGACAGGGTGTTGCCACTTCAGAGCACGACCATTCCACTCCACCATCTCACTAAGCCTTCCTCAGATGCACTTGCCTCATTTCCATTATCCTCCTGGCTTCTGTAGGCATTGCTCTCCCCATCTCTCACTTGAACTTCAACCTGACCTCCCTCTTCTGATTATGAAAAGAACGATGATCTACTTTTGAAATTTACTTAGACCATATTTTTCATAAAGAATAGGACCAGATGAGAAATTATTTCAAATAAACATGAATAGCTAACTCACCAGCTTTGTTTTCTACTCTGTAAAAAAAAAAATCCTAACTATAGAAAGACGTTCTCGTTCTCCTTTTCCCCACATTATCTACCTGGAACTACACTACATTTTTATTCATTGTCTAAATGCATAAACAGCTCAGTGAATGCTAATTTTTTTGTTCCCGTAATAAAACAGTGCTTATTGTGCTATTCAAAGCCTCAGAAATTAGAATCCTTTTCACCTGCTTCCTCCTAAATTGCTCCTGAAAATAATTCACTGGCACCTATTTCTCAGTACTCTCTTTCGATGAGAACATAGGTGCTACATCATTAAGTGAATAACACTGTTATGGGGGACATCTGTTAAATTAGATTTTCTATGCCATCCTATAAGGCAGATAAAGTAGGACACAATGTTACTGTAATGTGCTAGAATTAAACACATGCTTTATTATGAGAATTGCCATTGTGTCTGAGTGTAGATAACTTAAATACCATTGACAGTATAGGTAATTTTTTTCAACACAACCTATCGTTCATTATGGTTTTGGGAATATACCGTATGGTAAGGTCCCAAGGGGATAGTGGATACTAACAGAGTTAAAAATCCTATCCCTACTCTTGCTGGAGAGTAGTAGTAGATATCTTTTCTTTCCATCCCTCTCCTTTTATTTTTCCTTTTAATCAAGCTGTACAGAAGACTAATTCCCACTCTGCTACCTCCCCAGTGTATTTTGACAAAGTTTCTTAAGCTTCTCACATATAGTTTTATGGCAAAGATCTATGGATATTAACACAAAAGTAATAGGTCTAAAAAGTGTACTGCATAAATCATAAGGGTGAGTAAAAGATTATTTTTGACCATTACTATTGAGATATTTATACATTAAATGCTAATATAATATGTCAAATAATACAATTCTTCATGTTTTTAACACAAGTGTCTACAAAGCATTTTTATCTGAATGGCCTCAAATTAATGTATACTTTGCTTTCTTATCAGGTTGCCCTGTGAGAATAATACTAATGACAAGCAGTAATTAGTGCTTATGCCATCCATGATCCAATGCTATTTATTTGGGGAAAAATTCATATCCTGTCATTAGGAAAAGAGACTACATAAAATGAAATATGTTTATTTTTATACTAGTATTATTTGCTAACCCTATTTGAAAACCCTATTCAAAAAGGACAGAGAAAGTGTATAGGACTCTAGAGCATACACAGTGGTGACCCTCATAAGTAAGGGGTGCTTACTTTGGAAGCAGAATGTGCAACATAGGAAGAGAAAGTGACAGTGGAGCCGAATGTATGACTTCTGATCCCTCTTTTTTTTCCCCACTAATTCATTGTGTGATCTTGGACAAGTTACAGATTCTCTGTCAATTGAGGGGGTTGGACTGTGTGATCTTGCAGCTCCAGTGAAGGTTTAATATTCTATGATTTGTTAATATGCTAAAACTCTAGTTAGAGTTAATACGCTGATACTCTAGTTAGAAGGAACAACCTCCACTTCTGTCTAAGGAAACGTAGACAAAAAGGGTTAGTGCTGAGCTCCGTTGCTTCCTGCATCATTATTATGCCCACAGGCACTTTATACATTAAATCAGAGTCTTCCTGACAGACCCACAGTGTTCTGACTGAACATATATGAGAAGCAGGTCTTCTCTTGCAGCTGTCGCATGAAGTATTGTGATACATCAGATCAGAGTGGCGCTGTGACCTCAAATTACCCATTGTCAGAAAGGCTAGCTCTGAGTGTAAGCCAAGGCGGGGAGACAAGATGACATGATGACATCTTTAGAGGCAGTCTGTTTGGAACCAAACACTGCACAAGTGAGGGCAAAATCTTCCGAAAGACTGAGGAAGCATTACTTTATGGAAAGGATGGGGCTGAGGGACTTATATTCAAAGGTGGGTAAGAACTTGAGAAAAGTCTGGAAGTACCTGGAGCTGGAAATACCAAAAAATGCTTGTACAAATAAATCTATCTAGAAAGCAGACTTTGGCTGAAAGAATTATTAAAATGCTAGTATTCTGAATAAGTTTTAACTCTGCGATAGACTGATTACAATTTACCACAATTTATATAGATTTCTTACACCCTCAGAATTTTAGTTGAGGAAATCTACACAGTCAACCCTTTGTTCATTCCATTATTCCAACATGAAATGTTGCCTTGTCAACTTTTTCTTTAGCTCCTATTTTGCTCCTCTTATGCCTGCCTGTAACACCCACTGTCTGTGTTACATACCTTCTATGTACTATTATCTGGCTCTTTAAAATGTGGATGTAATGTTTTCTCAGAAAGGTTATAAAAATCTTGGAGGGTCTTTTATTCTTCTCTGTAATCTACTTTAGAGTATTTAGCATGGTGCTATGATTATAATAGAATTTAATGATTATTGGCTGAGGGGTTGACTGGATGAGATGAATTAGGCAAATGATGTAAAATGAAAAGTACAGTCTCAGAACCATACTGTATAAGTGGAATTCAAATTTTGCTTTTTTAGTTCCTTCTTAGTCATCATTATGAACTTGGTTAATGATAAGGAAAAGATGAAAGGAAAATTTCCCAATCTGAATTTTCAGTTCATAGAGAGCCTCACCCAGAAAGGCACTGAAGGTCACTGGTGGCTTTCACTTACTCATTCATTCATTCTCTTATTCTTTGGTCATTTTTTGTTTGTTTGTTTTAAACACATCTCACATGCCAGGTGCTTGAGTCACAAAGACATTCTCCTTGTCCTCAGGGAGATCATTTTACAGTAGGAGACACATCGACATAAACAAATAATGGAAGCACAGAGGGTAAGGGCTCTAACGGAAGTCTGTACTAGATTCATTTGACAGCAAAAAAGGAGGGTCAGCTGTTTGGGATGGCTATGAGGAGAAGCAGAAAGGTGACATAACAGAGGTAAGTTTTAGGTAGAGTTTAAAAGGAAAGTAGGAGTTTGACTAGTAAGACAAAGAAGCCAGGACATCTCTTCAGAGAGAACAGAGTTCACAGGCACAGCATTTTATAATTTGCTATGCATATGTCACTATTTCTTCATGCAAAATTATATACAATTGGTTTGATTTTTTTTGTTTGTTTTCACTCTAATTTTGTTGTGGCTGAAAGATCTGAATCATGTGGTAAAAAGTGGTGTAAATAAGGTCTTTTAATTTTTTAAGTATAAAGGGATGACAGGGATCCTAAATCTCTTTTTTGACCTTTTCTACTAAATGTCTAATAAAAAAATTAAATTACTTTTATTTCTGGCAGAATCACCTGCAGTGTGTGCGATCATGTATCATACCAAGCAGGTTGAAAGGTCTAATTTTACTTGCATAACATATTCACAGTTTTATAGAAGATTTTCCCAGTGAATAAATTTTGGAGAAGCAATGCTTGTAAAATAAGCTTCCAGCTTGTTTTGCTCAGGCTTAAGTATACCACTTGGGTTCTGAAGCCTTGTTCATTGTGGACAGCAGAGGGCTCTGGAGGAGATCTCTGGAATGCTGAATGACAGAATCTGGATGTATTTGGCTGCAGGTAGAATGAAGAAAGAAACTATACCATCTTCAAATATCACAAGCCAATGGCAAAGTTTTAAATGAAAGAGGGCCTATCTAATAGTGGGGTGGGGTCTTTTAAGAGATCAACCTGTATTTCTGTGCTTTGAAGGTTTCCTGGCTCTTTCTTATTTCACTTTGTACCTTCTTCTCGATTTGTTCTTTTCCTTTTGTTCTCTACTGTTCTGTTTTCTTTCACTCTGTTCTTGCTAATAAATGTTTGTTGTTTGTATAGAATATAAGTTCCCTCAGGCAGGGATTTTGTTTGCTTGGTTCTTTTCTGTTTTATCAGAGCTTAGAAATGAGTCTGAGCATAATAGGTACTCAGTTAATGTCAGTTATAGGAATATTGGAAACGTAGCATAAGATCATGACAGTATTTATTGTTTAATGGATGATAATGATACATAGTAAGTGATGCTATGAAATGTGATAGATGCCATGGTAGGGGAGGTCAGAAAATGCTTCTAAGAGGAAATGATGTCTAGGCTTGGACCTTAGGGAAGATTGGAGTTAGACCAATAAAAGAGGTGTGAGAAAGGAGATCAGGGATGGAGTAGGAAAGACTGGTCTAGGTAGAAAGAACAGGTACAAAAGAGAAATCATAACAGATTTAGAGGTACTGACAGAAGTTGCAACTGGAGAATAGAGTGTGAGGTGAGGGAGTGGGGAGAGACAGAGGCTAGAGAAGCAAGCAGCAGGCAGAATCATGAAGGGCTTCCTAATGCATTTAAAGAATTTGGACCTTTTCTCATGGCAGTGGAAAACCACTGAAAAGCTTCAAGCAATAGGGTGACAAAACCAAGGGTTTTGCTGCTTTTTTAGATCACGTTGGCTGCATTGTGGATTGCTGACGGGGGCTTAGGGAACAAATACAGGGAAGAGTAGAAGCAGGAAAATCTTGCCATGTCTAGGGAGTTAGTAACATTATTTAATAATTCTGTAATAGTCACACATGACAGCACATTTTAATACATTAAAAACACTTATTTCAATTCCTCTGATTAGATAGTTGCCTTATTCCAGAGGAGAATGCGATGACATTTACTCTGTTTAACACGTCTAAATGGAGAATTCAATCAATCATGTAAACAAAGTTAAAGGAGGAATAGTCCCAAACACTAATTTTGGAAAATTTTCTTCTCAAGGACTCTCATGTGCTGTCGAAGCATTGTTTACATACATTTTACATTTATATATTAGAACAAATCCCCTAAGGACCTGTTAGTTAGAAAGATTTCTTATAATATTTAAAATTAATAATTCCATGTTAAAAAACAATTAATCTTTTACCTTCTCCCACTTAGTCCATAACAATTTTTGTGTGATTTATTTATGAAATTTATAGTTTAAGTAGTTTACCTAACAGGGAAGAAGGACAAGTGTTCAACTTTTTTTTTCTTTCTTGCTTTCTCACATATATATGTGAAGTGGGTAGAAGAAAGAAAATTCATTCAGAAAGGTTGTTTTTCACTGTTGTCATTTATGAAATTCTATAGGATCAATTTTTAGTTGTTTATCCCCCTCTGAAAACAAATTTGCTCAGGGAAAAGGACTTCGTATGGGCTCAATATTACACTGCAGAGAATTCAACCCAAGGTCAAGTTGCTGAAGCAATTCAAGGAATCAAAAACAGCAGTTATGCTTACCATAAGCTTCATCCATTATTTAAGCACAAAAGGAGATAATTTATTTAATTTTGTTTTTGACATGGTGCTTTTCATCTATACCTTGAGTCTAATATTTATATTTTGTTTTTTTTGTTTTTTTTTTTTAGTTCACTGGTGATTTTAAAGCCAGTGTTGGCTGGAAAGCTTTATGTAATGTGCAAGTTGCTATGCATTCAGTTCTGCTTGTCATATTATTGCTCTAAGTAAAACATCTTTCACAGCATTAAACTTGTTCTCATATCTTGCTGGTAAACAAAACTGAACTTAAAGCAGAGCCCAGAGAATTCAGGAAGAAAAAAAAATAGGTCTAGTTGTAGAAAAATACCTGAGATGTTAAACCCAATATACTTTTTAAAAAATAGCATTCTAATTTGCAGGAAACTTCCTTTCATTTGAGGAAGGCTATATTTATATTTTTCATTTGAAACATGAGTTTGGTCATCTCCAGTTAGTCTTGGGTAGACATTTGCTAGCAGTCCACAACCAGAACCATTGGCCCAGTTTTACATTATTGACAGGCTCTTCCCAAATGGCTTTTTTCTGGAATCTAGAGGAAGTTGCATGTCAGCGTTGTAGTGCATTAGTGTTGCTGTCAGCAATGCTTCCCCAGGGCTGTCTGCTTTCTGCCTGACTTCAGCCACTGCTGTCAATCTTTCAGTTTCACGTACCCTCAAATGGTCCCACCCTCCCTTGCCTATATCTCTTAGCAAAGAAAGATGAACTTTCTTAATTTAAGGAGAATGAGACATATTTAGTACAGTGAGTCCCTGTGTTGTTGATGATACAATGGGGATAATAGCCTAAATGTATTAGACTTGGATTTACTTATTTAGGATTTTTGTTTGTTTGTTTGAAGAGGAAAACCTAGACATTTTAATAGTTCGCTCTTTTAAATGAAGTTCACTCTAAAATAATGTGATTCAGTCAACCCATGGGAGTTGAAGCCAGAATGACTTGCATGCCACCTTCTAAAAGTATAACCATTGGGATCACAATGGTTGGGACGACAACGAGAAGGAAAATAGTGACTAGCTTTCTGTATCCATAATAGGACAGAAAATGCTAAAAATTATAATTATTAGGCCATTATAATAAGAACTATATTACATTTAAAATAAATGGAAAAAAAACCTACTTTGAAAAGTTTCTCTCTTTTATACTTATAAGTCAGGGTTCTTATGGTTTAAATTTTTGCTGAAACATGCTGCAACTTGGAAGCATCATATCTCTAAGAAAATTCAAAACTCCACACTTTTATCTCTTTTCTAGATGCTCATCTACTTTGACCAGATGTTTACTTTCCAGAAGTATTATGGAATTCAAACATTGCACCCATCTTTTTAATAAAACTTTCTCCTTCTGTCCAATGGGAACTTCCAGTAAGGAATAAAAAAAAAATCCTCATTAGTATTTCCCTTGTACCAAATCACTTCAGCAGTAAAGGAGAAAAAGTTCTTCCTCTATTCTAATACATTGATCTTCACAAAGGTTGAAAGATAATAAAATGTCTGATAAAAATGCATAGCTTTGACCCTTAAAATCTGTGTAAGTGAAAGGGGAGTGAACATTTCTGAATGCTAAAATCTGTACTACAATCATATTTTCTTGGCAGGCTGATTTAAAGAGCTCTATGTGACAGTCAAGTTATACTAGCCTTGACAGTACAACTGGGTGAAAGAGATTCAGATCTGTTTTTATATTTAATTGGAGTGTAAGGGTCAGACTGTCAGAGCAGGATACTTTTGCCAGTTGTCAGAGGCTACTTTGGAGAACACTAAATTAGAAATGCAGATACCTGACATTATTTTCAACCTGGCACCCAATTTATAAATTTGGGGAAATGGCTACATACCTGTATACATTATTTCTATCATCTATGGTTTAAGGAATTGATTGCATTACACTTGATGGGGGGTGGAAAGGAAGAAGGAAGGGATTACAGGTGAATGTGAGTGTCAAATAAGTACAACCCATACTGCACAACAGTCCAGAAGGTAGGTAACCATTATTGGACAAATTTATAGAGTAATATTAAATTAAAATGAAAATGTGTACATCTATGTACACATACATATATATTCCATGATCATGAGAAATATGTTCAAGTGGAGATATGTTAGAGTAGACTATCAAAACCAATAAGTTATACAATGTTTGTATTTGTTGCTAGTCTGAAATACATATTGAATATCAGAGATAAGTGCTTAGTACATTTTGCTGAAAGAACACAGTATTCTAATTCAGGAAAGTTAGTAATTAAAAGACTCGTCTGGCCATTTAATCTGACTCCCTGCCCCCACAGTCCTCTAATCTCTCCAAGAAGGAATACCTAGCTATCACTGGTACATTAAGCTCTTTCTTATGCTCAGGGGCTGCTACTCCTCCTCGACAGGGAGCCCCTCACAGTGTAAGACTCAAAACTGAATAAGCCTTGTGGGTGTCCTCCTTGTTCTTTAGGTCCTGCTTGCTTATTTGAGATCAACCCCTGTCCAGTTCTCACACGTAGATATTTGCCCTGCTCCTATCTAGTGTATAGATCTCATCAGAATAAAGTGATACTAGAATTTTTGATTGTGAGATCCATAAACTTTGGCATAGAATGTTTGCCTTCTTGGACTACCATTCACTATCTGCTACCCAATGCTCTGGATACTGTGCCTCGCCCACCAACAGGAAAACCCTTTTCTTCATCTTCTGACACAACCCACCTGCTTCCTGGTCTTTGTCCTGTGATGTAGCCTAACATTCTACTCCTTTCTAGTGGCTTTTCCATTCTTCTTCCTGCTGTATTAGGACTATCCTGCTCTTGTCTACCACTGATGGAATGCTGGCTCTGAATACCCACATCTTTTCAGAATTATATATCTAAAAATCCAATGGTTGTAGTTGGCTTATAACATTCAGTACTGAATATTTTGTGATATTGAAGGAAATTTTATAAATAATGTACCTATATATGTGTACATCATAAATGTGTGTTGTGTATGTGTATATTTCTTCTTCCTCTATACCCTACACCCTAGATGTTGTCGTATCTTAAAAAGGAGATGGCTCATTCCTAGTGGGCTTGACTTTTGATTCTGTTCATATGAGTTAAAGTTGACTTCCTAAAAGTCACACAAACATTAAGGAACGTGTCAGTTTACATTAGCCTCATCTGCCTCTTGGACCAGGCTGCCATCCCTGAGCTCTGACTGGGCACTTGCCTTGGGAATGCCAAGTTCACCTGCACTCATTCAGGTTCATTAGCTATGGGCTCAGAATTTGTCACTTCCATCATTTCTGGACTTGATCTACCACACTGCTGAATGTGAAAGTTGGCATATCATGTGGTCATTAAGGTGCCAGTCCATTAAACTTGGAAACAAGGGGGAATTAACTCACAATTCCACAAACACTGGCCACTGGGAAACCAGAGATGGGAGGGAGTTGCACAGAGAAGTCCCTCTTTCTCCCTTTTTCCCCATAAATGATTTCAAAGCATGTTTTCTCCATACAGCCCATTTGGAGAAGTTCTGCATGGTTATTGGACACATCTCTCAACTACTGTGTTTTTGTGGCCCATGTAAAGCAGGAGCAAGTACCACTAGGTTGTGATATTGCTTTACCTTCTTCCATTTTTCCTTAGTCTAGATGCCCTGATTTTGTACATCCCAAAGAAAGCTTCATCATTTTGAATTCCTTTCTGAGGCTCTGTTTTCTAGGGAACCTGGGCTAACACAGTTGTCACAGAATCAATATTTCTGCCACCCTTGAAAATTCAGCGTATTTATTCTAGTCATATGCAAGTTTAGAAAAAAATATATTTAGTTAAATGCTTATCTGAACACATGTTATAGAAAATTGTTGCATAAGAGAAATAGAAGCAAAAAGAAATTACTTTCCATATGTTTTCTAGACATTTTTTGGTCTTTCTCTGAGGCACAGTTTATTCTTCTAGGCCTTGTGTTCTTGCTGAGCTCAGTTGGACTTGGAAGTGCATATCAGGATCTTTTTTGTGTGTCCTATATTCTCTATTTATTATCTTGGGGCAGTAAAACATAGAGGTTAAGAGCAAGGCTCTTAGGTCACACTGCTTAGATCCAAATCCTGCCTCTGCTATTTAGGAGCTCTGGGCCTTTTGGCAAACTTCCTTACCTCACCATACCTCAATTTCCTCACCTGTAAAGTGGAGATAATCTTAGTATCTTATGGGACTGTGTTGTGGATTAAAGAAGAGAACGTATCTAAAATGCTTGCAACAGTGCTTAGCTCATATAAGAGTGATAATTTGTATTATTTCTTTTATATTTAGTCTCTGTGCTAAAATCGTAGAATATACTCAGGAAAAAAATGTCTGTCATTTCAAAATGGGAAACGATGTGCTACCCCTGTTCTATATTTATCTCCACCTAGAGGAATGGCATCATTGTGTTTGTTGCTAATTGTAAGAATCCACTGGGAGGAGGGGGGATAAAACGGTTCTCCCGTGGAACACCCTGAAGCCTAGGCTCTCAGAACCTACTTTCCTATATACACATGGATGTTCTCCTCCACAGTGACTAATGTTTCTTTTTTGGACACCACGTATGTCAGAATTCTGGGAATTTGATCCTGTTTGACAACCAACCATGGCATTTTCCTCATTCGCTGTGTAATGCTAGGTCACTGAAACTTTTTAACTCACTCTGCGTATCTGCAAATGGAAGATAATAATTCCTCACAGACTTATTTACTTATCATGAAGCACTTATTGTCAGCCACTAGGCTAGGACCTGTGGACACAAAGATAAATAAGGCATAGATCCTGTACTCAGCTTACTTATTACGAATAAAAACAGTTGCCACCAGTTTTAGACAAAGAAAATAGAGGTCAGAAAAGGCATGAAAACTGTCCAGGGCAACATGGCCAACGAAAGTGCCACATCTAAGAATTGGATACAGGCCTCTGCCCTCAAATCAGTGCTTTTCCTATGATATAATAATACTGCTCTACTTTTGTCAAAATTCAATAAAGTATTGTGGATAAAGTATTCTATAAATGTAAAGAGCTTTACGTATTAATTATATAGTGTTATTATCTTGAAATGTACTGTTTCACTTGTTTAAGCACTAGAATTTTCTCTTTCAGCTTTTAAGTGGAAGTACATTTCCCACAAGGAAGAGGAAGTTTTAGGTGGCAAAACAGAGTTTCACAAAAAGCCTTCATGTCAAGAATTCGACTGTGAAATAGCTTGCTTGCCACAATTGTTGTTGTTGTTGTTATTTGTTTTTTCTTAAGACAATGACTATTTCTTTAATAATAGATAGATAACTAAAACAAACATGCACTGGCTATTTTTAATGGTTTAATCTTAAAATTTCATTAATAATTTATTTCAATTAACATGCCAATAAAACTAAGACCAGGCACAGTATATAAGAGGGAGAATCCTCATTCAACCTATTTTGGGATGTTCTTGGGAAGTTTTATACTTCTATTTTTAAATTTTTTTTAAGTTTATTTATTTTGAGAGAGAGAGAGTGAGAGAAGGGCAGGGGCAGACAGTGAGAGAGAGAGAGAGAGAGAGAGAGAGAGAGAGAGAATCCCAAGGAGGCTCTACGCCATCAGTGCAGAGATGGACATGGGACTCAAACTCATGAACCTTGAGATCCTGAGCTGAGCTGAAACCAAGAGTTGGACACTTAAACAACTGAGCCACCCAGATGTCGCTGGTATTGGCAAATTTTAAATGGAAGCAGTTTGGGGAGGAGGGCTGGCAGCACCCTAATATGTGGGAGAGATTGGCACAATGATCACTGGATGCAGAGTGCCCCACATTCTGCCAGCTCAGTCAGGGATATTAGATACCTTGGAAATTGATAACACACCTCCAAACCAAATTGCACACTGACAGGTTGTTACCAGCTTCATCATGACCTAACCAGTGGATCCCCGGAAGCAGTCTAGAACAGGCTACCCTATTGAAATTGCACATATAAATCAGCTGAAGTAAAAACTCTTTTCATGACCCTGAAACATTTCTTGAGGTCTGGAACACATACATCTTTTAAGGTTTTTACTACTGACAGGGGGACATACCCACTCATTCCTAGAAGTCATACACTCTCGTATCCTTGTCTTTTAGGTGACAGAAAATAGCCTTTATTTTTGAAAAAGAATGTTATAATTTCTGTCCCTTTCTGTTTCAATTTTAGCTGAGGCCCAAAAAGGCCAAGGAGGAAAAAAAAAAAGTACGTGGTAAGTATTCTACATTACAAACCTCTCTTACATTATTACACACTTGAAATGGAGATTAGAAGCAAAAAAATAAAATAAAATAAAACAAAATTAAAATAAAATAAAATAAAATAAAATAAAATAAAATAAAAGCAATGGTTTTAGGACTTGTTGCTCAGTACCTAGATCACTGAGGTGGAAAAGGCTGGTATGGAAATAATTACTTTTGGAGAATATAGTTGGTATGTTATGGCAACTCTCTTAAATCTAATGAGGGGCTTTGACAGGAACACAGAGAATTTTTGTTTGCCATTGGAGTTAGGGAGAGTACAGGGTACTTGCTTTGAGTCCATGCCCGGAAAAGCTTAAAGGTGAGACACTGGTTGGTTGGTACCTGTTTTAATGAGAGAACATTGGTATGCCATTCTAAAGCTCAATTTAGTATTTGGTGCTAATACTAAATCTGTAATTTAATGTCATTGTTAAAAGCATGCAGAGTAAAGCTGTGACCATCAAGTCTTGAGTCTTGGCTCTCATCTCCGGGCCTTGTACCATTGGGTAAATCCATCTCCCGAGGACTCAGTTTCTTCAACTGTAAACTGAGGATAACAGTACCACTCTTCTCTTTTTGGGAAAGTTTAATAAGATAGTACATGCAGCAGTGCCTGCCCATAGTATGCACTCAGTAAAAGTCAGTTATTGTAATTATTATTACATTAGAACCCAGCTGTGCTTTCACTGAACAGGCAGAGGAGTATGTTTCCTGTGCGTCAGATATGGACCTTACGGAATGGGGCCAGCTTGGTCTTCATACATATATTTTTAAAGGGACTTTGTCCAAAAGTGTAATATGACAACAGAGAGGCGAATAGCTGGAAAACAGAGACTAATGAAATGACTGTAAGCTCTAAAAGGCACAAACTAATAAGAAATCTTCAGGAAAGAGATGTATAACAATTGGGGACAGGTCCCCAAGGAAGCTATGAGAGTATTCTATGAGAAAAAAAAGGTCTGTTTTAATTACCAAGCAAGCTCAGATCATCAGTGTGAGATCAAGAACATGCCAATTAAGCGGGATCTACCCTGCTGCTTACCTGTTCTCCTCACACACACTCTATGAATGGGTTAGAGACTTTAGCATGAGAGCCATGAGAAAGAAGTAGTGGCTTTTGTGATTGTGATAGAACAAGCAGGGCCAGGAAAAATGAAGTTGTTTTATTTTAAATTAAATTAAATTAAATTAAATTAAATTAAATTTTATTTTATTTTAAATTTGCAATCCATGATGTCTGGCTCTTTTAATCTAACCATTTGGTGTAAGATGTTGTTTTGTGTTTTTTCTATATGGAACGCTATAAAAAAAATCATCAATTAAGCTTAGCAAGTATCTTTTGAGTGCCTAATGTTGCAAGGTTCTGTGCAAAAAAGATGCTGTAACAAAAGTGATCCACTTATGTCCTGAATAAACTGCCATTCAGTAAAAGTTTCATGATATGTTTGGTTGGTTCAGTGACCGGGCATCATGCATATATCATTATAAAGTGTCAATTGTAGACTGTCACTATATAGGATAATCAGTGGTCGTACAACAGACAGCTTCTTATAAGGAATTCTCAGGTTTCTTAAAGGTAATTAAGTAGAACTAAATCTCTGTCAAATGTTTGAATAAAGGACAAAGGATGACTTCTGGTTCATACTTGAGTATCCACTCTGTCTACAGTAATAGTATTTAAATTGACAGTGCTTTTACAACCTCACCTCATGGACTCATCTTTCTTTAACTTGTTTTCAGTTTCAAAGGACATTTTAATATACCACTATACATGAGTTCTGGCACTGGAATATCACCAACCCTATTAATCAACTGAATCTGCTTGTGGTTTTCCATGATGGTGTCATTTTTTGAGTAATATGGAATCAGATAATCTCTCACTGATGATGTATCTCAGTAAATCACTCTCTGAGTGCTGATAACATAATGACAATAACATATTAGCATAATTCATCATCACATGTACCTTTGCTCTGGGGATGTTTTATTGTAATGTATAATACACTGGCTGTCACCCTGATGATGTATTACAGCAAGACTTCCTCAGGAAAAAAACGCCTTTTGATGGAATACTATTCATATCAGATGGTACTGCCCAGGGATAAACAGTTGAAAAAAGTTTGACTTCATTTGCTATAGAATCCACATGAAGGTCAAAGGCACTACAAATGGTAAAAGATAGTTTGAAGACAACAGGTATCTATCTCTCTGTTATAAAACAGTTTCTAAAAGTTCAATTTTTGGTTCCGAGTAGGTTACAGCAGGTTTTTATCCCTAGTAAATATTTAATATCCACAGCACTGACACTATGCAATGGAAGTTTCTACAGCCTGGAGTACTACTCAGTGAAATGACACTCTTAAACAAGATGTGGAGCTTGCTTGGGGCAGAAGTGAAGTGACTTCCAAGGACAGATTAAAAGTGAATGCAATATATTATAATACCTTTCCTGCAGTTTTGCCCCTTGAGCTACCCCATAGAATATTAGAGATGAAAAGGACTCATAGATTCATCGATTTCATGGCCTAGAGAGAGTAAGACTTACTCTAGGTCACACAAAAGTGAGGGGTAGAGGCAGAACCAGACACTAGGTTTTTTGATAACTGTTTCAGTGCTTGATATAAGATAATCAAAGTTAACTGTGGACCATTTGCAACTTAAATAGCTAAAATAGGGTACAAGTATGGGGCTAATATGCTGAGCACAAAGTTCTTTATTTCTGTTACCTTTGATGAAGACCTTCATCAAAACAATGTCTACTTGACCAAGCACAAATATAACCATCCACTAGAAGAAAATGATGATGATGATGATGATGATAGCTAACACTTACTGAGCGCTTACTGGACACTGTAATAGACATTTTGCAAATATTACCTTATTTTGTTCTTTCAATTTGTCGAAACACTTGCCCTGAAGCACGGATTCCAGAAAACAATGGTCTTAAATCAGCATATACAATCTTAAATCTTATCAACATCATTTTTTCCTTCTAAAACAAAATCCTTGTTCAACAGTGAAAAACACAAGGCTCATGTGTCTTTGATGCAATCACTTTTGCTGATAATTATGTCCATGAAATCCTCGTAGTTATATTTTCTAAATAGAAGAAACAATTGTTCCCCAGAAGATGAGGCATGATCTTGTTTTATGTATTCTAGAAAAAAGGCTTTATTTAAACATATACTGGTGCTGCTGATCCTGACCTCTGAATTTCCCTGCCAACAATTTATGTGCCTCCCCTTGTTTAGCTGATGTTGTTTAGCATCTTCCCAGGATGCCTAATTTAAATGATAAGGCACCCACACTGGCAGGTCCTCTGTATCTCCTTATGTTCTACCAGGGCAGAGCACTTCATACGTGCTCAATCTTCTCTGCAAATGCCTATCTCACTGAAGCAGACAGTATTTTCCTCATTTACTTTCTTTATTATTATCAGATCATCATAGAGCCTTGAGAAGGGCCACTTAGCAACCACACATGTCATCCTCTGAATCACCATCATAGCTGCAGTGTAAACATGCCAGCTGACCCTAAGAAACATTAATAATATTACAGTTTTTAATATCTCAATAGATGCTCATAATGCTTCTCTTATTTCTAAAGGTCAGGTAACCACTGGTAATGGCGGAGTGCACAAAGGATAATAATCTATTGGGTAAAATGTGTGATTTTGTGAAGAGACTACCCACATGTATTTTTTAATTTGGAAAACAACAGGGCAGAAAATTGAGGTCACTGATAACTGAGTTACAGTAATCTGAGTATGAATGGAAAAGCATAATGTTTCAGAAAAGTTTTTCAGCAACTTTGGGCTACTATGAAAAGATGTCACTATAAATCAAAAGCAAACAAGTCACACACAGAGATGTTTCAGTGCTTTTTACAAGGCATTGTAAATCACATAAATTATTCAGAAAATGGCAGTGAGGTCCAGGAGAACGCCTGAGCTAGCTGAGGATTCAGGACTGAAGGGTCAATCGGTTTAGGACAAGAATGGCCTTTTTGAGATTTATGGTATTACTGGCAACTCTACCATAAAAAGGCTTGAGTCAGAAAACAGAAAAACAAAAAAACCACAAAAACTAAAGAAACCAAAACAGCACCAAAGCCTTGTGTTTGAAATGCCCTCCAAGCATCCTATTAAAAACTTCTGATCAAATACTGGTTATTTGAAAAAGGTTTACTACATACGCCAGAAGTACTTCTTAATAGTCTATCATTGAAAAAGGTTTACATACAGAATAAAGGAGTTAATTGTATTCAGACAGAAAACTTTGGTATAACTATTAAGAACAAGAAGAGAAAAGACAGATGAAAATAATGTTTTTATAAATTTGGCAGTAGGACACAATCTGAATAGAAAAGAAATTCCCATACAGTCAAAAATGTGCTGACAATGGATTCAATGTTTTATAACATAAACTCTCCAACGTTGGAATAGAGAGAGTAGGGCCATGCAGACTGTGGAAATCTCTCCATAATACCTTTGACACCAAAATAAACTCAGATCCAAGAAAACATCATAGTTTTTTGGCAGAGCATGAAACCAGCAATCATTTCCCCAGTTCTCTGAGTCATTTCTATGGTGGCTCTTCTCTGGGTTTAAGGAAATGGTCACTTTCTTCACAAAACAAGTTTGTGTAGTTAAAAGTTCAAAGTCAGTATATCAGAAAGGGCTAGAAGTGAATTTTCTCTGTTTTTTGTTTTGTTTTGTTTTGTTTTTTGTTTTTGTTTTGTTTTTTGTTGTTTTTGCTCAGGATGTCATGTGGTTTGTGCTCTTCCAAACCTAATCATGTTCACATCAATGTTAATATAAGACTACTGCTTCAGTGGATATTTTAGTGCAAGAAGATAAATAAGTTGCTATGTGAGTTGGGTGTTAGGCTTATTAGAATATGAAATTCAAATAAAAACTTTTCCTCAAGCAAGAATTTTATGATACTATCTAAAGCTCAGAGATATTTTAGTATGTGAATATATATATATATAAAAGTCAACAACCCTTCCCTTAATCACACCCATATCATTTGTTTTATGAGATGATTTACTAGGCTTTTTATGTATAATTCAGATGTAAAAAAACAAACCAACAAAAAATAAAATGGGCTAAAAGAGCTTTCCATTTTGACTCTAAAAATCAAGCTAAGTTGTAAAGGACCCACAATAGCTAAAACAATCTTGAAAAAGAACAAAGTGGACTCATACTACTAGATTTTAAAATTTATTATAAAGCTACAATAATCAAGACAGTACGGTATTATCATAAAAATAAGACACATAGGTCAATGGAATAGAATTGATAGACCAAAAATAAATTATCATGAATAAATATTTTTGTTAATTGATTTTAGACAAAGGGGTCAAGACAATTCAATGGGGGAAAATAATTTTCAACAAATCGTGTGGGACAACTGAATATCCACATTCCCCAAGAATGAAGTCAGATGCCTATCTTACACCACATGCAGAAATTAACTCAAAGTGGACCACAGAACTAAATGTAAGAGCCAAAACTAAAAATCTTAGAAGAAAACACAGGAGCAAATCTTTGTGACCTTGGGTTAGCCAATGATTTCTTAAACATGACACCAAAAGCACAAGTGCTCAAAGAAAAATAGATACGTTTTACTTCATAATTAAAACTTTTGTGTTTCAAATAACGCCATCAGGATAGTGATAAGACAACTAACGGAATGTAAAATAATATTTGCAAATTATCTATCTGCTAAGGGAATTGTATCTAGAATACATAAACAACTCTTACAACTCAATTATATAAAGACAACTGGATTTTAAAAATGAGCAAAGGATCTGAGCACACATTGTTCTAAATAGGATACATGAGTGGTTAATAGGCACATGAAAAGAAGGTCAACACCATCAGTAATTAGGGAAAGTCATAATGGCAAGCCCCTTCACACCCACTAGAATGGCTATAATCAAGAAGGCATTAATGCTGTTAGTGAGGATGCATTGAAATTTGAAACCTCATTCATTGTTGGTGGAATTGTAAAATGGTGCAGCCATTTGGAAAACAGTTTGACAGCTCTTCAAAAGCTAAACAGAGTTACCATGCTTTAAGTCTACCATGACCCAGCAATTTGACTTCTAGGTATATATCCAAGAGAAAGACAAACATATGTCTACTCGTAAACTTGTACATAAAAGTTCATAGCATCATTATTCATAATAGCCAAAAAGTGGAAACAACTCTAATGTCCATCACTGATGGTTGGCTACAAATATGGTATATCCATATGATGGAATATAATTAGTCAGTAATAAGAAATGAAGTATTGATAATGCTACATCATGACTTTGAAAGCATTATGCTCAGTGAAGGAAGTCAGTAACAAAAGGCTACACATAATATATTCTTTCGTTAGTGTGAAATGTCCAGAACTGGCAAATATATAGAGAAAGAAAGTAGATTCATGGCTGCTTACGGCTGTGGGGGAGTGGGAACAAGATGGGGAGTGAATGCTAATGAGTACAGGGGTTTCTCTTGGGGATGATGAAAATGTTCTAAAATTAGTAGATTATGGTGATAGTTACAAAACTCTGTAAATATATGAAAAATTATTGACTTGTATATTTTAATGAGTGAGCTTTTGGGTATATAAATTATATATTATTAAAGTTATTAAATAGAACACAGCAATACAAAGACTGGCTCACTTAGCTCCTGGAACGAGGTTCTGAGTTTCCAGCAGCTCATTTGCAGCCCAGAGTGGATGCCAGGAGGAACCATGGAGCTCCATCTTCACCTGGAGTCAGAGCTATGGAGACACCTATTCACCTTCCTCACAGGTCCCTCCTACAAAGCTGATATGCAAAAAAACAAAACCAAAACCAAAAACAAACCAAAACCAAAACCAGAACAAAAAAAAATCCTAGCTTCCAGAAGAAAATTAATTTTTGTATATCTAGCTAAAATCAAACATGCTTTTCAGCCCATCGTTGATATTAATGGAAATGAACATACATCTTACTATGACACTGGAAGGACCAACTGTTTGCTGTACCATATTTCCTGGGACTTGTGAATAAGCCAAACATCACGGATGTTAGAATGCACACAAACGATTTGGCCAATCTCTAATATAAACATCAAAGTTTACTATTTTATTCTGTGAACTTTCATATGACTTCATAAGGCCACATTATCTGCAGATGGTACTATTTGGCAAATTACATTTACTTCAAATGATATTTGTTGTTATGAGTTTAATGTGTGTAAACTAAACAAAAATTGTTAGATCTTTTGATTATTTTAAGTTATGAACTGTTACAGCAAATATATGGCATGTCAAGATTCACAGAAGAAGAGAACTTTGAAGAAATAAAAGTAAAACTATATACAGTATTTAAAACTTGATATAAGCTATATATTTAGCTTACTCAATGAATAATTACAAATTTAAATATACAGAAAAAATCAACATCTTCTTTTAGGACAGAAAGTAGGGCTCTGTTGTGGATAAAAGGAGACAAATACCATATGATTTTAGTCATAGGTGGAATTTAAGATATAAAACAGATGAACATAGAGGAAAGAAAAAGAGAGGTAAAACATAAAATAGACTCTTAGCTATAAAGAACAAACTGAGCATTTTGGAAGGGATGCAGGTGGGGCATGTGTGATGGGTATTAAGGAGGCACTTGTGATTAACATCGGGTGTTGTATGTAAGTGATGAATCACTAAATTCTACACCTGAAACCAATTTACCATATATGCTAACTAGAACTTAAATGTAATCTTGGAACAAAAACAAGGAGCTTTACTCTTTTAATGACATAATTGTTTCTTTAAAAAATTTTTTTTTAACATTTATTCATTTTTGAGAGACAGAGCATGAGTGGGGGAGAGGCAGAGAGAGAGGGAGGCACAGAATCTGAAGCAGGATCTAGGCTGTGAACTATCAGCATAGAGCCCGACATGGGGCTTGAGCTCAGGAACTGTGAGATCATGACCTAAGCCGAAGTTGGACGCTTAACCGACTGAGCCACCCAGGCGCCCCAATTATTTCTTTCTTATATTTAGAAGTGGGTCAAAGTACAAGTAGATTTTTTAAAAAGTAATCTCATTCAAAAAAGAAGTAGGCGTTACTTTTTTTAAAAAAGTTATAACGTCATGTGAAAAAGAACCATATTATTAGGTGGTTTATATCAATTTAAGTAAATGATGGTAGAAATAATACTGTTCTTTGACCTAAATTGAAGTCATGAAAGACAAATAGAAGTAGAAAACCACATATCAATAACTGAAGAAACATACTCCAAAAAAATAAGGTGTTTTTTCTTAAAGAACATTGAAATACATGACTAGAAATCTGCACTGGCAATTACCATATGCCATCGGAGGAAGACGGAATCATACTTGATACTTACAGTAGACTGTGTTATTTGGTCACAAGTCTGCCTTTCCTTCCTGTGCTGACCATTGGTCACTGTGAGAGAAGCATAGTTCTTCGCCCCAGTGACTTTCATCTTGGCCCAAGACCTGCCTGGCCAATGTAACGTTAGGTAGACAGGTCACACCCAACCAGGGCTTTCTTTAATATGCTTGCATTGTTTGGCTCTCACTCTGGCCCTCCTGCCTACACCATGAGAAGTGATGCCCCAGAGAGCTGCTGCTCCTTCAACCTGGGTCCCAGAACGAGAAATGGTGGAGCAAAGCTAAACCTAACAAACATTTCAAGCTGAACTATCACAGCTGACCTGCAGCCTCATGAGTGAGAAATAAAGGCTTGTTGTAAGCCACTGAGATTTTTTTTGTTGGGAGTGGGAGGTGGGGGGGTGTGGGGGTGTGGGGATTGCTTATTATGCAGCATTATTATGGAAATAGCTTTTTTGTTTGTTTGTTTGTTTTCCCAACCTTTCCAGAATACTAGAAATGTTAATGATGGCAACAAAATTATACAGCATCTGCTATAAAAGAAACTAAGTGGAGAGGTGTACCTCAAGCCTAGAAAGGAAAATAGAGTACAAAATAACTTAATGCAGGGTCTTTCCTCAACAGCCCTCAGAATCTCATTCTGAAACAGGGAATACGCTTATTGCATTGCATTATATTATAATCTCTGACAACTTAAAACACTTGCTTCCAGTTTAAACTTCTTGAAAATGGTAGTATTTTTATTTATTTATTTATTTATTTATTTATTTATTTATTTATTTCCAATATATGAAATTTATTGTCAAATTGGTTTCCATACAACACCCAGTGCTCATCCCAAAAGATGCCCTCCTCAATACCCATCACCCACCCTCCCCTCCCTCCCACCCCCCATCAACCCTCAGTTTGTTCTCAGTTTTTAAGAGTCTCTTATGCTTTGGCTCTCTCCCACTTTTTTTTTTCTTTCCTTCCCCTCCCCCATGGGTTTCTGTTAAGTTTCTCAGGATCCACACAAGAATGAAAACATATGGTATCTGTCTTTCTCTGTATGGCTTATTTCACTTAGCATAACACTCTCCAGTTCCATCCACGTTGCTACAAAGGGCCATATTTCATTCTTTCTCATTGCCATGTAGTACTCCATTGTGTATATAAACCACAATTTCTTTATCCATTCATCAGTTGATGGACATTTAGGCTCTTTCCATACTTTGGCTATTGTTGAGAGTGCTGCTATAAACATTGGGGTACAAGTGCCCCTATGCATCAGTACTCCTGTATCCCTTGGGTAAATTCCTAGCAGTGCTACTGCTGGGTCATAGGGTAGGTCTATTTTTAATTTTTTGAGGAACCTCCACACTGGAAAATTCATTTTTTGAATTTTTTAAAACTTCAGAATTTTTGAAATTTTGAAAATTTCAATGAAGTTCATTTTCAAAAAATGAAGAATTTTTGAAAGCTTCATTATGGCCCCTGTGTCCAATAATATTTTAACAAATATAGAACCACCTGTACTTCTACACAGAAAACTGAAGACACAGATAGAGATAAGGCAGTTGTAACATAGCACAAATGTTATCTTTGGTCTTTACAGTGAAGGATCTAATGCAGACTGAAATACATAAAGCACTTGAAAAAGATGTAATTGAAGAAGAAAATAAAATAAGACCCCTGACATTAAGAATGGAGACAGGATACCATGCCAGTAATTAAAGTTTAGAAACATAACTTTTTATGAGTGGGAGAGATACTGCAGGGGAAAGGACTTTCATTTGTCCTCTTCATGCACCATAAGAGACAAAAAGCCTGACACACAAATCATTGAAGGTGAAGTACAAGAAAGACTTTCTGCCAGATGGCTGTAAACAACTCTCAGAACCATAAGAGTCAGACACAGAATTTTCTCCACAAAATATGGGAGATGTTTTTTGCTGTGCCACAGGTAAACAATGTATACCCTAAAGCCAGGGAGGGTAGGAAGATATTTACTAACAGATGCCAAAGAATAGAGAATCCAAGATCCAGTGTTCCCTGATGGTTATAAATGCATCTCTTTACTATAATTCTGAGTGATTTCAGGGAAAACACTGGAAATCTCATTGAGGTATAAAGCTATAGGCACCATGTGTCAGTATAAACAAATGTGGGTACAAAAGCCAGGAAAGATAGTGCATGTCAGCTGTAAACATATCAGTGAATGAAACCAAAAGGTCTTGTGCATTAGAGAGATGTTAATAAATTCACAGGCTGAGAGCTGTAATAAACATATCCTGGCAAATTATAGTCTGGTCCTGCCCCTATAAAATCAGGCATATGTTTAGAGTATGAATTTCAAAAGACTTTCAGTATGTCTCATTGAATCTTATATAGCATTTGCACATCTCATTTATGGCTGTGATTGCGAGTTCCTTGGAGACAAAGGACAGATCTTATTCCTGTTTCTCTCTCCAATTCCTAATACCTGCCATATACCAGGAATGCAATATGTTTTTTTGTGAAAGAGAATATGGAAATAATATGGAAAGAGGGGCAAAGTAGGAAGAAAAGAAGGAAATAAAGGAAGTAAGGGCAGGTAGGAAAGGCAGAGTATTGATCATTAGCAATGAGTCCAAGCTATTAGATGTCCAATAGATGACCCTTAATATCCAGATAATTCCTTCCTCCAGTCAGTGTTAGAAGAGTTTCCTCCTCTTATCTTTCTCCATGAAGCTGATGTGATGACACATCATAAATGAATAACTATATTCATTTATAACTTCTGAATGTGCTTTGGAACTGTTGAATAAATGTAATGATTGAGAATGTAAGCTATATTGCTCATTAAAGTAGAGAATGTGCAGATCTTGCTTGTATTACTTGTCATAATTTTTTAGCAAGAATATAAATCTTGGGGTAATACCATTTGCTATTCTAGAGCTTAAGGATTTACCAAAGAATGTACATCAAAGGAGGTAGACAAATAGTGGTTAAAGCTTGTGGACTCTGCAACATGTATGTGAATCTTAACCTTGCATTTTATTATTTGTATAAACTTTGGCTAGTTACTTAATTTTCTTCATGCTTCAGTTTTCCTGTATGTCAACTAGTGATAATAGTACCCGCAGTAGTTATTATCAGCTGTTTACAAATACCTTTTCTTCCTCTAGGTAAATGGAGAGATTATTTTTGCCCACTTCTTTGAAGTTAGGCATGGCCATATGACTTGCTTCAGTCAACAAAACATAAGCAGAAATTATGGGTATCACCCCCCTGCCCCCATCAAAGCTTTTAAAAATCAACATGTTATTTGTCATTTTCTTTCTCATTGTTAAAGTGACTGGAGATATTCCAGGTGGTGGAAGCACTGATATACTGTGTCTCCATGTGACAACCAAAGAGCACAATTTCTACCTGTAGAATATGAAAGACTGAGCAAGAAATAAACCTTCATTGCATTAAGCTGCTGATATTTGGAGGGTTATAGGTCACTGCTGTATAACGTACCCCATTCTGCTATGATACAGCAATTTCACTGAGTTATTTTATATGCATTTGAAGAAGCAAACACAAGCACATCTTTAGAAAGCACTCCATAAGAATTAGATATTATTCTTATTTTAGGCTGTTGCTGCATTGAAATGGCACACACATTAGCTGCATTTTTGCCTACATAATTTTGCTCACCTCTTCATTTGGCTGCAGTTGTATAATTCCGTAAAGAGAAAACAAAGGAAATTCAGACTTTCCCCTAGCGCGACTGGTTAAAATTTGGTTTCATTAGTAGTTTAGAAAATAATTCTTTCAGTTTAATAACTTTCTATTAAAGTTTAATAACTTGATATTATGTAAATTTTTGTGATGGCTGCTAAATTTTTGTGATGGCTGCTAAAATTTACCAAGTTTCTCTATTAGCTATTATAGGAAAACTTGTTCTTTGCAGTACTGTTATAGAATTGTATCCTACAAACACGGGAATTGTGATAAATTCTGTTTCGCAAAATACCCATTAAAAGCAAAAGGAAGGTATGGTGCTTTATATATATACATATTTTATAAGCAAACACCACTCCCATTGTGGGACTCAATCTCATGGCCCTGAGATCAATAGTCCCATGCTCTACCGACTGAGACAGCCAGGTGCCCCTCTGATATACATATATATATATTTTTTTTTCCCCAAAATTTTTTTACTGGTTATTTATTTTTGAGAGAGAGAGAGAGAGAGAGAGAGAGAGAGAGAGAGAACGAGCACATGTGGGGGAAGGGCGGAGAGAGAGGGAGACAGAATCCAAAGCAGGCTCCAAGCTCTGAGCTGTTAGCAGAAAGCCCGATGTGGGGCTTGAACTCACGAACCATGAGATCATGATGTGAGCCGAAGTCACATGGTTAACCGGCTGAGCCACCCAGCTGCCCCCCAATGTATTTTTGACAAGAGAGAACTTCTGTTCCAATTGGACTTTGATAAAAACTGACTACTTAAAGTTTTCCATATCTGGTGACTGAAAAAATTTTGAACAGACTAGTTTCTGGCTTCCTCCCTTTCAGTCCTTATTTCTTTTTTGCTACTGACATTCTTTGAGGGCTGGGTATTGCAAGGCATGTTTAATCATGATAATGTTTCTGGCCCTGCACCTTTATATCATCTTGCGGTGATTCAGCATGAGGTGGGTGGAGGGGTATTTATGGAAACCATTCCTATCACAGGTGGCTAGCAATAACATTACTATATGTGGAAATGACTGAGAAACACATGAATAAATCCCACTGAATTAAAAACAAATGTATCCCCAACTCAACTTTCTGATAACTGAATTTCCCAAATGCTCACGGTCACTCTAACACTAGGAGAAATGTTATGGAAAGTAAGCCAGTCAGAGCAGAGTCAGCAATTTTAACGAACTGCAGTTAGTATATCTTCCTTTTGCAAATTTTATAATAGATGATCACAAGAACACATTTCTATAGCTCTTCTTAGGTTCTTACAAGGAACCTCTAAAACTTAATCTTTATTAACTTCTCATAAAAATTTTTCTATTCTTATGGATTATTTATTCTCATATTCATCCATCCATTCATTCATCTGTTCATTAATTAGAAAGTATTCATTGAATACCTAACATACATTGAACATACAAATATGTATGTTCACCCATTCCCAGTGAACATATACTGGAGAGGTGGACATGTATATAATGAGCAGTAAATCCAGGGAATAGCAGATACTATTTATTTTTATCCAATAAACATTAACCAAACTATTTCTTCTTTTTTGAGCTGAACTAGAATTGTGTTGGGTAATCCACCTTACTCCACAAAAACATGTCCACAAAACCATTGGTGGTAATTCTGTTCTCTGTCTGCAATAGATTTAGGCGTGGGTATTAGCCGACGTGACAGGAGGGGAAGTCTGCTGAGGGGCTTCTGGGAATGCTTAGTGAACAATTCTTCTTCCTCTTACTAGAACTGCAGTAGCCACTTGCAACCAGAAAGAGAGCTAAGCTGCACACAGAGGGGCACAACAGTACTACGGAAAGAAGTACATAAGGCATTTTGTGGGGCTGGTGAGCAGCCGAATTAATCAACCCTCGAGCTACCATGCCCCTGGACTGACAATGCTTCAGGGAATTTAGAATTCAAAAAGAAAATTTTTAATAAGCTAGGAAACTTCAAATTAAACTGTGACAAGCTATTTTTGCCAGCTACTCTCCTCTCTGTAAAATTGTGAAGTTTCATTTTTCATTACTTTAATTCTGGTCCAAATATGAAAAGCAACCGAATGCCTCAGAGGGTGATTTGATTATCCTTTTTATAGTTACTACATCTGCACTAATGTTTGGGGGGTTATTATGCTGTTTATTTTCTATAATTTTTCCCAATTAACAGTTATTACCAGGAGCTATCTTTGTTGAATGAATGTTACTGCATACATCAGAGAACGTGTAGTGACATAAGGCAGACAACTATAGAAAAGGTATCTTTTTTACACAATGGTCAGGAACTAAAATATCACCTGAATGCAACTAAAATTATATATATATTCATAAGAGCATAGTGTCAATAAAGGCTGAGTTCTCTGATATGAATTTAGCTTAATTAAAAATTGTAATTTAAACATATTCTAAGACCTTTTTTTTTTTTCTTAAAGGGAAAACAGATTTTTCTAAAGGTTTCAGACTGAATAAAAAATGCAGATATATCCAATAAAAATGGTATCTGGGAAAGTGCTATAATAAGTTTATATAAATCTTAAAAGAATGTACTCAAAATGGAAGGGAAGGTTTTGCTGTTTGTTATTAAGATGTAGTCAGGCTCTAGGCAGTTGCTGACATTTGTTACCTTTCAGCTGTAACTAGGTGGGTTATCTCTATGTTTATAAATTCTCACAGTCCAATATGAGAGAATGCATTTTGTTTTGAACAATTGAGTAGTGACAGACAGGCTGTCCATAGAGTATACAGATGATAGATCAAGAGGAAAATGAGCTCTTAGATAGTTTTTCAGTGTCCTTCACTGGAGAAATAGCCACGTGACATGTGTGGTGTACACGGTGGGCCTCCGTGTTCGCATTCATGCTGCTGGAAAATGCATGGCTTGAGCTAAATGCGCCCTGTATTGAGCCCAAATGATTCGACCACAATTTAATAGGGAGGTCATTACTTCTGCAAAAGGATTTTCAAGATAAGCAGTGAGGAGTCAGAGTCTACAGACGAAATTGAGACGTTACTTGCTCAGCATTGTAAAATTGTATGGCAGTATAGATAGATATTGATTGTTCTTTATGCCAATAAGTAGAAGGGTCGATTAAAAAAGAAAGGCGTGCTTTAGGTGGGTTGTAAGTACTAACACTTCTAGATATCCTTATTAAACCCTGGGGATTATTTACTTTCCTTAAATCATTTTAGTTTTAGCATCCAATGGTGCTCTGAAAAATGATCTATTGAGGGATCCGAGTTGAGACATTTCACCATCATCACCACTCCTTTGACCTGTTTAAAGTTATGAGGCCTTTCATCACACCATTCACCTTCCTTTGATAGATCAGAGTTGTATATGAGAGCTGGCTACTGACTCATAGCCTGTCGGGTGATCTGAGAAGTAATCTCTGTAAGAAGGAAAGAAACAATTATTTCAAATCGTTGAATTCGATGGGCTGACCATTATTAAGAAACATTTTGGCTGCTTTTACTCCTGAGAGGCAGCCTGTAAGACTGCTCACACCTGTGCCATCGGCTATTACCAACGTTCAACCACTAGGCGTAGAAGTACTAAGCTGAGGAAGCCTTATGGGATGGCTGTAGCAAATCTTACGATAAATAGAGGCCAAATATATTTTTAAACGACATATGTAACATAATTTTGTAACAAATGATTCAAATTATACAGAACTGTTTACAGTAAAATGTGTTAGCTCCTCCTCATCTTTCTCCCCATCAGTTAACAACTGTTGGGCTTGGTGAGCACCACACCAACTCTGTTTCAGCATATTTTGCTTCTTCATTTGTAAGGTCATATTTCATTCAAAACAGATCAGTGCATCAGCTACCTGAGTAGCTTAAAAAGCCTTTGCAATGTGAATAGCTCAAAAAGCCTTCAAGTCACAGATTCATTCATTTGACAAACATACACAAATTTATACAAATAGAATTATGCTCAAAATTTAAATTTCAAATATGTTTTTAAATTTTTTCATTTAATATGTTCTGGAGCTCTTTCCAAGTCAATCCATTAATATCTGCCTCATTATTC
This sequence comes from Panthera leo, assembly GCF_018350215.1. Taxonomy (NCBI): domain Eukaryota; kingdom Metazoa; phylum Chordata; class Mammalia; order Carnivora; family Felidae; genus Panthera; species Panthera leo. Next base: position 45,517,619 of record NC_056687.1, on the reverse strand, counting down.
TTAATGTCTGCATAGTATTTCATAATATGAATGTGTAATTATAGCCACTTACAACACATGGATGGAGCTAGAGAGTCTTGTGCTAAGTGAAATAAGTCAGTCAGAGAAGGACAAATACCATATGATTTCACTCATATGTGGAATTTAAGAAATGAACCAAATGAGCAAAGGGGAAAGAGAGAGAGAGAGAGAGAGAGAGAGAGAGAGAGAGAGAGAGGAGAGAGAGAGAAACCAAGAAACAGACTTTTAACCACAGACAACAAACTGATGGTTACCAGAGGGGAGGTGGGTGGGGGATCGGGGAAATAAGTGCTGGGGATTAAGGAGAGCATTTGTAGTGAGCACTGGGTGTTGTGTGAAGTGCTGAATGTATAATTATTAATTTAAAATTCCTGTATTGAAGATATAATATTTACTTTGTTTTTCTCTGTCATAAACAATGCTGCTATCAATACCCTGTATGTAATTCTTTGTTTTCACGTGAAAGTATTTCTGCAGAAGAGGGCCCTCGTTAGCTAAGAGTTGCAAATTGAAATTTTGAGATACTGTCAAATGCTCTTCAAGACAGATTTATCAATTGGTACTCCTACCAATAGTGTATGAAAGTGCCTATTTCCATTTATCACTGCCAGCTCTGAATATTATAAATCTTTCAAATTTCTGCCTATGGTTGAAGATACAATCTTGTTGTTTCAGTTTGCATTTTTCTGATTACTAGTGAGGTTGAACAAGTTTTCATATTTACAGTCACTTGAATTTCATCTTTGATGAAATGTTCTTTCTTTTTCCATTTTTTCTATTTGGCATTTGCTTTCTTCTCTTGATCCATGAACCAAATGTTGTATCACTTTTGTCTTACCTACTTACTTTTGCCTTTTATTAACCCAGTGGTGATTCTGTATATTTTCCTGTGTACGTGTGTGGTAGAACAGTTATAAAAAAATGCTTAATAGATTTTCATTACAAAAGTAAAAATACAAAGATTTTTTTTTTACTTTTTCATTTTTGTGGAAGGTACTTTTATTACTTTTTAAAAGTTTTATGTATTTATTTTGAGAGAGAGAGAGAGAGAGAAAAGAGAGGGAAAGGGAGAGAGCAAGTGGGGGAGGGGCGAAGAGAAGGAGATACAGAATCCCAAGCAGGCTTTGCACCATCAGCACAGAGCCCAATGTGGGGCTCGAACTCAGGAACCGTGAGATCATGACCTGACCTGAGATCAAAAGTTGGACACTTAACCAACTGAGCCACCAGGAGCCCTGTAGAAAGTACTTTTGATTTTATGTCTCCTTTCATTTAAAACACTTCAATATGCAATATGAAAAAAAAACCCCACTTCATTATGCAAATATTTGGACATTGACATGTAAACAAACCATGACAGTATAATTAAATCATGTCTTTTTTTATTTTTAGGTTCAATGCCTTTATTTGAAATTACTAAATTACTGAGAAGTTGAGGAACCCAATGGTTTTTTCACTTTCACATTTGTCATTCAGCAACACTCAAGTACTTATGTGGTAAACAGTAGACATATAAAAATAAATGTCTCCCTGAAGGAACTAGCAGTCTAACCAGAGAGAAAGTCATGTGCACACTTGTTGAGAGATCCCAGAGAACATGGGCCATGGTTGGGTGTATCTCCATGGTATATTTGTGGGCCCAGCCTGCCAGAAGTCTGTTTCTTTAAGAAAACTCTCTTGGAGAAAGCACAATATAGGATAAGGGAGTGGGCATTATGACACTGACATGTTAAATGAATTCTGAGACATCAAAAAATGGAGATGAGTCTAAACATATTGTGCCAGGGGCTATAATTTCTTTGTCCACTCCCACCCCTGGGTTTATATTTGAGTTGTTTGTAGACTTGAGCAGGGAAGGAGGAAGGGAGAACTAAAAGTCAAAATGACAAGAGATATTTCATTAAAACCCTAAAAGATAGCGAGGATACAAGAAGTACTTTGGACTCTCTGTCATCTAGTGTAACTATGAGGAAGTGAAAGCAACTCTTCTGACCATTTCACAACAGAAAGTTGTGCAGCACCATTTCCCAAAATAGGTGCCATTGAAAATAAATTGCTAGTATGAGACAAGCAAAAGATTATATGGTCAAATAACTTTGGGTCACAAAGGGTTAGAAAATAGCCCTAATGTTGAGGCTTCTGAGTGCTTTTAATAAGTTAATATGCCTTGGTGAATCAGCAACAGAGATATATAGAACTAAAATAACTTAAAAAGAGACCCTCTTTGGGGTTCCTGTGGAAGCCTTTCTCAAAGAAAGACACTTTGGCGTATTATGGGGTCTGGTACCTCTATGTACATGCTACAGATTCCCTTCTACTCATGTTCAAGATAAGATGAAGGTAAAAACCAAAATAGCTGAGGTTATTTACTCTTAGGTGTATTTAAAAGCAAATGATTGACTAGGGACTGAATTAAACATCTAATTATACTCCAGTTAATGATTCTTTCATTAAGCATGTGCCATAATATAGTACATTAATTAGGCGTGAGTTACTTAGTGTTACTTTTAAACAGTTTCTTGCAACCTTGTTTATCATGCCCACCAGTACCACAGAATGCATTCACATATATCAAGCACTTTTTCTCTCTCTGTAAGTGCTCTTCTATGCATTCTTCCCTTTTAGGGTTGCTCAGAAAGCCTTGGAATTTTCCTTTACAGCTTTCTTTATTTTTTTCTCACATTTGTGCTATAGGAATGCTGTTGGCTCTATATTAAGAATACACCTAAAATAAAAAATAGAGCTACCCTATGACCCAGCAATTGCACTCCTAGGTATTTATCCAAAGGATAAAAAATGCTGATTCGAAGGGGCACATGTACCCCAATGTTTATAGCAGCACTATCAACAATAGCCAAATTATGGAAAGAGCCCAAATGTCCATCGACTGATGAATGGATAAAGAAGTGGTATATATATACAATGGAGTATTACTTGGTTATCAAAAAATGAAATCTTGCCATTTGCAACAATATGGTTGGAACTAGAATGTGTTATGCTAAGCAAAATAAGTCCATCAGAGAAAGATAAATACCATGATTTTACTCATATGTGGAATTTAAGGAACAAAACAGATGAACATAGGGGAAGGGAAGGAGAAATAAGATAAAAACAGAGAGGGAGGCAAAACATAAGAGACTGTTAAATAGAGAACAAACTGAGGACTCCTGGAGGGGTGTTCCATGGGGGGTATAGACTAAATGGGTGAGGGCATTAAGGAGGGCACTTGTTGGGATGAGCACTGGGTGTTGTATGTAAGTGATGAATCACTAAATTCTACTCCAAACCATTATTACACTATATGTTAACTAATTTGGATTAAAAAAAAAATGACTAGAATTGATTCACTTGTAATCACCTTCCTTTTCATTTTTAACTCCTTCAAACATTTTAGAATTTGGAACAGGCATTCTTCTGCCTTTTAATTTAAAAGACTACAGGCTGATATTCATTGTAACAATAGTCGATTTTTGATGTAAGATTCAATTTATCTATGTATCTACACATTCCTGAAGTTCAATAAAAAGATTTGATGTAATAATTTTTCACTTTTGTAATGTATATAAATACATACTCAGGGATTATAGAGAACAAATGTTTCAGATAAAGTTATCACCCTATGTGGCATAAAAGGAATTCCAAAGTTATGCTGATGAAGTTAGATTTTGGTCTTCTAGGGTCCAAAACAAGAGTTATGCTATGTACATTCTTTGGGATGTCACTATCGGGTTATTCTTGCTCTTTAAACTTTGCATTCAAGGCCTACAGGTTTTGTTTATGCAGGTTTTGTTTAACCATAAAACCAGAATCGAAGCAGGTTTCTGATTGCTTTCTGCTGTTCTTGTTGTGAAGTAAATGAATCACAATGTACTACTATCTCTTAGTTTGTCTCCTGCAAACCACAGGCCCCAGAAATGTGATTTTCCTCTGGTTGGGAGCATGAATCCCCATATGGCTGTGTGTCTTGATGTATTAGAATCCTGCAAAGTTATGATTGTTCACCCCAAATCTGATGTACACCCCTGCCTCCTGGCTGAGAACTGATGAAGTAAAAAATGGCTATGCCATAGCCCTCAAATGGACTAGGATGGGAAAAGATGGAGACCTACTGGCTTTCAAGGTTGTGGTTTCAGAGATGTGCTTTAGATGACAGCACTGAATAACAAATATAGTGGCTTGCTTCAGCAAATGGTTTTCTTGTCTCCTTTTAATTGAATCAGTCAGTTATTAGAGACTCAAATAACCATTTCTTAAAGTGGTTGCAATAAGCAGAAGCCATTGTGCTGTACTTTTCAAGGACTTGATTCAAACTCTGTAATTGAATTTTCCTGATTCCACTAAGTCACAAGGGCTACAATACTGGCAGAAATCAGTAGAAGCTGGTCCTATCTAAAGAAAATTTGTTTTCATCGTCTTTTAGTTGAAGATGCAGAATATGGGTCTACTAATTAATAAAATGATTAGGTAAATTATCTTATTGCCCAAAAATGGAAAATTACTTTGTATAGCCAGAAGTGCCCAGATATTCTTAAAAACTGCATGCGCAAATGGATAAAACTGAATTGCTGAAAATTGTAACTATTCTTGCATGAGCATGTTATGAAGCATTAGAAAGACAGCCAGTGTGGATCAATGTGGCCTTATTAAAATCCTTAGGTGGGTAGTAGAGTTGAGACAATATGTGCACTTGGTTGGAATGCATTTCCTGGTACACAGAAAAGAAGCATGGCACTGTTAATATGCTCCCATTACCATTCACATAGACAGTATTTCCTGGGCAATGAATCGCTACCTAATCATCTAGGTTTTTATTTTTCTTGGTATAGTGTTGTGCTTAGCTTGTAGATTTCTTTCTGTTTTTCTGCATACACATCATTTCAAGTATAGCTCTTTCTTAGAAAATGCTTTTTCCATTGGAATGAATATGAATATATATATATATATATATATATATATATATATATATATATATGTAATTAAAGTGTAGTTGACATACAATACTATATTAGTTTCAGGTGTACAACATAGTAATTCAACATTTATATACATTATAAAGTGATCACCATGATGAATCCTGCTACCATCTGTCACCACACAAAGTTGCTACAATATTATCTACTATATTTTCTATGCTGTACATTACATTCCTGTGTCTTAGTTATTTTATAACTGGAAATTTGTAACTGTAACCCTTCCCCTATTTCACTCATCTCCCTATCCCCACAACTCTGGCAACCACCAGATTATTCTCTGTATCTATGAATCTGCTTCTGTTTTGTTTTGTTTTGTTTGTTTTATTTTTTAGATTCCACATATAAGTGAGGTCATACCACATATACCTTTCTCTGTGACTTATTTCACTTCGCATACTACCCTCTAAGTCCATCCATGTTGTCACTAGTAGCAAGATTTCATTCTTTGTTATAGCTGAGTGGTATTCTGTTGTAAAAATATATACCACATCTTCTTTACACAGTTATGTATTGTTGGATGCTCAGGTTGCTTCTGTATCTTGGCAACTGTAAATAATGCTGCAATGAACACAGGGGTGCAAATATCTTTTCAAATTAGTGTTTTTTGGTTTTTTTTGAATAAATACCCAGAAGTGGAATTGGTGGACTGTATGGCAGCTCTATTTTTAATTTTCAGAAGACCATCCATACTGTTTTCCATAGTGGCTTGCACAACTTTGCATTCTCATCAACAATGCACAAAGGTTCCCTTTTCTCTACATCCATGCCAACACTTGTTATTTCTTGTCTTTTTGATACTAACCATTCTGACAGGTATGAGGGAATACTTCGTTGTGGTTTTATTTGTATTTCCCTGATGATTAGTGATGTTGAGCATCTTTTCATGTGTCCGTTGGCCATCTGTATATCTACTTTGGAGAAATGTCTACTCCACTCCTCTGTCCATCTTTTAATTGGATTATTTGTCTTTTTCATGTTGAATTGTGTGAGTTCTTTATACATTTTGGATATTGATCCCTTATTGGTTATGTCATTTGCAAATATCTTCTGCCATTCAGTAGGTTGCCTTTTCATTTTGTTTCACCATGGTTTCTTTCATTGTGCAAAAGCTTTTTAGTATGATGCTGTCCTATTTGTTCATTTTCGTTTGGAATTTTTTAAAAAAAGTATTTTCTGGAAAAACTTTTATACTCTACTACTATGTAAGTTATATCATTTAAATCAAGGGTAAAATATATTCTTGTTAATAGCAGACAAAACTATAATTAAAAATTATTACCAGGAAGCATCAGGCAGTTTTTGTTAGATCAGTCAGATATATTTCAGGCTGAAGTTGATTAAGATGGCCCTGGCTTGCTGTAATGGGGCATGAGCCCTTTGCTCCTCAGTGTACTCAGAAGTACATCAAGTCCTGAGCAAATAGATTCTGAAAAAATGGACTTGGCCAATGGGCCTAGTCTATAGACACCCATGGAACAAGGTTCATCCTGATTTGGGGGCCTTTTCTTGGGAAAGCTGGTTTTGAGGTCCTCAAATTGTAGCAAACCTATTCTTGCATATGACCTAGAGTGGAGCTAACAGCCTAAACCTGATACTAACCTATCTTCCACTATAGCAGGTTAGGCTGTTGGCAAAACATCCTAAAATTCAGATAATCACAGATGAGGTAATGTCCCAAAACCTGTGAATTCAGTTTGTTTTCCATCAGTGAAAGTGGATGGGGGATGCTATCCCTTTAAGGAAGTAGTTTCCTCTCCTCTCTTGCCCTGTCCTATGTCTGGAATCTGCAGGGATATTCATGCCACTCCCTGGGCAACACCAATTGCTTCTTCCTTTTTCTTCTCTTTTTTCCTCTTCCTGTCTCTGTCCTTAAGCTTTTTCACATTGAAGTTATTGAAATGATAGCTCAGAAAAATTTTTTTTTGAAAACAAATACATGCAACTCTGACTTTATAGAAACAGAAAGCAGTGATGGGGAAGTGGTGTGTGCATGATTAATCTTTAAAGAGATTTCTTCATTTAAAAAGAGAATTCTCTACAGGGCCCTGTGAATAGCCAGTCTCCCTGAGGCCTTTATTTATGGCCAGGTATACAGGTATTAGATTTACAGATTCAGTCCTGCATACTTCTGTGAGGCATGAGGAGGTGTTACCTGGTGAAGTTTCAATTTCCTTCTCACTACTCAGATCATTTTCACTTCTGAATACAAATGTGTCAAAGCTGAGGTTTCAATATGAAAAATCATTTTTAGCAAAATAAGTTTTAAGGAAAAATTTATATAGTTTAGTATTTTAGAGTAAGTAATAAGTTTCTGCCCTCACATGACCCTGAGAGGGGTCACTTATGCAAATGGCAACAATAAAATCAATCTTAACACAATTTAAGAAGGAGTTATTCCCACATATTCCAAGATGCATTTTTGGCCTCCCTTCTTCCTACCTTCCTTCCCCTTCTACCTTTTTCCTTCTTCTCTCTCTTTCTTTTTTTTTTCTTTCCTTCTTTCTCCTTACTTCCTTTCTGTCTTTCTTTTAAAACTAAAGAACGGTAGGCGGAAGTGTGGTACTAAAGATCCGCACTCACCACCATGCATTTGGCTTTTGTGCCCCATGTGACCTTCACAGTTGTTTTTATTGATAGTTGAAATTCTTTCTTTCTACCTAAACTTCCCCTAGCTACCTCCCATCCTCCAACAATAACATGTAAAAATAATTGCAGTAAATAAAATCCTGGTCTTGAAAGCCAACCAAACTTCCAAAGTTGCAGAAATAAAAATAGTTTGGAAAAGGGACTAGTCATAGCAAAACAGTGTTCAGAGAGGAGATACAGAGAGAAAAACATGGGGTTATCATTATAAAGCCAAGAGGCCTGCAGCAGAAAGTAGCATTCTTCAGAGGTGGAAGATGGAGTAGTATTTGGTAGACCTGTAAAGCGCTTTGGGTGATTTAACAGGTAAGAACCAGAACTTGAAATTGGAATTGAAAAAGACTTATTATATTATTTAGTCCCTTTGGTCAGGAAAGGAACAATACAATTTTGGATCTAAATTTAATTGGGATTTAACTAGATTCTTTGAAACTTTTCCATTTTTCATCTGAAAAGCACAAAGTGCTCATCCTTTCAGCAACAGTGATGGACTGTATAATCCAATAGTGCCTACTGTATCCTAAATCAAGTTCTGAGCAGTCACAGCAGTGCAGTCAAAGGTATTCCTGAAGTAAGAACCTAAACAGCTTTGCAGTGTGCATAGGGAAGAAGGTTAAACATTTTAGATAGAATACAATCTGAATCATAGCTTCTATTTCTACTTTTTTTTAACATTGAAAATCTATGCTAGGATTTCATCTTTTATGCTACGATTCCTGCAGCAGTTTTTTTAATAATTCCTGCTTATGTAGGACACTTAAAAAAAAAAAGGAACATTTAGTCATTTTGGTCTGAGTCTATCCAAAGTAAAGGGTATTTTAAAGTACTATCTTCCATGCAAACAATACCAAGATTACAGCAAGGAGACTTGATATTAAAGAATAATAAGGCAATGTGCAAATTAAGCATATTATATTTGACTTCTATCAAAGACTATGCCACTTTCATAATCCAGTTGGATATGTGCTCATAAACTCATACTTTCCAACACATAGCTCTCATATGCTACTCTATAATCAAGCAAAAACAGACTGAAGCTGGTTTTTAAGAAAGTATTAGAGTGACTGGATAAGAATTTATCTCACCAACTTCTTCCTTATGAACATATTAGAGAAGTCCACATGTCTTGCCATGTCATTATTCCCTCTCTCTTCCCCAACCCTACCTTGCCCCAGCCTTCTGAGATAATAGAATTGAGACAGAGAAGGCAGTGACTGAATAGAGTGGCTATTTGTAAAGTTATTAAACCCCATGTCTTCTGGTCTCAGCCAGCTTTCTGTTCAGAGGAGGCATTTGTGATACATAGACAGGGCAAGTATAGAATGAACCACATAAGTAGTATCATTTACATTTTTATAGATGGAGAAACTGAGACTCTGGGTGATATACTAAAAATGTATTTGTAATTGAGTTGACACCACATACAGGCCTCTAAGGATCCTAAAGGCAAATAGACCTTCTAGAAGATCTTCTACGATACTTTAAACTTAGGTGTTCTTAGACGTTCTTTACCATCTCGCAGCTCCCAGATCTAATGAGTGAAACCTTCATTGTGGAAGACCTAGGAATCCAGAGAAGATGAATAGCAGTAGGCTAGTGAAAAAAATTAGAAAACTCTTCACAATATCTGTTTTGAAGAAAGAAATAGAAGTGTGCATGTGATGGTGACGGTAATTTATAAAGGACCTCTGTGGACAGTGAATACACTAGAATGGAGTGAGTGTGCCACATGCTAAAAATTCAGGAAGATATTATATACTGTTCACATCAGAGAGTTTTTTCCTCCTGTTTAAAGGCACGATGAGTCCCCATCCTGAGTTGTCCATAAATTATTAGAAGTGAGTGATCCATGCCCTGGATCTGGGTTGCAGATAGACAAGAAACTGTCATTGAGTAAAAAAGGTTCTAAAACTTGATATGCCTGTAATTCTCAGGTCAGCCTGGGCTTGGCAATAACATCTCAGGAGACCTGAGAAAACCTATAGAAAGAAAGATGGCATAAGAGATGTAAAAAGTGAAGCAGGTAAGTCTTTTTGTACTAGGTACCAGAGATGACCAAATACCATGCTTTCTACTATATTTTTGTGGATCTGTCTAAGAAGAAAGGTTGCCTTTGTACCTTTTTTTCTAACTTCCTCTCAATTTTAGCTAAGGATACCAGTCAATGGCATTTTCAGACCCTTGTGGGAAGCATTTTTTATCCTGTATTTAATTACCCAATAATCTAGTTGTATGTATGATGTTTTATGTGTATATTTAGCAATATGCATTATAACTTGTAAAGCTAATTATGAAGTATTTTATTTCCAGGAAATGGTTAAGGTCTGTCTTTTCTGCCTTTGTGTGATTGGTGTATAATGTAGCTAGCTCCTCATTATCTGAAAAGGGATGGTACTCTTAGGCAGGATGTTTATTGCACAGAAAATCCCCCAACAACATTTCAATATGCTTAGAAAGTGGGCTTTTCATCAAACTTGTTAACAAGTTGCAACAGATGAGTGATATCTTCCCCAGAGAAATAGCCACAATGCATTAAGGAGAAGTCAGAAGAAGCGGAGAGCCTAGATAATCCATCGGTTAGTTAATTCACACCTGAATAATTGAGAGTTTGCTTTTCTAGTTATTGAATATTTATGAAGGTTCTACAATGTGCTGGAAAGTAGATGTGCCAAGTAAAAATACCAAAGAAAGCCAACCTGCACGCAGTTTCTGTTTAATACAGGTCTTACTACTTGACTGGAACACGCAAAATAGAGTGTGCTTTCAAATTTCAGTGTGTATAAGAATCATGAGGAGGAGTGTGTCTGTTAAAATGGAAGATTTTTAGATGAACCTCAGAGGTGTTCCTTAGGAATCTTCATTTTTAATAATTTACCCCAGATGATTCTGAAGCAGGTAGTCCAAAGACTTTTCTTGGAGAAATTATCAATGTAGGTAATGACAGGACAAGTTTATTTCCTAGAAGGCACAGATAAGAAATCAGAGATTTACTGACCTATGAAATGAAGAAAGAAAAATCTAAAAGAGAATGTTTATTTGCATAAAGAAGAGTATGAGGATAAAGAAAAAGAAAAAAATGAGGCTAGAAAATTAAATAATGGTATTATAAGAGATCTTAGTGTCTTAGAGATTTGCTCTAATGTAAAAATGTCTCTAATTTACTATAAATTACTTAGACAGTTCATGTAAATTACACTTCAGATGTGAGTGGTTATTGCCATCTCACAGCTCACTCCTGGCTCACTAGCATTATAAGAGGAAGCCCAGACTCCAGAGGGGACTGATAAAACTGTTGAGCTATTTATACTGGATCAATATCACAAGCTTCAATAAATAGTATAATGAATGTCAGAAAAGAAATTTCATTGTTTAAATTGGCAGATTTTTATCCAGCATAATGGATGTTAGAAGTGGTGAAATTAGTGGCATTCAAGGTATGTAGATTGGCTAAAATTATTTAGTGATAATTTATTCTTCTTGCATATTCAGGATATAGAAATGCAGAGAGGCCTATAGCTCGCCTGTCATCTGAGGGATGGATTCTAATCTCTCAATAATCTCTAAATGGTGCACACAGTGAATCTGCTCGGCCTATAAGGCCACAGAATCTTGGCCTTGGGATGTTGTCTAGACTTCTTTAATTGATATATATTTTTTCAGGCAATATGTTTAGAGAATCCCTTATAAGAATGGAGAGCTGGAACCTCATTGATCTCATAGAATTGAGAATTGTATGAATAAATTGTATGAATGTCTTGTACATGTTTGTTAATAAATGTTTGTGTGTTGAGGGTTGACACATGAGGCAGAATTGTTCTGGCTTGCTCAAATTTTAACTTGAAGCAAGTTCATGAGGGTGGTTGCTCATTTTCAGGCACCTCAAGTATTTAGGTTGGTATAGTTATCTACTAAAAATACTTTATGAGTTAGTTGCCATGAACTCACTTGGCTTAGACCAGGTCTCACACAAATGTAAAAAATTAAAACTTCAATTGGGAGAGAAATTTGGTGAATCTTCTCTTGGGGATCTTTCTTTTGTAAGAAGAACTGAAAAAGCCACCTAGTTTTTAGGCTTTCTCTATTCATTGTCCTGCTTTTCTGGTCCCCGAAAGGTATGAAAGGATCAATAGAGGCTTGGTAGAAATGGTGTCAAAAGGCATACAGCCTCTGCTGGGTCATTCACTCAATGACAAAAAACAAACATGAGAAACAAGGATAAAATTTTGCCTTTTCAAACACCTGTCCACTGTGCTGTCTACTGGGCTAGGATCTCCATGTTATTTCAGATCTTGCCCAGGCTATTCTGTAAAAGAGATACAGTAAAACCTTGGATTGCAAGTAACTGTCCTGCAAGTATTCTGCAAGATGAGCAAACATTTCTAATAAATTTTAACTTGATAAATGAACTATGTCTTGCAATACGAGTGGTATGTGACACCGAAGATCACATGATCACAGGTGAGCTAAAGATTCTCACCCCCCCCCCCCCTCGGGGATTAGGGGTGATCATCTTCCACGCTCAGATGCTCAGTCTCAGGTCACAGTGTTTCTCAGAAATTGTGATTTTTCATAACAATAGAAGGTGCCCACAACTGGAACTAGGGTATTTTTTGTCACTTCAAAAGCACCTATGGACAGTCCATTGCTTTTCCAAACAAGAGTAAGCATAGGAATACTTTGCTTCATTCTAGTTCAGGCTGCCTTCCGATAGAGACCTTTTCCTCTGCTGCCTTATTGTCAGTTACATTAAATACAGTACATGACAAGTGTTCATTAATACTGTACTGTAGTCAAAATCTGTGTGGGTGTATATACTGGCCCCCATGGAGAAAAAGGCTGAAAAGAAAGGTGGTAAGAAGAAGGAGATGATCATAATGGAAGGAAATCATTAAGAAGTACGAACAAGGTATGCAAGTGGCTGAAATTGCAAGATTTTATAAGAAGTCAATGTCTGTATCTCATCTGCAAAAGAAGAGGAGAAAAAGAGGAATCCCTCACTTCAAATGAAATCAGGGAGATGTGTAAAATGTGGGAAACTGTGCAAAATTTTGTAGGAAAGCACCACCTGAATAAGGCTGTAGCAGTGTGAGGAATGAACCTGTTTAACGACAATGCAATGTCACATTTCCACGAAATCCTCAAAAGGGGGCAAAAGCAAGTGTCATTGGATAGACTCCTTGTTAAAGTTGCACAAAAAGAAAACGACTTCATTGAGGTAACAGATAGTAGTGATTCTGTTAGTGATAGTGAAAGTCATCCTACACAATAACCCTCTTCTCTCTTGTCTCCCTCACACTGGCCATGAAGGTTTTCAAAGGTAAGTGCAGGGCAACTTATTTACTTTTCTTTATATTTTGTATTTTATTTATTATTTTGTATTATATTGCAGTATTGTAATCATTTTTATATGACTATTTTTGGGTTGTAGAACAAATCGTTTGAGTTTCCATTATTTCTTATGGGGAAATCCATTTGGGTATACAAGTGATTTGGATTACAAGCATATTTCTGGAATGAATTATGCTTGCAAACCAAGGGGTTTTACTGTACTTTTTTTTTCCTTCTTATTTTGAGTGTCTCAACCCCCAGCCCCCTGCTTCCCCAAGTAATTGCTGGTTTAAAAAAAAAAGAATTAAAGCTAATCAGAAAGTTCTAGTTGTATGTTCCTCAATTTTCTGTTTAATATTTTAAAGTAATCATATGCTTTCAGTGTATCTTCCTAGAAAAGATGTTATATCAGTTAACACTTTTCACATTTATTTATCCATAGGTACTCAGATATTAAAATGTTCAAATGTGTTACATGATAATTTAGTTTTCTACAGTATAAGTGAAACTGTAAATGGGAAAATGGAAATGTTATACCTATATATTTATAGCAACATCTTTTCTGAGGTGATATTATATAAAATCAGTTCAGAACATGTAACCCAGCACTCTTTCATACTGAATGGTAACAGTATCTATGAGGTAATATCAACATATTAATATCAACATATTATGAGGTATATGAGGTAATATCAACATATTAAAGAGTCAAATTATAGAGCAGGAGATTAAGCTATAGACATTGTGAAAGTTTAAGAATGTTTCTCTAAAATGTCATACTTTCAATAAAAGTAGGAGATTTAGGCTGGGCATTCTCTTACTTTTACAGTTATATGATTTATTAGATAATGTTAACATGCAGAGACAAAGTGGGAGATATCTATAAATAACATTGTATATGTTTGCCACAACTTGCCAGCAAATTATCAGTTTGAGATATGATATGATGTTTCTGATTAATAAACCAAAGGGGAAACTCAATTATGAATTCATGCAATTAAACTTCATAGCTAAGCCAAAATAAAGCCAACATTTTGTAAGTGAGAATAACCCATTAGGGAAACTAATATGGTAGTGCTCTAAGGCTACACTGGGTAGAAAAGTGTTTAATGGAAAGAGGTAGGAAATACTTAAAAGACAAACTTGCTGGAATTTTGCACATGACAACAAGACATTAAAATAAAGCTTTCACTTCAAATGAGAAATGACAGTATCTTCAATTCTTTTCAGTTGAGTTCAGGGAACAGTTCTTGGGCAATAAACTAAAGCCTCTTCTCCAGATGGCCATTCTTAGTTCAAAGAAAGATAATCTCTCAATGCTTTGGATCTCAGAGATAGGAGATTTTATGGGTTGAATTGTATCTCCCTCAAATTCCTATGTTAAAGTTCTACCACCTAGGACCTTAGAATATACACTTACTTGGAAATAGGGTGGTTGCAGATATAATTAGTTAAGGTGAGGTGACACTGGGATTGGGTGGGGCCCTAATTTAGTACCCATATAAAAAGAGGAAATGTAGACATAGCGAGAGGCACACAAGGAGAATGCCATGTGAGCATGAAGGCAGACATAGGGATAATGTTTCTACAAGCCAAGGTATGTCAAAGATTGCCAGCAAACCACCAGAAGCTAGGAGAGAGGCATGAAATGGGATTCTTTCTCTCAACCTTCAGGAGGAACTAACCCTGTACAGTCCTTGATCTCAGATTTCTAGCCTCCAGAACTGTGAGAGAATAAATTCTTAAGCCTCTCAGTTTGTGCTACTTTATTATGCAGCCCTAGCTAATTCATACAGGGGTAGAAATAACACTGAAAACAAAATCTCTAGGGGCACCTTGGTGGCTCTTGATTTGGTTGGTTGGTTACATGTCTGACTCTTGATTTCATTTCAGGTCAGGAGTTCAAGGTGGTGAGATTTAGCGCCACATGTGGCTTTATGATGGGTGTGGAGCCTTCATGAGATTTTCTCCTTTTCCCTCTGCCCCTGCCCCACTCATTCCCTCTCTTTAAACAAAACAAAACAAAACAAAACAAAACAAAACAAAACAAAGCAAAAGAAACAGGGGTACCTGGGTGGCTCAGTTGGTTAAGGGTCCAACTCTTGATTTTGGCTCAGGTCATAATCTCTGGGATCATGGGATCAAGCCATGTGTTGGGCTCTGTACTGGTGGTGCCTAGCCTGCTTGGGATTCTCTTTCCCTCTTTCTCTGCTTCTCCCCAATCCGTGCTCACTGCACCCCCCAAAATAAATAAATAAACATTACAAAAAACAACAAAACCAAACAAAATCTCTATCCTTAAAGTGCCTACCATCAGTTGTTCTACTATTAAAGTAGATAATCCCATTGGTAGAGTTTTGTCACTTAAATTGCAACATCAGGAGCCTGGAAACAGAAGTAGGTGAAAAGGAAAATGTATGTTACAAAGGGCTGAATTTTGATGAGGTTGAAGATGAAGGGGACAGGCATTAATGTGCATTCTTGAAATAGCTAACTATGAGATCAAGGCTGGGAAAACAAGTGAGGGAAAAAAATGTTGTAAAGGTATGTATTGATGAGCTACATCAAGCATAGGTAAAGTGGGGTTAGTGGGAGAAGTGGAAGATTAGGTGGGCACAGGATTTTGTTTTAAATACTTCTATTCTTTTAACTCTGGATTTGGGTAGGTGTACCCTCTTTGAAGGACAAATGTGGGGCACTGTTTGTTTTTAAACATTTTAAAGATGCCAATATATTTCTGAATTCTAATGAAAAGCACACAGTTGCTACCTTGTCAATGTTTCCAAAAATTCTTTAAAAATATAAAGTGTTTTAGACACCTTATAAAAGCCACATAAAAATTAGTACAGTGACCATCCACATATACACTGGTTGGCTTAAAAAATATAGCATTTCAGGGGTGCCTGGGTGGCTCAGTTGGTTAAGCATCTGACTCTGGATTCCGGTTTACGTCATGATCCCAGGACCATGGGATTGAGTCCCAAGATGGCCTGTTTAAGATTCTCTCTCTGTCTCTTTCTCTCTCTCCTCCTGCCCCTCCCCCGCTTGTGTGCATGCTCGCTCTCTCTTAAAAAAAAAAAAAAGAAGAAGAAAATACAGCATTTCTAATTCAGTTAGTACAGTTTAAGCCTTTTAAGCCCCAGGGGTTCCTCTTCTAGTTCTCACTTCTGCCCTGACTCCCACCCCACTGGTACCTTCTACTCTAAACTTGTTTATCATGCATTACTTTTTGTATCTCCCCCTTGAGTCATCCATATCAGAGGCAAGAGTGCTGAAGTCTTTATACCCACTGCCCCTGCCAGTTATCCATCAGAGGCTGTCCCTGAAGGGATGTGGATTCCAAGTTGCTTCCCAACTCCTTTTGCCAGCAGGCAAAGTGGGTGCTAGCAGTCTTTAGAGCAGTCTTCTGACAAAGCCCCAGATGCTGACTGGTACAGTAAATGCATACTGGGAGCCTGTGTATATAAAGATGGTAAAGGAGATGAGAAACATGAGAAGCATGCTGTCAGTGTTGGCCACCTGCCACATCACGTACCGGTACACCACACTTTATTTTCTGGTGGCCATTTAATTCATGCAGATCTTTATTCCATTTTTTTTAAAGATTTTATTTTTAACTAGTCTCTACACCCAACATGGGGCTTGAACTTACAAACCCGAGATCAAGAGTCACATGCTTTACCGACTGAGCCAGCCAGGAGCCCCTGCTCAGTCTTTAACAGAAGATGCTAAGAGTATACCATAAAACATAGGCACCTTCAAGCATTCCCTAAAGATTTATTTTATTTTGCAATTTAAGAAAAAAATATAAATCACCCATAAAATTCTTCTGTATGAAAAATCACTTTAAGAGAGGGAGACTGTTTATTCTGGATTGTCAGAGACAAAGTGAACTGGGAGATGAGTTAGAACTCCTTAAAGAGAGCAGTTTGTCTTGATGTCTTAGGTCTGGATGCTGCAGGCAAGGGATCCTTGCTGTAAGTGGGGACAGGGCCTGTGTCCGGGCCTCTGAAGGTACCCTCATCAAAGAAGAATCCTCTGTTCTCCAGGGTGCTTCCAATCCCTTTTTAACTTTCCAGTTTACAGCTTGCTTAATCCTTGGCTATTTCATTTAATGCTTTAAAACATATGTTTCACCTTTACTGTCTTTTTTCTCACTTGTTTAATTCATATTTATTTTTTAAGGTTTTTTTGTTTGTTTATTTAAATGGGGATCAGGAGATATTTGCAAAAAGGGACAGGCTAATTGCCCAATCCCAAGGCAAAGAGGCTTGATAGCTTGATATCTGTTCCCTCCTTCCTCATCTCTCCAGTCTCTATACTCCCTCACTCTTAGATTTGAAATACTAAAAAATATTTCTATCTTCTATTTGAGCTAGCTCCAGAGGGTCTCCAGGACCCAAAAGGAAGGCTTGTGGGAAAGGAAGTCATACTAAATCATACATAAACAATGCTTCTGACATGTTGACATAAATGAAGGGGAAAGGTATACTTTTCTACCCCCAAGAGCAGAGTACTTTCCACAAATGTGCTGAGGACCAGTATAAGAGCAGTGCTGATTTTGTCCATGCAGCTCATGGACATCATGAGAGTTCCAACTGTGAACCCCCTTCCCCCACCCCCAAGTTGTGTGTATTAGTTTCAGACCAAAAGAGAAATTTTGAAAGATGTGATGGGGTAGTAATGCGTAAAGAGAATCCCTGAAATGAAAGCAAATCTCATTACAACTGTGATTTCAGGATTCTTTTACTCAACTATGAGAATTTTCCTTTTAATGGCTTGACTTTTAAAAATAACCAACTAACACACAATAACCACACAGAGAACACAAACTGATCACCTTCCAAGGGAGAATTTTATACTCCTTCCAGTTTTCAGCTCTTAAGGAGCTGGTTAGTATGAGGAACTGACTGTGTCCCTCCAAAAATCCTATGTTGAAATCCTAACCTCAATGTGATGATGGTATTTAGAGGTGGAGCCTGTAGGAGATAATTAGGTTTAGATGAGGTCATAAGGATTAGTGTCCCCAAGATGGGATTAGTGTCCTGATAAGAAGAAAAGGCTAGAGCTCTCTCTTTTTTCCACCATGTGAGGACACAGTGAGAGAGCAACTGTCTGCCAGCCAAAGAAAGAGCCCTCACCAGGGAAATGAATAAGCTGGCATCTGGATATTGAACTTCCAACCTCCAGAGCTATGAGAAATAAATTCCTGCTGTTTAAGCCACCCAGTCTATCGTGTTTTGTTATGGCAGCCCAAAATGACTGGAGAGTTAGGTTGAGAAAATTTCTAATAGGTATTTTAGTCTGGATGTCTGCAAACCTGATTATACTACTTGTAGTATAATTGTAGAATTTGCCACTTGAATACCTGAGTTTTATGAACTATAAACTGTCTCAGTAATAGTGCCCCATCCATCACAAACTCCATGTTCTATAAAGTTTCTTGAGTGTTTGAAGCCAGGGGAAGAACTCTTACAGTATGTTAATATCTTTCTTTAAATGAATGTAGGGGCTTGAGTTCCCCCCCACCCCCGACGCCAAGTTAGCTGACCAACATTAGGGAGCCTGGTCTTAACTACAATTCTTTCCCCCCTAAACTTCTCTTGATAATGTTCCACAAAAGACCTCTTTATCAATATTTTCCATTTATATGAAAAATGCAGTGTCTAGTATGAGGACTAGAAAGAGACTGGTGGTGCTATGCTACCACACAAAGAAATGTTATTTTTGGATTTACAAAGACAGCAGGGAACTAGCATTTTCTACTGTATTAAGGGAAGTAACTTGCCTTAGAAATAAAATGAAAGAGAATGCACCTAACGTAAACTTTGAGCAAATGTATTGATAGAAACAACAAGAAAAGCCTCATTGAAAACTGGAAGAATTCAGATTAGATCAAAATAGAACTATTGCTTTATATATATTTTTACTGAGAAAAACTTGGGATTTAATATTAGGATGTCATTTTTTTAAATGTTTATTTATTTTTGAGACAGAGAGAGAGCATGAGCAGGGGAAGGACAAAGAGAGGGAGACATAGAATCTAAAGCAGGCTCCAGGCTGAGCTGTCAGCACAGAGCCCAACGTGGGGCTCGAACCCACAAACTGTGAGATCATGACCTGAGCCAAAGTCAGAGGCTCAACCGACTGAGCCACCCAGGCACCCCTAGGATGTCATTTTCTTATACACTGGATAGATCTACGGTAAAATGTATTTTGTTTTATTTTCAGAACCTGGTTTCAAGATATTTTAAGTCATCCTTTTGTCATCCCGATGAAATTGGAATTAAAGAATACTCTCCAGATATTGTCATCTATTGATACCTTCACCGGCAGACCGTGTCTGACCATGACGGCTAAGATTCTGGGACAGCGCAGACAAAATCAGGCATGGAATACATCTTACAGAATCCTGTTTTAATGGGGCACATTTCTGTCACATTGTGCCACATTCATATTTCATTTTTGTTTTTCTCATTCTTGTGTGTCTGCCTCTTGTAAATTGTGGCCTAGTTCATTCATCCTGTCTTCTGCCTTGGATTGTGCCAGACAAGTTAAATACAAGCCATGTGCAGTGAGGGACAAGAGACTTCCTAAATGAGTCTGAACACCCTTCACATTCCAAAGTTCAGATTCACACGTACTGCATTTCCTGCCAATGTGAATGGCAGGATGGCTACAATCTAGACAGTGGAGAGACATGAGGAGCTTCAAAAAACTTTTATTAGAGACTATCCTGGAAATGTGACCTGGATTAACATTAAAAATTCAAAGTTAGAAAACTAGTAAAAATGGATATATAGTGATAGTTTTAAAAATTCCAGAGAACAGTGCAAAATACCAAAGGGAGTATTAATAAATGGCATTATATCTTAAGATTGTTAATAATATACTCTTTCTGTCAGTGTTTTATAAGGTTTCAAGAATAGGAATTAAAAACAAAAAAAGAAATATTTAGCCAGAAGCTTAATTCAAAATATCACAAAAAATGGACTGCTTTGGTTTTCGAGACTTCCTTATATTCCCTCGTTTCAGGATAAGAAAATTAGCCATTTACAAATACACTTCCTTATGATCTTATTAGGTGCTAAAATGCTTTTGTATTTGTCTGGGCTATTTTCTAATACTTGAATAAACTGTAATAGTGTTGGTAGGAGGGGGAAATTCTTACTTGAACAGATGTGGTCTAAATTCTGTGGTTTTATAATCTAATGTATAATATGAAGTAATCCAGAAAAATAGTTTAGAATTGTTTTATTGACAATTAACTTATATATTACTATCCTCATATCCAAAATAGATTGGGAAAACATATCTATAAAATAAATGACATTTATTTTTCAAAGTAGTGCCTGCAATTGCTATTATTATTTCTGGTAATTTCCCCAATACAATAGAAAATCCACTGGAGTATTGTATATTTTAATACTCTTTTCAGGTTTAACTCTTGACTGTTTCTCTCTTTATTAATAAGAGTTTAATCAGGTTTGTTGGTTTTTTATTTACATTTTTCTCTTACATGTATCAATTAGATATAAGCTACTGAGCCCAAATCTGTAGAATTTCTCACTGCTTTAAATCCCCTGCTAAAATCATGGTTGTACTGCACTCTGGCCCTTAATTAAATGGCCTCTTCATGGTCTCTTAAATATTCTCAAAACTAGGAGTTTCACTCCAATGCAAGAAAACTTAGCATTGGTATTTAAAAGTGTCAATGAAGAGTCTGCATTTTTTTTTCCATTAAGTTTTTCTCTATTCTGGTCTTTCACCTGATTTTATCTTTTTTAACTGTTTGTTTATTTTGAGAGAGACAGAGAGAGTGAGGGGGAGGGGCAGAGAAAGAGGGGGAGAGAGAGAATCCCAAGCAGGCTCCATGCTTAGCACAGGGCCTAACATGGGGGCTCTATCCCATGACTGCATCCCAGGACTGAGAGCACAACCTGAGCCAAAATCAAGAGTTGGACGCTCAACCGAATGAGCCACCCAGGTGTCCCCTACCTGATTTATTTCAAACATACACTGCTTTCGCTTACTTTAACAATTCCTTTTTTCTGATTTTATATATATATATTCCCCCCCCCCCCACAGGGATTATGTTTCCACTCGTACCTTAAATTTTATAGGTGAGAACAATGGTAAATTATTTTAAAGTCTACATTTTTGTCTCAATTTAAATGTGAGAAATTTCTCAGTTAAATATTAGGATTCAATCAGTTTTCTCTGATCTTTCCTCTGTTCTTATAGGTAAATGATTCAGAGTTATTAAGCTTTAATAAACAACACACAAATAAAATCCTTGTAGATCAGAGCTCATTAAAATATACATCTTCTAGGGACACCTGGGTGGCTCAGTAATTTAAGAGTCTGAATTTGGCTCAGGTCATGATCTCACAGTTTAAGAGTTTGAGTCCTGCATTGGGCTCTGTGCTGACAGCTCAGAGCCCGGAACCTGTTTCAGATTCTGTGTCTCCCTCTTTCTCTGCCACTCCCCTGACCGTGCTCTGTCTCTCTCTTTCTCAACAATAAATAAAAACATTAAAAAAAATAAAAAATATATACACCTTCTTTTTCAGACAATATTAAACTAAGAAAAACAAAGTTGCTTTTTCTGCATTTCAAAACTTTTCAAATGTCCTGTGTCCCATTCGTTCACCACAAGGGGGCATGTCTATACAGATGCATGGATTCCCTGTGGTAGCATCATTTGATGATTTCATGAAGGTTTTGTTTTATTTTGTTTTGTTTTATTATGCTTTTATGTCGTTTTTTCCCCTTAGTATGTGCAGTTTTTATCAACTAATCCTAAGACTACTGTGGTTTCTAAGGATGAGTGTGGAGAATGCATTTCACTTTAGAACCAGAAAAAATATTCTAGGTCAAAATCCAGAAACTAAACTTCCTACAGTTTCTTCCATTTCCCATAAGGTATACTGGAGTTCAAATAAAACCTAATCATTTCCAAGTACCCTCAAACCCCACCAGCTTTAGATATATTAAACAATCAATGGCATAATTTGAAAAATACACAACTGTTTCAAGACTGAGATAAAATTCCGCACCTGGTGCAACTAAATGACTTTGCTATCTGAAAAAAATTTGTTCATGTTTTTGGGCAAGCTATATATCATAGTTTAGAGTATGTTCACAATATGTTACAGGTCTTCAATAAGTGCCCAGAGAGGGGCATACATTTCTACATCAGTCAGTACTGGAGAGAAATGAAGTACATATTCAGATTAATGTCAGATAAACTATTAATTTTTGTTTTGTGGTATGTTCTCTTATTGGAATGCCAACAATTCCAACTTCCCATTGCCCTCACCACTTTCCTCCCTTCCTCTCGCATCCCCTTTCCCTCTGTACTGACAAATATTTTACCTGCCTGGGACTTCAGTCAGGCTGGTGGAGGAAATGACTGGATATGTGTCCAGATTGTATTAGAGCAGCTAATCAGGATGGAACCTTTAAATAACTTGTGTCACAATTAGCTGGGTGTTTATTAGGGATCCAGATTTGCAGATCATACCTTGCTACTCCTCCCCCAGACCTACTGAATGAAAATGAATCTCTGAGGCTGGAAACTGGGAATCTGCATTTTAAGAAGTGCCTTAGGTGATTTTTATGCTATTAATCCCAAAAGAAGCTATGATCCACACTTCAGCTTATTTATTATCTTGGTTGTTGTAACACTTCTGTAAAGTGGAGAGTGGACAGCTTTGTTAATTCTACTCAAGATGTGGAAATCGAGGAGCTCAGGCTCCCCAAGGCACAAGGGTTTTAAATTAATGATCCATGTTTATTCACTGAATTATTGCCAAACTGAGATTAAAATTCAAGCTCCAAATTTATAATCCACTGTTTTTTAACCATATTATGTCTGTAATGTTTGTTTTCTCCATTACTTAATGATTCCATATACACGTTGGGGTATTGAAATGTCTTGCTTATGAAACTCCATGGAGGTTGGCATGAAGATGAGGGGACACAGCGTACCCCTTGATTTTGTTAGTTACTATTTTATATTAGAGCACAATTTAGTTCTATTGAATTTGTGTCCTCCTTTGAGTAGCAATTATTTCTAAAAGCAAATGTATTTGTAACTTTAGTACAAGAGTCAGAAAATTTTTCTAAAGACAAAAAAAAAAAAAAAGAAATCTCAGCTTTTGCAAAAATAAATGGTCAAACACTTAAATTAAAGATGTTACCTTCCCTTAAAGAGATTTTACTTGTACAGCATATATGAAAAATAAACCTTTGAACCACTAAAAAGAAAAAGGTAATGATTCGGTTTCTATAAAAAGAAGAGAATTAAGGACCAGAATCTGTTGAGACCTAAATTATGCAACATATACAGGCAAGAGTAATCTAGAAAACATTATCTTTATGTATAATTCATCTAGCAGCTGCCTATTTGTGACACATATTATACACTGATTAAGAGCATGGTTAAACAACTGAATAATGTGCATGCTTCATATAATAACACCCTGTTCTTATTGCAAGTTTAAAGAGGCAAAACTAGGTACAGTGAAACTTTCTGTGTTTATGTTAATTCGAACAAGTCATGATCTGAATATATGAAAATACTGATGGATCATGGATGCATTCAGAGCTATTCTTTGCAGAGAGAGGCCCAAGGGAGAGTTTGGGGAAAACTCTTTGCAGCCTCCTTTTCGGCAGCCTTCTTTTACTTTCCTGTAATGAGCCATGACTGCAAATGTTTGTCCTTTGAAACCCTGATTGGTAAGTAAGCTAGCATAAACCAAGCAGGGGTAGCCAGGTGACAAAATGAATAAATGCGAGAAAAAGTATTTATTTCTTAACAAGGATGCCAATAAATTTTTGTAATGTTTGAAATTCAATTTCATGTCTTTTAAAAGCAGACTCCAAGAGTCTGTAGTGCTTTGTCTAGCACTCCTAATGATTGTTTATGGGCTTGGAAAAGTTGATGACTGTGGGTCTTAATGGTAGGCCATGGAGTGACAATGAGGGATAGGTATTGAATTGAAATTCTGAGGAAGAATCTGAGGTTTCTTGGACTATTGCCCAGAATTCCATTTTAAAAATCAGTAATGGTAATGTTCATTTCCTTAATCTTATCCTTCATTTAAAAATAAATGTAGTACAGTGAAATGACCTTGAGCCATCTTTTTGATTGGAGAAGTTGCATTAAAACAATTACATAAACGTGTTCTTTAGTCACTGATTAATACCAAGGTGAAACGTCATATATACTGGTCAGAAGGATATCTTGGAGCTCTGCTAGGAGCTATTTCTCTATTTGTATTATATATATATATACATATATATATATATACATATATATGTATATATATATATATACACATATATATGTATATATATATATGTATATATATATACACACACATATATATACATACATATATATATATCTTTTATCATAAAAGTAAATTATCATCACAGCATAATTTTAAAAGTTCAGTAAGCAAAATATACATCACCAAAGACTAAGAGATCAATCTCTTTATTTCTCAATCTTCAAGACTTTCAACTACTACTATCTATTCCTTTTGCATGGGACTCAGAGGTGAGAGATGGAAGGGAATTTGCAAATGATAGAAGAGAATTTTCAAAGGGAAGTATTGGAAGAGGAGGAGGAGGAAGATTCATTTGTGGGACACTCCCTTAACATTGTCATTACTGCAATAGTTAAATGACACCATTTCCAATGGAAGAACCATGTGAGCTGTGCATACCACTTAATTTCTTTGGGCCTCAACTTCCTCATTTGTTTAAAACACACACACACATACACACACACACACACACACACACACACACATCTAGGCAAAGCTATTGACACAAGATGTCCCAAATCTCCCCACCACTCTTTATTTTCTCTATTGCCAGTTTCCACCAAGCTGCCATTGTTTCCTGTCTAGGGTGGGGTGAATGAGTCTCCTTGCTATCTCTCTCATTGACCCTCTACAATTAATTCATTCTCAACATATCAGCCAGAGTGAGCTCTTAAAAACACAAATTCTGTTATGTCATCACCTGCTTAAAATCTTCCAATGAGTTCCCTTTGCAATTAGAATAAAATATCTACTTTCCATGACCTTTGAGTTTCTGCAGGATTTGGCCCCTCTGTCCTCATTTCCTACTAATCCCTCAATGTGTCAGCTATCCTGGACTTATTCCTACTCTTAAGATATGCCAAGCTTGTCCTTACCTTAGGATCTATATTTGTTTTATATTAGAACATTTGACTTCAGATCTTTTCTTGGCGTGTACCTTTATAACTTTCAGGTCTCATTTCAAATACCATCTCATTAAAGAGGTACTTCCTGAACATACCTTCCAAGGTAGCTACTCCCTTTTATTTAAAAAATAATTATAAAAAAATAAAAAAATATTATATATCCAGTATTTATCATTATCTGAGATTGAGATTCAGTTAAAAAATAACTTTATTATTTTTATATAACAATTATTTTTATTCCCACCATGCTCAATACTGTAAACTCCACGAGAAAAGCTTGTTTATTGGAATATCTCCAGTGCCCAGAACAGTATCTGGCACATAGTTGGCACTCAGTACACATGTGCTGTATAAATCTCAGATTTTAACAATACATTCACTAGCATGAATATTTAATGTCTGTTCTCTCCTCAGATTCTAAGCACTTTTAGTTCCATTATCCAACTTGTTGCTTAATAATATTAAGAAATATATGTTAAATGAATAAATTATGATAACTGCATCTTCAGACTAACTGTACATTTACAGTCTTCTTAGTCTTGTTAGTTTGTATGACTAAGGTGATATTTTACTCAAACTTTCATTTTGAATTTTTCCATTTATATCCTCTATGAATATGGAGGTTTTCTATTTATTTATTTTTTACTTTTTCATAACATAATTGTTTTTTTTTATTTTTAGTATTTATTGATTTTGAAGGGGAGAGACAGAATGCAAGCAGACAAGGGACAAAGACAGAGGGAGACACAGAATCGGAAGTGGGCTCCAGGCTTTGACCTGTCAGCACAGAGCCCGATGTGGGGCTTGAACTCACAAACAGTGAGATCATGCCCTGAGCCGAAGTCGGTCACTTAACCAACTGAGCTAGTCAGGCACCCCATCTATTTATTGATTACTATATAAGAATGTCTTTGGATTCCAAGTCATAGAGTTATAGATGTGAAATTCTCAGGAACTCAAGCAAATATGGCATTTAATTAAATTATAAGCAAATATGGAGTAAGTGGTTTCCACTTGTACACTATAAATCATTGTATTGACACAGAAGTGCAATGATTTCATCAGAGAACCAGGATCTCTGTCGTCAAATACTCTAGTACTGTACTATATCCCTGCATCATGAACTAGGTTTTTTTGAATTTTCCTCCCTGGCCATCCTCAGCTTTGGGTTTGTCTCCTTCGGCTTGTTGCTTCATGTATGAAAGATGGCTGTCACAGCTCTAAGTGCTGTCTTTCCAAAATATATTCAAGGGAATAAAGGAAAGTAAGGGCCAGTATTAGACAGCTCTTTAGTCAATATTATTTTGGATAGACCTCAACCAGAAAATTTTCTAGAAGTTGTGCTTCTCACTTTCCTTTACTTCTAAGTGACAAAAGTGTAAAACGTTAAGTGTCAGAGGACAATGGTATAAATATAACTGGCTTATATAAATCATGATTTTATTAGATCTGAGCTCATTACAAACATCCAAACTTAAAGATTTTGTTAGCAAGAAAGAGATGACAAGAGATGTTTAATAGGTAGCTAGCAGGGTTGACTACTGACAGTATAAATAACTGATAACCTTTTTCAATTTCTTTGCTATTGACATGAAGCTTTTTATACTGGGAATAAGTAAGCTTTTCCACAGAGCTTTGATGTGATTTATCCCACATTTATTTATAATGTTCTTCTTTCCAATTTTTATTGTCAACAACAAAAAGCATTATTTCAACATCAGAGTGGAACTCGCAATTAAGCATTAATAATGACTGTTTCTTCAGGTGATATCTTTGAAGCTCTAGGTTTGAAGTCAGCAGCTTTGTGTTCATTGTCTTATTTCATCTTCTTTTGCACAAGCAAGATGGGCCAGTGAGCACTGTACTTTCTGCTTGCTGAACATCTGCTGATTGATCTTTCTCAGTAAATCAATTTGGTTTGGGTTTGTTCTAAAATCACTGGGAGCAGGGAGACTAACTCTGAATTAGACAGTGTTGGATGTTGCCAACACAAAAACAAACAGCACTTGGTATTTGCGGTGGTTCTTGGTTAATCATCAGGTGTACGCTGAATACTTTTCAGCATTTGATTATTCCTCATTGATTACCAGTTAGGTTATAAGGACTGGATGTATGTCAGATGATTGCAGGGATTAAGATTTTATGTATTATGTGATTTTATGAACCATTTGTCTTGTATCTTATCTATGCTGTAGGCATACTTTTGTGCTCAAAGCTTTTGACAGTATGTGTTCACAGACTTTAAAACAGAATTTTTCCCTCTGTGACTCATTGTTGTAAATGCTTCAATATGTGCTACATTTGTTGCTTTGTAATGCAATTTTTTCATTTCTTTCTGATGCATTAAGGATTATTTTAGGCTTATTTATTTGATGGGTTGTGATTAACAGTGATGTTAGAGAAGAAATAAATGTAATTTTATGGAAAAATGTTACAGTTATTTTCTACCCTTTTCTTATTGGTTTAGTTATCAGCAATTAATAAAGCAGCTATTAAATAGCATATTGTCTTAAGTTCTGGAAATCCTTTCAAAAATGTAAATGATAAATCTGTTCTCCAGGGTTTTACACAAATCTAAAGGAATTCATTACTTTAACAAATAAAACAAATTACCTGAAAGTCACACACCAAACTTTGAGTACTAAGCAGAAAGTTTCTTAGTGGTCTCATCTTCAATAATGCCCTTCCAGGTCTAAGGCCTTAGCTTCTTTTCTTTAAAATGCATTTTAGACCGGGGCGCCTGGGTGGCTTAATTGGTTAAGCCTCCGATTTCTGCTCAGGTCATGATCTCGCAGTCCATGAGTTCAAGCCCCGTGTTGGGCTCTGTACTGACAGCTCAGAGCCTGGAACCTGCCTCAGATTCTGTCTCCCTCTCTCTCTGCCCCTCCTCTGCCCCTCCTCTGCCCCTCCTCCGCCCCTCCTCTGCTCGTGCTCTATCTCTCTGTCTCTCAAAAATAAATAAACAAAACAACAAAAAAAATTTAAATGCATTCTAGAAAGACAAAGGGCTTGTTTTTGTAGATGATTTGCACAAATGGCAAATGGAGATTTTCCCAAAGCATGGCTTGGCTTCTTAATGGGATGTATGACTTAGCTAGATGGTCCTCTCTATCTTCCAGATTTCTGATAGAGCTGTTTGTTCAGTACTTTTCTCTTCTGTGTATGATGGTAATCTTCAAATCTTTTTCATTTGTTTTTCTACAAAGAACTCTGTAATGATCACACACTGTTGTTTCCTATGCTTCAGAAATGAAGCTTTTTCAGGAAATGGCTCTTTAGATACTAATTTTCTCTGGTATTTGATTGATTGATTGATTTTTAATTTACATTCAAGTTAGCATATGTGCAATAATGATTTCAGGAATAGATTCCAGTGATTCATCCCCTATGTGTAAAATCCAGTGCTCATCCCAACAACTGTCTTCCTTAATGCCCCTTACCCATTTAGCCCATCCCCCACCCACAGCCCCTCCGGCAACCCTCAGTTTGTTCTCTGTATTTAAGAGTCTCCTATGTTTTGTCTTCCATCCCTGTTTTTATGTTATTTTGCTTCCCTTCTCTTATGTTCATCTTCTTTTGATTCCCATGTCCATATTATGCTCAACATCTGCTGTTATCAGTTCACTCAAGTAGCACAGTTCAAAGAAGTTCTGTGCTGACAACTACCATTAAGAGTTTGGGTCTCTGAGTCTGTGATCCAAGCTGGTGTGTGTAGTGTTCACCTCTTGAACAGTTATTGAAGAGGACTCTTGCTTTGCATTGAACACATGCTCTCTTTGGTTTAGTATAAAGCTTTGTTGCCCTTTCGTCCCCACTGTTGTGGATTTGCTTTCTGGCATTTGGCCTCAGAGTGCAGAGATGTTCATTTCTGAGAATACAGCTTCCACACATTAGATCATTAGAATTCCCTTTACAGAAAGTTTATATTGACAAAGATGAATAAAAACTATTAGATTTTCTTCTCACGAATTAGTCCATGAGATACTTGCTGGTTCAAGGGCACATTTTTCCTTTGAAATTAGGAAACCTAATATGACACATTGATTTCTTTCTCTTCAGCTCATTATAATGGTCTATATATCAGACTGATTTTGACTGAGTGCTATCATAGTGTGTGAGGAGTCATTCTTTTGTTTTCCCCAAACTGTATAATTCCTTTCTTAGTGACGAATTTGGTTCCTCTCACCAGGATTTCATTGTTTTTCATTCTTCCAAGATTTATTTGTTCACCACCATTTTATTGAAAAATAAGTTATTTAAATCTTCACATACAGCATTCTGATAACATTGCTATTTTTCTTACTTTTTCCCTTTATGAAAAGTATTTACATTCACCTAGGCTGCTGAATTTACATTTGCCTAGAAGAAACTATCATTTCCCTTACTTTAATTTTTCAGTGAATTTTGTGCAGGTGCCTGTCCTCATATTCTATTTATGCTATTAGATGTAGCTTTTGGGGACTACTAGGCTTCATCGTCATCCACCTAAGATAAGAGTCTGCCTTTGTTTTTTTTTAATTTTTTTAATGTTTATTTATTTTTGACAGAGAGAGAGACAGGGCATGAGTGGGGGAGGAGCAGAGAGAGAGGGAGACACAGAATCCAAAGCAGGCTCCAGGCTCTGAGCTGTCAGCATAGAGCCCAACCCGGGGCTCGAATCCACGAACTGTGAGATCATGACCTGAGCCGAAGTCGGACGCCCAACCAACTGAGCCACCCAGGCACTCCAAGAGTCTGCCTTTGTGCTTTAAACAGTCATACCCCCTCCATTTTTAGCTTGGCTAAATCTGAAGGAGCAATTGAAAAAAAAAATTATTCTTCTGGTTCATTTAAGGTGGACTTAGTGTAACATGCATCTTACCAAATGCTATATCTTAGTACAATGTCACCTCTACCATCAGTGACTTGAAACACTAGTACGACACCTAAAAATAAAGTTTTATTTTTCAAAATCTAAGAAATTAGAAATATTTCTCAGTGAGAGTTCTTTTATTCAGTGCATCAGATATAAGATTTAAAAATTTTTAATGTTTATTTATTTTTGAGAGAGAGAGAGAGAGCAGTGGAGGCGCAGAGAATGTGGGAAACACAGAATCTGAAGCAGGCTCCAGGCTCTGAGCTGTCAGCACAGAGCCTGACGCGGGGCTTGAACTCTCAAACAGTGAGATCATGACCTGAGCTGAAGTTGAAGGCTTAACCGACTGGTGCCCCAGATATTATAAGATTTTAAATAAAAATATTAAAAAAATTTTTTACTGCAAAACTTTTTACTGTAACTTTTTAATTTAAAGTATACAGAAAATGAATGAAAATTCTGAGTATGTTTTATTAGCAGGTTCAGCATAATCTCCAGGTGAATCTTAATTACTCATGTTAAAGTACTTAAAGACAGAATAGTGAATGATCTAAAATAATTTTTATCTCACCTTTACTAAAAATATTTATTCTTAAAGGTGGACATATCTCAACATTCAAAAATTCACTTCAGAAAGTCAAGCCAATTTATATGCAGTTGAATTAGGTAAAGGAGGAAGCTTGTGTAGATTTCCCCTCAACTTTGGCATAGGCATGTAAATAAGTCCCCCTCCTGCTGCTCCATTATTTGCTATAATTAGCTCCATGTTGGGTATAGACCATGACTTTTTAGATTGATAGAGTTGACTTCTCTTATTCCTTATGTAGAAGAGGGGAAGTTAAGAGGTGGAGCTTGGAAGAGGTCTTATGAAAGCAAAGTAAATAGAATTAAGATGTTAACAGAATTGTGATTATGCAGATTATGTGCTGTCAGTTGTGAGTGTCCATATTTCCACTAAGAAAATAATACTCATATGGAATTGCTGCTCTCAAAGGAAAAAGCAAAGTTTGCCGTGGATAACATAAAATGAACACAATTTAAAGTTAGAATCAAAGAGTTTTAGAATTTTTAGCAGATATGGTGATAAAATAATTCTTCCATTTTGTTTTGATCTTTAAAGTATAAAAAAAGTAATCATTATAGTTGAAAAAATCTGTACAGTGACTGCCATTGTATTTTAAATAAAATTTATCTCTTGAAACAGGTAAGTGTGAGCCATAATATATCTTTGAATGTTCTTTTCAGGTAAATAGGACATCACTTCAATAAATGAGAACAATGAGTCTTAACATTTTCAAGGTAAGTTTAAGACTGGTTGCTTAGCAATATTCCAATGAGAGAGAGTCCCTCCCATGGAATTGGATATAAAACATTGTCCATGTGAATGTGTGTCAAGATTCAGAAAAGAGAGATTTCTTAGCATCTAAATTATAAACAGACAGAAAACCATGTAATCAAATGAGAACAATTCAAACTCAGTAAATATTGTATGATTAAGTCAGCCCTGTATCAATAATTGTACATGTATTGTCAGGTGGGGTTCATAATCATTCGCCAATCTCTCCTTACTAAGTGCCTTGTAAGGTTGGCATGTAAACAAAAGGCCTCAGTCCTTGTCTAGATCCCATTTTTGGGCATTTTTGTCCTAGCTTTAGCCCCCATGCACATTTCTTGGTTTTCATTAAATTATCAGTTCTCAAGGTCCCTTTGCAAAGGCTTGATGTATTTTAGCACAGGGCTTACCAGGAAATTCTCCTACTACTACTGGCACCTTTAGTTCTGCATTGCTCCTTCTTGGTGTCTGCACACTTATTGGTTTTATTATGTTTTACTATATTTGGTTACTCTTGTTCCCCTCTCTGTGTTATCATTTATCCATGCTCAAGAATCCCTTGATTTTTGGTTATTGGCTCTCCAAAGGAATAGGACCTTGAATGTGGTAACTCTATAATAAATTCCGTGGAGGACATGCTGAATGAATAGGTCTTAGATCTGAAGCAGAACATCAAAACATTCTTAAGTTATAGGAAGACATACTAAAATTTCTACTTGTATTTGTCATAACTCTCATTCCTTTATTTACTTTAGTGTTTTATAATGTAGATAATATGGTCTTATATACTACATGTATATATCTTCTTCTGCTTTTTTTTTTTACACGTATATATCTTCTAAATAAGGCACTAGAATAATTGTTACTAGTTGTTGGCAAAGTAATCTCTCTTGTCACATCTCTTTCTGGTCTGGTCACACTGACTCCAATGGCCATTCTGCTCATCTGCTACATACTGATCAGTAAGTTCAGTGCGATGGTCAGTACTGGAATCACACGGGTCACTCTATCTTTCCAGCCTGTCTGTTTACCAGTTCTTACTGCTCTTTGCTGTGGTATGTGGCTCTCTAAATTGGTAAAGTCATCTTAATGGAAAATGTCTATTTATTCTGCTCCTATTTTGATTAGGAAGGGATAGTTTCCATGTAGCATACTTATATTCCAAGAATTGTTTTCCTGAAGATTACAAAAAAATACTCATCTATGATGTTTTCCTGTTTTTTTTTAATTTTAATTTATTTTAATGTTTTTTTTCAGAGAGAAAGAGAAAGAGAGAGAGAGAGTGCGCGCGTGCGTGCTCACGCGCAAATGGGGGAAGGGCAGAGAGAGAGGGAGACACAGAATCTGAAACAAGCTCCAGGCTCTGAGCTGTCAGCACAGAGCCCAATGGATGCAGGGCTCAAACTCACAAACTGAGAGATCATGACCTGAGCTGAAGTTGCACAGCCTAACCGACTGAACCACCCAGCTGCCCCTGTTTTTAAAACATTTCACAAGCCTTCCTTTCCGAATACTTCTGATGTTGATTATAAAAACATTTATAAATAATAAGGAAGTAACAATTATAGTTACACATAAGAGAAAAAAATAAAAATCATTTAAGGTAAAAGATATATTCTATGAAAGTTATATACAGGTAACACTTAAAAAAATAAAATCATATTTTAAAAAATGTATCAATGGAGCATGCTCTTTAAAGTTATTTTCATGTAAATGTTTTTATAAAACAAAGAATAACTTCATATAAATAACCATCCTTCTCCTGTATTTTATTATACAGGATGTGCTTGAGTTTAGGTATATCTTCACTAGGCAGTAAAGTTTTCTAAGAATCTCATTCCTTTTAATAGGAAATGCAGAAAGAATTTGGGGACTAAGTAATTTATATAAAGTCCTAAAAATTTGACATGCAATTGCAACAGAATGCCAATGCTCAATCTCACATTACCCTGACGACTTTGAAACAGAGTGCCTGTGACCCTTTACTGTAATTTTGCTTTGTAATCTAATGCCGTTAACGGCCATCTCTAATATTCTCTGTCTTGATTAATGTTGTCGCCATTCAACTAGTTGTTCAATCTAGAATTATTGGTGTCATTTTTAAATCCTTCTTCCTCCTTATAATTCATATCTAATTAGTTACTGAGTCTTGTAAATTGTATCATCATCATAATAATTTTCAATTCTCTACTCTGCTCTTTATTCCAATTGCTACTGCCCTAATTAAAGCCATATGGCCTTTCTGGTCTACAGCAATAATGCCTTAACTTGTTTCCTATAACCAGTCTCCCTGTCCTTCAATCCTTCCTTCCTTCACACTGTTGTCAATAATCTCATAAGACATACATGTATTTTGTTATTCCCCTATTTAAATAAATCAGTGTCTCTCTTAATTTTAATAGAAAACCTTCAAATTTTTGAAGTGCCACCCACCTACCTTCACAATTATTCCTAAGAAACCTGGGTTGTCCACTGCTCCTCTCCATTCTAAACTGTCCACATTTCCATCAACACATCCATTCACTTCCACAAATTTCCATATCTTTTTCCTCTTTTTGTTTCCTCTATCTCAATTCCCCAACAATCTGCCTAGTGAAATTTTTTAACATTTGGTTCAAATTTTAATTTTTTGTAAAGTCTTCTCCAGAATTATGCTTTTTGGTACTTCCATATTTCTTTTTAGACCTATATGTCAACAATTAATGCTCTGAATAACAAGAAAGCATGAGTCTACCCTGTAAAAGGGTAAACTCTTTGAAGGCAAGAATGCTAGTGTTTTACTTGAAAATGGTCATATTCATTATAAAGTGAGGTAATCAGTATGGTATTTCATACTCCAGGAGCCTTTGAAGAGTTAGGTATTTCTGAGATTAAAAAAAAAAGTCCTTAATCACAATCCCTTCAACAATGATGTTGGAAAACCTGAACAGCTACATGCAAAAGAGTGAAACTGGACCATTTTCTTACACCATACACAAAATAAACTTAAAATGGCTTAAAGACTTAAATGTGAGATCTGAAACCATAAAAATACTAGAAGAGAGCACAGATATAATTCTTTGGCATTGGCCACAGCAACATTTTTCTAGATATGTCTCCCAAGGCAAAGGAAACAAAAGCAAAATTAAACTATTGGGACTATATCAAAATAAAAAGCTACTGCACAGTAAAGGAAATAATCAACAAAACAAAAATACAACCTACTGAGTGGGAGAAGATATTTTCAAATGATATGTCTGACAAGGGGTTAGTTTCCAAAATATATAAAAAACTTAAAGGACTCAACATCTAAAAAAACCCTCAAATGATCCAATTAAAAATGAGTAGAAGACATGAACAGACATTTCTCCAAAGAAGATATACAGATGGCCAACAGACACGTCATCATCAGGGAAATGCAAATCAAAACCATAATAAGATCACCTCACAACTATCAAAGCAACTAAAATCAAATACACAAGAAACAAATACACAACAATAGGTGTTGGCGAGGATATGGAGAGAAAGGAACCGTTGTGTACTGTTGGTGGGAATGCAAGTGGTGCAGCCACGGTGGGAAAAGTATGGAGTTTCCTCAAAAAATTAAAAATAGAAATACCATATGATCCAGTAATTTCACTAATGGGTATTTACCCAAAGAATATTAAAACACTAATTTCAAAAGGTATATGAACCCCTGTGTTTACTGCAGCATTAATTAAAATAGCCAAGAAGCAACCCAAGTGTCCAATGGTAGATGAATGGATAAAGAAGGTGTGGTATATACAGACAATGGAATATTACTCAGCCATAAAAAGAAGGAAATCTTGCCATTTGCAACAACATGATGAATCTAGTAGGTATGATGCTAAGTGAAATAAATCAGTCAGAGAAAGACAAATGCCATATGATTTCACTCATATGTGGAATTTAAGAAACAAAGCAAACAAACAAAGGAAAAGAGAAAAAAAAAAAAAACAACACCAGAGTCTTAACTATAGAGAACAAACTGGTGGTTGTCAAAGGGGAGGTGGCTGGGGGAATGGGTGAAATAGATGAAGGCGATTAAGGGTACACTTATGTGATGTGCCCTGAGTAATGTACAGAATTGTTGAATCACTGTATTGTATACATGAAACTAATATAACACTGTACATTAAACTGGCATTAAAAACAATAAAAAGTACTGAATCACA
Source organism: Panthera leo (assembly GCF_018350215.1). Lineage (NCBI taxonomy): Eukaryota > Metazoa > Chordata > Mammalia > Carnivora > Felidae > Panthera > Panthera leo. Next base: position 45,482,047 of record NC_056687.1, on the reverse strand, counting down.
TTATTTATCATTCAACTGATACCTCTTAAATTCAGCAACTTATTTCTTAATTGAGACATAATCTATAGCTTCTAAGAGGCACTTTTGGAGAATTAATATTCTGGTTACCTAACTTGATGTTTAATTCTGTAGTCAGATTAAATTATAATAGCATTGTTCCAGTCCCTAAAATCATGTAAGACAGAAGAACATGCTTGGAATCTGGATTTCAAATCTGACACAATAAAACCTATATATGCTTCAAAATTTGGGGGACCCTTCCAATTTTATTAGCGCCTTAAATTTAGTTATGAGCTTCCCATTTTAAAAAGTAGTTAAAATATTATTTAATAAGGATTTCAAATATATCATATAGGCATACAAAGAGTCTAGTAGTTATTTCCTATTTTATTCTTTATTTCCTGTATCATTTTGTTCTTTTAGTAGATCACATTTGTTGGAATTTTTATAAATATTATATTGCATAATATTTTTTAAAATGTTTTTAATGTTTATTATTTTTGAGAGAGAGACACAGAGCATGAGGGGGGAGGGGCAGAAAGAGAGGGAGACATAGAATCCAAAGCAAGCTCCAGGCTCCAAGCTGTCAGTATACAGCCTGACATGGGGCTCGAACTCATGGACCAAGAGATCATGACTTGAGCCAAAGTCGGATGCTTAACCGACTGAGCCACCCAGGCACCTCATATATTGCATAGTATTTATATAATAATTTTAAGCACCATTCTCCAAGGTTGAAAATAATATGCATAATAGAAAAACCTTATCTACACTGTTCTGTAACTTGAAAAGTTGCTTCAAGTTATACATCAATAAAAAGAAGAGAAAAGCCTTGAAAAAAAAAATGTATGACATCTTCCAATTAGAAAATAGAGTTGGAAAATACTGCTTTTCGGGCACCTGGTTGGCTCAGTCAGTTAAGTATCCGACTTCGGTTCAGGTAATGATCTCACAGTTTGTGGTTCTATCCTGACAGCTCAGAGCCTGGGGCCTGCTTTGGCTTCAGTGTCTCCCTCTCTCTCTGCCCCTCCCCCACTCTGTCTCCCTCAATCATAAAATAAACATTAAAATTTTTTTGAAAAAAAAAAATACTTCGTTTTTGAAATGAACAATTTATTTTGAGACATGATAGATTTTTATTTTTATGAAGGTTTTTGGTCAAATTAAAAGATAAATAGATATTGCTACCTTATATGTCAGGCTCTAAGAGATTAATTCATTTTGCTTAGAAAATAATGAAAATATCATCAATAAGGTGATATAGAGCATTTTACACTGTAAATATGGTAAGGGCATAATATGTTTCATTCATAATATTAAACTTGCATCCCTTCTGGAGTAATTGAATACACTGATGTTTCAAAAAAACTCATAGAAAATGAGATAAAAGGGAACTAAATAATGGATTTGTCTCTTTTAAAATAATGTGTAAGGTTAGAGAAAAGAGGAGAGGATAAAAACAACTTGAATAATTTTACTGACTTACTTTTCATTGAAGGTGACTGCCAAGTCAATGGTGAAGGTTTTGTTTAAAAAAGAACAACATATAGTATAGTTTTACAAATTATTAGGTTTAAGATAGCTGAAGAAAGACTTTGAGCCTGAAATCATTGAAACAATAATAAAAAAGGTTGGTGGAATTAACTGGTTTTGGGGCATTCAGAAATGCTTAAACTATTAATGAATTAAGTTGAGATCATATAATCTACAGTGATAGTTTGGTTCTAAAGTTTTAGCCTATTGTTCTTGCTCGCACAATTCCCAAGCATCAGTCAGAAAAAAGTTTAGAGGGTACTTATGTATCTCTAGAGAAACCTATCTTGTTCATCTTTAAGTATGATCAGATCAATCCATAACATTTGTTGTGAGGGCAAAAAAAAAGTAATTTCATAACCATTGTTTCTTCACTATCACTGACTTAATTGATTCACCATTGTCCTGTATAGAACTGCATTTAGGAAATAATTATTAAACATCAAAAATGCCTTCGGAAAAGGAAGATTTGTTGTAAAGGCAGTCATGACATGGAACTCAAGCATGATATTAAAGTCCAGTACAATGAAAGAAAAAAAGTTAAATATAAGAAGGTGTTTTTGTTTTTGTTTTTAAACCAGGCACTCAGATAAAGCAATTATTTCTCAATTAAATAATGATGTTAAATTGTGAAAATGAGAGGTGTGAGTAGAAAATCAGGAAAGCCAAAAAGGATTATTCTTATAACATTAAAAATAATAAAGGTGAACAACTTATATATTGGAAAAGGACATGCAAACTTACAGTTGTTGTATAAGCAGCCTCTGGATCATCTTCCAGTACCCGGGAGAGACCAAAATCGGAAACTTTGCATACTAAGTTGCTGTTGACCAATATATTCCTAGCTGCTAGATCACGATGAACATAGCCCATATCAGAAAGATACTTCATTCCTGATGCAATGCCTCGGAGCATACCGACCAACTGGATGACTGTGAAATGGCCATCATGTTTCTGAAAGATAATTACAATTGTTTACATTGATTTATTTTAATGTAGCATGTGTGCGTGCATGCATGTGTGTGTACATGTGTGCGTAGCATTAAGTAAAACCCTTGAATTTATTTTACTGGATCCAATAATATAAGCATCAAATTTGCTGATCAAGAAATGTAAGAATTTGTTTGACATTTAAAAGAAAGGAAAAAGTCTAGCTGGAAGTGACAAAGGAGAACAAAGGATAAAAGAGAACCAACCAAATTAACTTCTAGAAAGAAAGATTTCAAAAACTTTGAGAGACTGAAGTCAAATTAGGTAGCAGCAATGACTCCCAGAGAATAGAATTTGCTTCCCATAGTTGTGAGTTCGGGTGGGCAGAAGGATTGCAAAACCCCTTGGTTTGCATAAAAGCTGTGTGATAAACTCAAAATATGAGTAAGAAACGATTACTAGGGAAAAGAAAACTTGTTTGCCTAAACAAGAAACAAGTTTAGGGAAGCTATGGGAAAGAGAGAAAAAAAATACATGCAAACAGAAAATAACGAGATTTTCCAATTCTTTCATTATATAGAGCAAATAGAAAGGAAGTTGTTGGCAACTGACTGAAATCAGGACTATTTTAGTGCCCAGGTGGGAAGATTAAATAAAATCATATGAATAACAAGCCAGGCACAGCACCGGTATGTAGCAGACAATCCCTTGATTGTGCTATTTCTTCTCATTTGATTTAAAAATAACATATGCTTTTTAAAAAAAATTTACATCCAAATTAGTTAGCATATAGTGCAACAATGATTTCAGGAATGTAAGGGGCACTGAGGGATCTACTTCTGAAACATGCTTTTTTAAAAAGGAAAAGAATCTAATTGTCATCCATGTAAGATGTGTGCCTCAGTAAGGCCAGACACAAACAATACTCTAGAAATTAGAGAAAAATAAAATAAAAATATTTTAAGTTTGGAAAATAACGCATATTGCTCTACAAAGTTATTTGGAGATAGTTGTCTTAAAAGGAGTTATAGAGAAACATGAAAAATTCCCAAGTCGGTTTTATATATTAGGTGACATTTATTTATGAATGTTATTAAAATGAATATCTAGTAAGAGACAGATGCATAAATAAGAGTTATCTTAAAATTTGCCAAGTTAAACAAGTTTTAATGGATATCTGATTTAGAACTATAATGTGGATTTAAATACAGGGATGATCTGACCATATCACAGTGACACAGTCCTATACAATGAGGATTCATTCGTCACTTAAATGAATAAGCTTATACTACAAATGAAATAAACTTTGTCTTTATATCAACTCATCTTCCTGATAGCTCTCTGATAATATCTCCCAACTCAAGTGCAGAGTAAGGAAAAGAACTCTCAAAAGAAACAGTCTATGTAGGAAGAGTATCCATTTAAGCAGGTCCTTCTTTATAATTAATGTATAAAAGATAACCTAGCAAAGAAAATCTTTGTTGTTATTAGCTCTTTATGTTTCCAATCCATCTTCCTAGACAGTGCACTATTAGATGAAATCTGCCTCTTCTATAATGTACACTACCTACCTCTCCTCTATTAGGACTCTCAAAGCCACTGAATAGAATTCAAAGCATAAATTCTTTCAGCCTAGAAAGGATTACACTACATTTAAAGAGGTGGCTCTTTTACCTATTAGAAATGAAGTTGCCTGGTACAGTTCTCATCAATGTAGAATTTCTGCATGGTAGGAAATGTGAATGGACCATCTGAAAACTAAGGAATGCCTCAGTTTTCTTATCTCTACAATGAGAATAGAATAATCTAACTCAGAGGTGCAGTGAGAATCACATATAAAACATATAGCACAGCCCCTGACTTAATTTAATAGTTATTATTTCATAAAACCTTACAGTACTACAATTACATGTATTTCTTATAATTTTAATATAAATTAATATTTAATATAAATATTTAATTTAATATCAGAAATTCTCCTCTTACTTTCCTGAAAAATCAATGGGCAACATACACCCTTACATCATAAAAAGAAATAATTTATTTAATACCAGGTTGAAATTTAATTTCCTATCTTTTCTGAGAGTGACACAAAGCACCAAGTTATTTCTTTAAAAAAAAAAGGCTACTTTTTTAGAGCACTTTTAGGTTCACAGCAAAATTAAGAGGAAGAGACAGAGATTTCCTATATATCTTCTGCCCTTTGCACATGCATATGCATAACTTCCCCCAAATCATTCCCCACCAGAATGGTACATTTGATACAATTGATGAACCTATATTGATACATCATGATCATCCAAAATGCATGGTTTGCCTTAGGGTCCTTTCTTTGTGTTCTACATTCTATGGGTTTGGACAAATTTATAAAGACATAAACATATTATAGTTTCATACAGAGTATTTCCACTGTCTTAAAAATCCTCTGTGCTTCATCTATTCACCAACACCACCACTCCTCCCTCCCCCATCTCCAAACCTTGGCTACCACTGATCTTTTACTTTCTTCATAGTTTTGCTTTTTCTAGAATGTCATATAGTGGAATCACACAGTAGGCAGTCTTTGCAGATAGGTTTCTTTCACTTCATAATATGCATTTAAGATTCTTCCATGTTTTTCATGGCTTGATGGCTCTATTCTTTTTAGTGCTGAATAAAATTCCTTTGTCTGGATGCGTAACAGTTTCATTTATCCATTCACTTACGAAGGACATCTTCATTGCTTCCAAGTTTTGGCGATTATAAATAAAGCTGCTATAAACATCTGTGTTCATAGCATGTTTATAGTTGCAGGCTTTTATGTGGATGTAAGCTTTAAACTCCTTTGGTTAAGTGCCAGGGAGGGTGACAGCTGGATCATACAGTAAGAATATGTTTAGTTTTGTTAGGAGACCCCAAAGCTATCTTCCAAAATGGCTGTACCGTTTTGCATTCCTACCAGCAATGAATGCATTGCTTCACATCCTTACCAACATTTAGTGTCAGTGTTACCAGTTTGGGCCATTCTAATAGGTGCATAGTGGTACCTCATTATTTCAGTTTGCATTTTCCTGATGACATACAGTGTGAAGCATCCTTTCATAAGCTTATATGCCATCTGTATATCTTTGGTGCCGTTACTGTTAAGGCATTTGGTCCATTTTTAAAATGGCTTGTTTTCTTGTTGTTGAATTTTAAGAGTTCTTTGTATATTTTAGTCAAGTCCTTTATCAGATGTGTCTTTTGCAAATGTTTTCTCCCAGTCTGTGGCTTGTCTTCTCATTCTCTTAACATCATCTATTGCAGAGCATAAGTTTTAAATTTTAAAGTTAAATTTTTAAATCTAAAAAGTGTTTGCCATATCCAATATCATCTAGGTTTTTCTATGTTCTCTTCTAGCATTATTATAATTTTGTGTTTTACATTTAGGTCTGTGATACATTTTGCCTTAATTTTTGTGAAGGGTGTAAGATTCTGTGTTTAGTTCTTTTGTTGTTGATTTTGCTTTTTGTTTGTTTTTATTTTTTGCATGTGGATATCCATTTGTTCCAGCACCACTTATTGAAAAGACAAGTTTTGCTCCATGGTATTGCTTTTTCTCTTTTGTCAAAGACTAGTTGACTATGTTTATTATAGACTTTCTATTCTGTTCCATTGGCCTGTTTGTCTATTCTTTCATCCATATCACAATGTCTGGATTATTGTTTATAAGTCTTGAAGTCAGGTAGTACCAGTCCTTTGAGTTTGTTCTTTTTTGATATTGTGTTATCCATTCTAGGCCTTCTACCACTACATATAAACTTCAGAATCACTTTGTTGATGTCCACAAAATAACTTACTGGGATTTTTATTGGGTTACATTAAAAATATATATCAAGTTGGAAAGAAGTGACATTTAAATAATGCTGAGTTTCCTTAATCATTAACATGGAATATCTCTCCATATGTTTAGTTCTTCTTTGATTTTGTTAATCAGAGTTAAGGTTTTCCTCATACAGATATTGCACATATTTTGTTAGATTTATACCTAAGTTTTTCATTTTGAGGGTGCTAATGTAAATGGTATATGTTTTTAATTTCAAATTCCACTTGTTCATTGCTGATATGTAGGAAAGCAATTGACTTTTATATATTGTCTATTAACTTCGTATTCTTCAACCTTGCAGATTGCAAGGTTTTTTCAGATTTTCTACATAGACAATATGTTATTTGTAATAAGGACGGTTTTATTTTTTCCTTCCTAAGCTGTGTACTTTCCTCACTTTTTCTTGTCTTCTTACGTTAGCTACTACTTCCAGTATGATAGTCAAAAGGAGTAGTGAGAGTGACATACTTGCCTTGTTCCTGATCCTGGTGGGACAACTTTAAGTTTCTCACCATTAAGTATGATAACTATAGGTTTTTTTTTGTAGACAGTTTTTATTAAATTTAAGAACTTTCCTTCTATTTCCAGTTTACTGAAAGTTTTTTTTTTTTTAATCATAAACTGGTGTTCGATTTTATCAAGTACCTTTTTCTATTTATGTGATCATGTGATTTTTCTTTTTTAGTCATTTGATGTGATAGATGACATTAGTTGATTTTTGAAAGTTGAACTATTCTTGCACATCAGGGTAAATCCCATTTGGTTGTGGCTGTAATTCTTTTATACAGTGCTGGATTTGATTTGCTAATATTTTTGTTCCAAGTTATTTCTTTTTAATTTTTTTTAATGTTTATTTATTTTTGAGACAGAGAGAGACAGAGCATGAACGGGGGAGGGGCAGAGAGAGAGGGAGACACAGAATCAGAAGCAGGCTCCAGGCTCTGAGCCATCAGCCCAGAGCCCAACGCGGGGCTCGAACTCACGGACCACGAGATCGTGACCTGAGTTGAAGTCGGAGGCTTAACCAACTGAGCCAACCAGGAGCCCCTGTTCCAAGTTATTTTTTAACAGCTTTATTGAAATACGATTCACATACCATATATTTTATATTTTTAAACTATGCAGATTTATCATTTTTAGTGTATTCACAGAGTTAGGGTAACTATCACCATAATCAGCTTTAAAACTTTATAATAATTCCCCAAAGACATTTTATACTCATTGGCAGCCATCCCCCATCTCCTCCAATTTCCCCCACCAGCCCTAGACAACTACTAACCAACTTTCTATCTCTATAGTTTTGCCTATTCTGGGTATTTCATTTAAATGTAACCATAAAGCATGTGGTCTTTTGTGACTTGTATTCTTTCACTTAATATAATCTTTCAAGGTTCACTCAATATTTTATTATTTTTACTGATGTATAATATTCTATTCATTTTTTAGTACCTCTATCGGTTGATTGGTTGATAAACAGTAGAGTTATTTCCACTTTTTGGCTATCATACAAGATTATATATATATATATATATATATATATATATATATATATATATGGTTACATATATATCCCTCCTTTTTTTTAAGATGAAGGCACTTAAGTTCTATTCTTTTTAGCAAACATCAATTATACTATGCAGTGTTATCAATGATAGTCACTATGTTTGTTATATGTTAGATCCTCAGGACTTACTCTAACAGAATGTGTGCATCCTTTTACAAACCACCCTATTTCCCCTACTTCCCCCACCCTTGGCAACCACTTTTCCACTGTTTCTATAAGTTTTATTTATTACTATTATTATTATTATTATTATTATTATTATTATTTTCCACATATAAGTGATGCCAGCAATATTTGTCTTTCTCTGTCTGACTTATTTCACTTAGCACAGTATCTTTCAGGTTTACCCATGTTGTGGTAAATGGCAGGATTTCCTTTTATTTAAAGGCTGATTAATATTCCATTATATCTTTTTCAGGTTTTCTTAATTCATTCATCCATCAACAGACACTTAGGTCTTAGATTATTTCCATATCTTGGCTGTTGTGAATAATGTTGCAATGAACATGGGAGTGCAGATATCTCTTAGAGATAATGGTTTAATTTCCTTTGGATATATTCCCAAAAGTGGAATGCTGGATCATATGATAGTTCTATTTCTAATTTCTTGAGGACCCTCTATACTGTTTTCCAGATTTTCTGCACCCATTTACATTCCAACCAACAATGTACAATGGTTCCCCATCTTCATATCCTTGTCAGCATTTTTATTTTTATCTTCTTGATAATAGCCATCCTTAGAGATGTGAAGTAATATCTCATTGTGATTTTGATTTGCATTTCCCTGATGATTAGTGATGTTAACCATCTTTTCATCTACCTGTTGGCTATTTGTATATCTTCTTTGGAAAAATGTCTATTTGGGTCCTTTGCCCATTTTAAAAATCGGGTTATTTGTTTGTTTGTTTACTGTTGAGTTGTATGAGTTCCTTGTATACTTGGGTATTAACCCCTTGTTGAATATACGATTGACAAATGCTTTCTCCCATTCCAGAGGTTACCTTTTCATTTTGTTGATAGTTTCTTTTGATGTGCAGAAACTTTTTAGTTTGGTGTAGTCCCATTTGTCTATTTTACTTTTGTTGTCTTTGCTTTTGGGGTCAATCCAAAAAATCACTGCCAAGACCAAAGTCAAGGGACTTATCCTCTATGTTTTCTTCTAGGAGTTTTATGGTTTCAGGTCTTATGTTCAAGTTTTTAGTCCATTTTGAGTTAATCTTTGTGTATGGCATAATATAGGGGTTCAGTTTCATTCTTTTGAACGTGGCTGTCCAGTTTTCCTAGCACCATTTGTTGAAGAGACTTGTAATTTCCCATTGTTTTTTCTTAGCTCTTTTTCATAAATTAATTGACCATATTTGCATTGGTTTATTTCTGGGCTCTCAATTCTGTTCCATTGATCTATGTGTCTGTTTTTATGCCAGCATCATACTGTTTTTATTACTAGACCTTTGTAATATAGCTTGAAATTAGGAAATGTGATGCCTCCAGCTTTGTTCTTTTTCTCAAGATTGCTTTGCCTTTTGGGGCTCTTTTATGGTTCCATACAAATTTTAGGATTATTTGTTGTAATTTTGTGAAAAATGCCGTTGGAATTTTGATCGGATTGTATGAGTCTGTAGATTGTTTTGGGTAGTATGGACATTTTAAAGATATTACTTCTTCCACTCCATGAGTATTCTGTACAGAATAATTTTCCATTTTTTGGTGTTATCTTCAATTTCTTTTTTCAGTATTTTATAGTTATCAGTGTACAGATCTTTCACTTCTGTGGGTAAACTTATTCCTAATTGTTTTATTCCTTTTCGATAAAATTGTAAATGGGATGTTTTTCTTCATTTCTCTGACAGTGTTTTGTTAGTGTATAGAAATGCAACTAATTTTTGTATATTGATTTTGTATCCTGCAACTTTACTGTATTTATCACTAACAGGTTTTTGGTGGTGTCTTTAGGGTTTTCTGTATATAATATCATGTTACCTGCAAATGGAGACAGTTTGACTTTTTCTTTAATGATTTAGATGCCTTTTATTTCTTTTTCTTGACTAATTGCTTCAGCTAGGACTTCCAATGCTATGTTGAATAAGAGTGGCAAGAATGGACATCTTTGTCATGTTCCTAATCTTAGAGGAAAAGGTTTCACTTTTTACCATTATGTATGATGTTCACTATGGGTTTCTCATATATGGCCTTCATGACATTGATACTGAATTTTGTCAAATACTTTTTCTGCATATATTGAGATGATCATAGGATTTTTATCCTTCATTTTGTTGATGTGGTATATCACATTGATTGATTTGTGAATGTTGAACGATCCTCGCATCCCTATAATAACTCCCACTTGATCACATTGTATGATCCTTTTAATGCACTGTTGAATTTAGCTGGCTAATATTTTGTTGAAGATTTTTGTATTTATGTTCATCAGGGATATTGGCATGTAGTTTTCTTTTCTTAAAAAAATTTTAATGTTTATTTATTTTTGAGAGAAAGAGAGACAGAGAGAGAGAGAGAGAGAGAGAGAGAGAGAGAGAGAGAGAGATACAGAGAGCATGCGGGGAAGGGGCAGAGAGAGAGAGACACACACACACACACACACAGAATCCGAAGCAGGCTCCAGGCTCCAAGCGATCAGCACAGAGCCTGACACGGGGCCTGAACTTACGAACTGTGAGCTCATGACCTGAGCTGACATCAGATGCTCAACCGAGTGACCCAGGCGCCCTGTAGCTTTCATTTTTAATTAACATTTAAAAGTAATACTTTTTGCTTATGACCACCAGGAGGCTGAGTTTCCACTCATCTGAGTAGGTATTTTGAGTGTAGTGCTGCTGATGAAATTTAGAGGCTTTTTTTAAGGAAGAAAAAGATGAATTTTATCCCAGATATTTCACAAGTCTGAGTAATGCGGTGACTTTTTAACTTCTAGACTATGTGTTTCTATTGTATTGTGGAGTCAAATTAGAATTCTAGAAAGCACAAAGGGAAAAGGCAGGCCAAGGAAACAATGCTTCCATTTGGCAAGAATTGTGCTTCTTCCTTGTGAGAAGATAAAATGCTGTGAGAGGGCCATCTGTGTTTTGAAATAGCATTTTCACTTTGTCAGCAAAAATTCACAAAATTGATTAAATATAGCAAAAGTTACTTTCCACAATATATTTGCTTGAAATATTTATACAATTAATATTGTTAATGAAAGAAAATGTGTAGAAAATGTTTGTTAAACTGTTTTTATGATTCCTCTTATTTAGACCCAATATAGGCTATCGAGTTGTCACAAAGAATTTAATTTTTTGCCAGCAGAGGAAGCTTTTGTTTGCCAAAAGAAGAACCATTTTCACATAATCATCCATATCCAAGTTCAGGGAAGTCCAAAATTTGTCAAAACCCAAAAGGGCCTAAAGCAATAGACATCTTTTACTTGAAAGATTTTGAGGTTAAGTCTTATTTAGCACAATATAATTAAGCCAACATTTATTAAGCATTCCAGTTAGCTCTTGATGCATAACAAACTATCCCCAAAACTTAGTAACTTAAAATAATGACAGTCATCTGTTTGGGTCACAAATGTGTAGCGTGGGGGCACCTGGGTGGCTCAGTCAGTTAAGGGTCTGACTCTTGATGGTGGCTCAGGTCATGATCTCATGTTTCATAGGTTCAAGCTCCACATTGTGCTCTGAGCACTGACACTGCAGAGCTTGCTTCCGAGTCTCTCTTTCTCTCCCTCTCTCTTTCCCTCCTCTGCTTGATCTCTCTCAAAATAAATAAATAAATAAATAAATAAATAAATAAATAAATAATTTTTAAAAATCCACTAATGTGCAGCTTGGCTAGGGGTTGGCTCTGACGGTTCATGTCTGTTCAGGAGTCATTAAGTAGGGCAGCTCATCTGGGCCTGGAAACAGTTTCCAAGATGACTCATTCATAAGTCTATCAAGTTTGGGCTGGCCATTGACCAGGAGTTCAAATGAGACTGTAGCTGGGAGCCCTTGGCTCTTCTTTACATGGACCTCTCCGTGGGATAGACTGTGCTTCCTCACAGCATGGTGAATGGGTTCTAAGAATAAATGTTCTAAGACATAGGAAGTGGGAGCTGCCAATTTCTTAATCCTGATACTGGCCCAGAGACTGGTAAAACTATATTTTGTACTTTTCAGTATATAAATCTTGCACTTTTTTTACTAAATGTAATTATTTTATTCTTTTTGATGCTGATGCACATTTATATGCCATAGATCCATAGTTTTCACCAAATTCTCAAATAGATCTCTGACTTAAAAAAGCCAAAGACCCATTAATCTAGTCAATGCCCCCTCTTTTCCAGTTTAACAGAGGGGAGACTGAGTCCTAGGAAAGTTATACAATTCATCCAAGATAAGTAAATGAGAGAGTTGGGCTTCAAATGCAGGTAGATGACTTCTGAATGGTTAACAAATATTTGTCAAATTATAACCTAAGATTCAGCTTCATAGGGGAAGAAGCATCCATTATCTGCATATTTTATTCTAATTATTAACTTGAGCTTACCAATGGGGTCTCACAAAATTGGCTATTGCTCCAAACTGAGCTCTAAAGCCAACCAAAACCAAAGCAAAACAAAATTAAAGCAAATAAAATAACAAATAATGAAACATATTTTTCTGATTATGGAAATAATATGAACCCATTGTGAAACATTTGGAATACAACAGAGAGGGAGGCAAACCATAAGAGACTCTTAAATATGGAGAACAAACTGTGGGCTTATGGGAGAGGCAGGGGAGAGGAGAAAATGAGTGATGGGCATTGAGAAGAGCACTTGTTGGGATGAGCACTGGGTGTTGTATGTAAGTGATGAATCATGGGAATCTACTCCCAAAGCCAAGAGCACACTGTATACACTGTAAGTTTAACTTTACAATAAATTATATTTAAAAAAACCATATAACATAAAAAAATTTTGGAATACATTAGGAAATTATAAAAAGAGATAAAATTCATTCATATTTAAGAGCCACCATTTGGTAGTCTAATTTTTTATGTTATTAAAATTAATCTCATATTGTTAATAGTATATTATGAAAATAGCAATGATATTACCCTATAAAATATTGTCTACAAAGATGATATAGTTTATGTTGTATAAATGTACCATATTCCTATAAGTTTTGCTTATTTTCAGTTTTTTATTATTAATTAAAACTTCAGTGAATAACATATACCCATCTTTGCATGAGGATAAATTCTAGAAGACTTTATACATTAAAGACATAAACATTATGAAAACCCTTGATGTAGGCTGACCAATTGCTTTTCAGAAAAAATGTTATTATGCTAATCTCTATAAGCCTATATGACAGGGTAGATCTCAGCACACCCTTGCCACTATTCACTAAAGCAAGAAAAGTTTTGTAGCAAGTACTGAAAAAATGCCATTCCCTGTATTTTATTTATTTTTGTTATTTATTTTTATTTCTTATTAGAATGTAAGATCTGCAAGGGCTGGGATTTCTGTTAATTTTGTCTACTACTCATCTCTAATGCCTTGAGGAATGCCTGGTGCATAGCAGGTGTTCAACAAGTATCTACAGAATAAATGAATAAATGAATGAACGAATGCATGTATCCTTTGAGCTGCCTTGCTCCTGTGGTTCGCTCCTGATGGTTTTCTTAAAGCTTTTATTCAAATTCCAGTTAGTTAACATGAGTGTAATATTAGTTTCAAGTATTCAATATAGTAATTTAATACTTCCATATAACACCTGATGCTCATCACAACAAGTGCCCTTCTTAATCTCCATTACTTATTTTACCCATCCCCCTACGCACCTTCCCTCTGGTAACCATCAGTTTGTTCTCTATAGTTAAGAGTCTGTTTCTTGGTTTGCCTCCCTCTTCCCCGCCCCCCTTTGCTTATTTGTTTTGTGTCTTAAATTCCACATACAAGTGAAATCGCATGGTATTGGTCTTTCTCTGACTGACTTATTTCACTTATTTCACCTCCAAGTCCATCCATGTTGCCGCAAATGATACGATTTCATTCTTTTTTATGGTTGGGTAATATTCCATTATATCTATATACCACATCTTCTTTATCCATTCACCCAGTCAATGGACATGTGGGTTCTTCCCATAGTTTGGCTGTTGATGACAATGCTGCTATAAACATCGGGGTGAATGTATCCCTTTGATTTCGTATTTTTGTATTCTATGGGTAAATACCTAGAAGTATGATTGCTGGATTGTAAGATAGTTCTATTTTTAACTTTTTGAGGAAACTCCATACTGTTTTCCAGAATGGCTGCACCAGTTTGCATTCCTACCAACAGTGTGAGAGGGTTCCCTTTTCTCCACATCCTTGTCAACACCTGTTTTTTCTTGTATTATTGATTTTAGCCATTCTGTCAGGTGTGAAGTGATATTGCATGTAGTTTTTTTGTGGTGTCTTTGTCTGGCTTTGTTATTAGGGTAATACTGGTCTTGTTAGAGGTTTTTTTTTTTCTGTTTTTAAATTTTTTTTTTTGAGAGAGAGAGAGAGTTTGTGTGAGCGGGGAGGGGCATAAAGAGAGGGAGAGAGAGAATCCAGGCAAGCTTGGCACCGTCAGTGCAGAGCCTGATGCAGGGCTTGATGCCGCCAACTGTGAGATCATGACCTGAACCGAAATCAAGAGTCAGATGCTCAAAGACTGAGCAACCCGGTGCTCCAGTAGTACTGGTCTTGCAAATAAGTTTGGGAGTGTTCCCTTCTCTTCTATTTCATGCAAGTTATTTAAAAATTATTTTAACTACTCTTTACCACCAACCTTTGGAGAGAATTACATTAACTGCTTTCATTCAGTATTACAGCAATCACAATTCCAACAGCAATACATGGCCTCCTTAAAAATGAGATTTTGGTGTTTGTAAAGAAGATAAACCACTTACTCCATGTTCTGTCATGGGACCATACAACGTAGAATATGTACTTCTAATTCCCATGGCCAAGACATTTTCAGGGGTCCATGAGGTCGAAGCTATTTTTACAACAGCACTAAGACATATATCTGTTTTTTTTTTCACTATGGTGATATTTGTACTAATGGAACAAAACTCTTCTGGGTAAAACTGCAGAACCCGTAACACAAATCAAGGGTCAAGGTTGTGGCACCAAACCAAACTGTACTAGTATCTTCCATCCTCACGTTGTTCTCTGCCACATGAACTAAACAAACACACAAAAAGAAGACAGTTTTGTATATGAGTGAGATATATTTGATGAAGCAGTAATATTTATTTATTTTATTAAATGTCAGCCCCTGATTACACACTCTCAGGATCAACCCCTGTGGGGGGTAGAAGAGAGCAGGACCGGGCAGTAGAAGAACTTAAAGTGCAGTGCATTCACGATGAACGCCTTGATATATCCTATGGAATATCCTGGATCTGGGAGAACTGTTTGGAGTTGGTTCAAATTGAGGAAAAGTGTCTGGGTCCTTATTACCCTCACATCACTCAACCATTGGCTGAAAGCTGCTCCTGTAAAGTGTCATGATCTTTGATATGATAGCTTTCTCTACCTAGGCCATTTCCCAGAGAGGGGCTCAGGTAAGGAGTATCAGCTACCAAAACTCTAGAACTTAGAGCAATAAGGGAGATGATCTTGATGTTTCCCCCAGTGAAGTGTCTTCATGTGTATCTCCTTTTAGAATCTGCTTCCCAGCGTGCCCAACCTGTGACAATCTCTCTTTCTCTCTCTCTCTCCTATTTATAGAATGTGGGCTTGATGAAAGAGAAGTTCCAAACATAGTTTTATATTCTTTTAGGAACTCATACTACTATTATTGATGCATTATTCTAGGGGGAAAATGCTAACATTCCTTAAACACTACAAACCAGTCGCAGTTATAAACTTCTTATTCTGATCTTACTCAATGTTTGTTAACAATTCTGTGATATAAGTGTATTTACTATCTCCAATTACAGATGGTCAAACTGAAGGACAAAGATATTTAATAACCTAATAAATAGTAGAGTCAGGGCTTGAATCTAGGCAGACTAATTCCAGAGCCTGTATTCTTTTTAATTGGAGTTGTCTAAAAAGGAGTTGACCCAAACTTTACCATAATGACCCAGTCTGGGCTAGTTTGGGCAGCATAATTTGCTTAATAAAGCAAGGTATAAAAGAGCTCTGAGAACTCTAAGCCAAAAACAAACAAGAACATTCTAGGTAAACCAACAAATGAGGACCTACTTATCTATGTTGCTGAGTGGAATAGTCCCATTTATTCACACATGAGGTATGGCATAAATCTATTTCTCTACAAATGATACAACTCTCTCCTTTATGCAAAATCTATATTCCCTTTTCTAGTCCTTGTCAACATAGGCTCCTCAGGTGTGGTTTAGGACATACTGGTTTTCTTGAACATGGTAAATGGTTAATAAATGGTGACCAAGTTAAATAACTTTTGGTACCATCTTGTAGTGCACTGGTTGCTATATTATTCCCATTGTCTTATATTTTTAAAAAAAGCTGCTTTCTTTCCTTAAGCTAGGACACAGGTTTTCTCCCTTTTATGTAGCAGCTCCATCACAGCATCCGCTATACTGCCATGCCTTGTGTCAGCACTCGATAAATATTAATTCAAACTGAATTGAATTGTTTATGAGGGGAGGAGAAAAATGTGAGAGTACTGAGATTTAATATCTTTGGGCTTCCTACTAGAGATTAATCAAAAAGAAACTATGAATTTTTTTTTATGACACATGGTTTTTCCCCAGGAAGGCAGATTCAAATGAAAGAGAGTGAATGTGGCATATTTACACACTGCATCTCAGAGCTTAGTAGCTAGGATTCAGTTTGTCTTCATTCTTCTTTTTCTCTGCTGTCTCAGCCTGATTGCAGAGAAACATGGAGCTTAACCTCTATGTGCCAGAGAGGGTGAGCCTGACGGGGAGGTGATTTCTGAAAGCTATACATAATAATGCCTGCTACTTCTGAACACTGCAGAGCTCCACCGGACTGTCTCTCAGACCCCGAAGCAAAACATCCACCAGACTTGAGCAGTCATTGGCAAGTCACACTGTCTTCACAATGCAAGTAATGCAAACTCCGGATGATGCTTCTCAAGGCCCTGCTTGAAGTGTTCTGCTGCAAAAACACTTTAAGCCTCTCAGGAGTCCATTCATCTTAGGCTGAGCTCAAGTACCTAGCCTGTGCTGAGGACAAATGTAAGAATCGAGTGCTATGCTGTCTTGAAATCATCACATCGTTGTCTATTTTTTGGAAAAAAAATTCAAATTCTATGAAAACACAAATATCAGCACATTGCTCCTTTCCTTTAAAACCTTCCGATGACCTTCAGTGAAGAATAAAGTGCAGTATTTAATACAGACATGACCCTTGCTTCCATCTCTACTGTCATGTAACTTATTCTCATTCAATTTCTGTGTGTGTGTTTAATTCACCCATACAACTTGTTATTTCATGTCTGGTGTGCTGTGCTTATACAGTTCCCTCTTCCAGGAATGTCCATGTAGTCTTTGGTCACGTGAATTTTTCAGGAGAGGTGTCATGTCTTCTAGGAGGTCTTGGATGAATCCCCAAGTTCATTCTTTCAAATAGTTCTCACTGAGAATCTACTACAGGTCGGTTATTGCTCTAACTGCTAGAGTCAGAGTGGGAATCAAAAGAGAAAGGTGCTTGTTCCAGTAGCACCAACATTTAATTAGAGGCAGAAAGACAGAAAATAAATAGGTAAGAAATACATGAGATACTTTTAAATAATGAAGAACTGTAAAATAAATAAAATGGAGTAATGTGAAAAGAAGATGATGTGATGGAGGGTGTGAGTAGTTCCCAGCAGGAACAAATGGCTTAAGTTGAGAATGAGTTTGGCATGCTTGATGAATAAAAGCCAATGAGGCCAGAACTTGTTGAGTGACAGGGAGACTAGAGAGGTAGGCACAGGCAATATCAGGTAGGGTCATGTAAGCTATGGTGAATGGTCTGAAATATATTCTAAAATAATGACAAGTTAGAGAAAAATTTTGATTGATTGAGAATGTGAACAAGTGGGGGAGGGGCAGAGAGAGGGAGCAAAAGACAATCTGCACTATCGGTGTAGAGCCTGATGTGGGGCTCGAACTCATCGTGGGGCTCGAACTCATGAAACATGACCTGAGCCAAAGTTGGTTCGAGAAGTTAGAGAAGAATTTTAATTGGGGAGTGATAAACTCTGACTTGCAAATGAAAACGTTAGCAGAGAGATCAAGCTGGAGGCTTTTAGAGTAACACAGGAGAGAGAAACCGGTGACTTGAATCACAGTTGAGATCTACTTTCAAGACATAGCCAGCAGGACCTACAATACATTGGACCAGTCAGGAAAGTGGAAGAATAAACTGGGACCAAGTTTCTTTCTTTATTGCTCTCAAAGCATCCTGTCTACACCAACACTGGTTAAAACCATATGCATATATGTCTGTCTCTCTCACTGGCTTGAACATAATCTCATCTAGGGCAACTGTCTCAGTCATCTTTGAAATCTCAGGACCTAGAACCATATCTGGCATGTGGCAGATATTCAACAGATATTCACTGGATTGAACTGAACTGAATTTATTTATTTTTCTCTTAATGGAGTGAAGTACTTCAGGCTATTAGTCAGTGGGAGGATACTTTAATGAAATATTTTTCATGGACTTACTATAAGAGATTCTTTGAAAGAATCGTGAGTGAAGAAGAAGTATTCACTACACTTGCAACCCCATCTTTACTTCTGAGGTTAAGACGGGTTTGACTCTGACTGTGACCATCAGATTCTTACATTTTCACTAAAGAGTGATGAAAAGGGGGCTAAATAAGTTAGATATATTTCTACTATATTTCTTTGTAGTTCCTCACTGGAGAAGAGTGATGTTGAACCCATCAAAAGAATTGCCTTACCAACTATCAAAAGTCTGTGAACCACAACATAAATCATTGTCCTAAAACTTTGTTGTTGAAAATGTGCAATACTCCTTTATATATAGTAAATGACTATAGTGATTCAGTGTCCTGAAAATGTTAAACATGAATGAGAAGCAGTGTTACATACGGTAGGTGATAAGCTGCTGTTATAGAGTAGAATTAATAAAAATCGCACGTCATCATTTAGCAAACATTTACAGAGAATCCAATTCATTGTGCAGTGTCTTGGTTACCTACAATAAATAAATCAGCTTCAAAGATTCCTCACAAATCTGGTGTAATGACACTATTGGATAATGACAATTGATGCTCTAAAATGAAATAATGAAGTTTGATTCATATGCATGTCAAAAGACATTTTTGATTCACTAACCACAAGTGATAAGGAAAGGCACCAGCCTTTCAAAACAGAATGACACAACCAGAAGGGTTAGTTGAAGTCTTGTAAAATGATTACTTCCAAAATGCTAACTTGAGCTATAAAAGGGCTGTGAAAAACATGTACCTCACTAAGTGGTTTACAAAAGACTGAGGTATATAAATAGCGGACTCTGTAAACCTCTTGTCCCCCAACTTCTGTGTTGCCAGAGCTTGGGGGATATGGGAGGATGCTAATCAACAGACATAAAGTTTCAGTTAAGCAAGATGAGTAAGCTCTAGAGATCTGCTGTGCAATGCACCTATAGTCAACAATACTGTTTTGTACACTTAAAAATTTGTTAAGAGAGTAGATCTCCTGTTAAGTGTTATTTCCAGAAGAAAAAAAATCTATTTGTGTTTACAAGTCCATGTAAAAGAAGCAAACTCTGGAGGAATTAAAATAGTATTTGTGAATCACAAGCAATAGTATGAGTTAGTTTAACCATATATCTTGTTAAAATCTATGGTGATGAGAGAATGAGAGCTTAGAATAGGGTATGTGTGTGGGGTCCAGGTTATAGGTGATTCAACGAGGTGGAAAAAGACCTAACCTGTGGATAAGAGGAGATGGGGAGTGTGTGCCATGACATGGGATTTAAAACAGTAAAAGTTGGATATTTGAGGAGCTAGGAAGAGGACATGAATAAAGGGATGGATGCCACAGAAAAATAGACTCAAAAAAATTTTTGCCCAAGGCAAATCATGTAGAAGGGAGAAAAACACTCTTTTTTGGTTTTGAAGGAAACTCCTGGCCCATTTTGGTATTGGAAGTTACATCCTTTAGCTGTGGTCTGTGTTAAAGAGGCTTTTATGGATCTGCCTAGGGACTTAAGCAATATCTTTGAAAGAAATATTTATGGGAAAGTGCATTTGAGTTTTCAAAAATTGATTTATAAGTGACTTTGCAGAAAACAGACCTTGGAGGGTTACTTCTATAACTTAAGTTTAAAGTTAAATTTCAGTTTTTATATGTTCCTAAATCAGAAAGTTGACCATGCTGTGACTTTAAAAAATACTCCTGAATTTGAAAAAGAAATGGCTAAGGTTATTTATAGATTTGAAAAGACCAAGTCATTTTTTGTTTTAAAATAATCACTGAACAAATAAGAGTTAGTAACTCCTTTTTACCGAAGTCTTGGTTCTTGTGGCCTCCCCAGTTGAAAATCTTATTATAATTTCCTGTGGAATATTTACTAAATCCTCCAAGGCTTTTTCTTTTGTAGTCATTATGGATTTGCACTTAAGCTAGGCAGAGCTGGAAAGGCTACCAATAACAGAATCAGAAATTTCAATCACAAGGAAACTAAAAATGTCATTTCTAAAATACCGAAAAAAATCTAGGAAGAGAGTAGATATGGATTTGTGAAACATGGTAGTTGGGTTTCAGAATTACATGTTAAAGGCTTAAAGTGAATCTGAATATAATATAGCTTTAGTTTACAAAGCTTACTACTGAATTTAATTTTTTTTTAATTTTTAAAAAGATTTTTGCTTAGGTTTATGCGACGGCCATCTACACTAGCTTCACTTAAGTAAAGCCAAGACAATTTAAACTTCTTTTGTCTGACATCTGGGGAAAGGTGTCAGAGTGCCAAAGCCTTGATGAAGCATCATTAGAGTGCATCAAAATTACCCAGGGAATATTTTGCAAGATACATCTGCTTGAGTCTGTATATATATTTTATAAAATCTCTCTAGGATGGTGATTCTGATTTGCAAGCATGGCTGGGAACTACCAAGACTCAGGTCTAATATTTAGTTCCATAAATCTAAAATCTCCTGTATGGTCCAAATAAGGATGTAGGAATGACTATAGAAGAGCTCAGGAAAATGCATGGAATAGCTCTTTATATTACTATAATTATGAACACTACACCAATTTAAAAAATCAGCACAAAGACCTGTATGCAAAAGAATTAGTGAGGAAAATTGTAAACTACAACTTCATGGTACCAGGTACTACAAATGACACAACACATTTACAGTACTATAATGCTAAAAGAGATAAATTTAGGCTTTTGGAAGTTGATGATTGAATTTCTAAATTTAAAATAAAAAGCTCAGCCACCCATATGCTTGGTTCCAAGTACACCCTGCTTTCATATATTTGGATGCTTACTGTCATATTATTTTTAGAATAGCATTTGGTATTAAGCTGGCACAGGCATGAAAAATAATAACATTCATCTACATGAAGGTTTACATATATTTTTTGGAAAAAAAGGAATTAAGAGGATTAATTCAACTCTATTATGGTTTCAAAAAAACTACTGGTAGGTGAGTGTGACTTAATTTTTTTCACTGTTGAATATCAAATGAATGTGATGTAGATTAATTTTGCTCTCATACCCCAGCACAAATATAATTCCACACAACACAATTTACAAGAAAAGTGTGCTAATAAAATACAGCTCTCATTATTAATATATAACTAGCATAAGGTAAAATGCCATCTTTACTAGATTTATAATTTGACTACATAAATATTTAAAAGATCCCTTTAATTTTTTAAATTAATATTTGCTTTGCATTTGTTCAAGGGAACTCTTCAAATGACTCACATTGCTTTTGAAATGCTGATATGCACTTATATGTATTATTTAAATACTCATATTCTTGACATATATCTAGGTTTTTTTAAATGGTGAAAATAAAACTATTTTTAGCCACTAGAAAAAACAGACCAGGAAGTAACAGAAAAACAATTTTAAAACTGTTAGTGACATCTTCTGAAATGTGTGTATGTATATGTGTGTATGTGTGTATGTATATGTGTGTATGTGTGTACATATGTATGTATACATATATGTATATGTGTATATATATTATATATTTAAAATGTTTAAATTAATTTTTATTTGTTTTCTTTAAAGTTTATTTTGAAAGAGAGAGAGAGAGAGAGTGCAAGAGCACACACAAGTAGGGGAGGGGCAGAGAGAAGGAGAGACAGAATCCAAGGCAGACTGCACTATCAGTGCAGAGCCTGATGCAGGGTTTGAACTCACAAACTTGCGAGATTGTGACCTGAGCTTAACCGACTGCACACCCAGGTGCCCACATTGTTTATTTATTTTTGAGAGGGAGAGTGAGAGCATGAGCATGGGTGAGGGGCAGAGAAGGGAGTGGAGGACACCAAATCCCCGCAGAGCCCCACATGGGGCTCAATCCCACAAACCATGAGATCATGATTTATGCCGAAATCATGGATGCTTAACTGACTGAGCCACCCAGGCACCCCTGAAATATATTATAATAATAGATACATTATGGAAACTTTAATAAGTACCTAGACACATATTCTAGGGGTTTTAGGTCTATTAACTATTTAATACGATATAATACAATAACTGTAAGAAGTAGTTATTGCCTATTATTGACGTTATTTTATGGATGTTAGTTTGTCCTTCAATCTTCCCTTTTGCTTCTACACTTTATCCAATCTAACAGCAAATCCTATTGGCTCTACTTTCAAAATACAACACAAAATCTAGTATTTTCCATCAACTCAACTACAACAATCCTCATCTAAAGTCACTTTCATCCCTTTACCTGGATATTTATTGCAAAAGCCTCCTAATTTCCTTCCATCCATTTGTACTTCACTACAGTCTCTGAATATAGCAACAGGAGTGATATTTTTAAGACACAGATTATATTGTATCTGTACCCTAAAGCCTACAACAGCTTCATGTCTTACTCAGAGAAAACACAAAGTCATTACAATGGCCAACAATGTCCCAATTCATTGTTTTTACAACTTGGTTGCATATTAAACTCAACTGGGAGAACTTTGAACAAATATTGATGCATGTGTTGCACCAAGAGATTCTGATTTAATTCACCTGTGATGCAGGCTGCAACTTGGGATTGTTAAAAGTTCTCTAAGTCAAATGAATATAACATACAGCCAAGGTTGAGAATCATTTCCCTTCAACATTTGAGTCCGTTTCTGCCTCCATCAACTCTCTGATTATCTTCTACCACCTATTCTAGCCATCACGACAGGGTGACTACATATTTTATTAACCCAACTGCAGCGTAAAAGGGTCAATATTAGCAATTTTGAAGGGACCATAGACATGAGTTAGCACTGTCTTAGGCAAAAGAGGCATATAGTCATAAAGCATAAAGACAATTTGTAGCTCCTTGGGTATAAAATGCTCCAACCTGGGGGCATTGGAACCTATTCTCTTTGCAACACTTCTCCCCAGGTATCCGTTTGGCTTGCTCCCTCACCTTCTTCCACCTTTCCTCATATGACACTTTTCAGTAAGACCTGATGTGTTCACTCAATGTAATACTGAAACCTAATCTCACTCCCACCTTCACTGCTCCTGCTTTTTCTCTCCATCGGATGTACCATATATTTTGCTGAATTCTTTATTTCCCTTCCACTAGATTTTTTATCTCTGTTTTGTTCACTTCTGTATTCAAGGCTCCAGAATAGTACCTGGGGTTCTACAGTCTGTGAACACATATTTGTGCAAAAAAATGAATGAATGCTTTATCAGCTGTTTCATAATGGGCAAGTTACCTATTGTGATTTGCCTCAGTTTCCTCATTAGTAAAATGGGGATAATAGTAACACTTACCTCATAATGTTGTCGTAAGCACCTGGGGAGTTAATGAATTCATGGAATTGAGAAATACCCAAGTCATAGAAAGCACACATAAATGTTATTTACATTAGTTAATTAAAGATATTCATCTTCATTTTTGCTTTAGCCACAGATTCTTAGGTCCACACCTGGAAATTGTCACCCCTAAAACTGCCTTGCTTCAGAAATCTTAAGTAAGTATCAATCTAGTGTGTTTGTAAACCAGACCTCAGGAGAAAAACAAAACAAACAAGCCCCAATTTGTGGTGTTTGCCCATTTGTGTGGTGTAAATACTTCCCTCATACCCAATTTCAAGCTACTAATAGTTTAACAACCATTTTTCTAAATTCCTGACCATTTAATAATCATCTTTTGCAAGCTGGTATATTCTGTGGTATAACAAACCACTGCTAGTACCTTAGTTTCTGGTACACTTTTCTTTTCCTTCAGCTCTCTCATCCTCACCATACAACTATCCTTCCTCTTTTACATAATGATGACATTTCTACTCGTGTCTAGTCTATCAGTTTCTTTATTTCCTTCTTTCTCTATCCTGGATTCACCAGTTGCTTACCTGAAAGATTCTTCTTCCACCACTCCAATTCTCCTTTAATACCGGTGTTTCTGTTGTACTTGCGCTACACACGACACTACCCCCCACCCCCCAACTTTGGTCTGATCAGCCACTTTTCCTTTTAACTTCAGCAATTATTTTAAACATTGACTTTAAATTAAGGTTTGTTCTCAAACTCCCAAATAAACTCTCCTACTTCATATAGAAATGCAACAATATCAGGTATCATTTCCTTCAATTTAATGCTTCTCATAAATTTCTCTAGGTCCACAACACACAACCCCATGAGTCTTGGAAGATGTGGAGGCTTCTACTATTCAAAGCCAATCCTCTACCAAGGTTCTTGATTTTGTACGTTCTCATCTCCTGAGATATTTTGCCTTGCCAATGTATGTTCTTTAATTCCCTATCCCCCAGTGTACAAATTCTCTAAATTTCTTTCTACTAAAAAATACCCTTTGCTTTTCTTTTTGTCTACTAGCATTTGATTTACCTCTTGCCTTGCTACCTCAGCTACTGTTTACCTAAAAAATGGTCTCCATTACCAACTCCTATTTACCTTTCAATCTCATTTTGCCCTATACATTCTGACTTCTGTCTGGGATCAACTCATTAAACATGCGCTTGTTGAGATGACTGAGGACTTAAGTAGTAAATCCCATAGATGCTTTCCAGTTTTTGTTTTCCTGACTTTCTCTGCTGCACTGGCGACAACTGCTTATTTGCTCTTGCCTGATGTGTAGGACTCCATGTCCTCATCTTCCTCCTTGTTCTTTTTTGACCACTTATTCTTAGTTACCTTTGGAGACTCCACCCAGCAACTTCCTCTGAGTGGCACATCACGGAGTTCCAACCTTGTTCAACTCCTTGCCTTTCTCTAAACTTCTTCCTAAAAAATATCATGGTTTGGGTTTTATAACCACTTTTATGCTAATGACTGCCAGATCTTTAACTTTGGTCAAGATTTTTCTCCCGAGCTTCAGATTTATATTTCTTATTGCTGTCTGGACATTTTCACTGCATGCTCCATAGACCTCTCAAATGGAATATGACCCAAATGAAATTCATCATCTCCCAACTACCAGCCCATCCTGTTCCTATGTTGTATCTTCCTATCAGTTGGTAGCACTACCTTCCACACGCTCTTTTTGTTCCTACGCATCCTTTCCTGACCACGTTTTGAAATATGGTTTCCCTATTCAATCTGATCCTGTCAGCTTCTGTTTTTAGTAATTCTCCCCCAACCTTTTGGTTTTTTTCTGTTGTTATATGGATGACACTCCCTCTTGCTTGCTCATGTGACTGTGCTTTGCAAATAATGTATCTGTAACATCAAACGAGTTGAGGTGGCAGCAAGAGGCTGTAGCAAGAACACAATAACATATTAAACTGAAACCAGTGGTATTATTTTTTTGAACAACTGAATTTTGTGATTTGATCAACATTTTTGTGGTTGGCATGTGGTATCTCAAGGTTTTAAAGTATTTTATAACTATTATTATTTGGATTGCTAATTAATATTGTTATAAAAATGTAAGTCCAGAAATTTAGGGGGAAAGCAGTTGCCAGGTTAAGTGTCACAAAAAGCGTTTATGAAATCCATATACATAGTTCAAGAGAGATTGTATAGGGATGATGGTCAAGATTACATTTAATTCACACTAGTGTATTTCCTTGGAAAAGTTAGGAAAATTTGCACATCAGTAAGATCATACATTCTGAGCAACAGGGCTGATGCTCTCCTTACTAAGTCAGAATGCATTTTTTTTTTAATTGAAAACACACACACAGTCACATACCTATGTATATCCCATCTGCGTGTGCACAAGCACACACACGCACATACACAAACACAGGCACTTAACCACACCACCTCTTGCCAATATGTATCTGGAGGAATGTCCATAAGGATCCTGAACAATAGAAGATTTATGAATCCAGTGCAATATCACAGCCAGCCAGCTACCACCACTGTCACTAGATTGTAATTTTGTACTTAGTTTTGCTACCACTGTTTCATATAAAAGTAAATTGAAGTGATTTTCAAATATGTGGGAGACCAAAGGGAAATCTTTTCTGCTTCTAGCAAGCACAGAATGCTATTAATGAGCCATGGATGACTTCCCTACAATGCAATGCACTTAGCCACTTCCTCTTTCTGTGCTCACAGAAGCTGCGATTATCAAATTCTAAAGCAGTAGTTTGAAAAATGACTTCGTTTTTGAGAATTTGTGGGAGATGTGTGTATATATATATATATATATATATATATATATATATATATTGCCATGGGGAGTTGAGCATCTGCTATTGACATAAAGTTTATATACCACTTTGAGCTTCTGGGATAAAAGAGATATGATTACAAAGAAGGGTAAGAATATTAAAGAAGAGTAAGAAGGGAGTATTTGGCCATGTTTTTTTTTTTTTTTTCTTTCTCATGCATGTGATTTTTATCTTAATAGAAATTCTATGTGCAGACAGGAGACAAGTTCACATGGGGATATGGCAGTGAACTTATAAAAAGAAGTAAAAGTAATTTTATTTAAAAAAGTGTATGAGAACATGGCTTTTTGAGTCAGAGACTTGAGTTTGAATGATCACTCTACCACTTAGTGTGTTATGTATTATTTTATAAGCTTTAAAATAATCAACTCAATGACACTTGTATGAGGTAGATGCTGTTAATATTCCCATTTTATAGATAAGTAAGCAGAGGCACAGAGAAGTTAGTAACTTTCCCAAGTCACAAGGTCACATAGCTGGAAGGGACAGAACCAAGATGATCTGGCATATATTGACATTCAGATTCTTACAGCAGTGGTAATGATAGCCACCATTAACCGAACATCTATTCTTTCCCAGACTGTGTGGTCTCTTACCTATATAATGTACAAAAGCCAAAAAATATTAGTTTTTAAATTTTAAATCATGAAATATACCACTTATAAACAGGTATCAAGATGCTTCTACATAAATATTTTATTGATAAGCTATTATATTTTCTTTATAATATATTGTAATTAATTCATGATTCAGCAGGATAAAAAGGATATCTGAAGCTAAGAATTCTTTCCTAATTTGCTGTGGCAGTCATTTGATCCCATTTTCAAGAGCAATTTAGATTGAGTATGTGCTGCATTTATTTGCCATTATATTCAGCTCTAGGATATAGTTGATGCAAAAAAAAATCCATAACTTATCCCAAGCGTCATTAGAGAATAAGTCATGTTGGTATATGTCTGATAAGAATGAGTTTTTGAATAAACATAATGGAAGGTCCTAACTATATATGCATTTCTAAGTACCATAGGTGGTCCTGATAATTTATTCTAAAATAATTTAGCACATTTACAGGAGAAATGAATACAAGTTATAAAATAACATCCTGAGAATGGCTACAGAAAAAATAAAAACAAATAGTTCATGTCCCCAAACACCTATGAATTTCATTTTGCTTTAAAAAGCATACTTGGTTGAGAGACTGCATTGTGTGAAGAGTATTGCTCTGTAATAACTTGACGATTTTGCTGAATTCAGCTTCTGGCATTGAATCTGGGCATCAAGTCCAGTCACAGGGTAAATATATCATTACTGCTAATATTGAGAGAAGTCAGAAAAAGAGGGCATGAATTCAAGAAAAATAAATGAAAATGAGATTTAAAAAAAGAAAGGTAAGATGCAGAACTTAACCAAATAACATAGAACAAAAAAATTAAATGAAGAAAGAATGCTTGAGACTGTTTTTATCCTATGAAAATGAAGATAACAAATAATATAATATATTCCAAATAGCAAAAGTCCAGTCATGTTATAAGTAAAAAAATGACCATATCTCTGCAGATAGATGAATATTTGAGAATACAATGACATTCAAATATGTGACCTCTGCTGGGGATGAAAAATATTTACTGTAGCAATTATTTTTTGTATTGTTTTTTTTTTACTATCAATGAGTATTTTTGTAGCATATGATGGCTTTTTAAATATTAAAGACATTATAAATACATTTGAAATATAACTTCAAGATTGCTCTGTTATTCTCTACTACTATGTGAGACAAATGATTTTTGTATACACCATACTTTCAAGAATAAGTCACTTTAAAAAGAATGCTTTAAAATTTTTGTTCTGAAAACAATCTCTGCTAGGCTTTTTTCTTTTTTCTTTTGTTTTCTGAAAGTCAGGGAAACAAACTTAAGAGTGATAAAACCAGTTTTCTGATATGAACTTGAGTCATTATTTGTAAATATACATCAATTTAAGGGGCTCAGCATTATAGATCATGCATAAAACATCATGCTGAATAGTTAAATGTGATAAAACAAAATGAATGTTTATGTGAGACAACTGAGTTTCATTTAATCTCTTTATAACATCATTTGGAAATATATATATTAATAAGGCATGTGAATTTATAGGAGAAATCAATTATATTATTATATGTATATATACTCCTCCCATTGGTAACACACTAATGTATCACAGTATCGGAGAAATGCACCCTAGAGAAAATGTTGCTATTCTTCATGGAAAAATCCATGAATAACATTATGTAAAAATTAATTTATGATAAATGATTTAAATCTAGAACTCAGAATATCTTATTTAAATGCCATCAGAAAAGAACACCTCACCCGCAAAAAGGAGTCTAGGGATCCATTCTCCATATATTCCACCACAATCATTACTGGTCTGCCTGCAAAAAGAGCAAAAGAACACACAAGGATTAGAGCAATTACGGAAATCTGTGCTGCAGTAAGAGATTTCCAGCTGTGGCAGCTAAATTACTTGTATTTTATTAATAGAAACTTCATTTGCCAACGTGCTTCTACAAAAGTCTCCCTATTACACATAGGCATCTCCCCTTTTTTTATGGCATCATTTCTGTTGAGTTCATATAAAGAATACAAATTAAAAAGGAATTAAGCATTTCCTTTTCTGAAGCCCTGCAATCACTTGTTTATATTATGTTCTTTTTGTCCTGAGCTTTTCCTAAAAGATCATGAACAAGCTGAAGGCAGGGTTTAAGCAGTCCCTGTAGCTGCCTTGGCACTTGCAGAACACCTTGTCCTACAGTGGTGCAGTCACTGTGGCTGAATTACATTAGACTGGGCATTTCTGAAATATTCCTAAGGCAAAGAGGAAAGGAGAAATTCATAAATTCTCTTTAAGAAATTATAAACCATTAGTCATAGTCTGCTTTTAAGGGCTTTTAAGTAGAAAAATGTCAGTAGATTGATGAATGCTACCAAGTTGGTGGGCTTTGCAATAGTTCTTGATCATGTCTTTATTGGACATAGATTAGATCAACAAAACATTGATGACAGTGCATGAAAATAAGTAGCTCTGATTTTGTAGTCTAGTAACAGAAGCTAAAATCAGAAACTGAACATCATTTATTTCTTCTTTATCATATCTATTTGCAATTGCTACAGTTCCCAATACCTCTATTAGGTAGAATATTTGACATAAATAACTTAGATTTGTTTCAAAGAAAAGAATCTATTTGTTCTGCCAAATTGCTCAAGTTTAAAAGATAAACTAATTTCATATGAAGAGAAAATATTTACCTGAAATAAACATATATGACATACTTATTTTTTACTTCTATATTCCTTGCTTCTCATTGAAATTTTTAGCAATTGAATCTGCACTGTGCACATTTTTTCCTCGTAAGTACAAAGAAGATCTGGAAAGAAATTATGTGTACCAATGATGGAAATATTAGACCTCATATTGTAATTCATGTCTCTGTTATGAACTCAAAGCCTTGTGGGTTAAAAAGGGTGACTGTAACAAATTAGTACAATGTCTGCAAATGCTAGATTTTACATTTGAATCTATATTTTAAAGAAAGATGTGCTAAAGGTTAAATGTAGTAATAAAGCTCCCAATTTATCATGCATAGTATTAGAATCCAAAGAAATTTTCCATTTTGGTGGATTTCCATAATGCTCCTCAAAGTCATTACTTTCACCCAAACACAGATATAGAACTTTATCAGAAAATCCTGAGGTCAAATGAACTGTCAGCACTATTGTAGCAAGGAACTAGAAGATCCAGATTTTAAATATGACACTTTGTCATGAAATCTTTTATTTGGCCATTGGTTTCAGAGAGCTTGGAAACAGGAGCTGGATGCAAACACTTGGTTAGCAAGGTAGGGAAAATAAAAGATCATTTTTTATACTTATATATGGAAATTCTGAGACCGTTATTCTAGTTTCAATTGTAATGGATCATGGATGTTAAGGGGAAATGCTGGGTTACTACAGTGACTGCCTGAGTTCACCTACCCAGAGTTAACCCTTTCAATCTACCTTGACCATGCTGCCAGAGAAACATATATATACCTCTCCCTAAGAATGTCAGTTTTGATACAAAAGAGCTTGCAAGCACTTCGCTTGTATTAATACAAATTATTATTAGCCCTATTACACAGATAAGGAAATTGAGATAGAAAATTAAAGCACTTGCCCATCAAAGAGCTAAGTGGCAGTGTCGAGTAGTCTGTCTCAGAGTTTAAGCTCTTAACTTTTATGCCATAGGTGCCTCTCAGACATAATTTATAGATAGAAGCCGTAAGGCTTATCCTCCTTTGCTGGACCTCATCTCTCCTAACTAGCCCTGTCCTCTCCTGCTCCATTTGTTGTTATTATCATCTATACTGGTTCAATCCTGCCTCCTCTCCTTTCCCTTTTGGTATTCCCCTGCCAGGATTATTTCCCAATTTGCTTCTCCCTGATCTCACCTCACACCTCTTCCGTGAAAGTCCCCATGGTGATATTTCCTCTAGTGGCATTCCCATCACATCTATTGTCTGCACTATGAAATGTGCCTGGTTCTATATTAGGTTGTTTTTCTCTCTTATTTTCCCATAGATGCTATGTCTCCCCGCATTCATTAGGTTTCTCAAAACTACCTCCCGTAAGGCTGAGCAGAGTAGGTGCTTTATAGTAACGAGTTGATTTTTCTCAATGACTTCGTAATTCCTCAGAGAGTAACACTGAAGTATTTCGGCAAGATTCTAATCTATGTGAATACCAAGTACTTTGAAATTAGTTCTATCTATAACTCCTTGGGAGACACTTTATACAATCTTAAAATTCATCAGTGACAAGTTTCATCTTCTCATTAAAGATAATAAAGAGTCAAATGAAGACTCCCCTGGTTTCTTGTGAATTATAAGCTTCCCATCTGAGCCCTGCATCTTTTGTATTTTGTGCAGTAATGCCAATTTAGAGCTGCTATTATTAAACTAAGGAGTTGTTTTATTAGAATACTGCTGGCATCTAACCTGTTATTTGTTTCCTAGTGATTTTCTATAGGAGGGTTAGTTACACTGTGAAGATTACAAGCAACTTTATAGTCTATGATTACATTTTATAATTAACAAAATAGATAAGTATAGGGAAATTATGAAAGGATGGTATTCAAATATGTGGATAGGTGAGAGAATCCTATTGGCAACAGTGCTTTGTCTGTTATATTTTTAAATATGTAAAAATTATACAATACATTATTGCTCTTGGAAAATATATTTGGAGGTGATTCTATTTTTATATTTTCAAAACATTTCAGCTTTTCTCACCTGTTTTCCAATTTTTGCCACTTCCCCAAGTGCCTCATGTTACAGAATTAACTTAGTATTTGCTTTGTACTGAAGTCAATGGAAAAACTCCAGGATTCTTGAATGTTAGTCAAGTCTCAACATCCCTAGACTTTTTTTTAGAAGTCTCAATGGCTTGCTTTAAGAAATTTTCAAAAACACTTCTTGAAGTCACACAAAAAAGTGAATTTCTTTCATTTTCCTTCAAAAAGTAGCCCAGAAATGTTTATTGGTATGTTAAATTACATTGGAATCAAAACCCTGTAAGAAATCACTTATTCATATCCTGAACACAATGAATCACAAAATCCCAGATCATCTTTTTCTGTTTTAGACAAAAATTACTTCCTTTAACTGGGACTTTAATGTACTATTGACTAATGATTTTTTTTTCAAATTTACAGTTTCCTAATACTTAAGATGATTTTGATATGGGTGGTGTTGAGAAACCATATGGTGATAAGAGTATATTTTTCTTGTGCTGTTGTTAAAGAAAACAAAAGAAAGGAATTCTTTAAATGTTCTAGGGAAAACATTTTGCAAGTGAAATAGTGTTGTTTGTTTGTTTATTTGTTTGCCTCAAGAAGATATGTGAAAGAAGGGGATTACAGGGATTTAACATTTTCATATAAGCAATGAGTTTGTACTGGATGTAGAATTTTGTATCAGCTTGGCCATTTCTAATATGATGTCAGTAATATCAAGAATCTAAAGAAATCACAATGACCCCCAAACTCTATTGTAGATTTAAAACAATTTTAGTTTATTTAACATTATATCATGTCTATATTTTATCTACCACATAATAAAGTTTGTGGTGATAATTTGGATTGACAGTTACATTGCCTGTATTTATCCCCTCCCCAGTTGCAATTCAGGACTTTGGAGCCAGTTACTTAACCTATTTCTACCTCCCCTGTTTCTGCTGTAGAGATAGTGAATTATAATGATCTCAAATGGATTTGATAATAAATACTTTTCTTATCCCTCTAAGGCATTCAAAAGATATGGATGACATAAATTTGAACAAAGTTATAATATATTAAATAATTATTTTTATTCACCAGATAAGTACTAAAATTGGGGAATTATTTTTCCTTTATACTGTTGACTTGTGATTATCAGATCATGTCCCATGTGAATCTTAACTTTAAGGGATTCAAATAAAATCTTAACATTTCCCCTGAACCTGCTTTCCCTCCTATATTCCTGTTGGGGTTAAAACATCACCATCTACTTAGTTACCCAGGTTTGAAATCCCATTTTAATATTGGACTTTTCACTTTATCAAACCCCTGTCCATGAGTTATTAAGTTGTGCTGATTCTATATAAAATCTATTATCACTGCCCATATTCTGCCTTTATTTTCTCTTGCTTCACTTATTACAATAATCATTTGCTGGTTGTACTTGTTAATACTTATATAATCACTGTTTCAAAGAATGATCCAACTTTTTTTTTTTTAGTGCCTACTATATATAAGTACTCTTCTAGTTTCTGAAAAAACACAATCAATGCAAGGTCCTTGCTCTCATGGAGTGTATAGTGAAAAGGAGAACGGAAATAGGTAAACAGTCAATTACTATAAAGGGCTAATGTTTCATACCCTCCTTTAAGAACTTGCTTTACTTATTGTCTTGTTTGCTGCAGAATTAAAATCTACACTGCTTGGCAATAAATTCCTTCACAATCTCTTCTCTGCCTTTGTTCTAGTGTCATCTTTTACCTCCCACTAGTTCCCTAACTCCTGTTTTTCAAATTATCTAGGGGACTCATAATTCATGAAGTGTGGCTTTACTTGTACCTCCCTGTCTTCCTTGGAAGACTGCCTTCTCACTGTTTCCACTTGGTAAAATCATATACTTAAAAAAGAAAAAGTAGAACTTAAATACTGTCTCCACTGTCAATTCTATGAATCACTTTCCCTTTTAGGAAGAACTGATTGTTTACTTTCTCCTCCTTTTATATCTTAATCAAGTGTATGTGATACACTTATGGTATGGAATTGGTATTTGCTGTGTAGGTGTCTGCCTCCCTCCATAAAATGCCCTGGAGGTCAGGAAGTGTGCTTAGTTCTTCTCAGTAAATTCACTATTAAGCACAGAATTAGGCACCTAATAGGTACTCAATTTCATTTTTTTAAAATGCAATGCCAGAAGGAACACATATAAAGACGTTCTTTATGACTGATTCTAGACCAAGAAAAGAGTTATTGAAATTACAGGATGGCAAATCAATACATTTTAAATTATTTTCATTGTAAAATATATGGTTTTGAAGAAAGAAAACTTCAAAATTTAGCTCTGCTACCTATTCACTTCATGATCTTGGACAAGTTATTTTTGTTCTTTCAGTTTTTGCATTTGAAAAATGAGCATAATATTATATACTACATATGGTTTTCAAAGAATTAGATGAGACAACATAATTAGCACAGTGTCTGGCAATAGTTGGCACTTAAAAATGTTGGTGTACATTTACTTTCCTTCCTTTCTGTGCACAATTATCTGCTTTCCCCTTATTATAGTTGCCCACTATGTAACAAAAAGTTTTACAAAAGTGGATTATTTCCATATTTTATTGTAGTTTGGTATGGACATGAAAATTCTTTTATATCCTATGGCAAAGTAAAAATCACCACTAGTTACATGTTTTATATAATACAGTAAATTATCAGTTTTAGCACTGAAATTCTTATGTCTCAGGCAAATTGGGATAGTTGGTTATCATACACCTTGTGTGCTCTGCACAGTGCAATTAGAAGTTGTGGGATTAGGATTAGATAATATGATATTAAAGACTTTTCCACTTTGGGCAAGTGACTTTTCATAACTCATGCTACTGCCTGTCTCTTCATTCATGTATATTTGTATATTACATAGTATTACATAATAATAACACTTCCTCTATTGTGTGAGAAGTGAGATTAAATGAGAAAATGTGTTTAAAACACAGGGAATAGTACATTATACTAAATACTGAATCACCCAATAACAGCTTAAAGAATGAATGGATAAATGCAAATATCATATCCTACCTTACTGTCTTGATGTTAAGTCCTAAACTAAGAAGTGGTTTTCGGAGTTAAAAAGGTTCATAACCAAAAATGGCTATGTCAGTATATTTAGGAGCTTTCTTGATGGTCTCAGAAGTCTACTTAAATCCTACACACCTGAAATTGACAGGTTTGAAGTTGTTTTAAAGAACAAGATGGTTTCTCCTAGAGTAAAATAATCAAAATGAGTATTTTATTACTTTAAATGACACACTATAATACATAGTTTCTTTGGAATAGTTTCTGTAGGAAATAGATTCTTATCCCCATTAACAAGCTATGCTGTCTTTTGTACTCTACACATTTGTACCTGTAACAATATGTCTTTTTGCTTAATTTGGAATTGGTTTTAACCTTAAATCTATTTGAAATTCCTGAATCTACATGATGACTTTGTTGATTTGGCTCCATGTTTTCTCTTAATTTCTTTATTTTATTTTTTAAATTTAGAAGCCATCCAAATGCTCTGAAAAATGATGAAGAATAAATTATTTTACCCAATGATAAAATCGCTGAGCAGAAATTAGGAGGAAGGACTACATTTGTGAAAACTGTAGCATTTCTTAATCTAGATTTGTTTCAGAGTAAATAAAAGGTGTGAGGTTTGAGAAATGAGACGTAATTTTCCTGCCAGTTCCAGAGAACAGTGGCATACCATCTGCATCAATTAACTTCAGTAATATTCAGTACTATCCTGCCTACTGAAAATTACCATATGGGAAAAAAGACTTCTCTGTAATTAGACATGTCTTGTTGACAATGAAAGTTACTGCCAATGATGCCTAATGTTAGATTTTGTTTTCACTCTAAGACACTAACCATATTGCAAAATTTTAATAACATATGAATTTTTAAGAGTGGCTCTCTTGTTTTTTTTATTACATCCATATTTACAAAAGTGTTATGACAATGATAAAATTAAAGGTGCGTGTTTTAAAATGATCTGGTTTATGACTTTTTGCTTTCAACTATAGTGAAATGATTGATTATACACCAATCAATTATTTAATTACTACTAGGTAGGAAGGAACAAAACGTATCAGAGCATTCTCATGACTTGAAATACTATGTAATACCTAAGTTCAAAACTGAATTAAACCATGTGACAAATAAATAATTTTATGCTGCCTTTGTTCTTGTTTTATTTTCTGTGAAACACTTTTGTGTAGGTAATTTAAAAATAGATACTACATCTAAGTCAGCACATATGTAATGAATGGCTAACTTTAAAAAATAAGTTTTTCAATATGTCATGCACTATTCTAAGGGTTTTACAGGTGTGACCTCATTTAACCCTCATACCAACCCCTGTGGCGAGGATAAATACTAGTTCAGTTTAACAGCTCAGATTATGGATGCACTGAGAGTTTAAGCAACTTGCCCAAGGATGCACAGTGAGCAACTGGCAGAGCCAAGACTTGAATACAGGAGATCTAGCTCCAGGGTCTGAGTTCTTGACCATCTTCTGATACCCCCAAATGATACTTGGGTCTCCACTAGTAATTTGAAGACATAAAGCATTACCCTAAATATCTGTGCCTCATCTTAGAAACACATTCTGGAAACGCATTATGGACTGGGCACTGTG
Organism: Panthera leo; assembly: GCF_018350215.1. Taxonomy (NCBI): domain Eukaryota; kingdom Metazoa; phylum Chordata; class Mammalia; order Carnivora; family Felidae; genus Panthera; species Panthera leo. Next base: position 45,445,396 of record NC_056687.1, on the reverse strand, counting down.
TTGCTCCCAAAGATGTTTTGTCCTTGAGAAGTTGCAGGATTTTAAGGTTTTATTTATTTATTTATTTATTTATTTATTTAGAGATAGAGACAATGCAGGGGGCAGAGGGGCAGAGAGAGGGATACAGAGAATTCCCACCAGGCTCTGCACTGTCAGCATGGAGCCTGATGAGGGGCTTGAACTCAGGAAAACCACAAGATCATGACATATGCCAATACCAAGAGTCAGACACTTATCCAACTGAGCCACCCAGGCACCCTGAGAAGTTCTTGGATTTTAAAGCCTCATAAAGCTCTATAATATTCTATATAAACAGGCAATACAGGCTAAGGAAACTTGCTGGAAAAAAACCTTTAGATTTTGCTTTCCCCATTCTTAAGCATCAATTGATGATAATAATGCTGAGGATCCTTCAAGGAAATATTTTAAGAGAGTCTTGAAGCTTTTGAGAGAAGGTAGCATATTTTCCAGTAGTGTTTCAAATGGTATCCTTTATTTCTGGTTTCATAAGTGTCTTATGGTTATACAACTAATCAAATATTCAGCGTTTTGGTCTTTTGTACCATTTGCTAATCAAAAGAAAATCAACACAAAATCTAAAAATAAAGCAAATGTCCAGAGAGGACAGATTTAATTCAAGCTACATAGGTTATTTATGGTGAGATTTTTAACAACGGAGAAAGTATTTCTTAAATGAAACACATATATAAGTTAAACTACCAACTACTTTCCTTTTTCCCTTCCAGGAAAGTTACTACTTATTTTTGAGCCTTTTCTGTAATTCTTATAAGGAGTTTAATTTAAAAAAAAAAAAAAAGAAAGTTCAGTTTTGCTAATTAAACTTTCTTTTAAGACCTCTGTGAACACAACTAAGAAAACCCTACGTTGTGCCACGGGCACCTTCCACTGTGCTTTGTCCTACAAGACAAAGAATGCTGCAATGTGACAAGTTTTATAACAGGGTTGGTCTATCCCCACTTATTTATGTTCACAAGTGGCCCAGCAGCCCATGAGAGCATGCATACAGCCCTCTGGGAGAGGAAAAGACATTTGAGCAGCTCAGTTACTTATCGTGTTTCCAATTAAGGTGTAAACACAAAGACACAGCAATTCCAACCAACACAGAAATTAAACACGAATTCACATGGAGACCCAGTTAATTTAGCAAGCTGTATAAAGTTTTTTTTTAGAATTTCTCTTTGCGAAAAGAAAATGATTCCGGGATGAATCTTTTGAAAGTGTTGATAGTTTCTTTGAATAGCATCAAAAAAGAGGACACAATTTGTAATAATAAAACATGAAGATCTCTAGGGAGTAGACGTATATTCTCAACTGAGAATTTAAACAGCCATATAAATAAGGTCCAGATTTTTAAGATTCAAACTTCTTAAATTATATTAAGATAAAAGTAGCATTTATGCCAATAAGAATGTATAATAACTAAGGTCAAAAGCTAATAGTATTTAAAGAATCTGAAAATAGTAAAAAAAACACTAGTAAAGTAGAAGTAAAAAGAACTAGTAAAAAATGTGGAGATTACTTAAAGACTTCATACCTTTCATGTTTTTCTGGGAAAAAAATAGAAATTCTCTTTTTTTCCATATGAGTGTGTATATATATACACACTCATATAGAAAATGGAAAAAAAGAGAATTTTATATATATATAAAATTTTATATATATATAAAATTTATTGTCAAATTGGTTTCCATACAACACCCGATGCTCATCCCAACAGGTGCCCTCCTCAATGCACATCACTCACTCTCCCCTCTCTCCCACCCCCCGTAAACCCTCAGTTTGTTTTCAGTATTTAAGAGTCTCTTATGGTTTGCCTCCTTCCCTCACTGTAACTTTTTTTCCCCCTTCCCCTCCCCTATGGTCTTCTGCTAAGTTTCTCAGGATCCATATATGAGTGAAAACATATGGTATCTGTCTTTCTCTGACTGACTTATTACACTTAGCATAATACTCTCCATTTCATCCATGTTGCTACAAATGGCCAGATTTCATTCTTTCTAATTGCCAAGTAGTATTCCATTGTACGTATAAACCACATCTTCTTTATCCATTCGTCAGTTGATGGACATTTAGGTTCTTTCCGTAATTTGGCTATTGCTGAAAGTGCTGCTATAAATATTAGGGTGCAAGTGCCCCTATGCATCAGCACTCCTGTATCCCTTGGGTAAATTCCTAGCAGTGCTATTGCTGGGTCATAGGGTATTTCTATTTTTAATTTTTTGAAGAACCTCCACACTGTTTTCCAGAGTGGCTGCACCAGTTTGCATTCCCACCAACAGTGAAAGAGGGTTCCCATTTCTCCACATCTTCGCCAGCATCTATAGTCTCCTAATTTCTTCATTTTAGCCACTTAGACTGGTGCGAGGTGGAATCTCAGTGTGGTTTTGATTTGTATTTCCCTGATGAGGAGTAATGTTGAACATCTTTTCATGTGCCTGTTGGCCATCTGGATGTCTTCTTTAGAGAAGTGTCTATTCATGTCCTCTGCCCATTTCTTCACTGGATTATTTGTTTTTCGGGTGTGGAATTTGGTGAGTTCTTTATAGATTTTGGAGACTAGCCCTTTGTCTGATATGCCATTTGCAAATATCTTTTCCCATTCCGTTGGTTGCCTTTTAGTTTTGTTGATTGTTTCCTTTGCAGTGCAGAAGCTTTTTGTCTTCATGAGGTCCCAATAGTTCATTTTTGCTTTTAATTCCCTTGCCTTTGGAGATGTGTCAAGTAAGAAATTGCTGCAGCTGAGGTCAAAGAGGTTTTTTCCTGCTTTCTCCTCTAGGGTTTTGATGGTTTCCTGTCTCACATTCAGGTTCTTCATCCACATTGAGTTTCTTTTTGTGAACGGTGTGAGAAAGTGGTCTAGTTTCATTCTTCTGCATGTTGCTATCCAGTTCTCCCAGCACCATTTGTTAAAGAGACGGTCTTTTTTCCATTGGATAGTCTTTCCTGCTTCGTCAAAGATTAGTTGGCCATACATTTGTGGGTCCAGTTCTGGAGTCTCTATTCTTTTCCATTGGTGTATGTGTCTGTTTTTGTGCCAATACCATTCTGTGTTGATGATTCATCTCGGTAGTAGAGGCTAAAGTCTGGGATTGTGATGTCTCCTGCTTTGGTCTTCTTCTTCAAAATTACTTTGGCTATTCGGGGCCTTTTGTGGTTCCACACAAATTTTAGGATTGCTTGTTCTAGCTTCAAGAAGAATGCTGGTGCAATTTTGATCGGGATTGCATTTAATGTGTAGATTGCTTTGGGTAGTATTCACATTTTAACAATATTTATTCTTCCAATCCATGAACATGGAATATTTTTCCATTTCTTTGTATCTTCTTCAATTTCCTTCATAATCTTTCTGTAGTTTTCAGCATACAGATCTTTTACATCTTTGGTTAGGTGTATTCCTAGGTATTTTATGATTTTTGTTGCAATTATGAATGGGATCAGTTTGTCTTTCTGTTGCTTCATTATTGGTGTATAAAAATGCAACTGATCTGTACATTAATTTTGTATCCTGTGACTTTGATGAATTTGTGTATCAGTTCTAGCAGACTTTTGGTGAAGTCTATCAGGTTTTCCATGTATAGTATCATGTCATCTGCAAAAAGTGAAAGTTTGACTTCATCTTTGTGAATTTTGATGCCTTTGATTTCCTTTTGTTGTCTGATTGCTGATGCTAGAACTTCCAACACTATGTTAAACAACAGCAGTGAGAGTGGACATCCCTGTCGTGTTCCTTTCTCAGGAGGAAAGCTCTCAGTTTTTCCCCACTGAGGATGGTATTAGCTGTGGGCTTTTCATAAATGGCTTTTATGATGTTTAAGTATGTTCCTTCTATCCTGACTTTCTCGAGGGTCTTTATTAAGAAAGGATGCTGAATTTTGTCAGATGCTTTTTCTGCATCGATTGACAGGATCATATGGTTCTTATCTTTTCTTTTATTAATGTGATGTATCACGTTGATTGACTTGTGAATATTGAACCAGCCCTGCAGCCCAGGAATGAATCCCACTTGATCATGATAAATAATTCTTTTATATGCTGTTGAATTCGATTTGCTAGTATCTTGTTGAGAATTTTTGCATTCATCTTCATCAGGGATATTGGCCTGTAGCTCTCTCTTTTTGCTGGGTCTCTGTCTGGTTTGGGAATCAAAGCAATGCTGGCTTCATAGAATGAGTCTGGAAGTTTTCCTTACCTTTCTAATTTTTGGAACAGCTTGAGAAGGATAGGTATTATCCTGCTTTAAATGTCTGGTAGAATTCCCCAGAGATTTTTGATAACTAACTCAATTTCTTCACTAGTTATGGGTCTGTTCAAATTTTCTATTTTTTCCCGTTTGAGTTTTGGAAGTGCATGGGTGTTTAGAAATTTGTTCATTTCTGCCAGATTGTGCACTTTATTGGCATATAATTTTTCATACTATTCCCTGATAATTGCTTGTATTCCTGAGGGATTTGTTGTAATAATTCCATTTTCATTCATGATTTTATCTATTTGGGTCCTTTCTCTTTTCTTTTTGAGAAGTCTGGCTAGAGGTTTATCAATTTTGTTTATTTTTCAAAAAACCAACTCTTGGTTTCGTTGATCTGCTCTACTTTTTTTTAGATTCTATATTGTTTATTTATTATTTCTCTTCTTCTTCTGGGTTTGGGGTGTTTTTGCTATTCTGCTTCTAGTTCCTTTAGGTGTGCTGTTAGATTTTGTATTTGGGATTTTTCTTGTTTCTTGAGATAGCCCTGGATTGCAATGTATTTTCCTCTCAGGACTGCCTTACTGCATCCTAAAGCGTTTGGATTGTATTATCATTTTCATTTGTTTCCATATATTTAAATTTCTTCTCTAATTGCATGGTTGACTCATTCATCTTTAGTAGGATGTTCTTTAACCTCCATGCTTTTGGAGGTTTTCCAGACTTTTCTCCGTGGTTGATTTCAAGTTTCATAGCATTGTGATATGAAAGTGTGCATGGTATGATCTCAGTTATTTTACACTTATTAATGGCTGTTTTGTGACCCAGTATGTGATCTACCTTGGAGACTGTTCCATGTGCACTTGAGAAGAGTGAACATGAGCAATTTTCCGTTGCTTTGGGGTGTAGAGTTCTAAATATATCTGTCAAGTTCATCTGATCCAATATATCATTCAGGGCCCTTGTTTCTTTATTAATCTCTGTCTATATGATCTACCCATTGTTGTAAGTGGAGTATTAAAGTCCCCTGCATTTACCACATTCTTATCAATGAGGTTGCTTATGTTTGTGATTAATTGTTTTATATATTTGGGTGTGCCGCATTTGGTGCATAGACATTTATAATTGTTAGTTCTTCCTGATGGATAGACCCTGTAATTATTATATAATGCCCTTCTTCATCTCTTGTTGCAGCCTCTAAATTAAAGTCTAGTTTGTCTGATAAAAGTATGGCTACTCCACCTTTTTTTTTTTGACTTCTAGTAACATGATAGATAGTTCTCCATCCCCTCACTTTCAATCTGAACGTGTCCTCAGGTCTAAAATGAGTCTCTTGTAGACAGCACATAGATGGGTCTTGTTTTTTTATCCATTCTGATACCCTATGTCTTTTGGTTGGAGCATTTAGTCCATTTACATTCAGTGTTATTACTGAAAGATACGGGTTTAGAGTCATTGTGATATCTGTAGAGGTTTCATGCTTGTACTGGTGTCTCTGGTACTTTGTGGTTCTTGCAACATTTCACTCACAGAGTTCCCCTTAGGATCTCTTGTAGGGCTGGCTAGTGGTGATGAATTCCTTCTGTTTTTGTTTGTTGGGGGAAACCTTTGTCTCTCCTTCTATTCTGAATGACAGACTTGCTGGGTAAAGGATTCTTGGTTGCATATTTTTTTTTCCATTCATCACATTGAAGATTTCCTGCCTTTCCTTTCTGGCCTGCCAAGTTTCAGTAGATAAGTCTGCTACTACCCTCATGTGTCTACCTTTGTATGTTAAGGTCCGTTTATCCCTAGCTGCTTTCAGAATTCTCTCTTTATCCTTGTATTTTGTCAGTTTCACTATGACATGTCATGCAGAAGATCTGTTCCAGATCTATTCCAGTTATGTCTGAAGGGAGTTCTCTGTGCCTCTTGGATTTCAATGCCTGTTTCCTTCCCCAGATCAGGGAAGTTCTCAGCTATGATTTGTTCAAGTACACCTTTAGCCCTTTTTTCTCTCTCTTCTGGATTTCCTATGATATGGATATTGTTCCATTTGATTGCATCACTTAGTTCTCTAATTCTCCCCTAGTACTCCTGGATTTTTTTTCCTCTCTCTTTTTCTTAGCTTCCTCTTTTTTCCATAATTTTACCTTCTAATTCACCTATTCTCTTTTCTGCCTCTTCAATCCATGCTGTGACCGCCTCCATTTTATTTTGCACCTCATTTATAGCATTTTTAATTCATCATGACTATTTTTTAGTCCCTTGATCTCTGTAGCAATAGATTCTCTGCTGTCCTCTATGCTTTTTTCAAGCTCAGCAATTAATTTTATGACTATTATTCTAAATTCTTGTTCAATTATATTGGTTAAATTGATTTTGATAAATTAATTAGCTGTTGCTATTTCCTGGAATTTCTTTTGAGGAGAATTCTTCTGTTTTGTCATTTTGGCGAGTTTTCTGTCCCTTCTGTGTTCTAAAGCTTGTTGTGTGCTCTGCACCTGCAAGCACTGCTATATTAAATGATGGTCATACACTGTCCAGGACCTGGCCGTTCAGGAGGTATTTTTTTGGGAGATTGTTACTTGTTCTTTGTTGTTGTGACTTTGGCTATTTTATTACCCTACTCGTAGTGACATTTTGGACCCTCCACCAGGTGTGCTTTGATTTGTTCCTTGGAGTAGCCCTGCCAAGTTCTGTGGTTCAGGTCGTGCAGATTGTTGTGTTAATCCTCAAATCAGTTTCCTAGGTGTGCAAGATGGTTTCCTAGGTGTGCAGATGTATAGTGTTGATCTGACTGCATTTCAGAGAGGATAGATGCAAAAAAACTTCCATGCTTTTCTGCCATCTTGGCCCCTCCCCTTGAAATTCTCTTTATAAATGTTCAAGAATTTGATATCAAATGCATCTTGTGGCTCTATTTTTAAAATTTTTCTTTTAAATGCACTGTCGATCTTACACGAGGATAATGATGTTCATTTATGTCAACTACACATGACTCTCTAAAACATTGAGTTTATAAGAACCTAGGATTCTTCATTTATGGATTTCAAGGTGTCCAGAGACCTCCTGAAATTGTATGCAAATATTTACATATATGATCATATGTCTATTTTCTTGGTGAAGAGTCTGTTATTTTTGACCAAGAAACAGTATAATCCATTAGAAATCTGAGTCCATGACCTGTATTACAACATCAGGACTCTATAGGAGTCCTTATTCATAAATTCTGCAATTGATTAAAGGTTTCATAAACTGGATATTATTTGAAAGTTTGAATTATACCTTCAATTTTGTATATGCTCCCATCCTGAGTTTTCTTATCCCATGTGGGATAAGAAACATCTTCACATTGTCTTCTGTAAGTTTTTAATTATTTTTTAACCTGTTGTGTATTTTTCCTCAGTAAGTCAAAGAACCGTGCTCTTTGGAACCAACTGACTTGAAGCAATAGAGGAAGCAGACTAAACACACATTGACATTATCCGGCCAGCCCCTCTTGCACAGGTTTTGAAACTATCAGTATATCCCAAAAAGTGTTTTTAAATAACCATCTAACATAGCAGTAACAGTGTGCAGATATTTTAAAGGGGTAGTTTATTGGGGACATGACTAGAAATACAATTACTCATATCACTTTCCTTGTGCTTCTCTTGGCTGGGAGTGGTCTCTGTCATTTTATCTGTGACTCTCTTTTCTCTATGCCACTCCTCAGTCCTGAGATAGAATAATCTTGTTCTCCTGCCCATTCCTGCCCCAGATTTCCCATGCCAGTTTTTTAAGAGTTGCAGTTCTGCAGCGTTTCCTTCTGAAGCTTGCAGATGTATAAACTTTCGAGGAGGAGGGTTCTCTGGGGAGAACCATATAAAATAAGTACTGAGTAGGGGCTATTGGGTCCTAGGTGGAATCACACAAATGTCAAGGAACAAAGAATCTAGGAGTTAGGAATCCAGATGAAAGTTTTTCTTTTTTGTTTTTTAACCACAGTTCATGTTTTGAATAATTTATTCAGGATTTTAGTTTGTATGTTTAATCCAGTTTTTCCTATACCCTTTATAATTAGCTTTTGGTTTGAGTGGGCACATGCAAATACTGATTCACACACACCTCACTCAAGGTAATTGGCAACATTCTCAGCTGCAGAAATGTATAAAATATACATCCTTTAATTAAAGAGCTTTTCTCCTCTTAAAAGTCTCTTACTTAAAAAGTAAACCACTGTCTCTTATCTTTTATGCATATTTATTACAACAATATTTTGTTAAAGATAAAATAAGGTCAATTGTCATCTATACTACATAAAAATATGAAAAGAATAATCATCCTCAGAACTATAGCCAATATAAATTATTTTGTCAGAAATGATTAATTTTGAAATATCAAATTATGGATCTCAAGCAAAGTTACTGACCTTTTTTAGAATGCCTGAACATATAAAAAATGAGATGGTTTACTTTGATTTTTCTGAACTGCAGTTCAATTGTATTTAAAAGTTATATACTTTCCTACTGTTGATTTCCCTTGGCATACTGAGTTCATGCCAATTTTCCTTAACTTACATATATTCTTTCAAAGTCTGTCACTTAGTCTTATATATTTGTGTTACTGCTTTTCTTCAGTCCTCTGTATGCATCAAAACTGATATTATATGCACTAGCTCTGAGAATCTCTGCAGCTTCAACTTTATTTATCATTCCTAACTTATTTCTACCATCTAAACTATATGCCTTCTGAATAAAATTTTTTGCCTGAATAATAGTGCATGTAATATTTGCCCTGACTCCATATCAGATAGGATTTCACATGAAATATGGAAAGGAAAATATTGATAATCATGGTTAATGGATTTTGAAGACATTTTAATATTGGCTTAGCTCTGTAAGTCCTTTGCTATAGAAATGGTCTACTTAGATCTGTTGTTAGTGTGTAGAAAATTGGACTGTGAATTCATTTCCTAACATTGCTAGTCAGGGGACACTCATGAGGATATGAAAAAGTCTGGCTAACTGAGTAGAAGGCTCATTCAAATCTTTTTTCAAAGGGTAAAAAAATAATAGTAAACATTATTTTAGTTATATATTTAGTGACTGCAAATCTGGTGTTTGGGTCCCATATGTTCGTATTTCTCCTGCTATCTGTTTCAGTGTAGGCAGAGGAGTCTCATGGGATTGATTCACTCCATGTTTGCCATTTACTTTGAACCTAACACATGGAAGGCAATGAAGAGAAGCTCAGGTAAAAATGTCAAAAGAGGTGTTTTATATATAGCATTGTATTTAAAGCACTAGCAGACAAACTGAGATGGTGTTTCAGAAGAACAGTCCCTCAACAACTGAAGAGCTTCCAAGATTAACCACAAAGGAAGTATTAGGAAGATCTTGAACAATGATATCTTTCAGAATTTATCTATTTCTAAATCCCTCATGCTGCCTGTTTCCTTTGTTTTCTCTTTCATAGACTTTGGTTATAATTGATAAATCTTGTTAGTTTAAAGCATATGTTTGAGTTTGGTCTTGAATCATGTGTGTGTGTGTGTGTGTGTGTGTGTGTGTGTGTATAATTAAGTAAATATTATATATATATATGTGTGTGTGTGTATAATGTGTGTATATGCATATAAATATTATATATAGTAAATTATATATATTTACATATAAATATATATGTAAATTTACCTAATTAAAGAAAAATGCAGTCTCCCACAACTGACTAAAAACTGCTAAAATACGTAACCTAGAATTTCGATGATCTAAACATACTAACCTAGGTTATTATTTTCTGAGTAAATATTAGATAATGAGTATGCTTTTATATTTTATAAGTAGGTCTAGTTTTTAAGACACATTGTAATGTCTGGATCTTAGTGTAAATTTAAGATACTACACAATGTCAGATAGTTATTGCTGTGCAGTGACAGAAAAGAATAAATCAGGAAACGTCCATATATTATCCTATCATTGTAACTGTGTAATTTTATTTCTCAATAACTTTATTATGCTGGTTTTATTTGTATATGCTATATGTATGAAATCGCCAAAAACATAAAGGGTTTGGGTAGAGGCAGAGTCTGTCATACGATAAGCCACAAATCTAAGACCCTATTTGTAATCAGTGCTCTGTGACAGATAAAAATGTTCCATCCTACTTTCAGATACTGTATGCCTACAGAATTAAATCAAAGAAATAACTTGATGGAGGCACCTGGCTTGCTCAATTATTTAAGCATCCAACTTCAGCTCAGGTCATGATTTCGCAGTCTGTGAGTTCTAGCTCCATGTCGGGCTCTGTGCTGACAGCTCAGAGCCTGGAGCCTGCTTCGGATTCTATGTGTTTTTCTCTCTCTCTGCCCCTCCTCTGTTCATGAAAATAAATAAACATTAAAAAATTAAAAAAAAGAAATAACTACATGTATTAAAGAGGACAATTTATTTCCATTTTAGAGTACGTGCCTGATTATACATTTAGAAAAGGGGCATTACTTCTTTTCAGAGAGGTAGAATTTGATTCTAATTTTTTATAGTTTATGTACTTTTCAGAGAGAGAGCGAGAGAGCGAGAGAGAGAAAGAATTAGTGGGAGAGGGGCAGAGAGAGAGAGGAGGACAGAGGATCTGAAGCAGGCTCTGTGTTCACAGCAGAGAGCCAGATGCAGGGCTTGAATTCATGAACTCTGAGATCACGACCTGAGCTGAAGTCAGCCCCTTAACTAACTGAGCCACCCAGGTTCCCCAAATTTGACTTTAATAAGGAGGTATACAGCAGGGGAAGACTTTGCATTAAAAAATATAATATCAGTTCTGCCATTCTACCTTCTCCTCTCTCAGCTTCCTTCTCTCTTCTATTTCCTTTCTCCTCTTGTCTCTTCTTCTCTCCTGTGACTTTTCTTACTTTATTGAGTAACTACTGCTTGAAAGCCACTGCATCAAAGAATATTACTGGGTGATCAAAAAGAATGAAATCTTGCCATTTGCAACAATGTATCTAGATGGAACTAGAGTGTAAGTGAAATAAGTGTGTCAGTCAAAGGCAAATATCATATGATTTCATTCATATGTGGAATTTAAGAAACAAAAGAGATGAACATAGGGGAAGGGAAAGAAAAATAAGATAAAAACAGGGAGGGAGGCAAACCATAAGAGACTCTTAACTACAGAGAACAAACTGAGGGTTGCTGGAGGAGAGGTTGGGGGGGGATTGGGCTAAACGGGTGATGGGCATTAAGGAGGGCACTTGTTGGGATAAGCAGTGGGTGTTATACGTAAGCGATGAATCACTAAATTCTACCCCTGAAACCAGTACTACACTATATGTTAATTAACTTGAATTTAAATAAATTTTAAAAAAGAAAGAAAATAAATATATGAATATACTTGCTATTTAATTTTCAGTCAATTAGTTTCTGGCATTTTTCTATATTTGAAACTAAGAAAGATAACTCTTTACTACGACCTTTCTAGAAATAAAAAAGGTCATATAGACAGTATAAACAATTGACAATAGTTAATTAAATACTGATTTTAGGCTTGTCTGCTTTCTGGGTCTCATAATTAAATGATTCATTGCAGTTAGTGCAAAAATAAGTACTATAGGGGCACCTGGGTGGCTCAGTGGGTTGAGTCCCACTCCTGGTTTTGGCTCAGGTCATGATCTCACAGTTCATGAGTGCAACTCCCCCATTGGGCTCTGCACTGACAGAGCAGAGCCTGCTTGGTATTCCCTCTCTCACTCGTTACCCCTCCCATGTGTGTGTGTGTGCTCTCTGTCTCTCTCTCAAATTAAATAAATAGACTAAAAAAAATAAGTACTATATAAACACTGTTCCTTGATAGCATAGTGTGACATGAATACAAATAAATGATTTTATAAGAAACATCATCGTGTATCTCATTTAAATTCAATTAAGATAAGTAACTGGGAACTAAATTAGCACCATCATTAGAACAGGCTTTGTGATTTCCTTGAATCACATAGCTAATGTCTTTTGAGACCCTCAAAGTACTGTGACAAATAATCAATTGGGATAAAGCAAATTGATTGCTGCCCAGTCACCGTCAAACATTGGCCACCTGTTCAAAGTGCCACGGTACAGGTCAAGGGAGGAACTATTTTCTTAATGATGTCCTAAACATAACGGGTGATGAGTTCATTTATTAGATAGCAAAGAAATACTTTTAAAAAATATGAAAGAATAAAAACTCATGATTACTACTTCGTTCTCCTTTACACAAAATTATAAAGGAAATTCTCGGGAAATAACCTATAGATGAATGTAAGAGGATAAAAATTACCTTTGAAACTGTAGCAGTCATTACTGAATAGTGCCAGAGGAAATGCACAGGGATCACTTATCAAAGTGATATAAGCCAGGAAAAGTGAGTTGAGTTAATTTCAGTTTGAGGGAACAGGAACAAGTTTAGATCTATAAATTTTTTATGAAGCAATTTTGTTACACCTGATTTGTATGTAAGTCATGGAAACTGAACTGAGTTTTCTTTCCTATGAAAGCTGGAGGCAAATTTGGCTTAAAGCCTAGAAGAACAGAGTGCTAGAGTGTTCTTTCAGATCTCTCTCTAGAAAGTTGCTTCTGTGTATGTGCTATAGAAACATCATCTTTCTTCTATTATTCTCAGTGGCTAAATGACAAGGGTTATTTATTTATTTATTTTTAGCAGTAATGCTGAATAATTCAAGTTACTTCTGAACTGTGTAATGTCATTTCTGCCAAACATACCTAAATCCACTGAGATTTGTCATTAAGAGTTAAGGATTAAGCTATTAAACTACAAATCATCCATTCCTCAATTCTAATCACTGAGATATTAATAATATATGTGAAAACTGCCTTTTTATATTTGCAGCTCTGAGAGCTTAGCTTACATAGATTTTTATTTTGTGTCTTTTGCAACACCACCATCACCACCAACAGTAAGAATAATAACATTTCTGAGCAACTGATACCATTTTTGTTTCTAAAGAGGAAAAAAAAGTGGCACTCATTAGAATTAAAACTGCTAGTTTTAAATTCATGTAGTTTTGGTTCCTACTGTATCAGTGGCATTGCTGGCCACAAAGCCTCCAACCATATCGGTAATTGTCCAATGATAAAACCAAACGACATCAAAGCATATTTACGATTTGCTATTTTGTATGTTTTAATTAAGAAGGCAAGGGTAATTTAAGAGCAACAGAAAAATAGAAATGTAATAATGTTAGGCCTTGTTGGTATAATATTGTTAAGAAAAGCAAGAAATGTGCGTGTTGGAATTTTGTTTTTATTGGATTTCCTAGTGTCTTCAAACATTCCCAGGATTGGTTGGCTGGGCCAGCCCTCCTGAATACATTGATGTCATCACCATAATTTGTGGCACAATCATGACTAAAAAACAGCAGAATTACACTAATTAAAAAAATTTTTTTGACACAGCAGGGAGAGGGGCAGAAGGCGAGGGAGAATCTTAAGCAGGCTCCACCCCCAGTGGGGGGGCTGACGGGGGCTGGATCTCATGAACTATGAGATCATGACTTGAGTCTGAATCAAGTCAGACACTTAAGGAACTGAGCCACCAAGGTACCCCTAGAATTACAATAAGTAAAGCTCCAAGGGGTGCTTGGGTAGCTCAGTTGGTTAAGGGTCCGACTCCTGATTTCAGCTCAGGTCATGATCTCATGGTTGTGAGATTGAGGCCCATGACGTGCCCACTGGGCATGGAGCCTGCTTAAGATTCTCTCTCTCCCTCACCCTCTGCTTCTCTCTCTCTCAAAAAACAAAACAAAACAAAACAAAACAAAACTCCAAGAATCAATACCCTAATTCTATTTTGCTAAGACACATACAAAATATAAAGTGGGTTTATATCTTTTATACAACAGAAGAAGGCAGCTTGATATTTTATAAATTGGCAGGGAAAAAAGCAATTTGTTTCGGAAATAATATCATGGATAATCCAGAAAGTGATTTACTAAACTTTGAAATTGCATTTCATTTCATTTCATTTCATTTCATTTTTTAAAAGTATTTTTTACCAATTTTTTTCATGTTTATTCATTTTGTGAGAGAGACACAGAGAGTGAGTGGGGAAGGGACAGAGAGAGGAAGAGGCACAGAATCCGAAGCAGGCTCCAGGCTCTGAGCTGTCAGCACAGAGCCTGACAAGGGGCTCAAACTCATGAGCCATGAGATCATGCCCTGAGCTGAAGTCAGATGCTTCACCAAACTGAGCCACCCAGGTGCCCCTGAAATTGCATTTTAAAATTTTCGATTTTCGGGGTGCCTGCCTGGCTCAGTCGGTTAGACATCCAGCTCTTGATTTTGGTTCAGGCCATGATCTCATGGTTGGTAGGATCAAGCCCTGGAGTGCTGTCAGCATAGAGCCTGTGCTCCTCTCTCACTTGCTCTCTGTTTCTCTGTGTCTCAAAATAAATAAATAAACATGAAGAAAAATGCTCAATTCCCTATATTTTCTTTCTTTCATTGATAAAATACAGCTTTGGTCAGACTGACATGTTTAAGGGGAAACTGTGCATTAATATTCTTTTTCAAAAAAGTTCTTCAAGTTTCAAAATTGCTACTTTCTGGCTTTTCTTCCTATCATTTCTCTTTAGTAAAATTAAACTTTAATTAAATCTCTATAAACTTGCTCAAACACGGAATTGCCTGTCAATAATGCTGTTTTTAATTCTCTTTTCTAGTGAATTCCAAGTGGCAAAGTAGCTCCACTTTATCTTATTTTTATTCTTGAGTTATAAAATTTGAGATCTGAAGCTCTAGTCCTTATTTATGTAAAAATTATTCTAGAGGAGGGAGCAGCAGTATGCTAACTGGGTGTTCAGGTTACAGATCTGTCTTCCACTTCCTTTTACCACTTTCACGGCATTAGATATTATAAATGTGGTCCCTGCATTAAAGAAAGGTCACTTGTATTTTTTTTCAACAATATATCTTAGAAATATTTATTTCTGTATTGTGTATCTTTCAGTTGTGAGCACAGTCCTGTGCTGTATATGGTGGCAGAAAACTTCACCTGAAATACCTACCAGCAGGAATCCTGGGGGGCAGAGATCCTCCCCCTGGCACTGGATGCGGGGCCTGGATGCTATTTAAAAACCCTGCCCTCAGGAAGCTGGGGCAAAACGCCTCCACCCCAATGGCCGGGAAGGATCCTTTTAAGAGATAAAAATGGACATTAATCAAAATCTATTTGTGGAAAAGCTGTTGATCATTTAACTGGGGAAAAAATCCTATCATTAATAAAAACATCAAACCTTACAAGGAAGCTATAAAATTAAAAGGAATGAATGCATTTTTATTCATAATTAAAAAAAAAAAACAAACTTAGGTTTTGAAAAGAAAGTACTCTTAACTAGTTATAATCCCAAACGATGTACAAGTAGTAGAATGTGAAGATAAAATTTCTAAACCTACATTTGACAAAGCAGATATAAATAAAAGTCACTGAGGTTGTCTATTTGCAGAGTTGTCCACATGAGTGACAGACATGCAGGAGACAGCCACAGCGGGATCTGAGATCAAAGCTGCACTGGAAGAAGCAGTGTTTTGCTTTAGGTCTATCAGCAGTGGTGCTTAAAATGAGGAAAGCTTTTACACCATCCAGCAATTATATATGTTTTTGAAATAGCGGTAAGGAAATCCATATCCACAATTCTTAATTTGTTACACCTTTCTATTAGGGAGAAGACAGAGCTTGCAAAGGTAGAACCACACGCTTTTTCACTTTTAAGAAGGCTACTGTGAAGCAAAAAAACCCAACAGGAAACCACTTGGAAGTTTATTCATAAGATTATATCATGAATTGTGAATAAAAGAATGTCAGAGCTGGAAAAGACATCATAGGTCATCCAGTCAAAAAATTCTCATTTATAGACTAGCAAACTAAGGCATGAAAAAGGGAAGTGATGTCACTTAGGTGGCACACTCCTAGGACAAAATCTTCCCAGTGTAGATTAAAAATGAATAATGAGCCATTTCCTATTTGGGAGATTGCTATTCTCTGAATATGAATCAGAAACCCTTCAGTTTGGAATAACAGCATTATAATTTGGTATCTCAATGACCTGAAAGACACTAAAATCATTCAGAAGAAAATTTAATATACATGCACTCTCAGTGCATGGGCAGTACTGGTAATTGATATGGTATATCTAAGTTTAATCACGGTAACACTCTAAAAGCAAGTTACACTGATGGTTATAAGGAATGCACATCATTTGGGGCCCCTGAAGCTCCAATCAGGCCCAGCAGTTTTCAATTAAAGAGACCTTGAATCAATCCTCTCAGGCTCAGTTTTAGCAAGTCTTACATTTTTGAAGAGACTTCATTCTGTTCCTTGACACAAATTTCGCACCTAAAATATGTTAAAATTCATAGCCTCTTTGAAATCTGACCAGGATTAAAGGGACCTGGCATAACACATTGTATACAACTTGCTTCTACAGAGAGAGCTGTTGCTAAAGAAAAGCCAGGATTTCTTAGATTTTTAGAAATGCTTAGAAAGCGAAGTTACAATGTATATTTTAATGGGTGAGGCCTATTTATTGTGCGTTGGAATAAAGAAAGCATGGAAAGAAAATCAAATGCTGTAATTAAGCTGGTTTTGCTATTGATTTTATGAGGCTTTAGTGGAAAGGTCCAGCAGAGTTTGAGTCCCTTAAACATGAAGGGATGTGGCTAAAGTGCCAAGCAGTAGGTCAGAAAGTGTTCTGAGGGAACTTTTGATGAACAATGAATCTAACTTCTCCTTTGCTATTACATGGGGTATATATATCATTGAGCACAAATATTTCCTCATGTACAATGTTTCCCATGCAAGGCATTTTCCACGTTGCAATGTTTCAACACTGTCTGAGAAAGTACCCATCACCACGGAGCATTACTGAATACCAGGTAGAGACAATTATATATTTATACTGTATTCTTAAAGTTACAAAAGAAGTGGTGATTTTACAACAGAGAAAATAATTATAAGAAATTCAGATTTTATTATAGGCGGTAAAAACAGAAATATTCCAATTCTAGCTGATTATGGACTTATTGAAGCCAAGTGATAAGAAGTTTGGTTCAAGAATATGAGATTGTAGGGGCACCTGGGTGGCTCAATGGTTACGTTGGTTAATTTCAGCTCAGGTCATGATCTCATGGTTCGTTCAGTTTGAGTCCAGGGCAGAGCCTGCTTGCCATTCTCTCTTTCTCCCTCTCTCTGCCCCTCCCCTGCTTGTGTGCACACTCTTGCTCAAAAGCAAACAAACAAACAAACAAACAAACTTAGAAAAAAGAATACTAGATTGTAAAAAAAAACAAAAGAACATAATCATGCACAGGAAAGAAAAAAGAATATAAATGCAATTATCTCAAAAGAAATTTTGAGAAAAACAAAAGTGTGTAGAGCAGACTTTAAATAATTTTAATATGCTTCAGATTTAGAGATTTTTACCTTTCTTTTTATTATTTTGCCATATTATGTGAAATTGTTAACTTAGAAAAGATGTCCATTATTTTAACTCCTTGAAAGAAACAAAATACAAATATTATTTTATTGCTATGATTACATTGATTACGATTTCTATTGTTGTGACAGCCTGTCATATTTAATAGCAGCTTTCATTTTCCTAAACCTGCTGCATCATTCATAATGGCTTTGTGATGTTTCTTTACTGTGGGTTAAAAGGTCTTTCATTTATTGTGGCATTTCTTCCTTAAGGGACTGTCATTTTTTAATATATGAAACAAACAGAAAAGCTGGTGTACATGAATACGTATTCAATTGAAATATGATATTATGTGATAATAATGCCTTATCAGTTTCCTCCTTAGGGTCAGTCATGTCAATAGAGATTGCATGAAACATTATAGCTCTGTTTTCACAATTGAATAATGAAGCTGAATTTATTTGTTATAATTCCCTTATCTCTTAATCTACAAGAAATTAAGTTCAGGAACCTCTGGGATTTGATATGAAGTAATTTTAGTCTGGTTTGCTCTACTGCTTAAGTTGCTGGCCCTCGCTGTCTTTATTATTTTTTTTTAATACGTAATTGTAGCAAAGAAAAAAGAGAGACACCAACCAAGAAACACACTCTTAACTATACTGAAAAAAACTGATGGCTATCAGAGGGGAGGTGGGTGGGGCGACGGGTGAAATAGGTGATGGGGATTAAGGAGTGCACTTGTGATGACCACTGGGTGTTGTATGGAAGTGTTGAATCACTGTATTGTACACCTGAAACTAATATTACACTATGTAAACTATAGTGGATTTAAAATAAAACAAACAAAACAACAACAACAAAATAAATAAGCAATTGTGGAACTTATTAATTATATTGTAGTTAAAGAATGAACAACATCAAACACCTGTAGCAGGATAAATATAAATGTCCATCAGTATTTTGTTTTTACGTGCATTCAACAGACTCTTTGTCAATATAAATTAGATTTTTATTTGATGAAAGTATTCCTTTAGCCACTACAAATTTGAAATATAAGATGTGCCACTTCACACATGCTTTTCTAAATCTCAAACAAGTGAGTTTCCAATTTGTTAGTGATCTGGAGTTGGTGAGTTAAAGAGACACCAGGATAGGACACTAGCATTATATTATCTCTAATATAGAGTTACCAGATAATCAGGTGTCCTGTATTTTTATTTGCTAACTCTGGCAACACTACTCAAATATAATTCCAAACACTTTTGGGTATCACACTAACAAAAGACACTATTAACTACTGGTATAAGGTAAATTAACATAAGTTACTGGCTGCAGGAGTTAATTTATCTGTCCTTCAGTAGTTCAGTGGTTGTCAAGGATGCTTAGGGAGTACTGCAAATTATGACTGGGGAAAGACATTATTTAGTGAGTGAGGGTCCGCATGTGAACTAAAGGCATCGTAATAACTGGTATACCCCCTGCACAAAGGAGCATTTCCCTCAAAATGCTAGTAACACCACTGAGAAACATTGTCTGAGAGAAAAGCATCCTTAAAATAATGGTTGCTAGTAACCACAGCGTAAAAAATGCAGAAGTTGACATGGCCCGAATTTTGACATCTGGTCTGATCAATTAATGGAGGATTCTGATTGCCCAGATTATCTGAAAGTAATGTGGTCTATAGAGTAACCAGTTTTCAACGAGTTATAGTAAAATATATTTAACACTTAAACCAAATGAAACAAAATTTCATTTTGATATTGCAGTGATTGATCTCTTTGAGATAACTTTACATTGGACATTCAATATCGTTAAGAATTTGTGTAAAAAGTTGACTATGACTTTAAACTCTACGCCTTAATTTCCTTATACATAAAGTGAAAATAACAATTGACCCTACCTCATGGGGCTGCTTGTAAGGGTTAAATAATCATAAATATAAGACAATATCCTTAAATGGTCCTAATTTCTTTTTTAAAAAGGAAATCTCTTTGGGTGAGAAACCGAGGTAGGCTGATTAAATTTTCTAATGCAGAACTACCGCCTGCCACCACTCACATACACGAAAACCGAACAGATAAAAATCCCTTCTTTGAAGATCATGCATCAGTAATTTAACTTTGTCTGAAAAATTTAATAAAGGAAATATCCCTATAATAATGAATTTTTTTCAGATGTGGCTACTTCAAATTGTCTCCATCTTGTTTTGTTTTTGCAGATACACATTTTGACCTATGTGTAGAAAAAGAACACCTAGATGCAGTTAAATACAGTTTAGAATTGTAAACTGGAAATATATGCACCCATGTGTATTAAATAAATTGTAAATAAAATATATTCATAATACTCTCCATGTATAATGCTCAACATTTTTATTGTTAGAGGTGTATACTCAGAGAATTTTGGAGAATGCTTGTTTAAACAATAAAACAGTGAGAAAAATGCTGAAGTATTTATGAAGGAAAACATTTACTTCAAGAGCTTGAACAATTAGGGCAAGGCCTTGATTTCACCTGGCCTCAGGCAGTCATCCCAGAAGCCATGTTGTTCCTTATACAGTGGTTCTCAACCTTGTGTATACATTAGAAAATAGGTAGTCAAGGTCCAAGCAAACATACAGAACACACAGAAAATGGAAAAGCCACGTCTCCAACTGCTAAAAAGAGCTCTTTGTCAACTATAATGTGATACAAGGATGATCTACACTGATGCAAAAAGAAATCACAAAAAGTCCTAAATATGTAGCATCTCGTGTATATTGTGCATGTGTGGTATGAGTATTATTTGAAATCAAGTGTCAAAATAAGCTGAACTTAATCATCAGATCCTATAGTGATACATTTTATGCTGTTAGTATATAAAATGAATATTATGTCAAAATAATTTTATTCCTTTTGTATTTTATAATAATATAAAAGGTAACAAAGTATAACTGAATAAATACATAACATAAACAAATCAGTATTCACATAGTAAAGAGTTTTGGCTCAAACATGTTTACTGAAAAGGGAATGACTAAAATTTTGGAGAGTTGAGAATTGAGTATGTATGCATCAGAGTAGAGATCCTTTCTTCAGCCTTAAGTATCCAGTATTCAGTTCTTTAACAGGCATATGGTAGCTACTACATGACTGCGTAGTTTAGGTTAATGATGGTACCTCTGAGCTACAGTGTGAATGAGCAAAGTTCAATGATAACATAGTCTGTTAAACCAAAGGCTATCTCAAGGGCTATTTTTCTTGAGGAATTCTCACTTCAGAACGTTCAAAGATTCTCTACTCGTTCTCTATACATATGCCTGCCTATCCATCCGTATGTCTATCTACCTGCTGTTTGTCTACCTGTCCATTCCACTCATCCTGCGTCAGAAAGTGTGTTTCCTTCCAGTCCTAGTGTATCTCATGTTTTCTCTCCTGTGTGCCTCTCTTCTATTTCTGTTCCAAAAATTTATAGAGCACACATTCTCTCTTCTACCAAGAGAAGTACAAACAAAACAAAACAAAATCATAAGCTCATTGTTTGTTTGAACATATGCTTCCTAATTTTTTGTGATGGTGGTTGAAGCCTCAGACTCTAAGAGTTATATGACCATTGAAGGAAGACCAGAAACAGTAAGAAGCCATTTTTAAAAAAAGCATTTAAAGAATACATTTTTTTTTTTTTTACTCCAAAGAAATCTTTAATTCTCTTTACTTAATAACATGCAGGAAAAACTAAGCTGCTGTGCCTAGTTTGGTGGAGAAAAGATACCTGCCTCATCGTGGTGTAGTAGGTGTGCCAGCTGGGACCCCAACATTGTCTGCTTTAACTTGATCAGAAGTTGCACAGAGTAGGGTTTCAATAAAGGCAAATGGAATAAGTGGATTGAAAAAATGGTTAGATGAAAAGTAATAAATTGCTCCTTTGGCAAATATCTTGCGAGGATCTAAAGGAGTACTGAGCCTGTTCAACTGCTTCCTAGGCCAACAGCCTAGATGAGACCTAATTATCAATTAGGCCTAACATGTGAAAGGGAACTATTACATTCATAAATAACTCATTCATACACTTATTCATTTGTTCAGTAAATATTTTGAAGCACCTATTTTTTTTTTGTTTGATTTTTGCACTACAACATACATTTCTAGTACAAAAAGAGGAAATCAATTTTTGATAGGACACTGTTATTTTCAGGAAATGATTCTAACTAAGCTAAGCCAAAGTTACAATTACAAAATCTTTTCATTTCCTAAATTATTATAAATAGAAATATGCCTACAACTAAATTCATGTTTTCCTCTTTAGCTAGCTACACAGCTAATCTCCATGAAGATTCTGCAGCACCAAATACAATTAAAGATCATGCAACCATTACTGTTTGTTTTTGGCTTTTTTTTAATCCTTCAGGTCACTGCAATATGAATTTTATAGATTTATCATCCTGTTGTTGTTCAATAGGTCACAATAAAAGTATTGAAGCAAAAAGGGTAGTTTCATGGCTGGATTTTTATGAGTTATTTCTGCAATGCTTTTAAAAAGAAATTTGTAGCTTTCCTTGAGTTATTTTTGAACTTTTAGGATATGCATGACAAAATTATGGTGGTTCTATTTTTTTAAAGCTAGCATTAACAAAGAGAATTAAGATATTCTGAAGCTGATCAAAAAAGACATTTATTAAAGTATTTTTAAATTTATATTTAAAGTAGACATTCTCTGACTCTTTAAAAACAAATGTTTTAAATGTCTGAGTTTCCTTATCTGTAGAATGATGAACTTGGGCTAGCACTTAGCCGAATTTCCTTTAAGTTCTAAAAATCTGTTTACATAATTTTTATCCCATTTGTTACATTGAATTATATTTTCCCCAAATACGGATTATGTCCAGTGGTCTTACCTATGTTTGTATGTGGTGGGACTTGGAATCTTAATTATTAAAAAACTGTCCTGACTAAATTTGCAATATGCCAACACATTCATCAGTTTTTTGAAAATGCCTAGGCTTGAGACCAGAATTTTGATTCTACCATTCATCAGCTGATTCATCTAGGGTAAATTATTTAGCTTCTCTGATACTCAATTTCTTCATCTGAAAAATGGAGCTAATAATAAACATATCACTTATACTGGTTTACTGCACATCATGGGAAGTGCCTGTTAGTGGCTAAAAGTAAGCGTTCAATAGTGAGAGAGAAATATTATCTTCTTTAATTCCCTAAACTTGACCTACCATGGCATATCTCTATGCCTCCGTGACATTTCCTCTTGAAAAGCCCTTCTGGCCTCTGGTTTCTGTCAAAACATGCCCGACATACCCAGGGAGAACTCATATTCTTTCCTCTGTGCCTCCATTTAGTCTTAGCTACTAGAACAGAGGTAGAACACTATCATAGATAAATTATTTATTTGTTTACAATTTTGTAATACCAAATGCAAATGCCTTTATGGCCCTTCGGGTATAATAAATAGGTATATCAAATTGATGACCAAAAATAACTGATGACAAAGGCACTGGGTCAAATGAAAGTTCTGGCTAAGGGCAACAAATTCAGATGTTTTAAACAACACTGTAGAAATCAAATCAAAAACATACCTCTTAGCTGAGTTCAGCCTGTGGGCTGCCATCAGGTGACTTCTGGCTTACATATCTGTCTTTTCTACTAGGATGTGATCCCTGAAGAACAGGGACAAGTCATGCATGTTTTATTCTCCTTTATATGTCCAGTCCCAGAGCTTGCACACAGTGGGGGCTCGATGTAATGTTTATTGAGTTGAATTAAAACCACCTTTATATGAATAGTTCAAAGGCAGTTTGACTTTATTTGGACAAATAACAGACTGAGTTTTCTTGATATCAGAGATTTTAAAACCATGTATACTCTAATAATATAAATATCCTCAAAACTGTGTATAATTATTAAAGTTCAATGAGATTTGTGACTTTCCACGAAGTGCTTATGAAGAAGCACTTAGGAATGAGGGACAAGTAAAATTCTAATTAAAAAATTTAAATTCTAGAGTTCTTTTATCTAAGAAGTGGTGAAGGGGTGACCTGTACTTGAAAAGCATGTCCTCCTGATGGAGTCACCACACGGGGCCTTGGTCAGCGGACTGCCACCCAGCTTTTCTTTCTGGGGTCAGACTTCATATGTTCTTTAAACAACACCCAACAGCAACAACAACAAAACCCTATATGTTCTTTTATAAAAATGCTTTTTACCTCGGGTGCCAAGGTGTCAGTTAAGGAGCTGCTAAGCAGCATTAATCCATGCATATGAGAGCTAGATCTATTTAGCTTTGCAGCCAGAGTGTGCTATTTATTTAATATTTATAAACTGTGGGTATATCTGTCACATTATTAAAGGGAAGTTTGTACACTTGATAAAGAGGTCATGAGGCAGGCTGCCTCTGCCTCTTTGTAATTTTCTAAGGCTGCCTTCAGTCGGGATTAGTCATTGGTTGCTAGCATGTACCTTGCTGTCAGGTGTATCACACTGTTGTCTCTCATGTACAAAGCATGAAAGAGAATGTTATGGATTTAGTTTCACTTCCAGATATGGGTGGTAACATCACTGGCCGTCTTATCTACCAAAAAATGTGCTAAAACATAATTCCAAACATGTCTCATTAAAGGCTAAGTGATTGAAATTCCTTTCAAAGACCTGTTAGCTTTTTAAGGTCAGAACAGTACTGATTTGGAGAGAAGGCAAACCAAGAAACAGACTCTTCACCATAGAGAACAAACTAATGGCTACCAGAGTGAGGTGTAGGTGTGAGTGTGGGTGGGGGGGTGATATAGGTGATGGTGATTAAGGAGTGCACTTGTTGTGATGAGCACTGGGTATTGTATGGAAGCACCGAGTCACTGTATTGTATATCTGAAACTAATATTACACTGTATGTTAACTAAGCGGAATTTAAATAAAACCCTAAAAAAAAGAATGGTATTCATCTGACATGTATGTGGTACGGACTAGATAACAAGATAATTTGGTTTAATAGTTATCATTTCAAGAATTTGGTCTTGAAAATAATCAAGGAACACATTAAGTCTTGAAAATAATTGAGAATAGCCAATAGAGAACAAAACTAATCAAGACCCCAATGACTTTACATCAATTCTGATACCGTAAGTGTATGACTGAAGTAGTACCATAAAGGTGTGGTGTTGGCAAAGACATGTCCACTTTTCCAGCCAATTTGCACTCAAGGTAAACATGTGGGATTTCCTTCCATGTCCCTACCTTCGTGGTGTAGACACTTAGGTGGACACCTCCTTGAGTCCTTTCAATTCAGATCATGTTATTCCTCATTAAAAAATTTCACATTCTCCTTACTGATGAATTCAAACCCAAAGAATAAGTATGGTTTCAGAGGTAGGTGGGCCAGGTTGCACTGCTTCCAGTCCAGGCCTTGCCTCCTTTCCTATTCCTTCATGGGCTCAAGATGCTGCAGTACCAGACTTGGAAGGAATTTAGTCTCTTCGCCCTGACCTTGTCAGTCCTATCAAGACACGTGTGGTTCTCAAATATAGACATTCTGATGGGAGTTTGTGAATTAAATAACAAATGATTTAGTTTGTTTGGTGTATAGAACAGACCAAGATCAAGACGCAAATTGAGAAATTCCATAGTCAACTAATGCAACTTACAGTAGCCAAGGAATCCCGCAGTGTTGCCATGGAAACGGACCAAATGATTTGAAATGAAGACTGTTTTGTCATATTCTTAGGAAGTAAATATCTTTTGAATTTGAGAAAGTGTTGGTACAGAAAATACTTTATGTAACTAAGTGGGCTATTCAGAAGCTGAGAGATCTTTTTTTTTTTTTGTACTTTGTTTTCTAATGTTTACTTTAGAGAGTGAAAAATGTAAATGCTTTCAGTCAGGAAGCTTTTATTTAGTTTTGGAAATTGAACAGGAAATGCATCTATCTTGCAATTTTTTTGCACATTATTGGGTGTTGGTCAAAATATATAACTATATTCTCTGGTAATTTTGTATCAGTAATTTGGAAATGAGATATCAATTCTTCCTTAAATTTGGTCAATCTCTCTTTAAAAGAAAATTAATTGTCACCATTTTGCTAGATTGATCTATTTCTTCTGAAGCATAAAATTTATGCTAATGATGACCAACAAATATAAAATATGGTAATGGAATTAATTGCACAGCAGTGTACCTATTTATTAGCATAGTGTCAATATCTTAAAGTTACTACAAAAACAAAAATGCTTTACTTTAAACTTGTCAAATTTAAACTATACTTTTAAATATAAGGGATTCATACTATCATTAGCTTGTTGAGCAAAGACTTACTTTGAATCTAGTTTTCCATGTTCAAAAACAGCTACAGTTACTTTAAATGCATACTGATCACTAATGGACTGAAACTACCATATTACAGAAATATTTGCCACATATTTCCCATTCATATTTTCTGAGAAGTGCTAAGGGTTTTTGAACTGTTAAATCTTTGCATACCTCTATGACATCCCTGCCCATTTCTGTACTAACCTAGGTGTTAAGCATGACTGTCATAAATGTTATACTTTCTTTTTAAAAAAAAAATTTACATTTATTTATTTTTGAGAGACAGAGTGAGACAAAGTGAGAGTGGGGGAGAGGGCAGAGAGGGAGACACAGGCTCGGAAGCAGACTCCAGGCTCCAAGCTGTCAGCACAGAGCCTGACATGGGGCTCGAACCCATAAACCTCAAGATCATGACCTGAGCTGAAGTCAGATGCTCAACTGACCTAGCCACCCAGGTGCCCCATAAATGTTATACTTTCTGTTAAACTGAAAGTATGGTGTTGTTTGATGTTTATCTTATATTTGCAACCTAAATTTTATCACCTAAGTGTAATGTTCACATGTTGATTACCACATTATTTTTTTTGAGAGAGAGAGAGATAGAGAGAGCAAGCAAGCAGGGGAGAGGGTCAGGGAGAGAGAATCTCAAGCAGGCTCTATGCTCAGTGTGGAGCCCGATGTGGGGCTTGATCCCATTACCCTGGGATGACGACCTGAGCCGAAATCAAGAGTCAGCCACTCAACCGCTGAGCAACCCAGGCACTCCAAGATATTTTTTGTTAAAAAATGGTTTCAAAAATTCTTGACTTTTTACTCCAAACACATAAGAATTTTCATTGTTACTTAAATGTGTGGCTCACTCCTTCCAACACAAAGTAAGAATGCCCTATCTTGGCCTGACCCATTCTAAATGCCCTGATTAAGTGCCATCTCTTTTAAGAGGCTTTTTGTTTTCTCACGGCTGGAATAATCTGCCCTCTTCTGTGCTCCCTCAGGAGGCAGTAAAGCTGCCATGGAAAGCACACAGGTGCTGAAGTCAGAGGGGCTCTGTTTCAAGACATTGCTGTGCCCTAGCCTGCTGGATGACTGTATTCAAGTCACTTCAACTCCCTGAGCCTCAATTCCCATTTCAGTAACATGTAGAAAACAGTCTGTTATGAGGACAATTATACAAGACAGTGTTTTAAAAAATATCTGATACAAAGCAGTCACTCACATAAGGCCTCTACCGACCTTTCTTGGCTCTTTTCCCTCTCTCACTTACATTTTTCCTTGCTGTATAATTGTTTCTGTTCATGACACAGCTTACAATAAGTTCTTTGAAGAGTTTCTCATTTTTGTATTTTTATTTCTGACAGAACTGGGCATGGTATGCTGCATACAGGGTCAGTTGTGAAGGTAAACACAGGAAGTATAAAGCACATCCACATCTCCCTGACTCATGACAATGTTACTGATGGTTTTGAGAGCAGCTTCTGAGGGTGGAATGACAAAATCCATGTAATTGGTTTAGTGGGTTAGTCAAAAATAGAGTCATTAAAAGTGTTATGGCATGCAAAGCCATACTCTCTAGCTCATATGCTCTTTATTCTCAGACAGACAGATGGGGACACTTAATGACACAAACAGCCAGACAAGGGGCCTTCATACATACCCTCCACTTCATTTCTTTCAGTATTCTATATGTGTCCTCTCATTTATGCATTTAAGGGACAAAGAGAGAGAAGATTTCAAGGGCAGAGCAATCTTGACTGCTTGAGCCCAAGAGAAATGTGCAGCACAGAACTAAGGATGATGTTCTCTGAGGGAGAGACTGACTAACCATTCATTTTCTGTGGGCCTAATTCTCCTAGATCTGAGCCAGCAAATTCAACTGTGGCCTGAAGCAAACTAATAACAGTGTTGGGATCTATGTCTAAATATGATCATAAGTGTGAAATGGGCTTGAAGAGAGTCAGGCCTTATTCAGTTTTATGTATCTTTTAATTTTTATTGAGGCCATTCCCATTTTTAAGCTTGGTGCCTTTAGGAACCATATTAACTTCCAGGTCTGATCTGAGGTAACACTCATTGCTGGTAATAAGGGAGAAAAATAGAAACAGGCTCAAAGAAGTCTGATTTTATTACTCTTAAGCAACATGAACTGGGCCTGTCCAGATTGCCTAAAATAATACCTCCACCGACAATCTCCCAGCCCCTTGCTGTGCCACCATTTTCACTACTGCTGACCATTAGGTCATCCATGGCAGCCATTAGACTGAGTTCAAAATGAGGGTCGAGGTACATCCTATTCTGTGAGAATTGCTGAAGGAGATTCATGGATTTTATAAAGAGAGAAAGTGAGAAAAAGGGAGCTAGCAGGTGTTGTTCACTGTTGAAAATGCCCCGATCAATGTATTTTTCAGAGCTAATTCCAAAGCAGTTTCAGCCTCTTGTATTATTAGATTACTGGTTCACTTAGCATACACGTTTTTTTATTATGTTTTCAATATTGGCTTGGATGTAAATTTGGGTAGTTTGCTAAGGTATTCTCGTGGTGGTGCATGATTATAGCTTCTTGGATATAGCGACAGTGTGAGAGGAATGGCAGCTTCTGACATGATATATCTGGAAAGGAAAACATTTGGAAGCAGTTTGAGTGCATTTTATTTCTGCATGGACTCTTTGGGCACCCAGCCACTTTCAAAAGCATTATTTAACAAATTATGGCACCACAAAAACTATTTTATGCTCTGGATGTTAGTTTTCAAAAGAGGAACCAATAAATGTCTGGAGTAGAGAGAAGTACTATCTAAGAGACGTACTGGAGTGAGTTAAAATTAAAAGGACATTTATATTTGTAAGTGAAAAATAAAAACTTACTGCTTTCAAAGTATTACATTCAATTTTATTGCTACTTAAATAGACTCATTTTGTGTACATGTTGTGTTAATAGAGAAAAAAGATGTTTGTTTATTGATACTTTTAAGGAGCTGAATTATTATATAGTGATGAGTTTATCACCACATTTTATAGTTTCAGAGTTTAGGGAACAATGATGCACTTTTGTTTATATCTTATTTCTAAAAAAAATCCAAACAAAATGGCTCTCTCATTTACCCTTTAAATACTGGCACATGTGCTCTTAAATGGAGCAGGCCGTTGTTATTGTCTGAGCCATAGGTAAATATTGTGTCATATGAATCACCCTTTAGCGTCAATAAGGTTGGGCCAGTGGAGAAGTGGGGTGATGAAACTACTCCCTGGAAGAATGCTGCTCACCCATGTGAGGTAATTTTAGTGTGCTGGCAGAGGTAATTTCCTAAATGGCACCCTGGTGCCCTAGAAGACTTAATTCACTTCAGCTGAATGAGCAGTTGGATCAAGCTCAATCATGGAGAGTTACCCCATTCATACTCAAAGGCATATAGATCTCAAATTGAATATTCTTTAATTGGGTGCATATAACTTTAGGGTAACCTGGGTGCAGGTTTGGGAAAATATAAATGAATGCAGCCTAATTAGAAAGCTCTATTTAAACTTGCTTTTCAAATCACATTTTCGCAGTACTAGATGGCAGTGACCTAAGAAGATGGAGTACTTCCAAGAAAGGAAAAAGCAAGTGACAATTTCACTGCTTAACTGTAATCACAAACTCTTAGTTTGGAAAGAGTCCCAGAAAGTTCATATTTAAGTACAGATGTAGGTATAATCTAGCAAACTGTATTTATAGAAAAGAAGTGCTGGCAAAGATAAATAATAGATAGTGGAATAGGCTTGTCAAGAAATAAACAATGAAAAGGAGATAGATTTTTGGGTAAATGACATATATAGATCAAAGAAAATTGTTGCATAAAGATAAAGTTGCATGTTTGTGTGTGTATGTGTGAGTGTGTTTATAAAGTACTGATTCACCAGACTTTAAGCACAATCTCATACAATGAACAAATGTGAGACTTTCAAATATTCAGTCTTTAATGAGACAAAAAAGTATAGTTTCCTCAGATTTTTTTAATTTATAAAATGTATATCATGAAAAAACCATAAGAATAATCACTAGGTGAAGATACCCCATCTGAAAGAACTTTTACAACCTAATCAGCCTCTTATATGCTGGACGTTCACAAATGGAACAACATTGGTTTATTCTTAATGTTGGAGTAAAGTTCTACATCCCTAGTCATGCTCTGACCTCATGGTGGCCAAGATTGACAGTGGCCCGTAAATATCTCTTTCCTCCTTTTTCGTACTTTCAGATTCCTTGACTTTTAGCTGGGACATAGCTGGCCAGAATAAAGACCATATTTTTTCCAGCTTTCTTATGCATCCAGATGAGGTTATTTGATTAAGTTGTATGTGATCAAGTAAGTGTATGTGTCCCTAAAAGGAGGAAATAGACCATGTTTACCGTTTCCTCTTTCTGAAATCATGGGACGTAAGCATCCATCCTAGGCAGTGTGCTAAAGACAGCCCACTCAAGGATGACGCCTGCGTCTTTGAAAATCATGAAGCCCTCCTATTAGCCATAGATTGCTCTGAATGTTGCTTACGTATGAAAGAAATAATTTTTATTCTTTTAACCCACTGTTATTTGGAATTTTCTGTTACTCCCAACAGAATCTAATCTTAAACTGATTTTTGATTTGCCTCCTTTAACATGCCTGGTTCCTGAATTAACTGTACCAATATCCTATGATTGCTTTATCTCTTTGAATTTGAAACAGCCTTAATAATTATCATTTTGGCTATTCTAGACTATTCTTCATTTTGGCTATTCTAGACTATTCTTGTACATCTCCACCATTAGCTAATTTCTATGAGGCCAATATCCTATGATCTTGTTCACTGTATCCTTAACACTTAAAAACTGATAAATGACCAGATGAATCTTATCATATATTTTCTACCATTTTTAGATATAAACCTTTTACTTTTGACAAGAATTAATTCTGATTAATAAATGCAAGCACCCCACAAGTCATTTCTAATCTAGTTTTAATGCCATAGTTTTGTACATGAATGAGTTTTTATTTTTACCTTTCAACCATAAAATAAAGTGCATACATAAAATAAAGATGGTATGCTTTGAATTTAGAAAAACAAGTAGTCTGCCTCAATTGAATTCTTCTTCCACTTCTGTAACTTTGGGATCAACCTGAGGACAGAAAATATTGCTGACCCAAAAAGAACCCAAGCTTGTCAAGATTTATATGTCAGGGTATACTTAAGCCATTCTGACAGAAGACTTCCCCAAACTTTGTGCCTCCACCTGAATGTCAGCTGGTCAGGCTGGTTGGTGAGTGGAATGGAGGGAATGTTTGAAGGGTAAAACTCTCTAGGGGGTGAGATCAATACACTGTTTGTCTCCCACTGATACTACGAACATCATAGGTAGATGTAGCTGCTCCGTGATTACTCAAGGGAAACATTTACTGAATAACTTTTGTGGAATGTGTAAACTTCTTGAAGCTTTATAGAAATCTAATACATTTTTTGGACAATTTTATGATGTGTATTTATAATTTATCTAGAGGATACAAAACAATTTTTTTTACAGAAGTATAATTAACATACATTATTAGTTTCAGGTATGCAACATAGAAACCTAATACATTTTGATGGAACTCATTTGTCATTGACACATTCTATATAGGATGGGTATTTTCTCTAGGAAAAAAGAGATTTCACAGAAAATCTCTTTTGAGATAGCCTTCCTATCAAACTCCCCCATTCCTCAGGATAGCAAGGATCTAAGGATCATAACTCCTATAATTCTTTCTCCAACATACATACACACACACACACACACACACACACACACACACACCCTGTATCCTTTCACTTAGTGAATGGACTTGACCATTCAGCTAATTGCTAAGTTGGAAACTTGAGGATCATTTAGACCTCTCTCACATTTGTCATCCTAAGGTGCAGTGTTCTATGGATTCCATGTAGAAAATATTGTTGTCAGTCATCTCCTTCTTGCATCTTTACCACAACTGTAAAACTTCTTTAAGTCCACCATTACTTTTACTCGGGACCACTGGAGCCATTTGTTAATTGACTTCCCTATCTTCAGGTTAGCGTCCCTCCAATTGCCCTTACATCAGCTGGCAGGAAGGCATTACCAAGATGCAAATGTGTTTATGTGATTTCCCTGCTTAAACCTTTTAAAAGCTCCCCACAGGTTTAAGAATAATGCTTATAATTTAAATTACACTGTAATGCACAAAGATATTCTTATTAAAATTTAAACACTTCAGAACAGTGAAAATTCCCTTTTATCATTCATTTAATCCCTGCCTTTTACTGCTATCATTTTGATGTGTGCACTCTCAGATGTTTTTGTATGCTATGTATGTTTATAAAAATAGATATGTAAATATGCTTCTTTATGTTTAAACTTGATTACATGTCTTGGAGACCCTCCTTGATATTGGTCTACCTCCTTTTTAATTGCATCATAATATTCACTAGGACAAATAAGCAATAATTTATCTAACCATCTCCTTCTTGGTATTTGGGTTATTGTGTGTATATCCAGAATAGTTACATCATTGTAGGGTTTATGAGTTGAACAATATGTTAATTTTAAAATATGATAAATACTTTCAAATAGTCCACAAGAAGTCTGTCAATTGTGTCAATTTATACTCCTACCAATAGTGAGTGACAAGTATGTTCTTATTTTCTCATCCCCTCCCTAGCAGTGGTATTATCAATCTTTTGCTAATTAGGTAAAAACTATTTAAATTTTTGGTATTAATTTGCATATCTTGGGTAATAGTGAGATTAAATACGTTTTCTTATTTTTACTAATCATATTTGTTTTTATGCAAATTGGCTACTCATATTTTTGCTCCATTTTATATAATGGAGTCTTTTAAAAGTGATTTGTAGGAACTCATCATCTAATTTCCATACTAATCATTTGCTTAATAAATATTGCAGTTTTTCTCTTTATCCATTGTTTTTCAACTTGTCAATCTCTCTGGCCACATGTCCCAAAATTGCTTTAATCTAATAACCCTTTGCTCCCAGAGTAAGGAAATGCTTGTAGGCTTATAAACCTATTAACCTGTTTCACATTTCTATAGCTTCTTCCTACATGTTCTTTCTGCTAATAATATATCCTTTCCTCACCCTTCTAACCAAATTAATTCTTACTCGTTCTTCAAGACTCTGCTTAAGTGTTAATTCCTCTAAGAAAGTTTCTTTTATTCTCATTCTTCTTTAGATGGATCTAATGTGCTTAGCCTGAACCTCATGCACTCGTCCATTACCTATTATTGCACTCAAGTATCAATCCTCCACATCTCTCGTCACTTCTACTAGACTTATATACTCTTTGGGAGTACAGATGGAACATTATTTGTATTAGAATCCTATTAACTGCTCAATATATGTTTGTTGATTGAATGACTCTATAAATTCAGCCTTTAGGATAAATTATTAAAACCATTTCTCTACTTGATAATGCAATTTGGATTTCTCTGAGAGAAACCTACAGTTCTTCTCAAAGCAATTAAATACTTTCTTCTAAGTTGTTTAAATAAAAGAGGGTGAAAAGTTATTTGGTGCACATTATATGATAGGTTGATAAATAATGTAATATTAAAATATCATGGCTATCATTTAGGCAAAGTATCTTAGAATTGGGAAGAGCCTGAACATTGTGGACATTCTTTTACTGTTCTATTTGCATCTCTGTAACTATGCTCTGTGTCAGTCTGTTTCATCGTTGGGCTTTCCGAACTCATATAAAATCAATACAAAATTTGCCTTCGTGCAACTTCCATCTGTTGTTTTTCACAGTTGTATGTAACAACACTTACCATATCTGGAGAATCCTATTATTGCCACTTACATTTTCTTACTACATTTTGACTGTAGGATAAACATATCTTGATCTATTAGACACTTATTTTAAGTCACACCACCTTAGTTACCCTACTGTTGGAAAAAATATACTTGGTCAATATTGCCTTTAAAATACGTTATCTGGAACTGATCACAGTACACCAGATATAGACTATTAAAGGAATCCTTCAGTCATTCAAAATGGTCCTTTTCCCAATGATATCAATGGAACCAAAAATGTAGTTAGCTTTTTGGAAATAGCCATGTCACACTGTAATCTATTATTGAACTTGTGGCCAACAAAAATTCACTGGCATTTTTCAGTTGACCAGCATTAAAGCCTTACTCTACTTAATATAATATGAAAGCACACTGTTTTATATTTATTCTTTTAAGCTCTTGCTTGTTTTGGCCCTTGTCAGGCATCATGAATTCCTTGTATGCGAGTAAGAAGAATATTATTACCCTTTCTACCCTTTACATATTTTCAAAATTTCTTTATTTCTTTTTTACTGTTTATTTAATTTTGAGAGAGAGAAAGAGAGAGAGAAAAGATGGCAGAGAGAGAAGCAAAGATGGCAACCAGGCTCCACACCGTCAGCACAGAGCCCAATGTGGGGCTCAAACACACAAATCTTGAGATCATGACCTGAGACGAAATCAAGAGTTGGATGCTCAACTGACTGAGCTACTTAGGTGCCCTAGTCCAACAATTTCTTTTTTTTTAATGTTTATGTATTTTTGAGAGAGAGAGAGGGAGAGGGAGAGAGAGAGAGAGAGAGAGAACAAGCAGAGGATAGGCAGAGAGAGAAGGTGACACAGAATCCAAAGCTGACTTCAGGCTCTGAGCTGTCAGCACAGAGTCGGACGCAGGGCCCAAACCCATGAACTGCAATACCATGACCTGAGCTAAAGTCAGATGCTTAACTGATTGAACCGCCCAGGTGTCCCCAACAATTTCTAAACTACGTCACTGGGAGGCAGAGTTATTCAAAATAGACAAAGTTTTTATTAAAAGGCCGTGAGTTTGGAATTATTCTTTACTAAGAAATTTGGCTGTTATTTTGTCTTTTACTTAATTCATCAGTGTCCTACATCTAGAGGTGCAATATAATCTATATGCATTTTGTTATGAAGGTGTGGGCAGAAAGCAGAAGATTTCATCTAACATAATGAAGGGGCATAAGCTTTAGAGTCAGACAGACATGGATCACAGCTTGACTTTGACACCTACAAGCTGTATGATACTGCACAAGTTACTTACCATCCTTGAATTAAGCTCTTTATTTGAGAAATGGAGAAAACAAAAATTAGCTTTGTAGTGTTTGTGAGGATTTGTTAAACTATGTATGAGAAATGTGCAACATGGTATCTGGCACATAGCAGGCAATCAACAGGCAAGTGAGAAATTGTATCAGATTAAGTTGGTCACTCATGAGCCAGCTATGTAACAACACAAAGGAATCCTAAATTAATTTTTAAAAAAAGTCTTATACATTCATTCTGCTCTTGGATTTAAAATCTGGGAACCAGAAGGCCAAGAACCATGTGGTGTATAATTTACTATGATTCTGTTACCTAGCTAAGGTCTTATATTACCGTGAGTGCCTTATAACTCAACAAGTATGTTAAAATATCACATAAAACACAAATCAGGAAAAAAGGAGCAACTAAGGGATTAGTGTTTAAGATCACATAAGCATTAATCAGAACCATATAGATTTTTTGGTCCAAGAAAGCTTCTACTTTAGATAAACTGCCAAGATTAAAAGGATAGTTTGCATATATGGATAAAATGCTGACTAAAGGAAAAAAGTAAAACTGGATTAAAATAACTTTATGGTTATATGAACAGAAAGTGGCAGCAGAGGTATACTGAAATGCTGCTAATGTGCTACACATTGCAGTGTTGGTCTTGAGTCCAGAGCTCTTTTATAAGCAAGTTTCATTGACCTTCTACATTTCACATTGACCTTGATGCTTATAAACACTGCAGGGCTTGGCAATTAGTCTTTGGTGAACTGAGAATTCACTTCTTTGTAGGTTCTTATTGTTCGATCTCAATTAAAAGCTATTTAATGGCAAGTTCATGGGGAGTCAAAGTAACAGAAAAATTAGGGTCTAATGTATGTTATGTAGTGTGAAATAGAGAAAAGAGTTTCAAGTTGCAAGGCAGACTTTCTTTTGTCTTAGGGAAATAAGATTTATGACTTACATGTAATTTTTGTCCTTTGAAGGTTACATCATAATGAAATAATAAGAAAAAATGGCATTTGAGATGATAACGCAGTAGCCAGGTCACTGAGAGAGTGACTTCTCTAAAAGTACAAGAATTTAACTCACAACTCAGCTTTAGAATCTATCAATTAGCACTTACGTTTTGGAGAAATTACCTGACATAAGCGATTGTTTCAAAAGACGATATTTTAACTCTAGAACTTTTTAAAAAAGGAGTGTTTTCCTCTTGAATCTTCTTTGTGTCAACCCCTATAATCCCATTTCTACCATTTTACCTCTGGCCCTTACTACCCTTAATTGTGACTATTGCAATAGGCTGCTAATTGGTCCCTCTGCTTCTACTCTTTCCCTATTTGGGTTTATTAAGTTCCTGGGCTACCCTGGGAGCAGTATTTTGTAACTACTGAGACTGCTGCCCCAGATGACAACTCCCTACTGTGATACATGTGACGTGTTTCTATGTGACAACAGAATCTGACCTGGGCTCTGCCCACCATGTGCAATTCCATTCATCTGGGACTCTACCCCTGAATTTGGGCTTTGAGTTTCAAACTGTTTTTCCCTGACTCTCTATGTGAACTATTTCAGTCTGACCTTTCTCGGTTCTTAACAGAATCTGAAGATGACTTCTTTGTTGCCACATTCTGGCTTCTGGACTCTACAGTTGCTTGTAGAAGGATATTATTTCCTTGCACTCTGGCCGGAATTTAACCTCTAGCTTATTCTAGCCATTTTGTACACCACCCCTTCAGGAAGACTTGTCATCTTTCTATTCTTCAAGACTTTCTAACATTCAAAAAAACCTTTCTAGTATTAAAAACTTTCTATTTCATTTTCAGTAGGGTTAAAATAGTATGGTTTAGTATTTAAGGCTTTCCATAATATGATTTAACATATCTTTTGGATTTATACCCTAATACCTCATCGTGTAAACCTAATGCTTAAGGCAGACTGAGATGCTCCCTATCTCCGAAATACAGAAATGCTCTTCTTGTCTTTGTGCCTTTGCTCATACTGCTCCCCTGACCTAGCATCCCTGGCATATGATCTTTTTGCTTGTTTGAATCCCAGGCACCTTTATCCTCCCAATTCATGGCCTTTTTCCTCCATAATATTCTCCTGACCACTCACTTCTATGACTCCTTCACATTTGTATTTGTATCACAATTTTATTTCATTTTCATGTATTTTTTTTACTCTACTTACATGGACTTCAACCATAAAATTGCTGTTGGCAGCTGGGTAACATGTTAGTAGTGCAACCCAGTAATCGTGCCAGTGGATACTTCACAGTAAAAGAGTTTCTTTCATATAGAATTCAACAGGGTTTGATTCAACAAAAGCCATGGTGACTTACATAATGCCCCTCTGGTTCTGCATCCTTGTACAGAGAAAAGCCATCAGAGGGTGATGGTTGATCACAGCAAGCATTTGCTCAACATGCAACAGGAAAGAAGGAACTCTGTTATTTTATATAAGTGGGTATATTTTTACATGCATATTGGAAAGTACCAGTAGCTACAGAAATAATGTTTATAATAAGTTCAGTGTTTTAAATATATGCTGATGCAAGAATAAGAATTCTTTCCAATTAAAACAGAAGTCTTGCTCTAATCTTTTGTCATGAGAAGTATTTTTATCAATGTATATAACATTTACTATGTTCTTAATATTCACAAATACATTCTTAATAATATAAATATATATTCAGTTAATCTTCCTAACAATCCAATGAAAAAAGAACGACTACATCCTTTTTTTTTTCTTTTGGCAGAGAAATAAACTTGTTCAAAGTCACCTAAATAAGTGACAGAACAGGAAATATAAGCAACCTGATGAGAGAGATAAGTGTATGTAAAATAATAAGGGTAACACAGCATTTCAGATGCCAAGTTAGATATTTGAGGAGGGCACAGTAGGGGAAAAAGGAAGTCATGATTCTATAGGAAGTAGGGACGCCTTGATTTGAACCTAAAAAGGAAAAGTGATACTAAGAAAGAAGAGAGGAACATTCCAGGCAGAAGGAGCTGCTCTAGGGAGTATGGTGCTCTCTGAGCACTTTAAGTGATTGAATGGAGCTGGAACATGTACAGCAATTATCAAAATGATCTGAGAGAGGAAGCAAGTGCCAGATCAATAGAGGACTTGAATACTCTGCTAAAAAACTTGAACTTTCTATATTAAACTGTGAGTAAACTTGAAAACTTTTAAGCAGGGGAGAATTTTATCTGTTTTGCATTTTATAAAGATCACTCCTGCAGCTCTGGGTAGAATGAGTTGGAGAATGGCAAAAATGGAGGCAAGAGATAAAAGTTATGTGATTCTCTCTTTTTTTAAAAAAAATTAATGTTTATTTATTTTTGAGAGAGAGAGAGACAGAGCATGAGCAGGGGAGGGGCAGAGAGAGAGAGAGAGAGGGAGACACAGAATCTGAAGCATGCTCTAGGCTCCGAGCTGTCAGCACAGAGCCCGATGTGGGGCTCGAAGCCACAGACCGGACTGTGAGATCATGACCTGAGCTGAAGTTGGATGCTTAACTGACTGAGCCACCCAGGCGTCCCATGTTAATTTAGAAAAGAAATGATGAGAGAACTTAATAAAGTTAGTAATGAAGATGAACTGAGGGAGATAGATTTAAGAAGCAAGAGAATGTGGATCTGGATTAGATGTGAAGAGTAAGAGAAAGGGGCAATCTGTGATGCATCCTGGATTTATGATGAAGGAGAAGCAAGAAAGATCATGACTTCTGTTTTGGACATATTCTGAGTGGTGTATTTGATATCCAGATGGAGAAGAGCACCCAGCCATTGCATATTTGGAGCTCGGGGGAGTGGTGCTGGCTATGACTGAATTTGGTAATGCATGAATGGT
Organism: Panthera leo; assembly: GCF_018350215.1. Taxonomy (NCBI): domain Eukaryota; kingdom Metazoa; phylum Chordata; class Mammalia; order Carnivora; family Felidae; genus Panthera; species Panthera leo. The sequence goes on along the minus strand of NC_056687.1, from coordinate 45,406,533 downwards.
CAGGATGAGCACAGTAAAAAGAAGGTTGGGGGTCAAATATTGGTCTCCACAAACCTTAAGGGCAGAGGAAGAGGAGGACATGATAAAGCCAGAGAATAGCTAGTCAGAGGAGTAGGAGGAGAGCTGGGAGAGAAAGGGAATTGAGTAGGACAAGACAGGCTTTCTAGGAAGGAATAGGCAAAATGGCTAGTGTTATAAAGATATAATGAGATGCCCAACACTAATAAAATGGTTGTTAAATATTATTTTCAAAATATCAAAAGACTTAAAATAGGTAAGTAATACTATATTTCAAAAACATTAAAATAAAATAAGTTCAAGTTTAATCCTGACTGACTCCAATGTGGCTGTTTCTTACAGATGATACAAAGAATAGCATGAGCTGGATGGTTTACACCAAGGGAAGTTTATTCTCACATAGTTCTGGAGGCTAGAAGCCTGAAATCAGGGTGCTGGTCCCATTGATTCCTACTAAGAGCTCTAAGGGAGAATTTGTTCCATGCTTCTATTTGCTGGAGACCATTGTCAATCTTTACTGTTCCTTGGCTGGTAAAATACATCACTCCACTCTCTATTTCTGTTTTCACATGACTGTCTTCTCCCTATGTGTCTCTGTGTCTTCACATGGCATACTCCTCCCTGTATGTCTTCTCTCCTCTTCTTATAAGGACACCAGTCATATTAGATTAAGGGCTTACCTTACTCCATTATGATCTCATCTTAACTAATTACATCTATCACCATTCTACTTCCAAATAAGGTCACATACTGAAGTACAGTCAGAGAGGACATGAACATGTCTTTTTGGGGGACACAATTCAATCCATAACAGTGGCTATCACTATACTGGACACTGCCACACATTATCAAATGAAATCTTCATACCGCTCTGTAAAGAATGTATTATTAGCCCCATTTAATGGACAACATTGCTAGATTTCTTCTATCGTATGCTGCATGAACAATGTCCTTGGAAGTTGTGTAATAGAGCAGGACTGAATTTATTTTTAGCACATATGCCGTTTTTACCAAGTTTTTTTTTTTCTTTATGAAATAATTTATAGAATTGCAATGATGAATGTATTTTTTAAATTTAAATTCCAGTTTATTAACATATAGTGTAGTATTGGTTTCGGGAGTAGAATTTAGTGGTGATGAATGTATTTTTAATAACTTACATATGAAGAAAGTAAACTCAGAAAGGCTTGTCAACCTACTCAAGGTCATACAATTAGACCTTTCTGCCTTTATTCCCAATGCTCTTTCCATAACACTATAATATTAAGTGTGCCAGATGTGATGTCATCTTCAGAATAAAAAATGAACCCAATTGAATATAGTAGACATCTGCTTTTGCTTGCCTGCAATCCATTTTCTTTGGGTCTTAGAAGAACACACTGACTTTCCTTAAAAACAACCTTTGCTTTCTCTAATTTCATCTAGTTTCTATTCTGCAGTGGTGAAGTTTCAAGCCACCCCTCCATTCCAGTTGAGCTCCAGAGATAAGCCTATAGCATGTCAGATCAATGACACTCATTCCAGGATGTTGTTACAGAGAACAGGGAATAAAGGCAACTATTCATTGGAATTGAAGTAGGTAGGGGATTAACATCAAAATACAGTGGGCTGTCACATGGCGACAGTTCACCCGGAGAGTGAAGCCATTATAGAATAAAGCATAGCCAATAGATTGAAAGCAACTTTTGTTTTTAATTCTAGATCCAGCCATACCTGCAGCTAAAAGATCCTAGATTTCTAGTTACAAGAGTCAACATAACCTCTTTGGATTAAGACAATATGACTTGTCTTTTATTCTGTTTATCATGTCTACTAATGAACAGAAGTTCTTAATTTTAAGGTAACCAAATATATGAATAAATCTTTTCCTCTATGGGTTTAAAAAAAAGACAATATGACTTGGATTTCTGTGACTTCTTACAAAAGCTGCCTTGATTTTACAAATAAATTTGAATAATCAACATATAAAACTGACTTCAAGTCATCATTGTCCAATATAATCCTAACTTTAGTAATAACTAAGTATGTGACTTTTAGCAGATTCATTCTTTATAGTTTCAGGTTTCTCATTGAAATCGAGGAGGTTTGGCTACATAGAGTAAGCACTGAAACTGTCTTCTGGTAGGATTGATAAATTCTATAAAGGCTCTTCCTATCTTTATGATGTCTTCCAGGGGCAAGACCTTGAAAATTTTAAAATCTTAATAAACATGTGTGAATGTATATTTGTATTCATAATGTGTAAATTCTGGTATTTTACTATATTAATATCTAATACATTCAAGTTACATTCTGATACTTAGTTACCATCAGAGCTTACTTAGTATGATTTTAAGAAGTTAGAATTATTTAGAAAGCAGAATTTAAAAACTTTCTCTCAGAATTTATAAATCATACACATAGTTATTCCATTAAACATATTCCTCTCTCTTTAAAAGATGTAATTAGAGATAATAATCACCTGTAAGAATAAGATTGTTAATATTGCTACAAATGCACAATTACTTGATTTTTTTTTCCGTAAGCTAATTTTCCTTGGATATTTATAATGGACTTTATAAATCATGGCATCTGATTAATGTAGGGGACTTCAAGGAGCTGTTCCTGACTGCTCAGATTCCTTTTGATATTTATTCAATTGATTTCTTCAGGCCCTTGTGAAACAAAATTTTCTTTTTTAAAAAAATGAATTTTAGCAGGAGACTCCTTAGGCTCTCTTCTGGTCTTTATTACTCTCTGTAAACCACTTCTGTCTTGGTATATGGATTGGATATCATTGATATCACCTCTATGCTGATGGGAGTCCTCTATCTTCCTTTTTCTACTCTCTTTTCTGACATTGGGAATGATATTTTTTCTGCCTTGAAGGTCTGTATATGCCAGACATTTACCTGGACCATGCCTAAGCTTTCATTCTTGTATGACCTCTGATTATGCAGCAATTGGTCTTAAAGGGTATAACAGCTGCTGACAGATTTTTCAGGTTTGACATTAGCTTCAGACATCTTTGCACATTTAATAGTAATTCTATGTATTGATCAAATTCAACAAAATGTTACTATTTTCTTCTTCCTTTTTTTTCTTTTACATGATCCATTATGTATGAATTATTTTCTTTTTGGGAAAAGAAAAAGTTGGATAGCAATTTTTGTCATGACTTATGTATCATGGGTTCTAACACTTAACAGGACTTGCAGTTTTTATCTATTGAATCTTTCTTTAAATGCCAACCATGCACCATGCAGCAATGTACTGGGCCCGGACGTACTGAGAACAATCTGAAAAATTTGCCTTTTAGTTAAATTGGCTTTATGGCCCATTTTTGTGAATATGCTATTTTTAGTGTTCGTTTTATTTCCTTACAGTAAACAAAGTATTCATAAGAAAAAAAATACTGGATCATATACTCAGCATTCAGAATGTATAATTTTAGCAATCAATTTAAATTTTACTGTGAAAAAATTAACTGTAATATTTTATATACAATATAATATTTTGTAATTAATATAATATCTAAATGTTTAATATGATATTTAAGTAAGTAATATAATATTTTATAATTATAAAACCTATATAATAGAATTGTCATTATTATTATGAAGCATGACAAGCATAAAGTTAAAACTACAAGTACTTCAAAATGGTATGAAACAGTAACAAAAAAGTCTACCAGCACCTGTAACCCTCTTTTTTATATGGTTCTGATTAAAGGCTTAGATATATTTTTATCAAAGCCTTTTAAAGTATTATTTTACTTCCATTTGTCTTTTCTAGGATACATTAATGTTGCCTGTACCTGTATATGCTGGCAATATATACTATGTACGAAGCAGACAGAAGAATAACGGAAGGCAATGGAAAACAGGAAAGAGGACGAAAGACAAACAGCCATGACACTGGGAGAGACAGGAAAAAAAACACATGTGAGGGGGAAACAGCAATGTCTACAATTTACTCATTGATTGAATGAAAAGTAGCCAGTGGCCTAGTAAAAGGCTCAGCTCTCTAAAGAACCTGAGGTGAAGGCTACCAATCTTGAAACTGTCTGTGGGAGACACTAGCTGAGTGGATCCCCTTATCCAACGACAGGCAGTTAGCTGCCTATGGCTGTGAGAACAGCCTGCCATTCAGGCTGGAGATGCCTTCAGCCAGCTGGAAAAGCCTCTCATCTCAGCTGTATCACCCTCCGACAATTCAAGTGGTCTCTCTTCTTCTGTCCTCTCCTAAGCTTCAGTAGATAAACTCTACACTGGGAGAGAAAATCGATTAATATCTTATTAATTGCCAAATCTACTACGTCTCTCCCTGTACTTGTGCTGAGGGAACCACTTCTCTGCCATGAATCAGTAAAGAATAGGTAGGTGGAGTTGAACAAAGGAGACCAAGATGAACAACCAGAGCAGGTGGCTCATCTACAGCAGCTACAGTTGATGAAATAGAAGAGTCATTGTACATGTGCACTGAGAATTCTTGAGATAATAAGTAAGATTTTAAAAAGCGGAAGGAAAATGCACCAGAGAAATTGGAAAAAAGGAGGACACTACTGAAAATTCAATACTCATTTTTAAAAGATCTTAAGATCACAGGAGAATGGAAGATCTTGACTTAAGATGAAATATGAAGGAGGACAGACTCAGGATATTAAGTGTGCATGTTCTGTGAGTTCCAGCAGGAGTGAAAAAATTGAGGAGAAGCAATTTTCAAAGAAACAACTGAAGAGAACTACCCTGAAGTGGAGAAAAAGTGAATTTACAGTTCTTGAAGCACATGAGAGCCAATCAAGATGTATGTAAAGAAGACATATTCCTGGATATATCTTGGAGTCATGTAAGATGAAGAGACTATCTTATACCTTTCCAGATAGAGACAGGAAGTTAACATCAATGTCTCTCATTAATAATGAGTTACATACTCCAGGTTAATAAAGAGTTAGTGATATGAATAGGCAATTGTCAGAGAAAGAGATGAAAATGGTCACTAAACATAAAAAATAATGCATATATAGTTTTTAAATAATGCATAAGAAATTATGCATTATAAAAACATAATATACAATATAAATATATAATTATATATTCTATAAAATATACAATATACGAAATAATATAAAGGTAAAAATAATGCATATATAGTTTTTTATAATGCATAAAATTAACATATATAGTTGAAGATGCAAATTAAAACAATAATGAGGTGTTTTATGATCAATTAGATTGGTAAAAATTTTATTAAAGATGAATAATTGGTAGAATTAAGTAAAAACCAATGAGCATTCATTCTTTTAAAAGGATTCTAAATTTGCACAATATTTTGGAAAGTAATTTGCAGTATCTATTTAAAATTTTTTTTAATGTTTATTTATTTTTGAGAGAGATAGAGAGAGCACAAGCAGGGGAGGGGCAGAGAGAGAGGGAGACACAGAATCTGAAGCAGGTTCCAGGCTGTGAGCTATCAGCACAGAACCCAATGCAGGGCTCAAACTCACGAACTGTCAAATCATGACCTGATCTGAAGTCGGACACTTAACCGACTGAGCCACCCAAGCGCCCTTGCAGTATCTATTTTAAAACAGTATCACCCACACTTGACTTAAGAATTACAACTCTAGGAATCTATCCTATGATAATAAAAGCATAATGCGGATCCAAATTATAGCACAGTTTATAAAAAAAAAACGGAAGCAATCTAAATGTTTACTGTTAAGTGAAATGTTAAATAAAGTATAATATAACCATATAACTTAAGGCAGACATGAAAAAGAGGGATATTTATATGTGCTAATCTGGAACATAATATTGTAGCATGGCTATCATGCCCCAACACCTATTATTTCATTTTTCTACTGTGGAAAAGCCCATTTTTTAAAATTAATTTATTTTTTATTGAAAGCTAATTCACATACCATAAAATTTATCCCTCTAAAGGGTTTTGATTCTGTGATTTTAGTGGTGTGCAGCATTCAACACTATCTGGTAATGCTTTAAAATGTATCCAGGATTTGTTTTGATCAGGTATGGTAAGACAGACTGACAATGATAGTCATACAGGAATGAGTTTTTATATTCAAACATCCCTACTAGAAACAGGAAACATCACACACCACACAGGGCCACACGAGAAGCACCGTGGTTGGTCAGGAGGTAACAAGAGTGAGGGGAAAATGTGGATGAGAGCCTTACCTGGGATTTTAGCAGGAAGGAATGAGCAAGGCAATGTAAGCTGATCAAGCGAGTTTACAGTTGACTAGTTGAAATACTTTCTGGGGCTTCAGGGTATAGGGGCTGAGCCTAGTTGTCTGATACTTGGCTCTAGGATAGTTAGGACCAGGGAATAATAGTTTGGGATGGGAGAGTTCAATAAAGAAGGTGGCGGTGTGGGGGTGTGTGTGTACAGGTTTTGGATTGATTTGTTTGCATATGAAAGGGCCACTTGTGAATGAGTCCTCTACCCTCTCTAGGAATTGATTGCCTTGGAGGGGCAGTTTCTTTAGGATCAGCAAGTCCCATATGTCAAAATATCAGAAAATACAGAAAATAAGAAGGCATTATTAATACACAATATTAATAACAATATCACTAAGATAGGGACTGCATTTCCCAGCCTCCCTTGCAGCTGTTCTCAACACAACTTTTGCAGAATGTTCTTAATGTGACTAGCAAGCAGCATCCTCCTTCCTGCTGGCTAGAGATGGCCAGGACAGGTAGAACTAGGGCAGAACCATAACAGGAAGATTGAAGTCCTATGCAGTGGGGAGTGGAAAATGAGATAGAAAGAAACTGATCTCAAATGATCATGGACCCTCTAAAAAGCTCTGTACTGTCTATCTAGACTCATGTGAGGAAGAAATTTATATATTACTTAAACTACCATGATTATAGCTGTTAAGTTACTCATAGCCAAACCAAATGTTCAACAATAGAATGCCTAATTTAAAAAAAAATATTGAAACTAATTTGTATAGCATGATTCCAGTGAATAAAACTGCATATAGAGAGGTACAGACACAGATGCTTCTATATACATGTATAGAAAATTTAGGAAGATGATCTCTGGATTATTAACAGGGATTAACTCTAGGAGATGGAACTGGATGGCAGAAGAAAAATCACATTATGTTTAACAAAGTTTTTTTTAAATGGCAAGTTATGATTTGTTTTTACTCTTTATATTTTTGATTTTGTTTAAGTACAAATTTAAATAGCAAAAAGGTCCACTTATTAGCTCCGTTTACAAGCAGCTATTAAAAAAATAAAAATTATAGTTAATAAACAGCATAATCATAGGTATACTAGTTTGTTGCTGTTAGCAATGTATTTGGTTTCCTAAAATATTTTTCTTCTCAGTCTGTTGTGAATCACCCTGCAAATCTGATAGTGTCTCCTATTGTTATATATAGATTATACACACAAGCATAGAGTTATGCTCATAACTATCAAGACCAAACAAATTAATTTTCTAGAGATTTTTTTAAAAATCCATGAAGTGAACACTAATTACTTCTTTGTTGTTTTCCTTTTGGGAAATGTCCCTTGTTTGTTCCAAGCTATTCTTGTAAGTTTTTCTCCTTCCAGAGGGGGAGATATGTGACACAGTCTGGCCAGAGCGTCCCACCCACCTGGACACAATTATACCAAAGATGGGCATGTGGCCCAGCTAGGGACAATTTAGTCAATAGATCTGCAGGGAGTCATCTTTCCAACAAGGAGAAAGAATCTGCCTAAAAAGGAAGCCAAAGGGAGCATGCAGAGAAAAGTAGAGGCTATCTATCTAATCTATCATCTATCTATCTATCTATCTATCTATCTATCTATCTATGTATCTATCTATCTAACTATCCATCCATCTATCTAACCATCCATCCATCCATCCATCCGTCCATCCATCAGTGATTTCACTGTTTTTTTGAACCCCTGCATATAGCTGTTCTTGGATTACTACACTTCTCAGGTATGTGGCTCAGTAAATTATTTTTGTTTTTTCTTAATTTAGGATGAGTTGGTTTTATGTTGCTGATTAATTTACTATTTTATTTGGGGAGATGTTTCCCTCCATTGTTTCAAGGGTTTGGTTATAGAAAAAAGTATGTATACAGATAACATTCTATTTATAAACTGGCCAACTCTTTTGCAAATTGACTCTATTAGAAATGAAACCTAACTCGTAGGTAGAGGCATATGGAATTTCCTACATTCAATAATTTTTCATCTATAAAAGTGGCAATTTCGTCAGGTTGTTCAATTTAATATAAAGATATTTTTCATCATAGCTTAGAAACAAAATACCAACACAATATTTGTTTATTTTAGGAAGTACAGACAATATGAAAAATAACAAATGAAAACAAAACAAAATTATTCTAAAGCTGTAATCCAAAAATAAACACTAACTTGGTTTACAAAATAATTTTATTGGAACAAAAAACTATTAAGTTAATAATAAGTTTGCTATTTTGGGAATCTATTTAGCTAAAAAAAAACACATGTTGCTTTCCAATAAATATGCTTCATAAGTTAATTTACTTTCTAAAAATTTTCTGCTTCAAGCTTTTCTTTGAGTTCATTTTTATTAACTAATTTGCTAACAGGCTAATCCATCTAAACTGGAATGACTTCTCTATACAATTCTCAACATATGCAGTGTTTGATAACTTCATTATTTACTACATAATCCCAATTCCAGAGTCTTTATATTAATGATATGCCTGGTTTATAAATAATTATAAAAAGGTAAGAATCCTATTATATACAATTTGATATATTATAAAAATATTTCATAGTGCTTTAGTCTACATTTTAAGTTTTAGACTGAATAATCTATTTGGTCTAAACAATCTGTATTTGGTAATGTGCCAAAATAATGGCATGAGTAAAACTGGGAATTCTAGAAATGCTAGTAGGGTATTGTTTTAATGATATTGTTAAAATGGTTCATTTATTTATAAAGCAAATCTCCACTGAGTGTTTACTTCTGTATATTCCAGAACATTCGTTGGTGCAGAGTATTCTAAGCACATCAGAATGAAGACTACACCATTTATAAAATTATATGTACAAGAGAAGAAAATAAGGCAAGATAGAGGATAAAGAGTGTCTGGGGAGAGGAGGTAGGGTATTCGTATTTTCAGACACCAGTCTGGTAAGGATATTTGGTAAAATCATGGCAGTGAACAAGAACATGGGGAACCCTGAAGCAGCAGTGAGCTTGGTGTGTTCCAGGAACACAGATGGTCTGGAGCACAGGGTGGTAGGAGGGCATAGAAGTAGAAGACAACATCTGAGAGGAAAGCAGGGTCCAGATCATTAAAGGCATTGCAGACCAAAGTAAAGACCTGGCAATTTTTTTTCCTAAGTGCAGTTTGCACATTTTTCTTTAAATCACTCTGAATATGAAAGTGGGTTGTGGTAAGGACAACAGTGAAAGCAAGAAGAGGAGTTACAAGGCAATTGCATTAGTTTCAGAAAGATACCTTTAATTTAAGGTATGAGAGAGTCACAACGTAGACATTAACAGGCTCCACAATACGTTCATTTAACTATAACTGTCCTGACCAATAAGGACAATATTTTGTAGGACAAATTTCCATTTGGGCAAATAAAAAGGACATGAAACATTTAAAAATAATAATAAAGAAGAAGTTACAGCTTTTGAAAATCAGAATATAGGTTTCCCTCACTATGGGAAAGTAGAGGTTTCCTGCGAAAATTTTTGAAAGCTGAAATGATATAAAGGAAAGAATATTCCCTGCTTTCTGGAAGTTTGCCTGAGACCACATTTTTAGGGAAGATCTACACTATTATGGTACTAGCATATGGTATTTATAACTAGATAATAATTGTTTTCTGCATCAATAAGGAGGTAGTTTCTGAACAAAATGTAGAAACTACAAAACTAGTATTTACTGCGATACCCACCTTTAGTGTTACGCAGAGAAGTTAATGTTTGATATAGGTGTACTTTGTCTTTCCATGATTGACATCAAGATTCTAAATGATAGTATAGCTTTTGTCATCATGTCTTTGAATAACACATTATTTCTTAAAAGAAGGTTTTTTTTTTCCTATTGTATAGGAGACATCTTTAACACAAGCAGAAATATACCCCTCAACCATGAAATTTTTATGGATTCTTCATAAGCTTTTGAAGGGACTCAAATTTGATTTAGAGAGGGATTTGCTCCATTCATACTAGCTTTCCTACAATCTTTTTCTTATCGGCTTTCCTGGACAGTTCTCAATTTCTTAATTAGTAAGAAGTGTAGACATCTATACTTAGACTGAAGGGTGGGCCACTTGAACAACTGAGAATTTCCCTGTAGCTAAAACTTGGGGAAGATACCAAATGATTAGTAGCAATATTTTACATATAGGAATGGCTTCATTTGTTTCACCTTATAAAACAATAGTAGTTTTAAGCTTTACATGTTGTATAATTGAAACTTTAATCATGTGGCAAATGTAGTCTTCCAAATGTTTTACTTGGAGGTAGTGTGAAATATTTTCTGAATCTATTATCAATCAATGCTATGACCCAGGACTATTGTTTGATTCAGGCAGAAAAAACTTGGAATACTGACAGTGACATAAGGGAAACTTTTTTTTTTTTTTTAATATATAAAGTTATTTACCTAAAATGTAAGATAATGATATGAATTACAAATCCTTTTTTAGGGAAATAACTAGTTTCTACATTTTTTGAAACAAACTAAGAAATCCCAGTAGACTGACCCTTGATTCTTCCTTTCTTTGGAGTGGCCCCTTTCTTTGCTTGATTTTCTCCAGCAGCCTTATGCTTCCTATCCAGACCTGTTTTCCCCAGGGAATATCCTGGGATTTCTTGCAATGATATGTAATCTATATTAAAGAAATCATTAAATCACAGAAACTGTAGCTAATGGAAGGCATTTCTGTATACTTTCATTCCAGTGTAATGGAATACTTCAGTGATTAGGTACATGAAATAGTGATCAAGTCGCAGAGGTGCTATAGCTTTCTATATTTATGGATAGCTGTACCAAATACAATAGCATGTCTCATATAATATATAGCTATGCCAAAATGAAAACTGAACTTATTTCAAGGAAATCATGCCATTAATGTTTAGGGGAAAGGTCGATGCATTATTTTCAGGGCTAAGAAACCCGAAATAGTCATTGCATCTGAATGAAAAGGAGAAAAAAATTCACTGATGTCTCTGGTTGGCATTTGTGATGAGTGGAAAATGAATAAATTCACTTGCAGTGATTGATGTAACCTAATAAAAATGTCAATAAATTCACATCACTGTGTTGCTATATCTCAATCACGAGCGGACTAAGTTGTGCCTACTTTCTTTTCTCAGGCATAGGAAACACACTACCATATTTCTTCATCCATTCTGAAGTTGGGATTGAATGCTAAGTGATATGACTTAGACTACATAACGTAGAAGAACGTAAAGATGAATTAGTTGTGTTCCTACTTCCAAGTTGATTCTCATCTACAGTAGAAAGAGACACGTACCTAAATAATTATAATGCAATGTAGTAGGCAGCGAAAATTTCAGAGGACAAAAACAGCTAAAAATATGATTGTTGTTCAGAGGAATGAAAAACTACAAAAGTACAGAGAATCACAATTATGACAAAAGCTGCCAATTTCATATAAATGTGATTGATATTACACAGCGTTCAGATTTAGAACTGGCCTTGAAGTCTGAAAAATTAAGTTCCTTCTTTCCTTCTTTCTTCTTTCTCTTCTTTTTATTCTACCCCTACCTTCTCCTTCCTTTCTCCCTTTCATACCATTTTCTTTCATCCATATGCACTTAGTGCTTACTCCATGCTCAGCACCATGCCAGGTGCCACAATAAATAAAATAAAAACTGTCTTCAACAGACCTTGACCTCCCCCCAAATGCCCATTCCGGTACAAAGGATTTCCCATTCTATTCAAAAGGAAATAAGTTTAAAATACATAGTAGGGGATATATATTAGAAATTTGGGAGGAGGGAGATGGAGGGGAGAATGAAGTAGAGCTGGGATAGAATATTGAGATTAAGTGGAGAAAATGAGGTAGCCATACATAGCCATACACGTTCTTTATTATCGAGAAACTAAGGGTCATCCGAAACCAAATAAACCTGTTTCAGAGAGATTCTAGCTGCTCAGAGTACATGAGTACAGCTTTGGTATCTAAGCAAAACACTGAGGAACCAAGTAGATAGAGAAAGACTATTTCCTTGCTCCACTCAGCAGAGGACCCCGCAAAATTCTGGGGTTTTGAAAACCCAGATAAATGCATTAATGGCAGGATTGTTTTATTCTACTGATAGGCAGTGACTGGGCTGGGGAAACCTCCATAATAGCTGTTAGCAGGTAGTGTGTACATAAGAGGGAGCCCTAACAGGTAACAACTAACAGATTGGTTGGACTGTTTCAGAACAAAACCTCAGGGGCATCAGAAAAGGGTGCTAAGGCCCTAATCCTATGGTATAAGGGCTAAGAATACAACAGACTTCTGGGCCACACATATAAATGGTGGTTATAGTACAACATGTTAAGTGCAATGCAGATGGCTAACCCATTGCAGAGATCTAGAAAGGAAGTTTCATATAAGCTGTGTCATCCGCTTATAAGTAGAGTTTCCTGGCTGAGTTAAGGGTGATGGGGGCAGAGGAGAGGGAGAATTTCTCCAAAATATGTGAAATAAGAAACAGCATAGTGTGTTCAGGGTAATTACCAAGGATTCACTGTTAATAGAATATACACTTAAAGGTATAAAAGGCAGAAGATAAAGCTAAAGGTATGTTGTGAGTGGGGCCAATCAAATAGAGCCTTGAATTTCTAGCTTTGGCAGCATGAGGTTTGTCTGGTGGGTGAAGGAGGTAAAGGAAAGCCATTGAAGCAAAGAAGGAACCTTAAAAATGAGTAAAACAGTTTTATTTAAAAAACAACTAATTTGACAAATGGTGATAAAATGATAAATATGCAAAAAAAAAAAAAACCAAAAACCCAAAAACAAAAACAAAAAAACCTTGGCCCATACCTCACATTTCATACAAAACTAAACTCAAAATGGATCATAGACTTACATGCAAAGTGCAAAGCTATAAAACTTCTAGAGGAAAGAAGAACAAATCTTTGTAACTTTGGGTTAGGTAAAGTTTTTAGATATCACACCAAGAAGTATAATCCATAAAAGAAAAAAATATATAAATTAGATATAACCAAATCTTACAAAACTTACTCTGTTAAAGACACACTTCATAGAACAACAACACAAAAATAAAAAAACAAAAATGAAAACAAACAGATAAAAAAACAAGCTAAAAACCAGAAAAAATCTACAAATCACATTTCTGACAAAGAACTGTATCTAGAAAATATTTTTTCAAACTTTAAAAACTCAACATTAAGAAAAAACTAACCCAGTGCAAGAAAATTGGTAAAAATCTGAAACCACATTTCACCAAGAAGATATATATGGATAGCAAATAAACATATGAAAAGATGATAAAATTAATAGTCATTAGGGAATGCAAATTAAAATGACAATAAGATACTGATATAGGTTCACTAGAATGGCTAATTTTTTTAAAAAAGTTACAAAACCAACTATCGTCCATAGAACAGAACCACTGAAACCCATCATTACTGGTGGAAATGTGAAATGGTACATCAGGTTTGGAAAACATTTTGGCAGTTTCTCACAAAATTAAACACATATTTATCTTTTAATCTAGTCATTCCATACCCAAACATTTACCCAAGTTAAATGTAAATATGCGTTCCCACAAACACCTGTGCATTAACGTTCACAGAATTTTACTAACAATCATCTAAACTGAAAGCAGACCATATGCCCTTCAACTACTGAATGTATCACCAAACTATGGTACATCTGTACAAAGAGATATTACTCCATAATAACAACAACAAAGGTGAATGACTCTCAAGCGCATTCTAAGAGAAAGCAGCCAGACTCAAAAGGCTTCATTTTGTATAATTCTATCTATAGAACATTCTGAAATACAACTGTTCCTTAAAGAAGTATTCTGATTAATAAACATAGAAGAGCTAAAGAAACAGAATACTCACCATTAGAAAATAGCAGTAATAACTGCTGTAGGCAAGATCTACTATGGATGATGAAATTAGTAGGGAAAAGTTTGAAAAGAAACAGGATATTTGTATAATTTAAATTATCTCCCCCCAAACATATATTAATTACAAAAGGGGAAAAGTAACTTTATACTGGGTAATCTAGAAGGCAAAACCTTAACCAAGTGATTGATGTTAGCATCCCAGGAATAAGGCATATGGACATGATGTTCACAAAGGTATATAACGTCTGTGATACTCCAGCCAAAAATTCATAACCAGAAATCAAATTATGGAAAAACAACAGACACACCTAGACTGAGGGATAGTCTACAAAATAACTGACTAGTACTCTTGAAAAGTGTCAAGGTCATGAGACAAGGAAACATTGCAGAATTGCCACAGATTAGAAGATCCTAAGGGGATGTGGGAACTCTCACAGGACCCTGGGACAGATGAGGACAGTAGTGAAAAGGCTGATAGAATTTGGACAAAATTCTGTAGTTTGGTAAATAGTTCCGTACTGATATTTATTTCTTGGCTTTGATAATAATCCTATGGTTAATGTAAAATATTAACATCAATGGAAACCGAGTGAAATTTATGTGGGAACTATACTATTTTCACAAATTTTTCTTTAAGTTTGAAATTATGTCAAAATGAAAATTGGAGAAAAGTCAGAGTAACATATTCCAACAACAACAAAATAAGCATTAAAGTATGCATCATCATGAAATTAAATAAGGAGCTTGCTACATTTTTATTAAGTTTATGGGTAGTTTTTTTTTTTTTTTAATTTTTATTTTGCGGGGGAGAGGGGCAGAGAGAGAGGGAGAGAGAGAATCCCAAATAGCCTCTGCACTGTCAGTGCTGAGCCCAACATGGGGCTCGAACCTATGAACTGTGTGAGATCACGACCTAAGCTGAACCAAGGGTTGGACACTTAACAGACTAAGGTGCCCAGGAGTTCCTGGATAGTTTTTTATTAGAAGCCACATATGCAAGGAGCCCATAATTATTTGCAGTGATAAAGACTTCTACTGTTCTTTATCCAGTCCTACATAAGACCATCAGGAACCTGGTGAAATTTCCTCAGTAATGACTGATTGCCTGAACTTCCAGTCTGGTAGAATGGTTCTCATGCTCCTGATGTCATGATGCAAATTTATGTCTATTATATAGAGTTATCTATAGCTCTTCTCAAATTCAGCACCATCAAACTTTTCACCAGAAGAAAAAAAAAAAAAAACTTCATCATGAATGATTTAGAAGGAATTTTTATTTTTGAAAACGAGTAAGATTTCACCCTCTAGATAATTCTATTCATTTTGATTTTGAGATATTAAAGGGCAGCATTAGGTATACATAAGATTGTATTTATATTCCTTTTTCTCTCCTAGTTCTATACTTTACAGTGCTATCTTCATACTGAGCAACTTGTTACTAGAATTTTTAAACTGTTACATCTTATTACAGTCTACCTGATAATTAGCGGGCTGGTTAGGGAAAGGGGAGAACCACAGGAAGGACACATTAAGTTAGAGGCAGATCTAGAAAGGTGATTAAACTGAATGACCTTGAGAAAACCCAGATACTTAAACACAGAAGGAACAAGAATAAATTCCTCCTGAACACTGAAGAAGTACCTTCTCTCTTGTAAATAGGGAAGCACACTCTGGCAGAGTATAAGCTGCTGCTCCCAATTAGCCTCAGTGCTGCTTGAATGGAGTGAGGTACGCAGGGCTACCAGAATATGTCATCTTGTTACTATTTCTTATAGTCACGGTTAGTTCATTTTATTTTTATTTTATTTTTAATTTTTTAAATGTTTATTTATTTTTTGAGACAGAGAGAGACAGAGCATGAGCAGGGGAGGGATAGAGAGAGAGGGAGACACAGAATCTGAAGCAGGCTCCAGACTCTGAGCTGTCAGCACAGAGCTGATGCGATGAGGGGCTTGAATTCATGAGCCATGAGATTATGACTTGAGCCAAAGTTGGATGCTCAACCGACTGAGCCATCCAGGCACCCCTAGTTCATTTTCTATTTATCAATATGTATACATTATAATTCCAAGTGGCAAATGCTTTGCAGCAAATATCCCAAGAATCCACTGAGACTCCAAAAATTGCACAATTATAATTCATCACTATTTTCAGTAGCAGCAAATAGTAGATATTAGGAGAAGAGAGAAAAGATTAAAACAAATTAGGATTTCTTCTCTTATTGCTGCCTCTCATCGTTCCTTTTGTTAACCACATTTGTTAACCACAATCTTTGGGGTAGCAGTTCTGTCATGATCTCCAAATTCTCTTGTGTCCTCAGTGATACTCACAACCTTTCTAAGTTTTCCTGGTCTGTTTTCTTTCTCACTCTTCTCAGGGCTATTTCAAACATTCAGGAATACCCCAAGCCCTTTACCTATCACTTGAGCAAATGACCTTGCCCCTTACATGACTGAAAAAAAAAAAAAAAGGAGGCTGGTAACTCCAGAGGTGTCTGGGACTTCTAGGTACCAATATCCTTTTCATATCATAGTTATCTATGTACCCATTAGGGTCAGCTTGGTACATTTGCATTCAACTCCTCAGGGATTTTGAAGAGGAGGAGATACATGGAATAAATGAGGGTAAGTTTTAAGATGCTTTTGTCATTCAGCAGGAATGTAATCTACAATTCAAGAGACTGGAGAAGAATGAAACCAGAGGACGTAAATGTATGGACCTGACCCAGGAGGACAGGTATTCTGGCTTTCTTTTTCACTGCCAAATGCCTAATGCTTATGAAAGTGCCTGGCACACAGTAGTTAGGTACATAATAAATATTACTTGAATGAATGAATAACATAGCATGGTAAGCATCTGGAATGTAAGTAAGAAATCAACACAATCTAATTTGCATTTTAACCTATCAGTCTGACTGCAGTGTGCACATACCTTATAGTCCACTGCAATCTGACCATCTTCATATAAGCTGTAATGGGCTGTGCCCTCCTGATTGCCTCACCCAACAGATGATTCTCAATCCTTGTCTTACTTGGCTTCCCAGCTCCCTTTACTCTATTGGCCTCTCCCTCATTCTTAGGAACCTTTCTTCTAGGTTGTTTCTTCTGTATCTTTTGTAAGCTTTTCATCTTCAGTTTGCCTGTTAAGGATAGTTCTCCTCAACCTTCTGGGTAAGCTTGTCCTCCCAATAGCTTCAACTACCAATCACCATCCATCTTTTTGTTTGTTTGTTTGTTTGTTTATTTTTGAGACAGAGAGAGACAGAGCATGAACGGGGGAGGGTCAGAGAGAGAGAGAGAGACGCAGAATCCGAAGCAGGCTCCAGGCTCTGAGCTGTCAGCACAGAGCCCGACGCGGGGCTCGAACTCACGGACCATGAGATCATGACCTGAGCTGAAGTCGGACGCTTAACCGACTGAGCCACCCAGGTGCCCCTCACCATCCATCTGATGAGTACTCTTAAATTTTCACCTGCAGCCTAGACGTCCACCCAGGTTCCAGAGGATTCCTGGAGTTCTTTAAGTGTCCCAGGCACCTCAAATACAACATCAAGTTAGAATTCATCATTTTCTCTCCAAATCTGCATTTCTCCAGAATTTCTTCTCTTGTGTTAAACCAGAAACTTGTAAGACATCTGAAATCAGTCACTGAAGTCTCCCAATTTAACTCTGGAAATATCTCTTGACTCTATTCCCTTCTTATCTTATCTAATTTAGTTTCCCATTATTTTTTACTTGGATTACTACACTAGTCCCCTCACTGTTTTGCCTACCTATGGTTTTTTTCTTTGAATATGTAATCTGTATTACATATTACTTTGCCCCTGATGTTTTGGATGCCCGAATCTGTATTACTGCTATTACTTTGCCCCTGATGCCCCGAAACATGCCAACTTCTTTCTTAGCCACAAGAGTTTCTGTTTTCTCTGCCTGAATATTCTTCTACCAAATCTTGGCAGGGCTTGATCTTTCACTTCATTCAGGTTTTTTTCTCTTTACCTAAAATTATATTCATGCATTTAATTTCTTTTGGTTTCCTCCAGTAGATAGAAGCTCTTTTTCAATACCATATTACCACTGACTAGAAGAGTGGGCACCCAGTAAGTAAATATTCACTGAATAAATGGATGAATAAATTAACAATAACTGTATCCAGAACAACACATGCCACACATCACACTGGGAAATAGTGGCCTGCTTGTCTGTTGCTCCCAGTGGACAGACACCAACAAGTGGGCTTCTCACGAACACTGAGTGCTTCTTTTCTATAGCTCTAGGTTTTAATCAGAAATAATTTCTAACACCTGGTGGTGCTCAATAACTGTCTCAGAAAACAAAGCAAAACAAACCTCTCAAACTATCTTAGCTAGCAGAATGGCTGAACTCCAGAGGCCGGTGGGTTGGGGGGGAAAACTATCTAATTTATTTTATTAGAATCAGTTTTGCAGAATATTTACCCCTACAATGTATATTCCTTATATCCAAACCTTGATTTTGCCTTACAGGAAAATTTTACCTATACATTCTCTCACAGATTGTTAAAATAAAACTTTATTTTAAAATAAAACTTTTTGTTTCTTCTGGAACCTCTCTCTATTCTCTTTGGATTACTGATACAAACCTGAAGTTATTTAAAAAATTACAAGTGAGGTGATAAGTTACCAATGGCACAAATTTTCCTCACCAACATCTGTGACCCTCTTCCTTTGGCAAAGGAATGGAACACAAAATATTAGGGCTAAATGTGACTTTTACTGTTTTCTAGTCCAATCTGCACTTTTCAATCTTTTGTGTAGATTAAAACAAAAACCAAACAACTGATGCCTAAAGACATGGAGGACTTGGTCAAGACCCTGTAACTGGTAGCTGGACGCACACCAGGTGGAGAGGCAAGGATCACATTGGTGGCAACAGTAATAGTCAGAAATCTTGGGCAATGTATTACTTGACAAGCAGAATGCAATTCTGGAACCAGAGGGGCAGTTCTCATGCAGTTACTGTACAATGTATTTGACTGACTTGAATCTACTCCCTTAGAGCCTGTGTAGACCCACTGAAACTGTCTGAAAGGAGCCCACAGTACTCTGCCATATTTAAAGAGGTTTGGGCATGCTGGCACTTTCTTGTTATAGCTCCTGTTCTGTCCCCACAGAATGTCTTTAGGAAAGTCCTACAATGAAATGAAGTTATTTTTGGGAATTCATTTGCTATCCTCATTGGTTTCTATTACTCCTTACTAGATCTATGATTTACCTGAGATATAGTTGGTATATCTAAATTTAATTATCAGCCTCTAAGCTGGGAGATAGGCACTTCATCAGTTCTCTCTGGTTCCTTCCATCATCATGATTCAAACTGCTGGGCCAGGCTTCAGGAGTGTGGTTACTGCACTGTATGTCTTCATCATTTAACCACTATTCTTATCTTTTTATAGGAGGGTAGTACTTTCTCTTTTGGTTAAGAAACTAATGACACTGGTGTATACCTTACCAGTTACAAATTGCTACTATGCATGCTACTAATGGCTATAAGTCTGTTCTCTAACTAATGGCTTCTATTTGCTTGTTGGACAAAAAGTATGTGCTAAGCATATGGTTTAGCTCGAGTAATCTCTGTTTATATCAGTTTTATCTTAACAGGTTAATGAAATTGTGATGTGTATCAAATAAATAGGTTCAACTTTTATCACACACACTTTTTATATAATGCAGCTTTTAATCATTTAACTTTCAAGTTTAAAATAAAAGTAGTTATATGCTTTGAATATGAAAGAGCAAAGTGTTCCCAAGAACTTTGTAATATGTATCTCTTGGAGATAAAACGTATACATAAGATAAAAAGTATCCCTATTAAGAATTTATAAAAGGATCTGATGAAGATTTTGATCTATAATTTTGCATTACTTTCAACTGAGAGTCTGAGTTTATTTCTGAGAACCCCAGGATACTCTACTAACATGACTGCATAAACTTATGCTTCATCTTTATCTTTGTCAGTATTATCTTTTATGCAATATGGTAGTCCTTAGGGAGCATTAATTGCTAGCTATCTTTTAGCTACTTAAGGGCAATCTTGGAACAATTACCATGTGTTTATGGGAATGAGGCATTCATTTATTTATTGCCTTTCTCCTAAAAATCTCATAGCACTTGAGTCAAGAAGATAAGAGTATAAATATGCCCACTTATCTTTGTGGGAATTACCCCTTTCTCTATCTCTACCATCCACCTCAGCAACAGCCCAGCACCCTTATATGGGCTCACTTTTACAAGTTCAAACTGTAATGATGATTGCCATTCAAAAGCATATTGAATCTGTCCTTTCTCAACTATCTTTTCCTCCCTTTCCTTCCCCCCACTTCTTTCTTTTTTCTTGAAATGGAACAAGGACCCTGACTTAGGAAGCATACAAATCTGGCTTTGTAGAGGTCACTGGTCCCATTTTTAGACAAGATTATTAGACATATGAAACAATCACTGCATTGGGGAGTATTTCAAATGGGCAGACACGTGCCACAGACTATCTCACTAAACCTATTCAGTTGATTTAGGATAAATAAATCTTACTACTTCATAGAGCTATATAAATCTTTTTCCTTTTCATTACTTTTATCCATATCTATATCTATATCTATATCTATATCTAGCATATAAAATATATGGCAATATGTGACATAACAAAGTCATATAATGTGATTTACCAGAGGGAGAAAACAAAGATCTGATACTGGTTTTGCTCAGTGTTGGAGGCTGGGTTACAGGAAGCAGTGTTGTAAGAGGACAAGCTCCAAAATGCAAATGTGTAAGGTGCTTCCACACAGACACATGGACAAGTCCAGAACCAATGGAGAGAGCAACACAAGGACGTAAATACTGGAAGGCCCCGTTAAGGTCAGTAAAGTAACAGACCAGTGCAACAGCTATCTTCAAAAGTACACTTTTGGGTCTTCCAGACTGTCAAGGCTAACTGTTATCTTCTGTTCCCCTTGGGCAGCATGTTGGTCAATGCCTTATGAGAGGGACTTAGGAGTTTCATACACATACTCAGTTGTACGCTTTTAGTAAGCTTTTATACTTGCCTGTTTTCAAATATGATGTGAAATTTTAATTTTATATAAGTGGTTTAAGAGAAATATCAGTTTTATGAAAAAATGCTTCTCAAAGATTTAAATTACTTTTTTTTGTTTTTTTTTTTTTTTTTTTTTTTTTTTTTTTTCATTTTTTTTTAATTTTTTAATATATGAAATTTACTGTCAAATTGGTTTCCATACAACACCCAGTGCTCATCCCAAAAGGTGCCCTCCTCAATACCCATCACCCACCCTGCCCTCCCTCCCACCCCCCATCAACCCTCAGTTTGTTCTCAGCTTTTAACAGTCTCTAATGCTTTGGCTCTTTCCCACTCTAACCTCTTTTTTTTTTTTTTTTTTTCCTTCCCCTCCCCCATGGGTTTCTGTTATGTTTCTCAGGATCCACATAAGAGTGAAACCATATGGTATCTGTCTTTCTCTGTATGGCTTATTTCACTTAGCATCACACTCTCCAGTTCCATCCATGTTGCTACAAAAGGCCATATTTCATTTTTTCTCATTGCCACGTAGTATTCCATTGTGTATATAAACCACAATTTCTTTATCCATTCATCAGTTGATGGACATTTAGGCTCTTTCCATAATTTGGCTATTGTTGAGAGTGCCGCTATAAACATTGGGGTACAGGTGCCCCTATGCATCAGTACTCCTGTATCCCTTGGATAAATTCCTAGCAGTGCTATTGCTGGGTCATAGGGTAGGTCTATTTTTAATTTTCTGAGGAACCTCCACACTGCTTTCCAGAGCGGCTGCACCAATTTGCATTCCCACCAACAGTGCAAGAGGGTTCCTGTTTCTCCACATCCTCTCCAGCATCTATAGTCTCCTGATTTCTTCATTTTGGCCACTCTGACTGGCGTGAGGTGGTATCTGAGTGTGGTTTTGATTTGTATTTCCCTGATAAGGAGCGACGTTGAACATCTTTTCATGTGCCTGTTGGCCATCCGGATGTCTTCTTTAGAGAAGTGTCTATTCATGTTTTCTGCCCATTTCTTCACTGGGTTATTTGTTTTTCGGGTGTGGAGTTTGATGAGCTCTTTATAGATTTTGGATACTAGCCCTTTGTCCGATGTGTCATTTGCAAATATCTTTTCCCATTCCGTTGGTTGCCTTTTCGTTTTGTTGGTTGTTTCCTTTGCTGTGCAGAAGCTTTTTATCTTCATAAGGTCCCAGTAATTCACTTTTGCTTTTAATTCCCTTGCCTTTGGGGATGTGCTGAGTAAGAGATTGCTACGGCTGAGGTCAGAGAGGTCTTTTCCTGCTTTCTCCTCTAAGGTTTTGATGGTTTCCTGTCTCACATTCAGGTCCTTTATCCATTTTGAGTTTATTTTTGTGAATGGTGTGAGAAAGTGGTCTAGTTTCAACCTTCTGCATGTTGCTGTCCAGTTCTCCCAGCACCATTTGTTAAAGAGACTGTCTTTTTTCCATTGGATGTTCTTTCCTGCTTTGTCAAAGATGAGTTGGCCATACGTTTGTGGGTCTAGTTCTGGGGTTTCTATTCTAGTCCATTGGTCTATGTGTCTGTTTTTATGCCAATACCATGCTGTCTTGATGATGACAGCTTTGTAGTAGAGGCTAAAGTCTGGGATTGTGATGCCTCCTGCTTTGGTCTTCTTCTTCAAAATTACTTTGGCTATTCGGGGCCTTTTGTGGTTCCATATGAATTTTAGGATTGCTTGTTCTAGTTTCGAGAAGAATGCTGGTGCAATTTTGATTGGGATTGCATTGAATGTGTAGATAGCTTTGGGTAGTATTGACATTTTGACAATATTTATTCTTCCAATCCATGAGCAGGGAATGTCTTTCCATTTCTTTATATCTTCTTCAATTACCTGCATAAGCTTTCTATAGTTTTCAGCATACAGATCTTTTACATCTTTGGTTAGATTTATTCCTAGGTATTTTATGCTTCTTGGTGCAATTGTGAATGGGATCAGTTTCTTCATTTGTCTTTCTGTTGCTTCATTGTTAGTGTATAAGAATGCAACTGATTTCTGCACATTGATTTTGTATCCTGCAACTTTGCTGAATTCATGTATCAGTTCTAGCAGACTTTTGGTGGAGTCTATCGGATTTTCCATGTATAATATCATGTCATCTGCAAAAAGCGAAAGCTTGACTTCATCTTTGCCAATTTTGATGCCTTTGATTTCCTTTTGTTGTCTGATTGCTGATGCTAGAACTTCCAGCACTATATTAAACAGCAGCGGTGACAGTGGGCATCCCTGTCGTGTTCCTGATCTCAGGGAAAAAGCTCTCAGTTTTTCCCCGTTGAGGATGATGTTAGCTGTGGGCTTTTCATAAATGGCCTTTATGATCTTTAAGTATGTTCCTTCTATCCCGACTTTCTCAAGGGTTTTTATTAAGAAAGGGTGCTGGATTTTGTCAAAGGCCTTTTCTGCATCGATTGACAGGATCATATGGTTCTTCTCTTTTTTTTTGTTAATGTGATGTATCACGTTGATCGATTTGCGAATGTTGAACCAGCCCTGCATCCCAGGAATGAATCCCACTTGATCATGGTGAATAATTCTTTTTATATGCTGTTGAATTCGATTTGCTAGTATCTTATTAAGAATTTTTGCATCAATATTCATCAGGGATATTGGCCTGTAGTTCTCTTTTTTTACTGGGTCTCTGTCTGGTTTAGGAATCAAAGTAATACTGGCTTCATAGAATGAGTCTGGAAGTTTTCCTTCCCTTTCTATTTCTTGGAATAGCTTGAGAAGGATAGGTATTATCTCTGCTTTAAATGTCTGGTAGAACTCCCCTGGGAAGCCATCTGGTCCTGGACTCTTATTTGTTGGGAGATTTTTGATAACCGATTCAATTTCTTCGCTGGTTATGGGTCTGTTCAAGCTTTCTATTTCCTCCTGATTGAGTTTTGGAAGAGTGTGGGTGTTTAGAAATTTGTCCATTTCTTCCAGGTTGTCCAATTTGCTGGCATATAATTTTTCATAGTATTCCCTGATAATTGTTTGTATCTCTGAGGGATTGGTTGTAATCATTCCATTTTCATTCATGATTTTATCTATTTGGGTCATCTCCCTTTTCTTTTTGAGAAGCCTGGCTAGAGGTTTGTCAATTTTGTTTATTTTTTCAAAAAACCAACTCTTGGTTTCGTTGATCTGCTCTACAGTTTTTTTAGATTCTATATTGTTTATTTCTGCTCTGATCTTTATGATTTCTCTTCTTCTGCTGGGTTTAGGCTGCCTTTGCTGTTCTGCTTCTATTTCCTTTAGGTGTGCTGTTAGATTTTGTATTTGGGATTGTTCTTGTTTCTTGAGATAGGCCTGGATTGCAATGTATTTTCCTCTCAGGACTGCCTTCGCTGCGTCCCAAAGCGTTTGGATTGTTGTATTTTCATTTTCGTTTGTTTCCATATATGTTTTAATTTCTTCTCTAATTGCCTGGTTGACCCACTCATTCGTTAGTAGGGTGTTCTTTAACCTCCATGCTTTTGGATGTTTTCCAGACTTTTTCCTGTGGTTGATTTCAAGCTTCATAGCATTGTGGTCTGAAAGTATGCATGGTATAATTTCAATTCTTGTAAACTTATGAAGGGCTGTTTTGTGACCCAGTATATGATCTATCTTAGAGAATGTTCCATGTGCACTCGAGAAGAAAGTATATTCTGTTGCTTTGGGATGCAGAGTTCTAAATATATCTGTCAAGTCCATCTGATCCAATGTATCATTCAGGGCCCTTGTTTCTTTATTGACTGTGTGTCTAGATGATCTATCCATTTCTGTAAGTGGGGTGTTAAAGTCCCCTGCAATGACCACATTCTTATCAATAAGGTTGCTTATGTTTATGAGTAATTGTTTTATATATCTGGGGGCTCGGGTATTTGGCGCATAGACATTTATAATAGTTAGCTCTTCCTGGTGGATAGACCCTGTGATTATTATATAATGCCCTTCTTCATCTCTTGTTACAGCCTTTAATTTAAAGTCTAGTTTGTCTGATATAAGTATGGCTACTCCAGCTTTCTTTTGGCTTCCAGGAGCATGATAAATAGTTCTCCATCCCCTCACTCTCAATCTAAAGGTGTCCTCAGATCTAAAATGAGTCTCTTGAAGACAGCAAATAGATGGGTCTTGTTTTTTTATCCATTCTGATACCCTATGTCTTTTAGTTGGCGCATTTAATCCATTTACATTCAGTGTTATTATAGAAAGATATGGGTTTAGAGTCATTGTGATGTCTGTATGTTTTATGCTTGTAGTGATGTCTCTGGTACTTTGTCTCACAGGATCCCCCTTAGGATCTCTTGTAGGGCTGGTTTCGTGGTGACAAATTCCTTCAGTTTTTGTTTGTTTGGGAAGACCTTTATCTCTCCTTCTATTCTAAATGACAGACTTGCTGGATAAAGGATTCTCGGCTGCATATTTTTTCTGTTTAGCACACTGTAGATATCGTGCCAAGCCTTTCTGGCCTGCCAAGTTTCAAAGGAGAGATCAGTCACGAGTCTTATAGGTCTCCCTTTATATGTGAGGGCACGTTTATCCCTTGCTGCTTTCAGAATTTTCTCTTTATCCTTGTATTTTGCCAGTTTCACTATGATATGTCGTGCAGAAGATCGATTCAAGTTACGTCTGAAGGGAGTTCTCTGTGCCTCTTGGATTTCAATGCCTTTTTCCTTCCCCAGTTCAGGGAAGTTCTCAGCTATAATTTGTTCAAGTACCCCTTCAGCACCTTTCCCTCTCTCTTCCTCCTCTGGGATACCAATTATGCGTATATTATTTCTTTTTAGTGTATCACTTAGTTCTCTAATTTTCCCCTCATACTCCTGGATTTTTTTATCTCTCTTTCTTTCAGCTTCCTCTTTCTCCATAACTTTATCTTCTAGTTCACCTATTCTCTCCTCTGCCTCTTCAAGCCGAGCCATCGTGGATTCCATTTTGTTTTGCAATTCGTTTAAAGAGTTTTTCAACTCCTCGTGACTGTTCCTTAGTCCCTCGATCTTTGTGGCAAGAGATTCTCTGCTGTCCTGTATACTGTTTTCAAGCCCAGCGATTAATTTTATGACTATTATTCTAAATTCACTTTCTGTTATATTATTTAAATCCTTTTTGATCAGTTCATTAGCTGTTGTTATTTCCTGGAGATTCTTCTGAGGGGAATTCTTCCGTTTGGTCATTTTGGAGAGTCCCTGGAGTGGTGGGGGCCTGCAGGGCCCTTCCCCTGTGCTGTGGTGTATAACTGGAGTTAGTGGGCGGGGCCGCAGTCCGACCCGATGTCTGCCCCCAGCCCACTGCTGGGGCCACAGTCAGACTGGTGTGTGCCTTCTCTTCCCCTCTCCTAGGGGCGGGATTCACTGTGGGGTGGCGTGTCCCGTCTGGGCTACTTGCACACTGCCAGGCTTGTGTTGCTGGGGATCTGGCGTATTAGCTGGGGTGGGTAGGCAAGGTGCACGGGGGCTGGAGGGGCAGGCTTAGCTCGCTTCTCCTTAGGTGATCCACTTCAGGAGGAGCCCTGTGGCAGCGGGAGGGAGTCAGATCCACTGCCGGAGGTTTGGCTCCGCAGAAGCACAGAGTTGGGTGTTTACGCGGAGCGAGCAAGTTCCCTGGCAGGAACTGGTTCCCTTTGGGATTTTGGCTGGGGGATGGGCGGGGGAGATGGCGCTGGCGCCTTTGTTCCCCGCCAAGCTGAGCTCTGCCGTCCGGGGGCTCAGCAGCTCTCCCTCCCTTTGTCCTCCAGCCTTCCCGCTTTCCGAGCAGAGCTGTTAACTTATGACCTCCCAGACGCTAAGTCGCGCTTGCTGTCGGAACACAGTCCGTCCGGCCCCTCCGCTTTTGCCAGCCAGACTCGGGGGCTCTGCTTGGCCGGCGAGCCGCCCCTCCGCCCCGGCTCCCTCCCGCCAGTCCGTGGAGCGCGCACCGCCTCGCCGCCCTTCCTACCCTTTTCCGTGGGCCTCTAGTCTGCGCTTGACTCCGGAGACTCCCTTCTGCTAATCCTCTGGCGGTTTTCTGGGTTCTTTAGGCAGGTGTAGGTGGAATCTAAGTGATTGGCAGGACGCGCTGTGAGCCCCGCGTCCTCCTACGCCGCCATCTTCCGGAACTCCTTTTTTTTTTTTTTTTTTTTTTTTTTTTTTTTTTAATGCCATTTGCTATTGGGTTTTATAAGTTATAATTTTTAGTGAATAAGGAGAAATGAGTTAAGGTTTATGTCCTGTCATTATTCAAATAAAAGTGTTTATATAGCAATCTATTTTTTAGAGTATAAGATTAATTTTATATTAAGAAATATTAAGAAAGTTCAAAGGGATGGCTTTGAGCTCACTATTTCTGTAAAAACAGGATTTTTCCCCTCGAATTTTTAATTCTTTTTTCCATTTTATATAAATTAAAGTAATTTAGTTCTAATGGCATTTATGTAGATGGGTTCCATATAAAAATGTTTGTTTAGAAGTTCTACTTCAGATAAAGCGTCCATATTTGTATATGAAATTTATTTACAAGCAGAAGTATTTTACCTTAATGACCTAAAATATTTTAACTGTTTCTTCTATTAATATTGAAATTTTAACAGCTTTAGAAGAAGTAAACAGCTTATAGAGATTAGAAAAATATGTAGCCCTTTACTTTTGATTCATTACTTCAAGTTAAATTAGCAAATGATTTACAGGTAATAAATACCATTTCAAAGCTGTTTGGTGACCAGTGCAAACTCTGATAATATCATAGCCTAATATCAAGATTCTGAGGGGTTCAGAAGATGATATCTGAACTACATTACCTTCTTTTTTTAAATTTTTAATATTTTTATTTATTTTTGACAGAGAGAGAGAGAGAGAGAGAGAGAGAGAGAGAGAGAGAGAGAGAGAGAAAGAGAGCGGACAGTGAAAGGGCAGAGAGAGGGAGAAACAGAATCTGAAGCAGGCTCCACGCTCTTAGCCATCAGGGGGCCCAAACTCATGAATGGTGAGATCATGGTCTGAGCTGAAGTCAGATACTTAACCGACTGAGCCACCCAGGCGCCCTCTGAAGTAGATTATCCTCTTAATGGCTGTGGTATTGCTAGTGAGGTTTTCGTTTGTTTGTTAATTTTAAGGAACTAAGATAGAGATATACAAAAGAAGTAATGAAGAGAATCAGTACTTACTTTTTGTGACAACACCTTCCAGTCGAATGATATTTGGGTGGTCAAACTGACCCATGATACTAGCTTCTCTTAGAAAATCTCTTCTTTGTCGATCCATGTGGCCACCTTTCAAAGTTTTGATGGCAACGGGGATCTCTCTTTTCCCTGGTGTCTTCAATCGCCCACTACAGACTTCTCCAAATTCTCCTTAAAATATGAACAAAAGTAGTTGTTTAAGCAGAATACTTACATTCCAGAAGAACTGAGTTGTCATACGGTACTGTTTTTTTTTTTTTTTTTTTTTTTTTTTTTTAACATAATGACTGTCAACTGTGTCATTTCCACATGGAGATTTCTTTCTTAAAAATTAAACTTATAATGATGATGTGCTTGATCAGCATCATTTATAATGAATAATGGAATGCACTTTCATATGGTAAGGCACAGGAACTGCCATTGATAGATCTCCCTGATCTGCAGAGAAATTATGACTAGCAGAATGGGTGATGCTAATGTAATTCTATAGAAAAGCAATCACTGTATAACATTTCCTGTTCCTGTTCTCAATACTGAAATATGGGCCAAATGTCTGCTCTATTCAGGGAATCCATCAGGCATGTGTAGCTGACTTGATCCTGCAGACCATATATCTGAGTTTCACTATCACCAGAAATCAATGCTAGGGTCAACTGGTACATGAACATATTGAAATGACTACACTGAACTCAACTATAATAGGTGATTATACAGGCTAAATTACAAGTCACATGGTTGGAATACAAATATAGTAATATAATTTATGGCTCAGCAACGGCTTCATTGGGAAGTAATGAATAGTAGGCAAATATTTATCACAAATTTAATATATATATTTAATATATATATTAAATACACATATTTAATATGTATACATATACATATACATATATGTATACATATATATGTATACATATACACATATCCAGTGCTACAGTGCTGTGAGTTCAAAGAAGTGTAAGACTTGGTCTCTGTTCTTAGGAGCTTATAGTCTAGCAGAAGAGTTTAGCTGAACAAATATAACACTCAAGAACATAAGAACCAATCTCTGCAAATGGTGTATTAGTTAACTAAGAACAGTGGCAGCTAGAAGGCTTCCTGGAGCAGGTGAAACTTTTGCTGATGTTGAGCGATAGGTACGATTTGGATATTCAAGAAAAGCAGTAACGTTCCAGGCAGTGGTGCACAGAGGGAGCGAGAAAAATGAAGACAATGTTTCAAAGGTCAGAAGCCAAGGGTGGCAAGTGAGGTTATCGTGGGAAAGAAGTTTGGAAGTTTTCTTAGTGCAATGCAATAAATTCAATAAAACTTGAAATTCCAGACTTAACTTTTCTGAGGCCAATTACCTACATTTGCTTAAGAGCATGATGCTTGATCACCAATTTATTAATCTATCAAGTAAAGATAATAATAAAATCTTCCATAATTCTATAATGTCCCTTCCTCATCGGGATACTGGGAAGATCAAAAGTGATGATATATATAAAAGTGCTTATCAACTGTAAAGTGCTGTTCATGTACTTTAACTTATATGAATCTTTGGAATGGTGAAAGAAATGAAAATTAAAATATCTTCAGTTAGTTTATTAGCTAGCAGTTCTGGCTAATAGTTCAATGGAATGTAAATTTAAGTGTAGAGAACCAAATTAAATTTTTGAAGTACCATAGATTTCAATTATCCTTATTTGGTCCAAAGAAGAACCAATTCATTACAATCAACTAAATATTGACTATACATGAATATTAACCACCTTTTGCTATAAATGCTAAGATATTTTTTAAGTGAAAAAAAAAACACTAGGAAGGAAATAAGCCAAAATATTGCTTCTAAATTATGTGTAAACATGTCTATTAGAAATAGAAAGCAGTCTAACAAGAGAGTTTACTCTACGTTAAACCAACAAATAAGCAAATAGAAAACTCAGACTAGAGTGGGGTCCCCAAGTTCAGTGCATATGATATTAGAGTTTTATAAATCTTGTTTAATTTGACATCAAAACAAGAAAAGTCTGTTTTTACTTAATGATACTCTCAACCTGTTGGAGGTTAAATGTTTCATGTTGACAGGAAAAAGAGGCTGTAGTTTTTCAGTTTTGTAATTACAAAAAAAATTTTTAAAGATTTTCTCTCAGACATTAAAAAAATGGCCATTGGTAGAGATGTTTGACATTTTACTATTGAAGCTCTGAACCTTGAGAGAAAAGGTATGTACCTATGTCTAAATTAATGTCTTATACATCCAGGCCTACTAAGGTACTTCAAATTCCTTCTTGGACCACTGTGGTTTGTTATAATAAATATCCACAATAAAACAGATATTTCTTTTTTTTCCTTTTGCCTTAATAAGTTTTCTAGTGAAAATAAAAGCTCACCAATATTTTAAAACTCCTCACCTGTCTTGAGCCCATAATGCAAGTGATTTTCTGTTAGCATTTCATAGTAATCCAAATAAACTTTTGAATGTAGTGAAATAAATAGAAAACACTGGTGTTATTTGATCAAGACAGGCAGAGTGGTAATTTTCTTTTTTTTTTTTTTTTTTGTTCTCTGAAATTTATGTATCCTATTATCACCAGGTAGGTGTTTTCTTCATGTCAAACTTTGTACCATCAAGCTGTTATCACACTTATTTCAGTGACACTAAATATGGCTGCCTCAATTAAAGATCTGAGACTCCTAGTGTATTCTTCAGGCAAAGCCCAAAAACTGCAGTCAGGAAATGTATTAAAACCCTTATCTGTGGAAGGCCTGAATGTATAAGACATATCAGAGAGTAAAAATATAATCTAAATCAAATGCATAGTTTAAGATATTGCCAAAGGCTGTTCCATTATATTATTATCCTTGTAGCAAGAGTTGAGGCCCTGTACATAACCATCAGTAAGATAAATTATTCTTCACTATGATGTGTGAACATTTTTATATACTGGTTAGTGCATCATTAACTCACTGACTACAGGAATATGGTGCTAACTATAGTTTTTTTTTTTTCTTTTCCAATCATTGTCGCCATCATTATTACACAGGTAGCACTTATACATTGCTTAACATGAACCAGATCTAAAAACTAAATATATATTTTGATCTTGACAACAAACATTTGTGGTGGGTACCATTATTATCCCCACTTTGCAGATGAAGAAGCTGAGATACATGGGCTAAATAACCTGCCTATCGTGACACAACTAGAAAGTGGTAAAACTGTAATTTGAACTCAGGAAGTCTGGCTCCAGGGTCTGTGCTTATAACTACCATTTAGTGCTGTCTGGGATGTTTATTATTATTAATATTTTGTTATTATATTATAATAACAATTAGTATTGGATTTTCCATATAAAGTCTACATAACCAAATTAAAACCGTGAGAGAATGGTGGAGGTGGTGAGGGACCATCCATTCGGGGGACTGCCACCTCACAATCTCCTGGAAGATTTCCAAAATTTTCTCTTCCACGTCCTGAGACTCTGGTTTCCCCTACCTCCAACCCCTTGAGAGTCAATGAAGCCAAGATCCACACTCCTGATGGCTTTTTAGAACATATCTCTCAGGTATAATGAGGTATTTCTTTCCTTACACTTGCTATTTCCCTCTGATAGGAATGTTCTCCACAAAGTGTCCTCTTTCCTCCCTTGTCCATCTTCCTCAGTCCTCTATGGGGATGGTTTCTCATAAGCAGTAAAGGCCAAGTCTGAGGTCCCTCCTTCAGAAAACTTGCTCTGATAAATCCATCTAATTTAATCTCCACTACTATCAGTCCCTTTTAAATGAAAAAGAAAAAATTAGCAGCTCAACAATCAGAAGCTGTCCTCGGTCTCACAGCTGGGCTGTGTAACTCTCCTATCACACACTATACCAGCCTTGACAAGGTTACTCTGAGACCATGACAAAATGAGACAGAGCAAGGTCACTGTGTACTTTGCCTAAGCACAGACAAAGGCAAGGTCACATGCCAAAATACTAAATATGCCCTCCTCTCTTGGCTAGAATGAATAATGGCTCTTTCTTCACCAATTGTATCCTTATCCTTGTTCTTGTCTCCCCTCTGTGGAGATAAGATTCATTAAGATATTGTGGTGTAAGTCCTAAAATTAAAGCCCAATATTATGTGCTGTTTTAATATCTGGGGGAAACTGGGAAGGCCTCAAACAGCCTTCCCACAGGCTCTCCCTCCCACTCGGCTCCCATATATATGGTTCTCTAGCCAAATATCCCTCTTTACCTAATGGCTCATATATAGTTCTTCCTTATCCCCATGTAGCAGGTTTCACTTTCCTGTCAGTCTGTGGAATGATTCAAACAAGCCAATCACATCCTCCTAAGGGAAACAGAGGGTGCCTTATCCTGTTGGTACTACAAAGCCTGTCTCTTACAGCCTCCCTGTTTGTTTGGTAGGTTCCCAAGTGCAACCTCCAGGTGGGCCTGTGTAGTGTGTGGTGTCCTCTTCCTCCCTGGGCTGTGAGTACATGTAATTGATAAATATCTACCAACCTCACCTGCCTAACATAGGGTGTTGTGTTTTTGGCATCCCATGACCCTAGGGTAAGAATCCCTACCTCATCAACAGGGTGAAGCACTGTTCCTCAAAAAATTAAAAAAAAAAAAATAGAAATACCATGTGACCCAGTAATTCCACTACTGGGTATTTACCCAGAGAAAATGAAAACAGGATATTGAAGATATATCTACACTCCCATGTTCATTGCAGCATTATTTATGATAGCCAAGATAAGGAAGCAACCTAAGTGTCCATCAATTGGCAAATGGATAAAGAAGATGTATATATACAACAGAGTATTACTCAGCCAATAAAAAGAATGAGACTTTGCCATTTGCAACAACATGGTTGGACCTAGAGGGCATTATGCTAAGTGAAGTAAGTCAAACACCATATTATTTCACTTACGTGTGGAATCTAAAAAACAAAATGAACAAATAAAGAAAAAAGCAGAAACAGACCTATAAATATGGAGAACAAACTGGAGATCACCAAAGGGGAGAGGGTAGGGGTATAGGCAAAAAGGGGCGAAGGGGAGTGGGAAGTTCAGGCTTCCAGTTATGGGATGAATAAGTCACAGGGATGAAAGGTGCAGCATAGGGAATATAGTCCATGGTATTATAATAGTGTTTTATGGTGACAGGTGGTAGTTACACTTGTGATGAATATAGCATAACACATAGAATTGCTGAGTCACTATGTTGTACACTTGAAACTAATGTAACATTGTGTGTCAACTACATGTGTATCAATAAAAATAAATAGAATAAAAAATACTTAATACAAAACACACACACACACACACACACACACACACACACACACACACACACTCAATTATAGAATCGTTGCTGCTTTCTGGCAGCATCTAATCTAATCTGCTTCCTTAGATTGCCTAAATCACCCAATGAAAGCCCAAATCCTTTAGTAGGTTTCATTTAAATTTCCCTTACTGACACACGCTACAGTTCCACATGTTGTGTGTTTTTCCCTTGCTAAAACGAACAATAAACCCAACTTTTTAAACTACAGTGTGTTCCTGGGATCTTTGGCTTTGAAAGTATTAGCATAATATATTTATTGTATACCATTTCTGACTATCTGAAATTTCTGTGAAATTCATGTTTAACTATTTTACACATTTGGTAGGTATTTCTCCATTTAAAAATCTCTCCTTGATCATGTCCACTATAATGTAAGCCATGAAGGCATGGACCTTAACATCTCTATTTTCTATTGTATCCACAGTGCCTAGTACATAATAAACAACTCTTTAATATTTGTTGAATGAAGGAAATGAATAAGTCAAGGGAAAAAAGCCTCAAGACCCAGAGTTGGGATATCTTAGAGGACAGGGATTTTCCAATATGATAACATTTTTTTAATTGCATAGTATCCTTTGTTTTCTTCTCATTGTGTACAGTTAAGAGAGGCCTCAGTATCTTCTGCATTCAGTTTTTTTTAACCTAATCATGCACAATCCACTTTCCTTCCTGTATGTGGAGGTAACAGGAAGAATATTTTTAAGTGTCATAGAGAGAAAGTGTTAAAAAAGAAGCGGCATAAAGGAAAAACATATAACCAATTTTTAATTTAGTTCTAGAGGGATATCTTAGTCTCTTGAGGTCTTAAGATAAATTCCATTATTATTAATGTTATCAGAAGGGTCACCTACCCAATTGTATTCAAGGACTTATGACTATTCTGTTGGATTTCTCCACAATACATAGCACACCTTCTACACATGAAAGAGAATAACATTTTTAAAGAAAATTTATAATTTCACACCAGTTGAAATGATATTTGATATTGAATGCTTCTGATTCCCTGTCACAGAAAGATTCAACATGATGCAAGATTTCTCGTGTTTAACCAGACTTGTCAATAGGAAGAGTTAAGACATGAGAAAGGACAGGTTCTTAGAAAATGGGTCCTCTGTTTCCACCTTCACCACTCATTTGTTTTGTGGTATTAGAGGAAGTCACATTACTTTTTTCTGTTTTAGTATCATTGATGTGGGAGGTGGGGTTGAGGGGGGGTTAAATACCTACCACCTAGCTACTTTTTGAGAGATAAAGATTAATGTGTAAATACTTGCCAAGCTTTTTCGGTCCTAAAAAGTTTCCATGTAACCAGTAAATCTTTTAAAATTATCCTGATACCACAGAAGACATGTTAAATATGCTATTCTAAGTATCCTTCGTGACCAGGCTTTTAAAGTCTAGGTCAGGAAACATTTTGTATAAGACCTGTGAAGGAGTTTTTTAACTTCATCAAACAATGGGTAGGGACTTTTTCAGTGAATGAATTAAGTAACACATTATCCCATATTGTCCATTTTTTCCCCCACACCACATTCCAAATATTAGCCTCTTTTTTCTTTCTAGGCAAGTTTTTTTTTGTTTTATTTTTGTTTTGTTTTTTTATAGACATAATTCCTCTCAATTTTTGTGATTGGAATGTAGCAAGAGGACACAAGGCAGTAATTCAGAACATTAAGAAATGGCAGTTAAGTCTGATAGCAATGTGCATGTTAATCATTCCAGTTGCCTGGAAAGTTGACTCATGATTTCAGTGGATTTACCTCCCTTTCTTCCTTCCCCCAGTATTTGGAGGGCTACATTGTATTTTAATGCTTGGTGCACTACAGTGTTTCTTTACACGAACTTCCTAGTTGACGTGCCCTTTTGTTCATAATCAGCCTCCAATTTCGCGTCCCAGTCAGTTGCCAGGAGTGGCCAGACTCTATGATCATAGGCATGCCTGCAGCAACGCTTCTTAACGCACTTTTAAGACAGTATTTGATGTTTATGCATGCACACAGCAGATACATCTATTGCTGTCAAAGCTCTGTATTTGATAAAAATTTGTCTTTGTTTATATACTTGAGGCAAAAGCGGACTTTGCTTTTCAATAAAATTCTGCCTTTCCTATTAGGCCACATGGGAGGGAGTTAAGAGGCAGGCAACAACCTGACAAGAAAATATTATGTGATTGATTCATTAATAATAACTTGAAGCTGTTTTTTCTATAAACATACCTTCAAAAGGCTGAGCTCACTGCTCCTTGATTTATCCTTCTCCATACCCTGGACCGACAATTATTCTAATGCTAGTACCTCTTGGTTTCAACTATTAACTCAGATTTCTCCTTACTAACTTTAAACATCCTAAAGGCAGAGACTATAATCTCATTGACCTTTCTATCTTAGTACCTTGCAAGACTCCTGACATCAAATAGGCACTCAGTAAGTTGCTGAATGAATGAATCTGCCATAAGCTTGAGATTTCTGTGTGTACCTCCAAGGAGGGGTTGAGGATTTAACTGTATGATTCAGGCACATGATTACTTACTATTAACTTAATTAAATTAATTAATTGAGATATAGCTGACACACAATGTGACATCAGTCTCAGGTGTACAACAGTGATTTGACAAGTCTACCCATTGTGCTGTGATCACCACAAGTGTAGCTCCTACCATCTGTCACCACACAATACTATTACAATACCATTCGCCGACTATACACTCCATGCTGTGCCCTTCATCCTTGTGACTTACTCCTTCCATAACTAGAAGCCTGTACCTCCCACTCTTTGTTCTTTTCTGCTAATACATGCTCCCAAATGCAACTCTGTCCTCAAGGAGATTAAAATTGTCTCTATTTCTGACATCACAAGTCCAGGATATAACTTACATATTGAATACTCTTATTCACAACATTTTGACTTTTCAAACTCACTGATCCCTTTACTCCCAGGACACCTTTTAAATCTAATGTATTAGCCTCTACCAAAGGGTCTCTCACACCACTTCCTTCCTTGCCTGAAGGGATATGGAAAGAGTTTCTCTTTAGACTAAATGATTTGCATTTCAAAAATCTGCGTGATGATCAAAATCGATTCTCCATTTTGCCATTCCAAGAATGATGTTAGAAATAAAATCTAATTAAGAAGTCTCTGTGACCCACAGAAAGTTACTCAATGTCTTCAAGTTTCGGTGTCCTTATAAAACATTGACTATCTGCCTTGCAGAGTTATGGGAAGTAAAGATACCTAGTACTGCCTCTAGCAGCTCCTACTACTATCATCAAATACTTCCACTTGCCCTTCAGCCACCCGCCTCCCCTCTGCGAATGAAACCCAGGACCAACCCAACCATTTGCCAGTCCCTACTCCCACAATCAGGTTGCTGAGCACTCTGCACTGGATAACAGTGTTACTAGAAACAAATGGTTCTTTACTCAACTGTATTCTCCTTTCAGTATACATACTATCTATCACAGGGTGATACCTTTCACCATCACCAACTACTGCCTCTTGGCTGTGAAGTTCCAAATCTAAACTTGTAACACAGACTCCCTCTTGAACTTCAGACTTGTGTAACCCAGGGGCCATCTTATCATCTCCTATATTAGATTGCTTGGGCTGCTATAAAAAAGTACCATACCCAGAGTGGCTTAAACAACAGCAGTTTATTGTCTCATAATTCTGAGAACTGGGAAGTCCAAGATCATGGTGCCAGCTGGTTTAATTCCAGGTTGCAGCTCTCTTTCTGGCTTGCAGAAAGCCATCTTTGCTTTGTGTCTTCACATGGCCATTCCTTGAGAAGGCCAAACAGAGAGCTATCTCTCTTCTCTTCCTTTAAAGCCACCAGACCTATCAATTAGGACTCCATCCTGAGGACCTCATTTATCCTTAATTGAAACTAGAAGACCTATTTTCAAATACAGACACATCAGGGGTTAGGGTTTCAACATACGACTTTTGGGAGGACACAATCCAATCAACAGCTTGGCTTAAAACCCATTTTCCTATCTTCATCTCTTATTTCATTTAGTAGCCATAGTTGGTTGAATAACCAACTCTGGCTCCCCAGAGATATCTACTTACTAATTCATGAACATATGAATCTGTGAACATATTACCTTATATAGAAAAAGGGGCTCTGAAGATGTGTTAAATTAAAGATCTTGGGATGTGATTATTCTGAGTGATCCAGGTGGGGCCAAGGTAATCACAGGGGTATTTAGAAGAGGGAGGCATGAGGGACAGTCAGAGAAGGGATGGGATGAAGGAAACAGAGGTAAGAGTGTCAGAGAGATATTTGAAGATGCTATGGTGCTGGTTTTGAAGATGGAAAAGGGGACACAAGCAAGGGAATATAGGTGACCTTTATAAGCTGGAAGTCATGGAAACAGATAAGTTCCCAGAATGAGTCAGTACTGACAATACCCTGACTTTAACTCAGTGATACTGATTTTGGATTTCTGACTGAAAAATAAGGTGTGTGTTTTTTCAGCCCCTATTTGTGATAACATATGGATGGCTCTTAGCACAAGGCTTGGCACAGAATGAGTTCTTAAATATTAGCTTGTATTTAAGCTGGACAATATCCTCCTTTTAAGTATAATTTCTTATTCCTCTCCAATGCATCCTTTTACACTCTTCTATTACTGTCACTTCTCTCAAACTCTCACAGGGGTTTTGTCTTCATTTCAATCTCCAGTATGTATCATAGCAAACACCGTGGGTAACAACCATTCACTGAATGCATGTGTGATTCAACAGACATCCTTCCAATAGACTCCTTCATCAGTACTTTACTCTCTATGTTAAAACAGAGTCTTATTTGAGAGAGCAGCCATGAGAGAATATAATTTACCCCAGTTTGTGTGAATTCTTGCACTAGCACAAATAAGACATTTTGGAATTCAGTCAGTAAATTAAACCATGATTCAGAACTCTAGACATTTTAACATGATTTTATTTACTCTCAAGGGATAATAACAGGCAGATGTTCTAATAAAACAATAAACATTTAGAAAGTTTGCTTTGTGTTAAATTACTATCTTAACTAATGTAAACCCAATTTGAGGTACATTTTAGTCAATCACTTTTGTTTTTCAGAAGACATTCATCAAACTTGATCTTTTCCAAAAGTTTATACTTCATTATTTTACTTATTCAAAAGATAGAGTTTACCAAGTCCTAGACTACAATACGTACCATTATTATATGTACAACCTAGAAAGTAAATGTTGCTGCTAATTAAGCTATGGATGCTATCAATTATAAGAAGCAACAAAATTCAATGATACTAAAATGAGAAAATTTACTTGATCAAAAACGTGAAAGAAGAGAAGAAATCCAGAGGCCAAATAACTGGAATATAATCTCATTTTGGTGCATATCCTCCTGACCTATTTCCTACACGTAAAGTTTAAATTATTCTTTTCATAAAGTTGCAGGCATAATATATAGTATTTTTCTGTATACACTTGAGACTCTTATATTTGCTTACTACTATAGTACAGGTGATGCTTGATTAATGTGGGGCTTAGGGGTGCTGACCTCAGGCAGTCAAAATATGCATATTACTTCTGACTCCCCACAACTTAACTACTGATAGCCTACTATTGACGGAAAGCCTTACCAACAACATAAATCATTGATTAGCACATATTTTTTATGCTGTATGTATTATATACTGTGTGTTTACAATGAAGCATGCTAGAGAATATACAATGTTATTAAGAAAATATGTCAAACTGAGTACTGTACTGAGTACTGTACTATAAAAAAAAAATGGTTTTTAAGTAGACTTGTGCAGTTCAAACTATGCTGTCCAAGGCCCAACTATACATGTAGCTTCCATGCTATTAAATGTAACTTATATTAACAAATCTCTTTTTAAAGAGCTTATATTCATCATCAAATTTGTTAATTGTATTGTTTATATCCTCTAGCCTCACTGATTTTTTTTTCTTGTTGATTTAACAATTATTAAGGGAAGTGTATTAAAAACTCCTACTCCTTTGGCAGATATTTTTTTCTCAATTTCTGATTGTATTACTACTGTAAATTTTTGCTTTCTTTGTTTGGAATATGCTTGTATACATCTCATTCTTGACAGATATTAAAAAGTTAAAATCCCAAACTGTTATCTCTATTACTGAATGTCACCTTAGAAAATATGAAAATATCGCATATATAGTATTAGAATAGGTAAAACTTTATCTTCAATCTAGCCATTTTAAAACTAGGAAAAACCACTATTTTAAAATATAAAATAGTAAAATGAGTAAAAGTACTCATTGCTTCCTACTAGGTGAAAATAATAATAGCTAAGTAGGTACAAGGCACAATTTTAAGTATTTTATATAAAATAACTTACATATTACAAAACTAATTATGAAATTAAAGAAAAATTTAAAAGTACTAGGACCTTCAAACTTGCTTAAATGAGCCACTGATAATAATAGAATTAGATATCCATACATTCTGGAATCCTAGTGAGAGACAAACACACTCTTCTCCATGACGTCCACAAGGCCCACTCTCATTGCTGGGGTAGTTACTGCTCTCATCCAGTATGATAACCCTGTTGTCCTTAAGAATATAAATAGTACATAGAATGTAGACCTAAAAAGTTTTTACCATCTGGCATTCTTCAAACATGTTTCTTAAGCAGATCCTTAATTTTTTTAAAAAAATGTTTATTTTTGAGATAGAGAGAGACAGAGTACAAGATGGGGAGGGGAAGAGAGAGAGGAAGACACAGAATCCAAAGCAGGCTCCAGGCTCTGAGCTGTCAGCACAGAGCTTGACGCGGGGCTGGACTTGTGCAATAGCGAGATCAGGACCTGAGCCGAAGGCAGACACTTAAATGACTGAGCCACCCAGGTGCCCCAGATTCTTAGATTTTTAATCTATTTAAAATCAATACTTTTGGTATGGTATCCGCAAGTCCAAATTCCAGACTATTTTATTTTCAATATATCCAAATTAGTCATGAATGTCAGTAACCACCCAAGATTAGATGGCACCTGTCACGTCTGAGAAGAAATATAATTGGTTTAACTCTACTAATTGAACCCTGAAAGAGCATCTGCTAAAGAAACATAAACAACATCTAGTCTTATTTATTATATTAAAAGCTCAAGAAATGGCTGACAACTGTAATATTACCATGTTTCAAGTATTTTCTAAGTTTAACCACATAGTATTGGAAGAATTATTATTTAAAGCATTACATTTAGGGAAATGGAAGATAGAAGTAAAGAGAAATACATTTGTAATACTGTGAATGTATATCCTAAACTCTTTGAAGTTGATTCATACAGTAGAATTTTCAGAAACTTTTAAAAAGCATTTTGTGAAGGCATATAAGACTGCAAGCAGAACAAAGAAATATGCCAAATATTTCTGTTGTTGTTTATTTTTCTTTGCTCTTTTTTTAAATAATGGGAGGTCAAACGATTGCTTTGGATTTCGTTGCAGAGAAAATTGTGAATGTGACAGTATTCACGTTCATGTTAGTGAAAAAAAATGTCACAGATGCTATGTTTCCTTCTGATTATAAAAGAACAACAATCAGGAAAAAAAAACAACAAAAGAGAAAAATATATTGCATTTAGTCTGAATACATAAAGAAATTTTTATTTGACATATTATAAAACTTGTATTTCCATACAGTAGCTGCTATCTTGAAATAAAAACAGGTCAGCCTATTTCTTAATCGATCACTTGCTTTTTATTAATCATAAGGAAGCACAGCATGTTCTTCCAGTAAAATATTTTGAATGGTATAAATTGATTGATTTTTAATGTTAAATGTTTAAATTTGGGAAGCTACATAGGAAGCATTTCTAGTAGTCTCACTTCATGTGGAAAATGACACTGTTTAAGAGTTAAAAAGAAGGTAGAAAGTCAGAAATCAATATATTAGAAATAAATACATTTATTTTTAAGGTATTTCAGTGCTTATCTCATTTTGTAGACCATTGAAAATATAGTAGACTTGGTCTCTGGTTAAAGATAGTAGTGTACTATATGCTTAACCCCTTTCCCTCTATGAGGCCTCTCTAATAACAGAAAAGAAAAACCCTAAGTATAAACCCTTGTGGACAAAGGATAAAACATGAGACTCCAGTGGATAAGAGTTGCAGCAAATTTTTAAAAATAGAAAGTGATTGAAGAGTAGGAGTATTAATGGGTATAGTATGTCATAGAAAGGGAGAGGGAGACAAGAGTTTGCTTTGTTGAGAGGAGAAAATTTCATGTTGGAAACACAGATGGACTGCTGGCTTAGATGCACTCATTATGGGAAAGGGCAGGAGTGAGATGTAGGGACCCAAAAAACAGTAAGGGTATAGCTTTAAAGTTTAGTACAGAAGAGTTAACCACTAACTACCATAAAATATCAAAAGGTTCTTTTCTAGAAAAAAAAAAAAAGAATATTCCCAAGCAAAATAAAAACCACATACTGGCATTTGAGTATCTCCAATACAACAACCCCCTAACCACCCAAAATGACACCTACTGTAGACATATTTACATGCTTACACAGAACCACCAATCAGTAACTATTTGTGAATATGAATGGAAAGCCAAGGATTACTGGTCATGTGAGAAGAGTATATAGTATGAAAGAGAGGCAAAAAATAATAAAACAGAAACAAGAAAACTAAAAGAAGCAATGATGATGTGTTATAATATGTTTAATCTATCAAGAAAGATCTAGACGTGAAAAGAAATAATAAAAAACTAGAGAAGTATCTGGAAATTCAATGCTAAAAAAATACCCAATAGAAATCTTGGGAGATAGAATTATGCAGATATAGTTAAAGACGTCTGCTAGAACCCAGAACAAATCTACCTACAAAGGACAAAGCAAACACCAAATATATGAATGTAATGCTTAAAATGGTAAAAACTCAATCCACGGGTTCTACAAATGACTAACAGACTAATAGAGCTCAGATGAGAAAAACCGCATGAAGGGTGGTAAGAGATACAGAGTTCAGCTATGGAATGAATAAGTCATGGGGATAAAAGGTAAAGCATAGGGAATATAGTTAATGGTATTATAATAGCACTGTATACTGACAGATGGTAGTTACTTGTGATGAATATATAGAGAGTTGTTGAATCACTATGTTTACACCTGAAATTAATGTAACATTGTGTGTTGCCTATAATAATAAAAAAGAAATTTTGATGGAAATCTTTCTAAATGTAATTCACACTTTCCTGCCCTCTCAAAGGAGAAATGGAACATAATTTATCCGAGAAAAAAAAAAGGGGGGGGGGGAAGAAAGAATACTAAAAGTTTTCCAAAAGCTAGCCTCTCTGGACTGAAAGCCTGCATGTGTATGGCACATTAATATGTCATTCCAAGGTAGAAGCCTCTAGGCATGGAACTGGTCAGCAGCTGTGTTGTCAGCTAAAAGGCGGTAGAGCGGTACCTTTAAAATTCAGAGGGAAAGATAATTTTTAACTTACAATTCTGTCCAGACTAATTATTCACTGTGTTTAATTGAAAAGGCATTTTCAGATATAAAAGAACCTAGAAAATGTAATTCCTCTGCAAACTCCACTGTTAATTAGGAAGCCAATGGCAAAGTGAAGATAGTAAATCAAGAAAGAGATAAGAGATACATCATGGGATACAGGAAATAATGGATCCAACTTAGTTAAGTGACCAGAAGAAAGAATGAGACCCATGCATCAGTCCAAATGGAAGCAGGAGAGCAGGCTTTACAGGAATGTAGTTAGTTATGTGTCAGAATCTGGACATACTGAACGACGCTCAAGTCTCTAGCAATCTAGAG
Organism: Panthera leo; assembly: GCF_018350215.1. Taxonomy (NCBI): domain Eukaryota; kingdom Metazoa; phylum Chordata; class Mammalia; order Carnivora; family Felidae; genus Panthera; species Panthera leo. The sequence continues at coordinate 45,363,112 of NC_056687.1, read as the reverse complement.
CAGGGGTTGGCAAACTTTTTCTGCCAAAGGCCAGATAATAAATATCTTAGGCTTGTGGATAATTCTGACTCTTTTGCAACTACTTAATTCTGCAGGTTGTAGCACCAGAGCAGCTATAGTGTGTCCCAGTAAAACAGGCAAGCTGGCCTGTGACCCATAGTTTGCTGAGTTCTGCTCTAGGGAAGCTCACCCATGGATTTCCTGCAGCATTACCAACAGGATATAGAAGAACAAACCGACTTTGGAGAAAGTGGTATCATTTAAAAGGACCTACACAATCCAGCAGTCAGGTTAAGAAAGGCTAAACCTTTTTCTCTTCCCAGCTTAGCAAAAAATAATATCTGATGACCAGGAGCTCTCACATGAGGAATCTTAGCAGAAAGGCCCAAAACAATTATAACATTAGTATAGCAGTTTGAAATTAAGTTGTTTTCATATTTTCACTTTGATTATAGGAAAAAAACTATAAGCATAAAAGTTAAGTACCTACATTGGTTGGAACAATATATAAAGACTTAAAGACAATATTTAAAGGTGAAAAGGTAACATCAGTGACAAAGGTAACAACCAAACTGAGAGGAGAGGTAGGTGTTATAAGGAAGCTAAATCTTTATCTGTGATAATAAGAAGTCAATAGATAACATCTAATGTCAAAATAAATATGGACATAACCATCAGAATTAACAACAATCCATTAATAAGTATTGCCATGGTGCATACAACGTGGAGCTAGAGGAGAGTGAAGGGAAGGGGTGGTGTGCTTGTGCTTTCATTACAAGCCCTTCTATTTTCTTTAATTTTTCAGATATGTGAGAGTCACTTGGTTTTAAAAATTAAAATTGATGACTAGAGTGCTGTTAAACTTCATGGAATAAAGTAAAAGTTGTCACTGTTCCCTGGTACTATGGACATTTGTTCCACCAATTGGCAAGTGAATCGTAATAGACCAATACATCAAATGTAAAAACAACAACCATACTTCCTCTTTTTCGTATTTAATATTTAAAAAATAAAAGTTAATTCTCCTCCCTCACCTCTTCATTTTTCTATCCTTAGCCAGGTATTAGCTTCTGCAATAACGGGGCCCACGACACAACAGGGAGCTGAGCAACGCTTTCTGGACTTTGCTTACAACTTTGTCAAGCAAGACATTCTGCCTACTCTTGGGAAGAACTCACTTTTCACTTCTCTCTCAGTGACATGGTCATGAGTATTTAAAAAATGGGCATTGTATGTTGAGGATTTGCTTCCCACAGGACAGAGTTCTACACTGCAATTAATCTATTTATAACTTCCCAGTTATTTCCTATCTTCATAAGAGGTATAGATCATGGGGGTAAAAAAATGTTATTTACTATAGCAAGAGCATAGTGACTTTCACCTTTTTGTAGAAGTCACCATCACAACATCTGAACACAGTGTACATACTTAAAACTGAAAACTCTAAAATAGAGGATTCTGATCATATTCACAAACAAAAGACAAAACAACATCAAAAGAGCCCAGAGTGACATTCTTGGCTTGAAGATTACTAGATTCTTCTACATATATTTCAACATGTCAAATCTTCTGAATATCCTTGTGTTCTTTATCTTAGTCATTCTGGTCAGACTTGTTCTGTGTGCCTTGCTCTCATGAATCCCTGCATCCTTACTGGTTTCTCTGCTGCCAATCACTGCTAGTTGAATTCATCCTCCTCAAGACATCTGAGTGATCATTTTAATTGTAAATCTGATTGCATAAGTCTAACATTCTCCACTTGCTTTCCAGTCTCTACAGGATGAAGTCATCTCTTAGGTCAGCCTATCTTGATCCATCAATTTAGCTTCTATGCCTTTTCTCTGAGAGGCTGATACATCCTTATCATAGCTCCATCACAATACTTAACCCTGGGAATGCACAAGGTGAATTACTGTCTCATCCCCTCATTCCAATCCTACACTAGGCTATAACCCTTTTAAGGATAAAAGTCATTTAATGGATGAATAAATACTTTCATCATTTTTGTATATTATAAATTCTGTATCCATTCATTAAGGTAATGTAGCACCTACAACATGCCAAATATTGTTTAAAGGGCTAAAGGGTATAGCAGTGATTAAGAGAGACAGAGGAAGACAGATGATAAGAAAAGACAAAACAAAAATAGGGCACTTGGTGATAATTGCTGTAGAGAAAAAGCAGGGTGATGGGGAAAGAGTGTGGGAGGAAGGGTGCTACTTTATAATCATCCCTACAGGCCTATTTGAGAAAGTAACATTGTCCCAGAAGTTGGAGGAACTGAGGAAAGAGCCATGGTGTCACTGGAGCTTGTGCTCTTGAGTTAAATGGAGCATCAAGTACAAAGGTCTTGAGAAGGGAGTGCATGAGCCACAGTTGAAGATGAGCAAGGAATTCACTGATTCCAAAGGGCAGTGAGTGACGGGGATGTTGTGGGAGATGAAGTTAAAGAGGTAGCTAGTAGGTGAACAGGCTTCTACTCTGAGTGAGTCAAGAAATGATTGGAGAGTTGTGAACAGAAAGTGACACAATCTGATTTAATTTGAATGCATGTATGTATTCTGTGCTATATGTGCAGAACAGAGCACAGAGAGACACAGGTGGGAGGAAGGAGGCCAGGAGAGATGATCGTGGGTTGGGGCAAGGTTGTAGCTGTAAAATGATTGGCTCTGGGACATATTCTGAAGGCAGAGCTGACAGGGTTAGCTTAAGGACTGATATAGCATATAAAAACATGTGAACTGTTCTTCAAATAAAGGAAATTTGTGATGTCACCCCAAGAATAACCTCATGATAATAGTTAATATCCACATTAATACTGGTCCTGGTATGGCAGTGGTTTTCGGTGGATCAATGCACTTAGAGTTAGCTAGTGGTGGCAGAGACAATTTATGCTATCACTACAAATAACTGAAACAGATAGTAAGTGCTACTATACACAGTCCTCGTATCATGGAGTTGAGAAGTGACTATTGATAGACAGATTGACAGATGGCTGGGACGAAAGCAAAGAACACAGCCGAATTCACCTAAGAGAGGTGGAGATTGTGTTAATGAATGGTGGTTTAAGGAATGGCAATTTCATAAGCGACAGAAGATGCTATCCTTATGGAAAAAGTGTAGATTCAAATATAAAAGGTTATTTGTAATCCAGTTATGGTTGATAAGAGCATGGGCTCTGAACTGAGACTACTCTGGAGTTGAATTTGGCATTATTAAGTAGCTGGTTCACTGTGACCAAGTAATTTAATTTCCCTAATGTCTTAGTCTCCCTGTCTGTAAAATGGACATATGTGACTCTTGTGGTTCTCAGCACTGTGAGGACTCAAAGAGATGATAATACATGTAAAGCTTGCTTCAATCATGTAAACATTTAGTAACTCTTGCCTACTGTTAATATTGAAGACAGACTACCTTTCCTGATAGGATGAAGTAAGGGAGAGAACCATAGGAAAGATTCTGGCAGGAACAGAATACCAAAGGTTTCCCTTTAAAGAAACAATTACATTAGAAAACATGGAAAGCCCATGTGCTTCAAATGATAAACAATCCTAATATACATTATATACCATCTCATCCTGTGAGTTCATTTACTCCACCATGAAAGTAATAAATAAGAAGCTATAAAATATCATATATATCTGCCTTGTTGCTGTGTCTTTCCATCTTTCAAAAAGTCAACAAATTGTTATTTGGACCTAGTTGTGAAAAGAGACATTTGAAATGTAAGTAAGGGCTGGAAACTTGGGAAAACTGACCATTTTTTTTAAGTTTATTTACTTATTTTAGGAGATATATATATATATATATATATATATATATATATATATATAGAGAGAGAGAGAGAGAGAGAGAGAGAGAGAGAGAGAGAGAGAGAAAACAAGCAGGTGAGAGGCAGAGAGAAGGAGAGACAGAATCCCAAACAGGGTCCACACCATCAGTGCAGAGCCCGCTGTAGGGCTCAAACTCATGAGATCATGACCTGAGCTGACATCAAAAGTCATATGCTTAACCGACTGAGCCACCGAGGTGCTCAGCACAGATTCTGTGTCTTCCTCTTTCTCTGCCCCTACTCCACTTGTGCTCTGTCTCTCAAAAATAAATAAATGCTAAAAAAAAGATGAAAAAGAAAAGTGTGGACAACTCAGACTGGAAAAGAAAGATTTATGAGGGTCACATGTTGTCTTCATTTGAAGGGTCATGGAGTAGTGTAGGATTGGGGTTACTTTGTGTAAGTTCAATTTTGCAGAATAAGGCCCAGTATGCAGTATTCTAAGATTATATACAGTGTTATAAGGAAGCACACTTTTACTTGCATAGATTGTCAATATATTAGAACTGTTCCCCAGGGAGTGGGTTGCCTGGTGAGGCACTGAACATTTTCATTGGCCATGTTTTAATAAAGGTTGGATGGTCAGTTAGAATCAACTTAATCTCATTTGCTTCTCACAACAGTCATGATGTACATAGCAAAGGCATTTTATTTTTACTGTTTGCCCAATAAAAGCAAAAATTCCTCTTTTCTTTAAACATTTTAAACTTTATATGTAATTAAGGATAGAATGTCACCAAACCAAAAAGTCCATTACAATTAACATCCAAGAAACAGGGCTAGAGTTATATTTGTGTCAAGAAAAAGGAGAGGCCTAGGCTTTGAAGAGAAATTAGATATTGTAAAGAGCCCATGACATCAAACTAAAATCTCTCGAAATTGTCCCAAATTCCTCTTTACAATCTCCATATCTCTTCTTCAACCACTTATCTCCTTCCCCATATACATTGCCTTTTCCTCACCTTGATATTTCTTATCTTTCAAAAGCCATCTTCCTAATGCAATCTAATCGTTGAGTCTGGAATGATCTCTAGACTCATGGAATTTCAATAATGACTTACATGTATATTTTGTTAACTTATGATGCTCCTTTCTACCTTGTCCTTTCTACCTCCTTTCTACTTCTCCATTCTGCCTTTCTTTAAAAAAAATTTTAATTTTTTTTTTATTTTTGAGAGAGAGAGAGAGAGAGAGAGAGAGAGAGAGAGAGAGGGAGTGTGAGCACTCAAGGAAAGGACAGAAAGAGAGGGGGACACAGAATACGAAGCAGGCTCCAGGCTTTGAGCTAGCCGTCAGCACAGAGCCTGACGTGGGGCTCGAACCCACGAACTGTGAGATCATGACTTGAGGTGAAGTCAGACACTTAACTGACTGAGCCACCCGGGCGCCCCTCCATTCTACCTTTCATATTATACTTTCCTTCATGTCCTTCTTGTGCCTGAGTTCCTTTGTTATTCATTTTTGTAAACTGCATAGTACTTTAACCAAGGCAGATTACCTAGTCACTAAATAAAGGAAACCATGAATATCATTCATTAGGAATGCAAAGCAAAAATGATCATAGAGTTAAAGTAGCAAATAAATTCATAACCTGTTATCCATGCTAGGCTTAACAAATAATGATTCATTTTTCTAAAGTAATCATCTATGTGGTAGATTGTAAAACAGGACTATAAATTCTTTTCAACCTTGTATGCATGCCCTTTGTAATGTGACTTCACTGTTCCTCTCATCAACAGGGAGAATCTATTTTTCTGCCTTGTTACCTGGACTAGCACTGTGACTGCTTTGACCAACATAGTGTCAGAATTATGTTGTAGAAGTTCAGAGCCAGAGCCTAAAGATGCTTTACAACTTTTTCTTATCTGCTTAGAACACTGCCTTGAGACTTTCACACCTAGCCTGTTGCTGAGGGAGAAGCTACACACAACTAAATCCCCCTAGATCAACCACCTAATTGCAACATTGTCCAGTTGAGCAATCTTTCATAGGAGTGACCCTGGGTGAGACCACAAGACAAAATCCTCACTTCTAGTGGAGCCCAAAGAAAACTGCTGACCCAGAGAATTAGGACTAAATTAAATGATTAATATTTGAACCATTTAGTTTTGGGATGGTTTGTTACATAGCAAAAGATAACGGACAGGCTACAATGATAAGTCATTAGTTAAATACATAGACTGAGAACAAAAGTATCACTATGGGAACAATGAACTAATTACCTCATGCTAAATGAACTACAGTGTGACATAAGCAAATCATATAATAAGACTTATGATCTTAATTCACATCTCATTATTCACCAGTGTGGAATGATATCTTGCTAGCAGACTTTCTTGCCAGCTTTAGTGAAATAAGTTACCAAGTTGAAGAGGCCCACACAGCAGGAATCTGAGGGTGTTCTCCATCCAATAGGCAGTGAGGAATTAAAGCTTTCAGTGCAACAACCCTCAAGGAACTTTATCCTGATAGCCGTCATAGAGGTTGGAAGTATATCCTGGCCCACCTGAACTTCAGATGAGACCTTCAGATGAGACCACATCCCTAGCTGACACCTTGACACAACTTTGTGAGCCACCCTGTAGGAACTAAGCTGTGCCTGAATTCCTGACCTATAGGAACTATAAGATAATAAATGTTCCTTTTTTAAGTTGTAACGTTTTTGTTAGGTAGCAAGAGATAAGGGACAGAAATTGTTGCTGATGATGTGTGTAGGTTTTCTCATGGCTTAAGAAAATGTATCATTTTTTTCTTTCTATACAAGGTATACTCAGAGGTCCCCTATCCCCTTGGAGTACCTTTTTTTTTTTTTTTTTTTTTTTAAAACAGATGCCAAGTTTTATTCATTTGGGCAAATATGTTATCAATATTTACCAAAATATTCATCAAAGTTTGGAAAATTGCTAGGTTCTTTGTAAATTAAAAAAAAAAAAACTCTTCAAAATTACCTCATCTATTACACAAACTCAATAGAAAGTAAAGTTACAATGTAATCGTTTCTGTAAGATTCTGTATTTCATTATGCTAATGCAAAGGCATATAATAATTTCTATGCTTTTGGTCTGATTTATCAAATAAATTACTAACATAAGGTACTGCAACTACTATAACTCACAACTGTCCTCTATAAATATGTTCTCTACTTATACTTTATATATATTATGTATTTGATTTTATATTATATTAATTGTTTGTGCTTTAACTTACCTCCATATTAGGGTTTTTCCTGATTACCAGATGGACATAGTCATTTAAAATAATTATTTAGAAATAATCCTATATTCCTCTAGTCATTCATTTATTTACTAGTTTATTTATTTACAAGTATTTCTCAAACAACTACTACGATGAGGCAACTTGCAAGACTGGGAAATGTGTACATGACATAGCAAATATACACTGAATGACCCCCAAATAAAGTGTAGAATGTTGAAATAGAAGTAAATAAAATGAACTTAAAGTCTATAAACTTGATACGTAGCCCTATCTTTGAAAAATCAACTTATAAATTTCTTAGCTGTGCCAGGAATAAATTGATAAGACTAGTTTATAACAGTTTTACATTAAAACACTGAAGTGAAAATTTTTTTTTTGGTTAAAGTCATTTTATCATATGACTTCTTAAGCTTAAAGTAAACATAAACACATATATAATAAATATAACCTCACAAGATACAGAGGAAACTAAGTTTTGAGTTTCTTTAGTTAAAAAGAAACACAGAGAGAGGGGCCAAGATGGCAGAATAACATGGAAGTTTTTTTTGCATCTCTTGTCCCTGAAATGCAGTCAGATCAATACAAAACTATCTTGCACACCTACAAAACTGATTTGAGGATTAACACAACAATCTGCACAATCTGAATCACAGAACTTGGCAGGTACACAGCACGGAGAGGTGAACTAGGGGAGAGAGAAGCTGTGGAGGGCAGGAAGCTGTTTTTGCTTGCAGAGAGAGGACAGACATGGGAGGAGAGTATGGGAAAGCACTGCCCCACCCCCAATAAAAAGCAGCTGGAGAGAAAAGAAAGAGTATGCAAGGAACTGAACAAAAAAGGGAGAAAGGAGAGGGTTTAAATTCCATTAAGACTCTATAAACAGGGGGAGTGCAGAGTCTGAAACTCCATAGTAGTTTGGTACTTGATGGTGCTCTGGTGGGAAGGATGAATCCCTAGGATCAGAGAGCAAGGTCTGAGGGGTCCTCAGGCCACATGGGAAGAGACGGCTCCCCTGCTGGGAGGACATTTGGTAGAGGCTGTGTAGCCACCCTACAGGCAGAGGTCCCAGCAGACCCCAGGGAACAACCACATTTGCTGGTGCTGGAACAAGGACGTTAAGAGTGACACCTGGAGCCAGATGTGTGTTGTGACTTACCATAATATCCAAAATCTGCCGCTACATGATTGTGTGAACTTTCTCTGGGCGGGCTGGCACCTGGGCTCAGTCTATGGGCATCGGCAGCAGCATGGTCCCGCCAATGTTCTTGGGTGCAGGCAGGCACCCAGCCGTTGCTTGGTGAGACCCTCCTCCAAAGGGTCAAAACAGGTCAAAGCCACAGTCCCTCAGAAGTGAGGGGTTAGGAAACACAGCCACATCTGAGATAAAACTAAGGAGAGAGGTGCCATCTGTCAACCTGACGGCTTGGTCATGGACTGTAAATGCGGGGAGCAGATGAAGTTGGAGACAAAGGACGGGTGCGTGATTGCTGATTGGGAAGAACAGATTTCCGGTACTGGAGACTGGATGGCTGGGTGATGCCATTTTCACCCCCCTGTGCACATGTGCATACACACATACAGGCCCCACAACAATCCACCCCAAAAGCTAAGCAGCACCATCTAGTGGAGAACAGAGCCATCACACTAAGCCCCACCCAACTGGGCCAACCTCGCTCTTCAAGAACACAAGTCTCTCTGCCTGCTTAGTTTACAGACTATAAAGTGCTTCATAGTTTGACTTCTAGGGGAAACTATGTAATTTCAATCGTCTTTCAGTCTGTTCCCTGGTCCATCTATTCAATTTTTTTTTATTTCATTTCTTTTCTTGAATAGAGAAAGAAAAAATTTATTTTTATTTTCCATTTTTATTAAAATATTTTTCTTTGATTTTTTTCTACTATAATTTTTACTTTTTTGTAATTTTTTAAATTATATTTTACTTCCATCATTTCATTTTATTCTATTTTATTGTATTCATTTTTTCAAATTTTCAAATGTTTTCCTTTTCTTTTTTCCTTTTTTTTTCCTTTTCTTATCTTTCTCTTTTTTCTCTAATCTATCAAGCTCCTTTCAACAACCAGAACACCTAGGATCTAGCTTTGTTTATTTGATTATTTTGTGTTGTTTTTAATTTTTTAATTTTAAAATTTTTACCTTATTAATTCCTTTTCTCCCTTCAAAATGACAATGAAGGAATTTACCCCCAAAAAACAGGAAGAAATGACAGCCAGGGACTTAATCAATACAGATACAAGCAAGATGTCTGAACCAGAATTTAGAATCATGACAATAAGAATGCTACCTAGCATTGAAAATAGATTAGAATCTTTTTATGCAGAGACAAAAGAAGTAAAAGCTAGTCAGGTTGAAATAAAAAATGTTATAACTAAACTGCAATCTCAAATGGTTGCCACAGCAGCAAGGATACATGAGGGAGAACAGTGAATCAACAAAACAGAGGACAAACTTATGGAAAATAATGAAGCAGAAAAAAAGAGGGAGACTAAGGAAAAAGAGCATGATTATAAGAATTAGAGAAATCAGTGACTCATTAAAAAGGAACAACATCAGAATCATAGGGGTCCCAGAAGAGGAAGAGAGAGAAAAATGGGTAGAGGGGTTATGTGAGCAAATCATAGCTGAAAACCTTCCTAACCTGGGGAAAGACACAGACATCAAAATTGAGAAGCACAGGGAACTCTCATTAGATTCAATAAAAACTGGCCATCAACAAGGCATATCATAGTCAAACTCACAAAATACTCAGGCAAGGAGAGAATCATGAAAGCAGCAAGGGAAAAAAAGTCCTTAACCTATAAGGGAAGACAGATCAGGTTTGCAGCAGACCTATCCACAGAAACTTGACAGGCCAGAAAGGAGTGGCAGGATATTTTCAATGTGCTGAATCAGAAAAATATGTAGGCAAGAATTCTTTATCCAGCAAGGCTGTCATTCAAAATAGGAGAGATAAAAATTTTCCCAGACAGACAAAAATTAAAGGAGTTCATGACCACTAAGCCAGCCCTGCAAGAAATTTTAAGGGGGACTCTGAGGGGAGGAAAGACAGAAAAACAAAACAAAACAAAACAAACAAACAAACAAAGAAAAACAAAAGCAACAAAGACTAGAAAGGACCAGAGAACACCACCAGAAACTCCAACTCTATAGGCAACACAATGGCAATAAATTCATATCTTTCAGTACTCACTCTAAATGTCAATGGACTAAATGCTCCAATCAAAAGACATAGGGTAACAGAATGGATAAGAAAACAAGATCCATCTATATGCTGCTTACAAGAGACCCACTTTAGACCAAAGACGCCTTCAGATTGAAAGTAAGGGGATGAAGAACCATCTATCATGTGAATTGTCAACAAAAGAAAGCAGGAGTAGCCACACTTATATCAGACAATCTAGACTTTAAAATAAAGACTGTCACAAGAGATGAAGAAGGGCATTATATCATAATTAAGGGGCCTATCCACTAAGAAGATCTAACAATTGTAAACATTTATGCTCCAAATGTGAAAGGATCCAAATATATAAATCAATTAATCACAAACAAAGAAACTCATTGATAATAATACCATAATAGTAGGGGACTTCAACACCCCACTCACAGCAATGGACAGATCATCTAGACAGAATATCAAAAAGGAAACAATGGCTTTGAATGACACACTGGACTGGATGTACTTAACAGATACATTTAGAACATTTCATCCTAAAGCAGCAGAATACACATTCCCCAGTGCACATGGAACATTCTCAAGATTAGATCACATACTGGGACGCAAATCAGCCCTGAACAAGTACAAAAAGATAGAGATCATACTGTGCATATTTTCAGACCACAACACCATGAAACTCAAAATCTACACAAGAAAAAAATGTGGAAAAAAACAAATACTTGGAGATTAAAAACCATCCTTCTAAAGGAAGAATGAGCTAACCAAGAAGAGGAAATTAAAAAGTATATTAAAGCCAATGAAAATGATAACACCACAGCTCAAAACCTCTGGGATGCATCAAAGGTGGTCATAAGAGGGAAGTATATAGCAATTTGGACCTTCCTAAAGAAGGAAGAAAGGTCTCAGATACACAACCTAACTTACAGCTTAAAGAGGTAGAAAAAGAAGAGCAAATAAAACTCCAAACAAGCAGAAGACAGGAAATAATAAAGATTAGAGCAGAAATTAATGCTACTGAAACCAACCAACCAACCAAACAAACAAAAGAAACAAAACAGTAGACAGATCAATGAAACCAGAAGCTGGTTCTTTGAAAGAATTAACAAAATTGATAAACCACTAGCTAGTTTGATCAAAAGAAAAAGGAAAGGACCCCAAAAAATAAAATCAAGAATGAAAGAGGAGAGATCACAACCAAGACAGCAGAAATAAAAACAATAGTATGAGAATATTATGAGCAATTATATGCCAATAAAATGGGCAATTGGGAAGAAATGGACAAATTCCTAGAAACATATACACTACCAAAACTGAAACAGGAAGAAATAGAAAATTTGAACAGACTCAAAACCAGTAAAGAAATTGAATCAGTAATTAAAAATATCCCAAAAAACAAGAGTCCAGGGCCAGATTGTTTCCCAGGGGAATTCTACCAAACATTTAAGGAAGAGTTAACACCTATTCTCTTGAAGCTCTTCCAAAAAATATAAATGGAAGGAAAACTTCCAAACTCTTTCTATGAAGCCAGCATTACCTCGATTCCAAAACCAGACAGAGACCCCACTAAAAAGGAGAACTATAGACCAATTTCCCTGATGAACATGGATGCAAAAATCCTCAACAGGATATTAGCCAATGTTGGATGGATCCAACAATACATTAAAAAAATTATTCACCATGACCAAGTGGGATTTATACCTGAGATGCAGGGCTGGTTTGATATCCACAAAACAATCAATATAATACATCACATGAGTGAAAGAAAGGACAAGAACCACATGATCCTCTCAATAGTTGCAGAGAAAGCATTTGACAAAATACAGTATGATTTCTTGATAAAATCCCTCAGGAAAGTAGGGACAGAAGGATCATACCTCAAGATCTTAAAAGCCATATATGAAAGACCTACCACTAATACCATCCTCAATGGGGAAAAACTGAAAGCTTTTCCCCTAAGGTCAGAAATGTGACAGAGTGTCCACTCTCACCACTGTTAGCCAACATAGTATTGGAAGTCTTAGCCTCAGCAATCAGACAAAACAAAGGAATAAAAGGCATCCAAATTGGCCAGGAGGAGGTCAAACTTTCACTCTTCGCAGATGACATGATACTCTATGTGGAAAACCCAAAAGATAATATCAAAAAAACTGCTAGAACTGATCCATGAATACAGCAAAGTCACAGGATATAAAATCAATGTACAGAAATTGGTTGCATTCCTATACACCAATAATGAACCAACAGAAAGAGAAATCAGGGAATCTATCCCATTTACAATTGCACCAAAAACCATAAAATACCTAGGAATAAATCTAACCAAAGAGGTGAAAAATCCATATACTGAAAACTATAGAAAGCTTATGAAAGAAATTGAAGAAGACACAAAAAAATGGAAAAATATTCCATGCTCCTGGATTGGAAGAACAAATATCGTTAAAATGTCAATACAACTCAAAGCAATCTACATATTCAATGCAATCCTTTATCAAAATAACACCAGTATTCTTCACAGAGCTAGAACAAACAATCCTAAAATCTGTATGGAACCAGAAAAGACCCTGAATAGCCAAAGCAATCTTGAAAAAGAAAACCAAAGTTGGAGGCATCATAATCCCAGACTTCAAGCTATATTACAAAGCTGTAATCATCAAGACAGTATGGTACTGGCACAAAAACAGACACTCAGATCAATGGAACAGAATAGAGAACCCAGAAATGGACCCATAAACATATGGCCAACCAATCTTTGACAAAGCAGGAAAGAATATCCAATGGAATAAAGACAGTCTCTTCAGCAAATGGTGCTGGGAAAGCTGGACAGCGACATAAAAGAATGAACCTGGATCATTTTCTTACACCATACACAAAAATAAACTAAAAATGGATGAAAGACCTAAACATAAGACAGGAAGCCATCAAAATCCTAGAGGACAAAGCAGACAAAAACCTGTTTGACCTCAGCTGTAGCAACTTCCTACTCAACACATCCCCAGAGGCAAGGGAAACAAAAGCAAAAATGAACTATTGGGACCTCATCAAAATAAAAAGCTTCTGCACAGCGAAGGAAATAATCAGCAAAACTAAAAGGCAACCGACAGAATGGGAGAAGATATTTGTAAATGACATATCAGATAAAGAAGACACCCAGATGGCCAACTGACACATGAAAAAAATGCTCAACATCACTCATCACCAGGGAAATACAAATCAAAACCACAATGAGATACTATTCTCACACCTGTCAGAATAGCTAACATTAACAAATCAGGCAACAATAGATGTTGGCGAGGATGTGGAGAAAGGAACCCTTTTGCATTGCCATTGGGAATGCAAGCTGGTGCAACCACTCTGGAAAACAGTATGGAGTTTCCTCAAAAAATTAAAAATAGGACTACCCTACGACTCAGCAATTGCACTACTAGGTATCTATCCAAGGGATACAGGTGTACTGTTTTCAAGGGGCACAAGCACCCCAATGTTTATAGCAGCACTATCGGCAATGGCCAAAGTATGGAAAGAGCCCAAATGTCCATTGATGGGGAATGGTTAAAGATGTTGGGTGTGTGTATATATATATATATATATATATATATATATATATATACACACACACACACACACAATGGAGTAGTACTTGGCAATGAAAAAGAATGAAATCTTGCCATTTGCAATTACATGGATGGAACTAGAGGGTATTAGGCTAAGTGAAATTAGTTGGAGAAAGACAAATATCATATGACTTCATTCAAATGAAGAATTTAAGATACAAAACAGATGAACATAAGGGAAGGAAAGCAAAAATAATATAAAAACAGGGAAGGGGAAAAAACATAAGAGACTCATATATAGAGAACAAACTGAGGGTTGCTGTAGGGGATGTGGAAGGGGAGATGGGGTAAATGGGTAAGGGGTATTAAGAAATCTACCCTGAAATCATTTTTGCACTGTATGCTAACTAATTTGAATGTAAATTAAAAAAAATAATTAAAAAAAAAGAAAGAAAAACAGGGGCACCTGGGTGGCTCAGTTTGAGCATTTGAGTTTTGATTTCAGCTCAGGTCATGCGTGGGATCAAGCCCCACGTTGGGCTCCATCCTGAGCATGGACCTTGATTAAGATTCTCTCTCTCTCTCCCCTGTTCATGCTCTCCCTCTAAAATAAAAAAAAAATGTTTCAAAAAATAAAAAGAGGAAATAATTTGTTCATATACACATAGCTCTTAATGTACTGATAAAAATGAAACTTCATTTTTAACTACTAATTTTCAACTAACTCTGAAAATCATACATATCATTCTAGTTACTATGGCATTGATCATCAAATTCTGTATGGGAAGGTATTTATATCAAATGTATTTTGAGAATTACGTGTAGAGTGCCATTCTTCTTAGCCATTTCAACTAAATATAAAAACTATTTTGAATCTGATAGTCATGTTTCTGCCCTTTTACTGAGTGTTTACTGTATGACAGAGCCTCAGTATGTGTCATCTCTAAATTTTACACTAATCCTACATAATAGCTATTATTATTATTATTATTATTATTATTATTATGAAGAATCCATTTTATAGGTAAGCAAACCAAATTTCTGAGAAATCACTAACTTGCTGAAGGTCATAGAGTAAATTAATAATAATACTGTGATTCAAGCCTGGGTCTGTCTGGTTCCAGTCTGTCCTTTTTATTCATACTATAATGTCCAGGGAAAATGGATATAGCCCATCTTTCATTACATCATTTGATTTAGAATGCTATGAAATTCTTGAGTAAAAGGCACAAAAGTCTTGCCAGAATCTGCTGTTGATCTTATTTTCAGTCTAATTGGTTGGGCAAAGGGGTTTCAAGAATAGAAAAGAAAATTAATCTGACCTCTACCATAAATCCTTTACATTGATGGACAAGAACAAAATTTACATTTGAGAAGATCATCTAATCAATCATGGAGGAACTAAGCCATAAACACAAGTTTCTTCTTGTAAAAAATGAATTGTGAGACTGCATCTGGAATACTGCCCACATTCCTCTTGTCATGTTGCAAACAAAATACAATATAGCTGTGGAAGAGGAACAAAAATAATATAGGGGATAAGAGAGTTCCTTTAAGATAACTAAAAAAATAATAGATTCTAGAAGGGTTAGTTGGAGGTTTGCAAGAGAATTAGCAGTGGCACCGGAAGTGAGCATTTTGCCCTGCATATTAGCAAGTACAGCTATGACCTCAAAGGAGATGGCAATAACAGAACCAAATATTAGACTGAATAAATCACTGGTTTGTCATTCACTTTTTATGTCCTCTTTGTTGTCCTTTTGACTTTCTTTTACCTGCAGATGCTTGCTGAGAAACCAACAGTTAAAACTTCCTGGACTATTCTAGGAAGAGAAAAAAAAATGGTGACTAAGCCAAGAGAAAAGAAGGCTGATAGTGGAGGCAATAATGAGTTTTGTATAGATAAAGGAATAGAATATGAATGGCTGAGAGATATTATGCATTTCCACTGAGACTAGGGAAAGAGGAAAGGTCAAATATGAGAGGGTACCCTATGGGCTTACAGACACAAGGATGAATTTTTCAATGGAATAATGTTTCAAAATTATAGATATTCTGCAAGCCAAGTGTTTCTTCTAATGGTTTAGGTTCAGGACTGTCCTGAAAAAGGAAAAGCCTTTCAATGACCT
This sequence comes from Panthera leo, assembly GCF_018350215.1. Lineage (NCBI taxonomy): Eukaryota > Metazoa > Chordata > Mammalia > Carnivora > Felidae > Panthera > Panthera leo. The sequence goes on along the minus strand of NC_056687.1, from coordinate 45,347,194 downwards.
TTTTCAGCCCATGATTAAAATTCAGTTTACCAGTCTTCTCATTATCTCTCAAGATATGTGTAAAATAATGATTCTATCCTAATCTGACCTGGTTCTTTTAGCCTGGGAATTTCTGTTTTACAGTCCTCTGGCCACAGTATTTCATTTTATGATGCAAAAAGTCAAAGAAGATAGATGCTCTTGATAGTCTCCTATGCAACAGAGCTGCTCACTTCATTTAAATGGAAATGCACATTTTCATGGAAATTCAGGCCTGTATTGATGAACAAAGATAAGCTGCCACTATTAAATAGAATAGTGATATATCAAAAAAAAAGTGTCCTAGAAAACTCATTAAAAAAAAGTAAAATTTACAGTGAAAGATAAGGAATTTTAAGTATGTATGTATATATACTGTATATATGTATATATATGTATATGCATGTGTGTGTGTATTAAGCCTAGATATTGCATAAGTTTTCTAAGGATTTGTCACATAATATTTGGATAATTACAAAGTTGAAAATCCCAGGACAAAAGTTATAGAAGACAGGCTGACTGCATATGTTTTTGATAAGCATAGTGACTTACTATGAAAAAAAAAAAAAAAAAAGCACAGTGCCTCATATAAGTAGATATTAGCCATCTAACAAACATTTCTGAGGGAACATATAAAGAAATGTTTTGGGTTGTGTGTAATATCATTTCTCATTTTCTTTCTTAAAATTTTAATGCAGCTATTTTGGGGTTCATTTTTTAACAACCAATTTTAGAAGTATTTAATGACTCTGTAACGTGTCTCCCAATTAGAAACCTGGAAAGCATTCTTTTTTTTTTTTTAAACAGTAAAGATGCTATTTACTGCACCTTTAGATTTGCTAATTTTTCTCTGAGATAGCTCATTTGAATTACATTGATAAGCCAATTGCTCAGTGATGCATTACTTATTCTGAATAATCTTATCATTAGTTAAATTAGGGCTTTTAATATTCTGGAAAGACATACTTTTATTTAAGGAGGAGGAGGCAAATTTTAGAAAAGTAAATCCAAGCAATAAATGGCATTTGATTATGCTGGCATTAGAATAACATTTGTTATTAAAAAAAAAAATAATAACATTTATTTATTTTTGAGAGAGAGAGAGAGAGAGAGAGAGAGAGAGAGAGAGAGAGAGTGCATGAGTGGGGAAGGAGCAGAAAGAAAGGGAGACACAGGATCCAAAGCAAACTCCACACTCCAAGGTGTCAGCATGGAGCCGGACATGGGACTCAAACCCACAGACCATGAGATCATGACCTGAGCTGAAGTCTGACACTTCAAGGCACCTAAGCGTCCCCAAATAACATTTGTTCTTTAGAGCAAAACACAAGGAAAAGAATTCTAATAGGACTCACTGGCCAGCAGCAAATAACAGCCTTGCACATAAAAGTCCCTTCCCAACCCTATGAAAAATGCTTAATGGTCTACACCTTTATTTATTTGAAGTATTAACTTCTTTGGCCTCAGAAATACATTTATCTAATTTCTGGATTTTTTTCAGTTTTTATATTCTCAAATTTCTCATATTTATCCATTATCCTCATATTTTGTTATATGAGAACAGGTGGGTATAGTTTTTGAGCTCTTATACAAAAATAATGTAGTATTTGGAATCATAAAAGAACACAAATAAGCTTTCATATCTATAAATTCTCAAACATTTTCATGAATGATAAAATAATAATAATAAATCTTAAGGATTACAATTATTTCTAGATTGTATATATCTCTAATTGGTTCTTTCAGACTTTGGTTTATATGTAATTTATTTTCTTCACAAAATACATTTATTCTCTAAATATCCATACAGCATAAGAAATTCAATATTCTTTCATGAAAATGATTTCCTGATTGTCTTTCAGTTAAAATTTTTGTTTCAATGAGATATTAAATATCTTTAAACTACTTAAGATTTTTTAAAATTGGGATGGTTCCTTTTTAAAGCACATTTTGATACCTTTTATGGACACAGTGTTTTGAGTTGAAGAGTAAACTAATAGCATAGATACAATATAACACAGTGGTTAAGAATAGCAGCTTGGGTAGGGATGGATAAATGGATAAAGAAAATGTGGTATATATATACAATGGAGTATTACTCAGCAATCAAAAAGAATGAAACCTTGCCATTTGCAACTATGTGGAAGGAACTGGAGGGTATTATGCTAAGTGAAATTAGTCAGAGAAAGACAAAAATCATGTGACTTCACTCATATGAGGACTTTAAGAGACAAAACAGATGAACATAAGGGAAGGGAAATAAAAATAATATAAAAACAGGGAGGGGACAAAACAAAAGAGACTCATAAATATGGAGAACAAACTGAGGGTTGCTGGAGGGGTTGTGGGAGGGGGGATGGTCTAAATGGGTAAGGGGCACTAAGGAATCTACTCCTGAAATCATTGCTTTACTATATACTAACTAATTTGGATGTAAATTTTAAAAAATAAAAAAATAAAAAATAAAGTTAAATTGTAAAAAAAAATGTAGCTTGGGAGTCAGTCATAGCTGGGTGTGAACCCCAGGTCTTCTACGACCTAATCTTACAATCTTGAGCAGGCCACTTAATGTTTCTTAACCTCATTCTTCACCTATAAATGAGAATAATAATATCTTCCTCATGGGGTTATTATGACAACTTTATAAGAAAATATATGAAAAGCACTTAACACAGGGTCTGAACTTGAGTAGGTGCTCAATAAAAACTATGTGTTAATCATCATCATTATCAGAATTGAAGAATCTCCAAAGGGAAGTAGCAAAAAAAAAAAAAAAAAAAAAAAAAAAAAGCTAGGGTAAGCATTATTATTACCAAAGGTTAACATTCAATTTCACAAGGGAGTTAGCTATTATGTTAAGACTTCAACAATAAAATACACTAAAGGAGACAGGTTAAGATGGCTTGCTGCATTCCTTGTGCTGAAGGCCAGGTGTTTATACATATATATCTCAAACCTGACGACAACCTCAGAAAGCAGGTAGGTATGCCCATTTTATAGATGAGGGAATTGAAGCTCAGAATTTGGCCCAAATCATGCAACTGTTAAACTGCAGAATCACTACTTGACTAATTTGTTTGACTCCACAGCCCTGTTTCAACTTAACTTCCAAATTCGAGTCAACTTTGGGAACTTTTCAAACTGGACCACGCAACCTTATTCAGACCAGATCTGAATCTGAAGCATGAGTTTATAGGCAGCTTACACTTTATCAACCCTCAGCTTTTATTTGCTCTTTCATCTACAATCTAACTCATCTAAAGGAACCCAAGAATTCCCAGGCCTAGTAAATATACCTGCTGCCTGCATATAGCTTCACTCTGCAGGCTCTTCTCTGCCTAGACTTGGAACATTTCACTACCCTGGAAAGTGCCCAGGACAACATTTTAAACTATTTCTTTATAAACAAACAAAAAAACAAACAAAAACAAAACAAAACACATGTAGGTCTTGTTGATTTCTCCTCAGCAATGAATGGTGAATCTCAGTATCCCCTCTATGGCTTTCTCAGTGCTTCAGTCAGAACTAAATACCTTTCCCCTGACAATTATTAAGACCTGATGTCTTGCTTCTCTCCCATCACCACTACTCCAACACACCTCTCCCCTCAAGTCATTTAATTTACATCTCCAAGGGAAATACCTAATGCACACAGATGATGAGAAAATAGGAGTCTGAGAAGAAACAATCAAATAGGTGGGAAAAAATAAAGGATATGAGACAACCTAAGGAAAGGCTTTATAGTAAAGTGTTGGGCAAGTAACCAATTGTGTAATTATGTCAGAGATGTTACATAATTCTATCAATTCTTCCATAGTTTGACCAAACAATGCTTTTTTCACACTACTTCTGTGACAAATGTCCACAGAATTACTACTTTTTTCCACATCCAAATAGAGTTTTAGGAACGTGACATAATGAGGTTAATTACAAAGTAGCACTGGCCAGGAATGCAAAGTGCAAAGTTATGTTACAATATAACATATGTTACAACTTTGTAACATAAAGCATTTTTATTTTTATGATTTTTTTTGAAGACAAACAATAAAAAGACAGCATATTGTATGAAACTTGAAGTAACCAAAGGTGAATAAATATAAAAAGGAATACTGGTGTATAGGATTGACTACCTGGTTTACATATTCTTTCTTTGCCAAATGAGAAGAATCCCAATACAACTTATTAGATGTTAGATAGAATAGGGGGAATGATATTCAAGTAGTCTCTTTAACAGTCACTGCTTTGGCAATGTGTCATACTTTTTTTTTTTTTTAGGACAAAATTTATATTCTGGTTGAATAAAATCTAAAAAACTAAAAAAAATACTTATTTGTTATCATTTAAGATATTTGATATTATTTCTCAACATTATGATTTCAGACACTGCCATTTAATTTATGCACAAAGGACTACAATGGAAAATGCTTCTACTGTATCTACATGAGGACTGAACACTGCAGTATAAAAGGCTATACCACTTTTTCTTGGGGACTTGAGGAAGAAAGCCAACAGTAGCATGCAATGGAATTATTTAACCTTCTCTCTTCTCTATTTCTCTGCTGTGTTAAGTAAATGAATCCCCAAACTAAATGACTATAATGCAATCACTCTTTCAATTATACCTTCAATGCCCATTGATGTGTTTTATGTTCAGCAGAAGAGAATAGAGAATCTGGTTTCATTCCAGGTTCTTAATCTTTCTGATAAGACAGACTCTTCAGCTGTGAGCACTAGGATTAAGTGTATAGGCCCCTTGTGTCAGCTTTCAAAGGGAGCTCTAGCCTTGTAGGAGATGAGATGACCCATTGTGCATAGCGAATGAAGTGATATAATGAAGGACTCTCTCCAAATGTTTCTGGAATTCCTGTATAGTGCTAGATTACTGTGTATCTGGGAAACAGAGTCCATTCAATGTGACTAGTCATACAGAGTCCTGAGTTTAGAAGGGCTCTGTCACTTGTTTAATGCTCTCATGTCACTATCTTGAAATTCTTAGTAACTTTTTAACAAGAGACTCTACATTTTCATTCTGCATTGGTCTCTGCAGATTATGCAGCTGGTCCTCTTGTGGAGAAGGGCTTTGGAAAGAAACAAGGGATGGTCAGCTTCTTTCTTTGGCCTCTGCAAAGACATGATACCTGGCTGGAATGGTCATGCTTTGTATGTACTGCTCAAAACAGTACATAACAGGTATCCAGCATCGAGAGGAGACCAATACCCCTGTTCAGGATCCAGTCTCCCTTCTCTACTTACACTTTCTCCTTCCCCTTCTTAGCTGTTTGCATGGCTGTCCAGTCAGAGAATATGTTTCCAAACTCTCTTTGTGCCCAGGTAATTGAACTGGACCATTGAGATGTGAATAGACATGTTTACAAGTTCCGTGTTACTGTCTTACAGACAAAGCCAAAAAAAAAAAAAAAAAGACTGAACTCTTTCCTTTTCTTTCTCACAGGTTGGAAGGCACATGCATTGGTGTCCCAGCTTTGACCATTCAGAGGAAGATGACACACTAAGGAAAGGCAGAGCAAACAGTACAAGGAACTTGGGTCCTTTCAAGACCTCCTGAATGATCATTCCTCTGCTAACATGGACTGTTCCTTAGGTCAAGGACTTGAAAGAAGAATAAATATGCTGAGGCCTCTTTGTTATACCAACTTAGCCTCTGTCATAAGTATGAACAGAATAAGGTCTTGGGAACTAATTCACAATAGTTTTGTATTTATATAGGAGAGCTGAATAAAATAGTGTTCTGTTTGAACATTCTACATAGGGAAAATCACTAATTAGCATTGAAATGATATAAAACTATACTGAAGCTAATTTTACCCTCAATGATTTTTAGAACACTTCTGGATCCTGCAGAGCCAGTCATCAATATGAACACTAATTATACTATGTATCTATAGATGTTGGGGCCTGAGTAAATAATTTATTTTATTTTATTTTTAATTTATTTTTTTTAAAGAGAGAATGCACAAGCTGGGGAGAGGGGCAGAGAGAGAAAGAGAGAGAAAGTATCTTAAGCAGACTCCACGTTCAGCAAGGAGCCCAACCAGGGCTCAATCCCATGACCCTGGGATCACGACCTGAGATGAAATCAAGAGTCGAATGTTCAACCAACTGAGCCACCCAGGTACCTTGAGGGCCTCAGTAAATCTTTAACAACTTATGAAAAACTCCTGAAGTTACATCTTCAAAATGAATTCCTGTATGACCCTAGTTTCATTGTAAGTTACCTCCATACTGAAAGAAGACTACAGGAGTTAAAAATGATGTTTGCTTAGAAAATGAATTTAGGTGCTTACATACTTAAAAAAGTAACAGCATATAGAAGATAATTTTACTTCTCCTTTCTTGAAATTTTTCAAGACTAAAACTGCTAAGATTTAAAATATTATGTTGATAACCTAGCTACAAAACCATCAAGGAATCATATCTTCAAAAGTACAGATTTTATGTTTACCTGCCCCAATGACTCTCTCAATGCGAATTCTTGAGGGATCAATCTCCTTTGCAAATTCATGAACTGCTAGGGATGGGTCTTCATATGTATCTGGATCTATGTAAGTTTTAATTCCTGGGAAGCGTACTGCAAACCAACAACAACAAAAAAGATTGATTTAGTTTAAAAGTATTTTAGTGATTACACATCTTGTGTATGTTTAAAACAAGGATTGACATATTAAAGTCGTCATTCTTGTTAGTTACTTCAATTCTCTTTTCTTTCTGTCCCACTCCTCCTCACCCCCCAATAAAGAGTTGAGTACTTGGAATCAAAAATTTATTTACCTGTTAATGTAAAATGACCTGGTGGTTTAATAGAGAGTGAGCTGACAGGTTCCAGAAAACATATTTATTATATTTCTGTAAAATGTCTAATCAGCTCACTAATTCACAAACAACCCATACATTTTGTACTTGATCTAGCTCAGGACATGGGGGGAAAAGGCATAAGCCTTTCTCCCAAAACCCTTTCTGCCAAAATGAGCAAGCCTGTTGGTGTCCCTCCTGGACACTTTGCACTCAGATGACAAACAGGGATGGCTGGAAAACTTGAATGTGTGGTTATTTTTTCATTTGCCACTTCTTTCAGTATCTGAAGAAATCACAGACTGTGTGTAGATATTCCTCTATTTTGCTGGTAGGTTTCTGTTTTCCAATGGATTTCTGGCTCCCGGAGGACAGGAGATCATTTCTTATACATCTTTGTATCTTTCCAAATACCTTAGGTATGGTTTTACAGGCAATAATCACACAGCAAACCTTTATTAAATATGAATTAGTAGGGATTAAAAGATCAATGCAAATTCGTGGCATAGTGAATAGGTGATACTTGGTTTTGTTGCTTTAGATTTTGAAAGCTGCATAATACCCCGAGTTATTTGTTGGCTAGGATTCCTTAGAAACATGCTCTTGCAAGAAAATTTCAAAAGCAAACAAATAAAAGCTAACGAAGTGAGTTTAGAGGAGGTGCTGAAATGTCCATTGTCAGCAGAATTTGCTTCATGAGTTCCTCTACACTTGTTGCCCCCTTACATTACTTTTTGCCTACTGTCTTCTGCTACCAGATGAACAACAATGAAAATATTAGTACTTCCCCAAATATCATCAGCAAAGCATTCTAGGTATACTTAGGCCTGACAATGATTCTGAAATACTATGCTTTATGTGACTTCCAAAGTTTAGATTGGAGGAAAAGAGAACAGATAATCTTTACCTCTGGTTCATATTGCAGATACTTTTTTACTTAATGGGAGTTGTGGTTTCAGAATGAATACTCTATAAACTCAAATCCAGTGGCTACTATTAGATGATTAGTTGTATCTAATTGGATATGTGGTGTTAACATCACCTTCTTTTTTCTTGTAAACACAATATATGTCGACTATCTGGTTACTTATTTAACTTACCCATGGTTCCTTAAAACTCGGTTTGTTATCTTTCTTTTACTTCCTTGGCTGTCTTAGGTTATTTTCATTGCTTCTTGCTGGGCCCATCTGGTTTAGTTTATGCAAAAACTGCTAGTTGGAAAGCAGATAATAAAATACCTCAGGAACATCTTTTTCCTTTGCATTTCAGTACTAAATGCCCTGCAGTGAGTCTTAAGGTTGCTCAGCATATGTCATCTATCCAGGTGTTTGGGTCCAGGTTTCTGCATCTGTTCGCAGCATTTCCAGCTCATCCCATGGCTGGCAGTGGCTGTCTTAGCTTTCCCTTCTCTGCCAGTGCAGTGAGCCTCAAACGTATTGTAAGAAAAGAGCAGCCAGGGACACCTTGCTAAAAATGCGTATGTCTTGGCCCTACCATGCACCTTCTGAGTCAGAACTCTGGCGAGTGAACATGGAACATCCTAATACAGATAGTCCTCAGACCACTGACAAATCCTGTGAGCCTTAGAAATAGCCCTAAACCGTCCCTCTAGTTTGTAATTTCCTCACTTAAATCCTTTCTGCCTCCTTCAGAAAGTGATATAGATTGAAAAGTCTCTTACTCCTTTTGCTCAATCTGAAGTAAAAAAATGAGTTGAAAGAGTTAAACAGCTTGCCTCACACATTATTTCTACACTGTGGTTAATTAGAGAACATCCCTTTCTGAGATGTTAATTCAGCATCTCACGACAGAGAAACCGTCTTGACAAAGTAGTTTGCCATTTGGAGGTGGAGGTGGAGGTGGGTGTTGGGGAGGAGAGGGTGGCAATTATCAAACCAACTATAGTGGTAATTATAACTTGCTTGGGAAGAGATTCTACAAATGAATATAACCTTGTAGTCAGCTCAAGGATTTCATACATATTCTAAAAGTTAAAGAGCTGATTTTCTTTTTTAGTGTTAATGAATTGTAAATTGATTTGTTATATGTTTAAATGACAGTCCCTACAAGAAGGAATAAAAGTTCCCTAATATTTCTATGGCTAATGCTCCACTAAATTAAACCAACTTGCATTCAGGAGTCATTGTGAATGGTAAATAACTAGATATAAGCAGTCATCTTGTATTTTTAGCATATTCAGCCTTCGTGTTTTCCAGCAAGCAGAATTAGGAAAAAAGTACTATCATTTAATGAGAAGCAGGTGCAATTTCCACCAACAAACCTGGAATCCAGATGAAAAGCCTTAATGCTGAAAGGTTGGAAGTACATTTTTTCAGGTTTTCTCAACTCAGTGGATACAAGTTTAAAATGAACTCTTGAGGGCTAGAGCAATGTAAAATAATGGAAGGGTCACTGTACTACTTACAATGCCCATTCTGCTGTAAGTGGTTTCTCCTCTTCTCTTCTGACTTCATTTTAGCTTTGATGTACCATTGGCACCTTTGAAAAGGGTAAGCAGAATCTTAGTTTTAGAATTATGCTGGATGAGAACCAAAACCAACTAAATTACCTATCACCAGTAGGCCAAGTTCTTATCACAAAGGCCATGTTTAAGAATATCTTTATATCACAAGTTTCTTTTTTTTTTTTTTGTATAGATCAGAATTAATCCCAGATAAGAATAAAATACTCTCACGTGGATTGATTGGTTTGAATGATAGGAATCTTAGAGAATATTCTATAATCAGCAATAACCATCACATGCTTCCTTATAGAACTTCTAATAGCTGGAGCTGGTAGAAAGCATTAAAAGTCAAAATGAGAAAATGTTTTTGAGTCAGAATCTCAGAAATTTAGACAACTGTTTTCTAGTTTCATTGCTAAAGAACATGCTTTCTTTTTATGTCAGAATTTTGTAAAGGTATGTTCTGTTCTCTCTTGGGATAATTGTGCTCTGAGAAAGAGAAGATGCTTATCTCGCATGACTTCTGCAACATGAATAAATTCTCCAGCATCCATGTGATTTGACAATTCATCAAACTTCTAATTCCAAATGGTTAAACAGACTACATCTGTGGTATATCATCCAATCTTTCAATGTGATTTTATCTTCAAACCCTAAGGCAAGTTGAGTATTTATTCAGAAATGTCTTACAGTTTTTATAGAATAATTTCCAATGAATACTCCTCTATTATGTGCTTAAAGTATATTATTGGTTTAAAAAATGAATTTTTTTAATCTTATGTAACTGAAGTAGTCTTCCCCAGTTTGTAGAATATTACTTTCTAATGTGATATAAATTGGAAAACATGGAAGTAAAAGCTGAAAATAATTTAGTACAAATTTTTCTTTACCATTAAATTATCTTTTAAAGATAATTCTGCTTCAGAAATCAAAAATAAAGATAACTTTTGAGCCCATCTCTCAAGTTTATTAGGCCAAATTGATTTAGCCTACAATGCCTGTAATATCTTCGTTAAAGCTTCCCATATTCATGTGTTGAGGCAATAATTTCTGATATTTTAATGAAATGCTTTTCCACATGTGTATGTGTGCCATTTAAATCACTGCTGAAATACTCAAAGAGGAAATAAAGCCTTAACTCATATTCTACAAATACACATAACTGTAACTTAAAAGTTACATCTGATTGTGCCATATATCGACTCACTATTAAATGAAACATCATTTAAATCAATTTCCATTATAAAGTTAGAGGCTTTTTTTTTTTTCAAAAAATTGAGGATAAAAGAGGCCCTGCTGTTTAAATAAAATCATACATGAGAAAGTACCCCACAGTTTTTCAAGAGTACTTTCAAATAAGAAAAAAATAATATTTTTGAATGAAATTAACCATCATATATAAATTATCACAGTCTAGTTGACATAATTTGTGACTTTGGAGTTAGAATCACCTTATAGGTCCCCATCATACTTTAACAACTGAATAATCTTTCTGGGCCCCAAACTGAGTGCCTTTAAATTATGTGCAACTCCATGATAAAGAGAATATTATCAAGGTATCAATGCCCCCAAACTCACAATGCATGAGCAGCACTTAGGTTATAAATGGCAATGAAAACACAGTAGAGTTATTTCTTCCACTTAACATTTTTCTAATAAGGTTTGTTAAACACATAGCAACACATAAAGTGTTGGCATGTTTTCTTTTTTTTACCTAATTAAATTGTCATTGTGACTTTATATGTACCAAAATTGTATTCTAATCCTTCTTCTTGCAAGAGAGTCGTAGGTACGATCATAAGAACTCTAACATTTTTTTGTTTGTTTTTCAAACAAGCTTAGACCTCCACTAGGATACATAGGGTTTTGCTTGTTTTTTGGTTTTTATAACCAGTTCTCCCCTGCTAGTGATTAAGGATTTTGTAGATCACGTTTGGTATTTGAAGGATATCATACTGCATATTTTGTTTTCAACCTGATGGTTAGTTGGTTTAGAGACTCCAACATTTATTTTCTGCCCACTGTAAAAGATGGTTGTACCAAAGCTGTAATGATGGCAAGGACCTGCCAGAGGTTAGCCTGAGGTATAAAGAGAGACAGAAACAGGAGAGTGCTGGGCAATAGTATATGATGGTGACACCATGGCATGCCCAAACTAGCACTTTTTATTAGGATTAATTTATCAGTGTTCCTGCATTCTTTCAAATTTTTTTTTCTTATTACTATAGCTATCACTCTTCTATCAGTTAATCAGCTTCCCCAAACAGGGGACTCTGAGACACTCTCTATTTATTACAAGAGCAATACTATGTCTATTTATACATAAAAAATTTTAAGTAAACGTGGGGTACATGTGTCCATTTTACAATTAATTTCATAAAGAAGTCACCATTTCAACTCAACCATATTAAAATATTCATGTGTTTCTTTATTCCTTGGTAAGTTTTATCAAAGTGGGTTTGTTATACCTAGATCTGACACCTTCAATAGCTAGCAGTTACAGTCAGGCAGGGACCCAAACTTCTAAACATTTGTGAACTTATTGATCTATACCTTTACCCTGCTCTAAAACTGTAGATAATAATTTTCCATGCATGCATATCCTCTATAATTTAAAAGTGAATTTTAATAAAATATTGGTATGTAAGTAGAGTTTTTAAATAAATAAAAAAAGGTGTTTTATTGTTTATTCACTAAACTATTGCCCCTGAAAGTAGCTATTTGTTATTTCTGCTCATTATCAAATATCGACACTTTCCAGTTGAGACGGTGTACTTTAGCTGGTGTCATCATAGATGCATACTTTTTGGCTGGTATTCTTACTGCACTTTTAAATCATGACATTGTTTTCTTTGCAGTATGTGTGTTTTTCATATTATCAGGAAAATTCATGAGATATTCTTTTGTGCCCCTATTGATAATCAAGAAAGAATTATTTTTTCCTTAGTAGGAATAAAAATATGATCTGAATATATTCACAGTTTCTAACAAAAGTCTGGGCCTAATAACAAGGCTTATATAACAAGGGTTACAGAAAAAATCTTTTATATGATTTCATACATACTACCTTTACTCACATCTCTGTATAGTCAGTCAGTACCTGGCTCATGGTAACAATCTAATATATCTAAAAATCAATAAATGGTTTTAATTCATTGTTATATCAAATGTGTGCAAAAATGCAAATATAAGATTTAGATACCCGAAGCACTTTGACCAGCTAGTCAGGATTCAGATCTAGGTCTTTTGCTCTGTTCAATTTATTGTTGCTTTAAATTTCCACCCCTATTACCTTCAAGTGGAGAAATACCGGATTTATAAAACCAATTAATGTAATTCTAATATAGATCCATTCAACACTTAATGAATAAATAGAACACATTCTATAACACTAAATTTATAGAAAACTTTTATATAAATTCTCTGTTGAATGATTTTTTTTTTCTCCAGGAAAGATCTCTTTCATGGTGTAATTTGAACGTGGTAAAGGAAAAACTTATCGAGTAAGAATTTATCTTTCATAGCTTTCAAAGTGTTTCTATCACGTCTTTAGTTGCTTACATATTTCGAAGCCTATTGATACAGAGAATTGGACATGGTGGTTCTGTTATCATATAAACTTCAGTCAGAGCAGCCTGCCCTGATCCCTTTTTCTCTCCTAGTTTGCTACATTTGAAAGCATATGAATACACAGTATTATAAGAGAATGGTTATTCACAAATCTTGGAAATAATCTGGTATGCTTCCGTTACCTCCCAGTGATTAAGAAGAACAAAGTAAGAATGACGAGGAGAGTAAATCCCCCAACAGCTGCGGTGGCTATCACGAGAATCTGTCCCTGTTCAGCCGCCATGTCAGAAGCTGAAACACAAATACAATATTAAAATTTCCCTGGGTGACATTTCACTAAGAAAATTATTTTACAAGTTGGTATATGCTTGAAAATATGGTGATGGATGCCAAAAATGTCCACCATATTTGCCTTTATTTAGCACACAAACCAAAATAAGGGCTGAAGATGGAGGTCATAACCCACAACATAGCCCTTTTCTTTTTTCTTTTTTTCTTTTCTTTCCTTTCCTTTCCTTTTCTGTTTTTGTTTTTACAAAAGTACCAATAAAAGTAGATGGATTCTTAGTATCCCACATTTTAAGATTAAGTATTTGTTGCAAATTTAAATCAGCAAATAGACTTAAAGGATTTTGTTTATATTATTGCTAATTTATTTCCTTAAACACTTGAATCAAGAGACCAGGCTTTATGCACTGTTTTGATGTCTCTTTCAACAAAGTGGAAAGACTATTGCATAATTCGTTTTAAGAATGACCTTTTTTATATTTCATAGAGATTAATTCAAACATTAAAGTTAGGAACTTACACTTTATAGGACAAGGATATACATAGGAAGTTCTTAGATGTTTAGCAGTAATTTTAAAAATGACATTTGAAAGCTTCCTTTTTTGAAGAAAAAACTAGATAACATATGGTAACAACATATTTCTTTCATTGACAAACCTATAAAAATTACATGGGATGCATGTTTTACTACTGCTTAGGCAACCTTCTAAAATACATTACTTCAATTAATTCATTAGCACTTCTCATTCTATGTATTACTGAAGTTTTTTAATTTTTTAATTTTTTAAAAAATTTTAGTATATGTGCTGCCGAAGCAAGCACAATTTTTTTTTATTTTAGAGAGAGAAGGGCATGAGCAGGAGAAGGGCATGGGAAAGAGAGAGAGAATCCCAAGCAGGACTCAATCCCATGACCCTAGGATCATGACCTGAGCTGAAATCAAGAGTTGGACGCTCAACCAACTGAGCCACCCAGGCACCCCTGTATTATTGAAGTTTTAATAAGAAATACTTTTTATTGAATGGGATATGAACAATTGCTTCATAATAGAAGTAAAAAACTGAAGCCCACAGAAGGTAAAGAACTTGCCTGACTTCACACATGACCATCTCCAGAATTCAAGGTTAAGTTTTATGTTTCATTTCCCCTTCCTATGCTATAACTTTAAGTAATAATTCAGTTATTTGGCAATACTCTAAAATATTGAATCAAACAGTCCCTTTAATATCCTTTCACTTGAATAAAGCTTTATTTTTATTACTATAAAAATCTATTAAGGGGCGCCTGGGTGGCGCAGTTGGTTAAGCGTCCGACTTCAGCCAGGTCACGATCTCGCGGTCTGTGAGTTCGAGCCCCGCGTCAGGCTCTGGGCTGATGGCTCGGAGCCTGGAGCCTGTTTCCAATTCTGTGTCTCCCTCTCTCTCTGCCCCTCCCCCGTTCATGCTCTGTCTCTCTCTGTCCCAAAAATAACTAAAAAACGTTGAAAAAAAAAATCTATTAATCAAATAATTTATATGTAGAAAATTGTATCAAATAATATAACTGAAAAACATGGGGCATCTGGGTGGCTCAGCTGTTAAGCCTCCAACGCTTTCTTTTTTGTAATTTTTTTTAACATTTATTTATTTTTGAGAGACAGAGCGAGACAGGGCTTGAGTGGGGGAGGGCTGGAGAGAGGTGGGGACACAGAATCTGAAGCAGCCTCCAGGCTCTGAGGTGTCAGCACAGAGCCCTGCATGGGTCTTGAACTCATGGACCGTGAGATCATGACTTTAGCCGAAGTCAGATGCTTGACCAACTTAGCCACCAAGGCGCCCCAAACCTCTGACTCTTGGTTTTGGCTCAGGTCATGATCTCACGGTTCGTGAGTTTTACTGCCCTGTCAGCGCAGAGCCTGCTTGGGATTCTCTCTTTCTCCTTCTCTCTGCTTCTCCCCTGCACATGTTTTCATTCTCTCTCAAAACACATAAATAAACTTGAAAAAAGGAATATAACTGAAAAAAAAACCATTTAATTCTCTACCATAATAATTCATTAAACTTGAGTACTTTAAGACTTTCACAGAAATAGTTCTTCTTCTGGGAATCAAGTAGGCAATATACACTATGTGCAAATTTATATCCAGAGTAATAGCTTCCTCATAAAAATGACATATCTACTAGGGAATTTTTGAGCATTAAAAGCTATTGTTAAGTAAGAAACCAGTCACAACATTTAAGAGGCTTTTTAAGAAACCTAAATGTAAATAAAAACAATTGTCATTTATGTTCAGTTTTCAGTAAGAAATTTATTAAACCTTGGAATTAGATTTTATTCACTATGATTTAATTAAGATATTTTCAGGCATCTATTTCTTTCAGCTGATAATCTGTGCAGAAACAAGGTAAAGGGTTGCATCTTATCCAATAAATAATGTGCTGAAGATTTTTTATTAGGTCCTCACTGAATTTCCTAATCTTCAAAATAACACTGATACTGCAGGAATTAATGAGTGCTCTAAAATGTCACATTTCACATGAAAATTATTGAATAACAAATTATAAGGGATAGATGTTACAGAAAACATAAAATAACATTAATTTTTGAAGATACAGAAGATGGCATTTAAAAAGAAAACATTTACTTAGCAACTGCTGTATTTGTAAAATATATAATATAGTTCAAGAGTTTTAAATCTGGAGACTGTACTTTCACAGTAGCCAGGTAGCAAGTAATTTACTGAGACCGTATATTCAAAGTTCAGACAGGGAAGATTATGTAATTGGACCTTCTGAGACTCAGATTACTTTGTTATAGAACACTGTGTTGTTTACCTTAAACAATCGCTTAGCAAACTGCTATTTTTACTAATATACCTTCATTTTCACACTTATGATTATATATTTATGAACTTTGCTTCAATTGAAATTTTAATAGAATATCAGAATAGGCAGTTGTGTCACTTTGAAAAATGCATATGCCTGTATAATTGTTTCTTAAACTTCTGTGCTAGAAATCCTAAACACTCTTCTTTGGAGATTGGCATACAGTTGACCCTTGAACACTCAAGTTTTAACTGCATGGCTCCACTTACACGTAAATGTTTTTTGATAAATACAGTATAATACTGTGAGTGTATCTTCTATTATGATTTTCTTAACATTTTCTTTTCTCTAGCTTACTTTACTGTAACAATATACTATATAATACATATAACATACAAATATGTGTTAATTGTTTTTGTTATTGGTAAGGCTTCTAGTCAACAGTAGGCTATTAGAAGTTGAGTTTTGGGGAGTCGAAAGTTATGTGTAGACTTTGGACTGGATGGGGCAAGGGGGTTATTGGTATCCCTAACCCTTGCATTGTTTAAGGTTCAGTTGTATATAAATATATAAGTTATTTGAAATAAGAGTGTATGATGTCATGCACCGTTATATACTGGGAGTAAAGTGCCATGGATTATAGGGCTGGGATGATTATGAAAACATTAGAAATACCATCATCAACAACAGTCACTATCTATTTCATACTAAATTATCTTCTAGCACTATGTTTAGTGCTTCAAATTCATTATCAAATTTATCTGCACAATAGTCTTAATAGGTAGGTACTACTATTATTCCTAGTATAGGTGGTTATATTACTTGCTGAGGTCACACTTCTTGTACACAGGAAAGCTAGCAATCCAATCCCGATTTGTCAGGCTCCAGGCCCATGCTATTGCCAGTATTTTACACTACCATTTTCACTAATAGAACAAATGGCTAGATCCAGCTCTTTTGTGGGTCCTAGAAAAATCATTAGCCTCGCCTGACCTTGGCTTCATGTCTGTAAAATGAGAATTTTGAATTAAATGTTTTTTTTCCACAATCTTTCAAAGCTATTTTACTATGGTACTATGTTATCCATAAAAGCTACAAATATTGGGAAGAGCAAGATTTGCCATATGGGAGTAAGAGGAACACTCAGGACCTGTGTTGCTCCTCTTGGTCCTGACAGGGATAATTTCTGCTTTATTATATCAGTGTTGGCCAATCACAGAGCTGACTCTATCTCAGGATGAAGTCTATAGTCTTTAACTTTGCTCACATGGCTCTCTACAAATGACTCTAAATGTATATCTCCAGATTAATCTCTTATCGTTCTCTATGTTGAATTCATTCCAGTTCCTTAAAATGTGTCAAACTTTCTTTCATGGCCAATTCCTATTTAATCCTCCTATGTGAACATCACATCATTTGGGAAGCTTTTTATGCTTGTTTAGATTTAATTAGGACCCCAGACTTCTGTTCCCATAGCTCTTGGACTACTTCTACCAATACATTTCTATCATGCTTTACTGAAATCACTTTTTTTGTAACCTGTCTTTTCAATTAGACTACGAATTCTATGAGGGGAGGGGCTTTACTCACTATAGTATCTGTAGTAATTTGAATGATGACATCCCCTCCACCCTCTCCCTGCCCCTACAAAAAAAAAGTATTTGCAAGTACAAGTAAGTTCCTTAACTTACTACTCATCCTGTATTAGCTGGGTGGGCCCAAATCCAATGACAAGTGTCCTTATAAGAGACAAAATAGAACACAAAGTAGAGAAGTCCATGTGAAGACAGAGGCAGAGATTAGAGTTATATAGCCACATGCCAAGGAATACCTGGAGCCACCAGACCTAGAACAGGCAAGGAAGGATTCTCTCCTAGAGCCTTAGGAGAGAGTATGCTTTTGGCCTCCATAACTATGAGAGAATAAATTTCTGTTGTGTGTGTCATCTGCTATAGTAGCTCTCTGAAACTCATACAGTATTCAAACTATAGGACCTGATACAGGTCCTATTTATTGAGTAGTAGCTCAATAAATATTTGTTTGAGTAAATGGATTGAATTGTCATTTGCATTAGATGATTCTGGTTAAAAAAAAGCCAGATTGACCTAGGGTTATCCATATCCTTACCTTCCACTTGATATGTAAAGATTTACCCTGAAGGTAGTTATACGTATGTGAAGTAAGTCTACCCAACATAATTTTAATCAGAAGATGCAATTATTCTGTATGCTTGAAGATAATGCTTTCCAGAAGGCAGGAGGTGCTAGAAAGTACAGGCTTCTACATTTAATCAAGTTAAGTTGATTAAACTTAGAAATGTGAATATAAGTTTAAGAATGCAGGCGGAGGTTGGAAGATGGTGGCTTAGGAGGACACTGGGCTCACCGCGCATCCTGCTGATCACTTAGATTCCACCTACACCTGCCTAAATAACCCAGAAAACTGCCAGAAGACTAGCAGAACGGAGTCTCCGGAGCCAAGAGCAGATAAGAGGCCCACGGAAGAGGGTAGAAAGGGCGGCGAGGCGGTGCGCGCTCCATGGACTGGCGGGAGGGAGCCGGGTCGGAGGGGCAGCATGCAGGCCAAGCAGAGCCCCCGAGTCTGGCTGGCAAAAGCGGAGGGGCCGGACAGAGTGTGTTCGGACAGCAAGCGCGACTTAGCGTCTGGGAGGTCATAAGTTAACAGCTCTGCTGGGAAAGCGGGAAGGCTGGAGGACAAAGGCAGGGAGAGTTGCTGAGCCCCCGGAACTACAGAGCTCAGCTTGGCGGGGAACAAAGGCGCTTGCCAGCGCCATCTCCCTCGCCCATCCCCCAGCCAAAATCCCAAAGGGAACCAGTTCCTGCCAGGGAACTTGCTCGCTCCCCGCAAACACCCAACTCTGTGCTTCTGTGAAGCCAAACCTCTGGTAGCGGATCTGACTCCCTCCCGCTGCCACAGGGCCCCTCCTGAAGTGGATCACCTAAGGAGAAGCGAGGTAAGCCTGCCCCTCCTGCCCCCGTGCACCTTGCCTACCCACCCCAGCTAATTCGCCAGATCCCCAGCTCCACAAGCCTGGCAGTGTGCGAGTAGCCCAGACTGCCACCCCACCCCACAGTGAATCCCGCCCCTAGGAGAGGGGAAGAAAAGGCACACACCAGTCTGACTGTGGACCCAGCGGTGGGCTGGGGGCAGACATCAGGTCGGACTGCGGCCCCGCCCACCAACTCCAGTTATACACCACAGCACAGGGGAAGTGCCCTGCAGGTCCTCACCACTCCAGGGACTATCCAAAATGACCAAACGGAAGAATTCCCCTCAGAAGAATCTCCAGGAAATAACAACAGCTAATGAACTGATCAAAAAGGATTTAAATAATATAACAGAAAGTGAATTTAGAATAATAGTCATAAAATTAATCACTGGGCTTGAAAACAGTATACAGGACAGCAGAGAATCTCTTGCTACAGAGATCAAGGGACTAAGGAACAGTCACGAGGAGCTGAAAAACGCTTTAAACGAAATGCAAAACAAAATGGAAACGACGACGGCTCGGATTGAAGAGGCAGAGGAGAGAATAGGTGAACTAGAAGATAAAGTTATGGAAAAAGAGGAAGCTGAGAGAAAGAGAGATAAAAAAATCCAGGAGTATGAGGGGAAAATTAGAGAACTAAGTGATACACTAAAAAGAAATAATATACGCATAATTGGTATCCCAGAGGAGGAAGAGAGAGGGAAAGGTGCTGAAGGGGTACTTGAAGAAATTATAGCTGAGAACTTCCCTGAACTGGGGAAGGAAAAAGGCATTGAAATCCAAGAGGCACAGAGAACTCCCTTCAGACGTAACTTGGATCAATCTTCTGCACGACATATCATAGTGAAACTGGCAAAATACAAGGATAAAGAGAAAATTCTGAAAGCAGCAAGGGATAAACGTGCCCTCACATATAAAGGGAGACCTATAAGACTCGTGACTGATCTCTCTTTTGAAACTTGGCAGGCCAGAAAGGCTTGGCACGATATCTTCAGTGTGCTAAACAGAAAAAATATGCAGCCGAGAATCCTTTATCCAGCAAGTCTGTCATTTAGAATAGAAGGAGAGATAAAGGTCTTCCCAAACAAACAAAAACTGAAGGAATTTGTCACCACGAAACCAGCCCTACAAGAGATCCTAAGGGGGATCCTGTAAGACAAAGTACCAGAGACATCACTACAAGCATAAAACATACAGACATCTCAATGACTCTAAACCCGTATCTTTCTATAATAACACTGAATGTAAATGGATTAAATGCACCAACCAAAAGACATAGGGTATCAGAATGGATAAAAAAAACAAGACCCATCTATTTGCTGTCTACAAGAGACTCATTTTAGACCTGAGGACACCTTTAGATTGAGAGTGAGGGGATGGAGAACTATTTATCATGCTACTGGAAGCCAAAAGAAAGCTGGAGTAGCCATACTTATATCAGACAAACTAGACTTTAAATTAAAGGCTGTAACAAGAGATGAAGAAGGGCATTATATAATAATTACAGGGTCTATCCATCAGGAAGAGCTAACAATTATAAATGTCTATGCGCCGAATACCGGAGCCCCCAAATATATAAAACAATTACTCATAAACATAAGCAACCTTATTGATAAGAATGTGGTAATTGCAGGGGACTTTAACACCCCACTTACAGAAATGGATAGATCATCTAGACACACAGTCAATAAAGAAACAAGGGCCCTGAATGATACATTAGATCAGATGGACTTGACAGATATATTTAGAACTCTGCATCCCAAAGCAACAGAATATACTTTCTTCTCGAGTGCACATGGAACATTCTCCAAGATAGATCATATACTGGGTCACAAAACAGCCCTTCATAAGTTCACAAGAATTGAAATTATACCACGCATACTTTCAGACCACAATGCTATGAAGCTTGAAATCAACCACAGGAAAAAGTCTGGAAAACCTCTAAAAGCATGGAAGTTAAAGAACACCTTACTAAAGAATGAGTGGGTCAACCAGGCAATTAGAGAAGAAATTAAAAAATATATGGAAACAAACGAAAATGAAAATACAACAATCCAAACGCTTTGGGACGCAGCGAAGGCCGTCCTGAGAGGAAAATACAATGCAATCCAGGCCTATCTCAAGAAACAAGAAAAATCCCAAAAACAAAATCTAACAGCACACCTAAAGGAAATAGAAGCAGAACAGCAAAGGCAGCCTAAACCCAGCAGAAGAAGAGAAATAATAAAGATCAGAGCAGAAATAAACAATATAGAATCTAAAAAAACTGTAGAGCAGATCAACGAAACCAAGAGTTGGTTTTTTGAAAAAATAAACAAAATTGACAAACCTCTAGCCAGGCTTCTCAAAAAGAAAAGGGAGATGACCCAAATAGATAAAATCATGAATGAAAATGGAATGATTACAACCAATCCCTCAGAGATACAAACAATTATCAGGGAATACTATGAAAAATTATATGCCAACAAATTGGACAACCTGGAAGAAATGGACAAATTCCTAAACACCCACACTCTTCCAAAACTCAATCAGGAGGAAATAGAAAGCTTGAACAGACCCATAACCAGCGAGGAAATTGAATCGGTTATCAAAAATCTCCCAACAAATAAGAGTCCAGGACCAGATGGCTTCCCAGGGGAGTTCTACCAGACGTTGAAAGCAGAGATAATACCTATCCTTTTCAAGCTATTCCAAGAAATAGAAAGGGAAGGAAAACTTCCAGACTCATTCTATGAAGCCAGTATTACTTTGATTCCTAAACCAGACAGAGACCCAGTAAAAAAAGAGAACTACAGGCCAATATCCCTGATGAATATGGATGCAAAAATTCTCAATAAGATACTAGCAAATCGAATTCAACGGCATATAAAAAGAATTATTCACCATGATCAAGTGGGATTCATTCCTGGGATGCAGGGCTGTTTCAACATTCGCAAATCAATCAACATGATACATCACATTAACAAAAAAAAAAGAGAAGAACCATATGATCCTGTCAATCGATGCAGAAAAGGCCTTTGACAAAATCCAGCACCCTTTCTTAATAAAAACCCTTGAGAAAGTCGGGATAGAAGGAACATACTTAAAGATCATAAAAGCCATTTATGAAAAGCCCACAGCTAACATCATCCTCAACGGGGAAAAACTGAGAGCTTTTTCCCTGAGATCAGGAACACGACAGGGATGCCCACTCTCACCGCTGTTGTTTAACATCGTGCTGGAAGTTCTAGCATCAGCAATCAGACAACAAAAGGAAATCAAAGGCATCAAAATTGGCAAAGATGAAGCCAAGCTTTTGCTTTTTGCAGATGACATGATATTATACATGGAAAATCTGAGAGACTCCACCAAAAGTCTGCTAGAACTGATACATGAGTTCAGCAAAGTTGCAGGATACAAAATTAATGTACAGAAATCAGTTGCATTCTTATACACTAACAATGAAGCAACAGAAAGACAAATAAAGGA
Source organism: Panthera leo (assembly GCF_018350215.1). Classification (NCBI taxonomy): domain Eukaryota; kingdom Metazoa; phylum Chordata; class Mammalia; order Carnivora; family Felidae; genus Panthera; species Panthera leo. Next base: position 45,324,762 of record NC_056687.1, on the reverse strand, counting down.
ACTGATCCCATTCACAATTGCACCAAGAATCATAAAATACCTAGGAATACACCTAACCAAAGATGTAAAAGATCTGTGTGCTGAAAACTATAGAAAGCTTATGAAGGTAATTGAAGAAGATATAAAGAAATGGAAAGACATTCCATGCTCATGGATTGGAAGAATAAATATTGTCAAAATGTCAATACTACCCAAAGCTATCTACACATTCAATGCAATCCCAATCAAAATTGCACCAGCATTCTTCTCGAAACTAGAACAAGCCATCCTAAAATTCATATGGAACCACAAAAGGCCCCAAATAGCCAAAGTAATTTTGAAGAAGAAGACCAAAGCAGGAGGCATCACAATCCCAGACTTTAGCCTCTACTACAAAGCTGTCATCATCAAGACAGCATGGTATTGGCACAAAAACAGACACATAGACCAATGGACTAGAATAGAAACCCCAGAACTAGACCCACAAACGTATGGCCAACTCATCTTTGACAAAGCAGGAAAGAACATCCAATGGAAAAAAGACAGTCTCTTTAACAAATGGTGCTGGGAGAACTGGACAGCAACATGCAGAAGGTTGAAACTAGACCACTTTCTCACACCATTCACAAAAATAAACTCAAAATGGATAAAGGACCTGAATGTGAGACAGGAAACCATCAAAACCTTAGAGGAGAAAGCAGGAAAAGACCTCTCTGACCTCAGCCGTAGCAATCTCTTACTCGACACATCCCCACAGGCAAGGGAATTAAAAGCAAAAGTGAATTACTGGGACCTTATGAAGATAAAAAGCTTCTGCACAGCAAAGGAAACAACCAACAAAACTAAAAGGCAACCAACGGAATGGGAAAAGATATTTGCAAATGGCATATCAGACCAAGGGCTAGTATCCAAAATCTATAAAGAGCTCACCAAACTCCACACCCGAAAAACAAATAACCCAGTGAAGAAATGGGCAGAAAACATGAATAGACACTTCTCTAAAGAAGACATCCAGATGGCCAACAGGCACATGAAAAGATGTTCAACGTCGCTCCTTATCAGGGAAATACAAATCAAAACCACACTCAGATATCACCTCACGCCAGTGAGAGTGGCCAAAATGAACAAATCAGGAGACTATAGATGCTGGAGAGGATGTGGAGAAACGGGAACCCTCTTGCACTGTTGGTGGGAATGCAAATTGGTTCAGCCGCTCTGGAAAGCAGTGTGGAGGTCCCTCAGAAAATTAAAAATAGACCTACCCTATGACCCAGCAATAGCACTGCTAGGAATTTATCCAAGGGATACAGGAGTGCTGATGCATAGGGGCACTTGTACCCCAATGTTTATAGCAGCTCTCTCAACAATAGCCAAAGTATGGAAAGAGCCTAAATGTCCATCAACTGATGAATGGATAAAGAAATTGTGGTTTATATACACAATGGAATACTACGTGGCAATGAGAAAGAATGAAATATGGCCTTTTGTAGCAACGTGGATGGAACTGGAGAGTGTGATGCTAAGTGAAATAAGCCATACAGAGAAAGACAGATACCATATGGTTTCACTCTTATGTGGATCCTGTGAAACTTAACAGAAACCCATGGGGGAGGGGAAGGAAAAAAAAAAAAGAGGTTAGAGTGGGAGAGAGCCAAAGCATAGGAGACTGTTAAAAACTGAGAACAAACTGAGGGTTGAAGGGGGGTGGGAGGGAGGGGAGGGTGGGTGATGGGTATTGAGGAGGGCACCTTTTGGGATGAGCACTGGGTGTTGTATGGAAACCAATTTGACAATAAATTTCATATATTGAAAAAAAAAAGAATGCATTAGCTCATTCAACAAATGTTTATTGAGAACCTACTACATGGCAGACACTGAGATAAACACTGGAGATTCAGTTACTGACCTCATGGATTTACAGTTCATGGGAAAGACAGACGATGAAAAAATAACTACAAGTGAAAGAACTGTTAGAAAAGGGATATGCGGGGCGCTCTGGAAAGGAATAAGCAGCCTCTCGCAATAAATCGGTAGAGTGGCAGTTAGGAAATACAGTTGATCCTTGGAAAATGTGGGAATTACAGTGCCAATCCCTGCAGTTGAAAATCACCCTATACCTTTTGATTCCCTAAAACTCAACTACTGTTAAGTAGTTATAGCCTACTGTTGACTGGAAGCCTTGCCAATAACATAAACAGTTGGTTAACACATATTTTGTATGTTATATGTATTATATACTGTACTCTTATGATAAGTTAAGCTAGAGAAAAGAAAGCGTTATTAAGAAAATCATAAGGAGGAGAAAATACATTTACAGTACTGTAAAAAATCTGCCAATAGGTAATGCTCTGAGTGGTCTTGTGGATCTGTCCTATTTCAACAATGTTTGGACAGAACAGATCCAGGATACCCCTTCTTCCTCCAGCCTCCAGTCACCCTCCAAATCCTTTCCAGTCACAACCTTTGAAACCATAATCTCAGCCACCATCTGCCTCTGGGACCACCAACACCATCTTTTGAGCTTAGCTCTTTATTGCTGATCAAACATGAACTCCCAGATTCATCAGAATTATTCCACCGAGGTGGACAACATGCATCTGCAGGCCTCCTACACCTACCTCTCTCCGGGCTTCTATTTCCAACTTGACACTGTGGCTCTAGAGGGCATAGGCCCCTTCAGCAACCTGGCTTAGGAGAAGCAGGAGGACGCTGAGGGGCTCTGGAAGATGCAAAACCAGTGGGGATGGTCGGGTCCTCTTCCAGGACCTGCAGAAACCATCCCAAGATGAGTGGGCTAAAACCTTGGAAGCCGCTATGGAAGCTTCCATGGTCCCAGAGAAGAACCTGAACCATGCCCTGTGGGATCTGCATGCCCCGGGTTCTGCCTTGCATACCCTTGTCTTTGTGACTTCCTGTAGAACCACTTCCTGGAAGAGGAGGTGAAACTCATCAAGAAGATGGCAACCACCTGAATAACCTCCACAGGCTGGCTGGCTCCCAGGCTGGGCAGGGTGAGTATCTCTTCGGAAGGCTCACCCTCAAGCATAACTATTAGCCTCCAGAGCCTAGTGGCCTTTGAAGGGCATCCCCCTGGTGTCAGGACTTCTTCCTGAGCCTCTCCCTGCAGCTCCTATGCAGCTTTTTAACCACTCTGGAACCTTCTCCCAAGCCTTGGACCAAGTGAAAACAATAACACTTTTTGCAGAAAAAAAAATTTAAAAAACATTGAAATAAAATCTGTTGTGTAAGTGGATCTGCACAGTTCAAAGTTGTGTTGTTAATGTGTTAAGAGAAGGAGGAGGAAGAGGAGAAGAAAGAGGAGTCGCTCCTTGGTTAGAGGCCTCAAAGACCTGATTAATTTAAATGGACACTTAGAAAAACAAACCATAACAGCATCTACCAAATGGATTCCAGAATAGTACAGTATAGCTAACAAATCCCCCTGCCATGATTGAAAACTTGTCTGCTTGTACCATCTGTTCATTTTTCAATCCTAAAAAAAAAAAAAACAAAACCACATTTCTAATTAGTTTGGTAGGATAGGATGTGTATTATTTACTCCTGTAAGTAACTCCCTAGAGAGCAAACCTGTCTTTAAAAAGATACAATGAAATCCAGGTAAGGAATGAAATTTATTTGTGACTAGCTGATTGGAAATGTCTTTTTGCTTAATGGAATAAGGTCTTAATGGAATAAGGTCTTGGAAAAATATAAGTATATTGAAATTATTATTTCATCGTACAGTTTGGAAAGAGGCATACTTCCTTAAGGGGCAAAAAGAGATGCAAAATTGTTACTGAACTAGAGCTTAGCACCTAGCCAATGCTTGGCATAAGTAAGGATGCCACTATAAGGGAGGTTTGCTTTAGTTGTTTCTATTTTAAGAGGAGAAAAAAGCGAAGTTCTTTACTTGGAATCCAAATACTTTAAAAAAATAGGTTGGAAAAAATAAATTTCATGTCTTTAGGGAAGTATTGGAGAAAAGCAATTTTTCTATTTTTAACCAAAGATTTTTCTTCTACAGAGACATGATTTTGTCTCTCTGTAATCAAGATTATTCTAGTTTATATTTACATTTCAAAGTAAAATCTGTTATTTGTATGCTGTGTCATTTTCTGTGGAATAGCTTTTTAAAGTTAACTCTTTTCTGTTATGAACATCTTTTTAAAGTTATTGAAGACAGCAGTTACATATTTTTTTGAATAAAGTTTTTCTCAAAATGCTGCCCAGGGAAATAAATGGTGGTATATATTTGTTTCATATTCACATGTTTTATTTATGACTCCCAATTCTTGATGAAATGTCAAAATTTCAAATGATATTATCTCATCATTTCAACAAAATGATTTTTTTAAAGCACAGCACAAATCTCAACAATGTAATGGATTGATAGTACCCAGGAAATTAATCTTAAGGTTTATTGACAACCAATACAGGAAATCCTCTTAGGTCATATACTATAATCAGGATTAGTTTAATCCTATGAAATGAGGTACATATATAAAGATTTAGCAATATATAATGAAGACTAACAATCTGTAAAATCTCAACACTATATGGTTATACAGACATATGAGCATGACATATGAATGAAAGCTGAGGATATATTTCTCTTAGATAAACATAATCTTGTGATTTTGTAGATGATGCTGTTATTCTCTTGGCTACCCAGACTTGAAATGTACAGTCATCTTGATTCTACCTTCACCTACAACTCCATGCCCAGAGTCAAATCTTTATCATGTCTTATATTATCTTGTGTTTATTACCACTGGAACAACCTCATTTCAGGTTCAGCTTCAAGGGATTAGGCTGGTCTATTAAATTGTCTTTCTATAGTATCTCTTCCCAATCCATCTCACATTATGTGGCCACATAATTATTCTTCAAAATAATATTTAAAACTATTCAGAATCTCTCCTAGTGCCTAGAGGGTAAAGTCATCCCACTGCAGAGGTTCACCATTCCTGGAGATATCCAGGCCTGAAACTTTGCACTCAGACTTCCCACAGTTTTCACCTTTGCCTTCACATTAATCATCAATCCTGTCATTATTACATTTTTTAATTATTTAAATGTTTATTTATGAGAGAGAGAGAGAGAGAGAGAGAGCAAATGGGGGAGGGGAAGAGGGAGAGGAGACACAGAATCCAAAGTAGGCTCCCGGCTCTGGGCTGTCAGCACACAGCCGGACACAGGGCTCAAACCCACAAACTGTGAGATCATGACCTGAGCCAAAGTCAGATGCTGACCCACCCAGGCGCTCCATCATTACTACATTTTAAGTATTTCTTAGATTCATCCCCATTCTCTTCTGTCCCCCCAACTATTCCTATACTCATCTTATCACATGTATTTGAATTCAGCTAGATGGCAACTTCATTTATGTGGAATGCAGTGGAATAATAGCAAGATGGACAAAAAGAGCTTCTGAGGAGATATCTGACAGATGTTCACATACTAAAGAACACACAGTTTACTCCATGAAACAGCTTTGATGCCTCACACTCTTACTTCAGACATGTTTATTGATTTCCAAATTCATAAAACAGTATTGTAGAAGTAAATTAAGTAAATGAGGCCAGGGGTGAGATATCTGAAGGGAGGGAATTGTATGGACATGCACACTGGTAGGCTGACCGACAGAAGAACTGGGAAAACGGAAAGCTGACATAACATTCCCAAATATACAGTATTCAGGAGCAAAGAATTTAGGATCAAACATCCTTGTAAAATTCAGGGAACACAGAAGGACTTGCTATGTTATAACTCAAAACAATAATATGATCATACAAGGTGAATAAAAAAATGCTGAGTTATGTCCAAGATATTTTATTTAAAAGGGCAAGAGTCTGTGGGTGCATGATTAGAAAAGTATGTCTCTGCAAAATATTTAACAATAAATAGTAAAAATAATACTTTTAAGACCAAACTTATGTCTGAAAATTTCAACTATCAAAAATGATTTGATTTCTGATGATTTCAGGGGTTGGGGCTCATTTCAACTACACAATAAGCTTCTTGAGGGCATAAATATCTTTAAACTTACTATATCACATGGGATTAGTAGAGCACCTTACACAGACCAGAAATTAATAAATATATATTTTTCCTGAAGAAGAGATAAATAATGCATTCTGGACATAAGGATTAAATGCCCTGGCTAAAGAAGAATTTTCATATAAGTTGCATTTGGTAATGCTCATGCTTAAAAGTGTTCTAGTTACATAAATGACCCTTCCACACTTGTATTTTGATATATAACATGTTCAGAGATAAGTGAATAGAAAATAGTGTGCTATAAACTTAACAGAAACCCATGAGGGAGGGGAAGGAAAAAAAAAAGAGGCTAGAGTGGAAGAGAGCCAAAGCATAAGAGACTCTTAAAAACTGAGAACAAACTGAGGGTTGATGGCGGGTGGGAGGGAGGGAAGGGTGGGTGATGGATATTGAGAAGGGCATCTTTTGGGATGAGCACTGGGTGTTGTATGGAAACCAATTTGACAATAAACTTCATATATTGAATAAATAAATAAATAAATAATAAAAAAAGAAAATAGTGTGAGTTAAATTTTTTTAGTGTTTATTTATTTTTGAGATAGAGAGCACCAGCGGGGGAAGGGCAGAGAGAGAGGTGGTCAGAAGATCTGAGTGGGCTTCCTGCTGAAAGCGGTGAGCCTGATGCCAGCTCAAACTCATTAACTGTGGGATCATCACCTTAGGCAAAGTCCGACGCTCAACCAACTGAGACACCCAGGTGCCCCTGTGAATTAACTTTTTTATTCAAATACCCCTGCGTAGGCTTTGAATGAAATAAATATTTCATTTATTATTTATAATAAGGAAGGTATTGGCATGGTATTGTATTAGCATGTTTCTTTTACATTTATTCAATATTTGACACCATTTACCAACAGGAAAAATAACCTCTAAGATGAGGGGCGGGGGGAGAGAAGAGAGGGAGAGAGGGAGAATGACAAGAGAGTCTCTGTTCCACTCAAGTAAGCCAGTTACTAAATTCTCAGTTGGAATTGAAAAAAAGCCTCATGGATCATATCTATTGAAGTAGGAAACTTTAGCAGGGATTATATATTTTTAGAAAGTGATTGCACCACTGTGCTTTCTTTCTCTGGTCTGCCAATTCTCCAGAAACAATGCAGTTCAGTACGTCAAACTGTGGCTACATTGGGACACAGAAGATTTCAAGATTCATTCTTCTTGATGACCTTAATTTACTTGTCAGATAAAAATGCCAAATGACACAGGAATAATTGGAAAATGTGAGTTTGGTAAAACTTGATGGAGAGGCAGAAGCAGAAGCATAGTGCAGCATGATGAAACACTTTTTCTCTCTCTCTCTCTTTTTTAAGATTCTTGTGTGCATTAATAAATGGTCAAGATGCCTTGACAGGTAGGCTTCATGTGACAAATATCAAAGAACAGAGAAAAGTGACTGAGGCATTTAAACACCTGGAACTATTGTTAACATTCTAAATGTCGGGATTTAATTTGTAATTGTCTGTATTTCGTATTGTTACATGCAGTTGAGATAGGTCTTTGATAACATATTTTGTAAGTGAAATACTTACGCCTTTATACATACATATTTCAGTTTTTAAAGATCCAGTGTACAATAGAATTTCCTTAAAAATTTCAAAAATTCCCTGGAACCAATGATGTTCAATTTCAAAAGACTATTCAACATGTACCATATGTTATTAATAGCATTTGCATATTGATAATCATACTTATGCACTTGAGGTTATAACTTCTCTGTATAACAGTGTAGCTTGAGGTAAGTAGCTTTGCCAGTAAATGTATAGCCATTAGAGATCACATATTTCATAAGGCTAAACTCAAAGGTTTATTTAGGATCTAGTTTTCATAGGGGAACCTGGGTGGCTCAGTCGATTAAGCATCCAACTCTTGATCTCAGCTTGGGTTATGATCTCATGGTTCAGGGGATTGAGCCTCGTGTTGGGCTCCATGCTGATGATGCAGAACCTGCTTGATTTTTTTTCTCTTTCCCTCTCTCCCCCTTCCCTGCTCTCTCTCTCTTTCAAAATAAAGAAATAAACTTATAAAAAAAGAATATTTTTCATAGAAAATATATAAAAAAAAATCCCGATAAAAAGCATACATTTATTATTTAGAAAAAGTTCTAGAAAATTTCTTGAGTGAATTCTCATTTATCAACTCATTATTCATTCAAAAACAACAAAAAATACTAATCATTTAGAATGTGCCATGGGCCGCCTGGGTGGCTTAGTCGGTTAAGCGACCCACTTCGGTTCAGGTCATGATCTCACAGTTTCGTGAGTTTGAGCCCCGCATCCGGCTCTGTGCTGAGAGCTCAGAGCTTGGAGCCTGCTTCAGATTCTGTGTCTTCCTCTCTCTGCCTCTCCCCCATTTGTGCTCTATCTCTCTCTCTTAAAAATAAACAAACATTAAAAAAATATTTAGAATGTGCCAAACATGGTGATGTAGGGATTGGGGAGACAAAGAAGACTTAAGCCTGGTTTCCAATCCTCAGAGTAGTTTCTCTTTAGTGAGGGTGATAGATAACTGTAATATAGTGAAACTGTTGCTAAAATGGAAGTACGAGTGAGGGTCATGAGGGAAGAGTAGGAGAGTGATAATCTCGACAGGAAGAAGTGAAGGAAGGTTTATAAAGGAGGTGATTCTTAAGCTAAATCTGAAAGGGTTAGAAGAAATTGGCAAGTAACCAAAGTGACAAGTAGATACCGGGACATTCTAGTGTGAAGAAATGACATTACATGTATGGAGACATGAAACCACAGCATCTTCCAGAGATTTTACATGTACTTTGAAGCAGAATAGAACCAAGAGGATATAGAATAGGAAGGTAGAGAGAATGGATCGTGAAAATATAGTGACCTCATTCAGTGTGCTTAGTTCTTTCTCATGAGTAGAATAGAAGGAGATGTGAGTTTACTCAAAATTGCAATTTTTACTGGGGATATAAACTCTTGCAAATATATGGGAAGAAACTATCAGACAATAAAATGAGGACATGTTTGGAGCCTGGATTTGGCCTGAATCTCACACTATACCTTGACTTTCTTTACTTAAAGTAATAAAGTCTCACTTTTCACTAAACCAGTTGGGATTTCATCATTTAAAGTTGAGAGTCCTACTTACTAAAATGAAACAAAGAGGAGAGAGTTTGTCTGTGTTTGTCTATATGCATATCCTATAACGAGGGAAAGAGAGGATAAGTGGATCTTTATATTTCCAAATTAACTACTAAAAACCTCTCAATGCTTATTATGTTGCTTAAGTTAGATGCTTTTAATCTCCATTTACTATTTACATTTTTTTTTCTATGTTGAACAGACTTCTGAGTCTGTTTGCCCCCATAACTGGATGAATGAAATTGAAAAGATAAAGCAAAATGAGGCGGGGGGGGGAGGGTTCTGTTTATAAAACAGCCATTTTTATAAAAAGAAAACCAAATGCTCTGCTTGAAGAGAGCCCATTTTCTTTTTCTTTAATTGATTGATTGGTTCAGGGTGAAATCAGTCCTGTCTATCTTACACTTAATGGATCTCATGTATTGATTTAATAAAAACTGCATAGATGTAAAAACAAACAGACCAAAAATAAAAACAAATGAACAGACATTTCTTGCAACTTTAGTGAGACAGCATGTTAAAATCAGATTATGGAGGAATCTGCCCATTTTAAGCCATCTAATTATGAACCCATTGCCACCAAATCTGGAGCTAAACAAATTCCTGTGAAGATCTTTACTTAACCTTCACAGTTAATGTTAAAGCACATTTAGGGTACAGTTGTCTCTTACATGGCTTTAGTAGAAATCTTTACAGAAGCATAGAAACCAACAATGTTGGGGGTGGAGGGCAATTTGTCTTAGCTTTATGGACTCAAACACAGTGCCCCAAATAATTTAGATCACAGGCAACCAACAGGGACCTGCTATTCCTATGCCAAAACTCATTTGATTATCCCCTGAAAGCAAGTTCTCAAGGAAGCTGTTGCATCATTGCTTGAAACCTTTTGAAGCCTCTGCTCTAACAACCAAACTACCTCAGCTTCTAACTGATCACTGCAATCACTTCTGGAGAGATTCAAAGAGAGCCTACTCTACTTTATTATTATTATTTTTTTAATTTTTTAAATGTTTATTTACTGTTCAGATACAGAGAGAGAAAGAGAGAGAGAGAGAGAGAGAGAGAGAGAGAGAGAGAGAGAGAGCACGAGCAGGGGAGGAGCAGAGAGGGAGGGAGACACAGAATCCGAAGCAGGCTCCAGGCTCTGAGCTGTCAGCACAGAACCTGATGTGGGGCTCGAACCCACAAACCACAAGATCATGACCTAAGCCAAAGTCAGATGCTTAACCGACTGACCCACCCAGGTGTCCCAAGCTTACTCTATTTTAAAAAGAGCCAAACTTGTTGTTCCACAAAACGATAGATCAATCAATTTTCTTAGTGTCCCTTTTATTATTTATGTTATGATTTCCCTTAAATTATGTGTTAGATCTCCCAGTTAAATTTTGCATAATATTTTGTTTTATGCACAGAATTACACCATAACTTATTAATATTATATTTTCAAGAAAATAAGATTGTTTGCTTTGCCTGTAGATTTTTCACTAAATTTTGGCTTTATTGCTCAGGGAATCAACTTAACTCAAAACTGAAACTTAGTATTATTATTCTGAAAATGTGGAGTAAATACCTCTTTAAAAATGAACTAAAGGGGAAAAAAATCCTGACATACTCTTTCACAAGTTCATGTAATATAAAAAAAGTGTCATGTTTTATTTATTCATCTTTTACACTAATATCTGCATATGATATTGATTATAGACAAACTGGCATGTGCTATCTTGTTAGACAGAAATATGTGCCTCTTTCTATATGCTGATAATATGGATTTAATTTTTAATAACTAGAATTGATTTCTGGATACAAATAATTCTACTATCCTACCGCTGCTAGAAGGGATTGAACATCATCAACTTTATCAAAATTAAAATCATTTTCTTTGGCACACAAAAGGCAATTGATAAAAACTCTACAAAAGAAGACAACCTAGTCCATTTTTTACAAGTATACTTTTTCCATAACTTATCCTAGAAAGCTTGCTGCAAAAATATGTGGTTCAATATAACTTTTTCCATGGGAGCATTGCTCCTCGGGTTTCTTTTTGATGACTTTGAACACCTGCTTTGAAAATTTTCCAGGCCAGAATCATCTTTTTTCACAGTATCCAGTGGTGTGGAACTGTGGGCTTTCAATCTAGAGTATGCCTAATTGTTGGAGCAGATTCAACTCTGCTTCCTAAGGACAATCTTTGCTTCGCCTCCAGCTCATTTCAGTGCAAATGTAAGGATGGGAAAAAATATTGGTTGGTTGTCTCAGCTTTAATAGTGGAATTATTTCTGTACTTCTTCACCTTATTTTTTTATGTTTATTTATTTATTTTGAAAGAAGAAAGCAGGAGAGGGGCAGAGAGACAGGGAGACAGAGAATCCCAAGCAGGCTCTGCATGCTGTCAGTGCAGAGCCCTGTGTGGGGCTTGAACCCACAAACCATGAGATCATGACCTGAGCTGAAATCAAGAGTCAACCACTTAACCAACTGAGCCACTCTTCACCTTATTTTTGAAGCATTTGTACCATCTATCAGTGTGAAAATAGAGAAAACACATTCTAAGCTCTCATTAAAGACTTAGCTCAAAATTTTTAGTAAGTAATCTTAGTAAGAATACTAAGATACTAAGTATCTTAGTGGGATACTGAACAGGTATCTATTAAGCTCTATCTCTGAAAACTGCCTCTCTCTCTGGTCCCTACCTGCATGAATTGGATTAGGAATGGAGACCTGACTCATATTGGGCCAAACCATGATATTTCTTCCAGGAATTTGGAATTAGGATTCATAGTCATTCTGGTGGTCTTGGTGCATGGTTGAAATGATGGGGAAATATGAATCTACAAGCCGTGAGGCAGATAGATTTATTTTCCTAAATGAACATATGCATAGGTAAATCTGATCCTAGGCGAGAGAAACAGAAGCGAGTGGCTGTGTAGACCAAGAAAGAGATTGGTTATCTTTCATTTCAAGACCTTTCTGGTTTCTTGTTTCAGTTCTTTTTGAAGCTTAGCCTCATTTACGCCCCCATATTTCCACTGTGGCCCTGTCTGGGACATTCTTAGATCTCTTTTCACTTAACCTAGCTCATGGTATATTTGATATCTCCAGTCGAAGGGCTTTGGGGTATTCTAATTTTTAGTATCTGACCAAAGAACACATATTTAGAAAATAAATTTAAAGGGTGATTCTCTTTCATTCACTTCCCAGCTATACTAGCTCTTTTGAAGTCTGTATGCATGGAATTGTACTAAGTAACCTTTCTTCCTCATCTCATTCCCAGCATGGAAATCATCTTCAATCAGTGAAACTTTACCTTGGGTCTGCTTCTATCAAAGGTTGTAGTCATAAAACACCACATTAAAAAAGCACACTTTTGCATTTGTTGAAAAAACTCTGCTTGAGGCCATTATCCTCAGATTCTTCATCTATCTTTCTTAGAGCATTTGTGTTTCATATCATAAGAGCTTGAGGACTTCTCTGTTCTCTGGCTGCATCCAGAAATGTCAGAGGCAGAGATGGTGTGCATGTGGTTCACCACTAGTGATGATCACCTCTTGTTTTTATGGATCAAATTTTCTACTTTTAGCTCTAATTCTGGTGCTTTAAATATTTTTAAATGCTTTAATATTTTGTATATGTGTTTTAGACTGCCTCAACTGTTTTTAGGGAGAAGGGAAATGCAAATATAAGTCAATATTCCTCTATTAGGTTAGTCAGACTTTCTGAGAAGGCAACCCTATAAAAATTAAGTGCAATTTAGATAAGTTAGCATATATATGGGAAAAGTCATCCTACTTACTGCTTAGAGCATTCAGCTTTCTTCCTAGAACAGGAAATTTGACTATACTTGTAATTCTGTCTCATCTCTAGTAAGAGGTATTAATGACTTAGATTAGTTATATGTATGTTTGAACATGTTCTGTTAAACAAAATTCTTGATTAAATAATTTTAGACGATTAACAGAAAGTGTAATAGAGGTCATTTCTATCTCCTTTTAAAACACATGAGAAGAATTTCTGAATTCCACATACTTATTAGCTTGACTAATTCATGTATTGCATTCCTTTTTTGGTATGCATGTGTATGGGGGGTAATGGAGGTGCATATACCTAGCTTTAAGTTTTCTATGCTGCTTCTCTTCTGAATGTTAACAGAAAGTATTTTTCTAATTGTTTTTATTTTCTAAACTGAGCTTTTCTCAATTCTTCACCTGTTCTGATGCCCCAGTTTCCACAGTTTAAGCTATTGGAAGTCTAAGCTAAGGGTGCTTATAAGACTGCTTCAACTATCTTCCCAGTCATGGACCAGGTTGGGGTGCCCCATCTCTCCTTTGGTATGTAAGTCCTTGTGCCTTAGAGGCTTCTACAGGTCACTGATCAATGAAAAGTAGAATTACCCCATCAATCTCTTATTTACTCATTTTTCACCTTCCTTTCCAGTAAGGTATTTCTCCCTCCATCTTAAGCAGTAAGAGAACTGAGAAAAACAATGACAGAGATATAGCCTCATGTGCAGAAGTTTGGTTTCTTTTTTTTTTAATGAAAACTCATTAAATTTATCTTTCCTGCTTCTATTAATAATCTCAAGGATAATGGTAGAGAATTATCGTGAATGGTATACTTTTCAAACCTTAAAAATATTGCTGACATCAAGCAGACAGCAACTGTAAAAGCACATAACTTAAAAAAGAATCTCCATGGGTATTAACTGGGTATCTTTTGTTTAACTCAATTTGAAATCTATCATCCCAGTGGGCATTTAAATGGGATGAGAGGGAGAAAATGACATAAAGCTAGCTAATTTTAAAATGGTGCAGCTCCCACGATGGATAAATACAAACACTGAGAAATGATTTAGCAAGATCCAAACGCATTTTGAGCTGCAGTACAGAACATCACTGAAAAAATAATGGGCTAAAGGCAATTAGATAAGCCCAAATCTCCTTGTTCTCCCTTGTTTGTCTGCTGAGCAACTTGGATTAATTTGGGAAACAATGAGGGGTGCCTGGGTGGCTCAGTCGGTTAAGCGTCCAACTCTTGATTTCAGGTCAGGTCATGATCTCACAGTTTGTGGGATCGAGCCCCGCATTGGGCTCTGCACTGATAGTGTGGAGCCAGCTTGGGATCCTCTGTCTCTTTCTCTCTGCCCCTCCCCTGCTCAGTGTCTCTGTCTCTCTCTTTCCCTCTCTCTCTCTCTCTCTCTCTCTCTCAAAAGTAAATAAATACTTTTTTTTTAAAAATTGGGAAAGAATGGAACAGTCTTATTTCTAGTCATCATGCAAGGTAAAAATTTGTCTTTATAAAAGCTCAAATATTCTTAAACCTGTACCTGTTCCATAATTTGAAAAAGTAAAATCCTTCCTCAAACAAGATATTCTGAGTTTATTTTTATAGAAGATACAGTATAACTAATACATATTCTAAGCCAAAATATAATTTTCAATATATAGCTAAATTTTACTTTGGATTGCTTATTCTTATGCAAGGAAATAAGTCAGATAGTTACTTATTTAATTAAAAATATATTGTGGGATAGGTGGCTATCAGTCATTTTTACTTGAAAAGTGATGAAGATTCCACAGATAGTACCCTAAGAAAGTTTTCTTTCCAGACTTATAGTTTTTTCCTTCTTCCTTACGGAAATGAGTAGTAGCTGATTCACAGCACAGGCTCATTCAAAAAATCATATTGTACTAAATACACGATTGGGTCTCCCTCAGAAGGAGTCATTATTATAACAAACACTTCCAGAGTGTTTACATTTGCTATCTGCAGTTCTAAATACATCACATGTATTGCACCTATTTAATCTTCACAAAATCATTTAAGATAGTTCTATTATTATCACTACCTTATAGATGGAGAAACTGAGGCACATAAGGTTTATTAACTGGCCATTGTTACACAGACAGAAGTGGCAAAACCAAAATATAAGTACAGATAGCCTCGTTCCAGAGTTGCAGTTTCTAACCATTATGCTATATTGTCTATTAGTGCTGAAATCTTTTATGATTTAAGTATTTAAAAGAAAAGTGGCCCATCCTATAAATAATCTGATTACTGCAGAAGCAGAGGCACCACAGTTCTGGGTCCACAAGGTGATGTTGCTGGAATAGGACTGATGGGGATTCCCTGACTTGCCTACTGTGTGGGTCAAAATCTGATTATCTCAGAAGTTCACATGTGGAGCTTCCTTGTCCAACCCTCCAATGCTTAGGCCCTGGGAGGTCAAGTCACTGGGGGAATTCCAGACTTCCTTATATGTCACCTATAAAAATTAAACAAAAACTAACACCAAGACTAGCCAGCTGTCTCCAGGGTAAGCTAATGGGCATGAAAAACAAAGGTCAAAGGAAAGAATCAGAAAATGACTTGATTCCTAGAGTGTCCAGATGCAAGAAGGTAAGCAAGAATATTGTTTAATTTTTAAAATACAATTTTGAAACTGCTAGAATGGAATTTTAGGGCTGAAAATCATTACCAATAATGTCAGTATTAATAGTCAACATTTCCTGAGCCCTAACCACATGGGTATCAGATATTCTGCTAAGTACTTTACATGCACTGAACCACTGCATACTCACAAGAACACTAGAAAGTAGATGGTATTCTTATCCCTATTTTTCCTTATGTGGAAATTGAGGCATAGAGTGGTTAGCTGACTTATACAAATTATGATATATAGCAAGTAGTAGAGTCAAAATTTAAATCCAGGGTTCAGTCCAAAGCTTGAACTTTTAACTAAAATTCACTAGTTTTCTGTAGCTGTCTATTTATCTGTGAAGCATCTGCCAAATGAATTGCATGAATCAGTTGCTGTATGAAAAATTTCCTTGTTCTTGCTGCTTATTTATATCCTTCCTTTTCTTCAAGGCCCAGGTTAAGGCCCTCCTCCACGAAGTGTTTGCCAGATGCCTAGCTCACAGCAGTAATTCAAATTACAGTGATAGTTAACATTTAATGATCACATTAGGAGAAAGGCACACCCCATCCTCCTTCTCAGCTTTGCTCTTCTCCAGAGCATCTCGCATCACCTGTCTTAGGGTTTCCTGGGGCACAGATTCTTCAGGCAGCTTTGCATGCAGCAGGTTTATTGAGGAGTGACTTCAGCAGGGACAGGTTGAGAGGATAGGAGAGCAGAAATGGGGAAATGGAGCAGTCGAACTATGATATGAGCTACAAACACCTCTGCAGATCTCAGGAAGCTCTCAGCCGAGATGACCCTTCACAGTTGTCCTGAATTAAGCAATGGGATAAATCTTTGACTGGCACAATGACACAGTCTTGGATTCTGTCCAGGCCTGGGGAGAGGGCAGGACTCTGGGGAATGCAGCTTCTTTTGGACAGAGGCAATGTCTGGAAAAGAATTCAGCTATGATCCTGGCTAAGAGAATGAGTAAGTGCCAAAGTCCTAAAGGGGAGGTATAGGCAACATACCATAGCTCTGAATCACTTAGCACCCTAACTATTTTACTAATTGTTTGCTTATTGTCTCTCTCCTTTCTGGGACATAACCTCTAGGACGGGATGCTAAGGATCTTTGTCTACGTCTGCTATATCCACAGCATGTAGACCAGCAGTTTGTACAGCGTACAGAGTGTGTTTTCACAAATATTTGTTGAATAAATCTGTGTACAAACAAATAAGTAAATTTCTAGTTTTTTGATGAGGAAACCGAAGCTTAAATAGGGAGTGGCAGAGGTTGGTCTGGCCCAAATCCTTAACCACTTCACTCAGAAGGTCCTTATTTTTAAAGCAAGGGTAGATAATTTAACACATCCCCTTTATTTTATTGATGGCAAATTCATGTCTAGGGTGGAGAATCATCATGAGCCAAGATACCAGCTCCTACCTTGCCTAACTGAATGTATCATTTGGCCTTTATTAGAACATACACCCAAGTAATCTAGCCTGAGACAGGTCCGTGACAACCTTGTGTGGCATATTAGTCTTGGTTTCCAACTTTGCTTTGCTAACATATCACTTTTACCTCTCTGATATCTAGATCCATGAAGTTATCCATGCAGATAATTCCTGGAACATCTGCAACTGACCAACTTTCACTGAAAGTTTGGCATGGGATGGCTCAGCTCCAGTTTTCTCAGGAGGCTCTGATGAGCAGGTCATAATTCACTGTGTCCTGAAAGTCCAGAGACCAAATATGAACTGTCAAGGAGAAATATGCAGGCTTACATGCTGGCAGAGAGCAAGCATGTGTTAGAATTTAAATTGATAATTCCCGAGGTTCTAGTACCTTCGGTAGGTGAATTCTAAGGCTAAAAGAGTCTCTAGGGAATTTGGAAGTTATGACAGCTATAGGAGTGACAATGAAAAAGATATTTGGAAGGTTTTATTTTTAGTGTGGATAAAATGAAGGTGAGAAAATTAGACGTGTTAGCAATGGCACCAGAGGATTCAGTTATGAGAAGCTCATTCTGATTGGCTTGCCTGTCTCCAAACTACAGATAACTAGAAGAAAAATAAAAACTCAGGAAGGTTTTAGCCTCTGTAGCAAGATAGGAGACAGCATTGTACAGTCCTACCTATGACTCCAGCCACATGTCTTGTATTTCCTATACCAACATCGTCACCCCCCAACATTCCTCACCTCTACCTTTGTACTCTCTGTTTAAGCTGCTGGTTGTCTAACTACAGTGTGCATCAGAATCACTTGGAGGGCTTTTTAAAACAGAATTCTGGGTTCACTGCCAGAGTTTCTGATTCAGCAGGTATATGGTGGAGTCTGAAAATTTGCATTTCCAACATTTTCTCAGGTGTTGCTGCTGATTCCAGTGCAGGGCCTACATTTTGAAAACCATGGTTCTAGCCACACTAAAATTCTTTCAGTTACTAGAAGGCTGCACGCTCACTTTCATCTGTACACCTGCACACATGAGAGAACAGAAGCTCCCCGATCCTTTTATCCCACCTCCTGCCTCACCCTCCACCCCCCTCATTATCATAGCCAAGTTTTATTTAACTTTAAAGTTTCCTTTAACACATCACTTCTTTGTGGAAGTTTTCCTTGACGAACGTTTGCTTGGGTTCTTCTCTTTGTGCTCCCCCAAACGTCACACACAACCTTGTATTGTAATCTTGTTTAATTTTCTGAACATCTCACAAGCTTCTGTGAAAGGAGAGAACAAGTCTATTCTTTTCATCTTTGAATCTGCAGCGCCGACTTCTATATCTGGCTGGTGCATTAATACTTTTAGACCAAATGGAGGAGTGAACGAATAAATCGAACAATTAAACATTCTGCTTGCTTTTGCTTTTGCTGCTGCCTTTCAAATGCCCTTCACTTTCTCTCTCATTATGTCAAATTTAGAAACAAACTTTGTATCAAATTTAGAAATAAACTCTTTTGCTTCCAAGTGTAACAACTTAAGCAAGTATATTGAAGTCACTGTCAATTTCATTCCTTCATCTCAGAATGAGAATAGGTAGAGTGCATGAATGCAGAATATATGTATTACACATATGTAAGGATGGATATATAGGTATAAATATGTATGCTAAATTTAGTAAGTAGTATTTCAGTGTTTACAGAAATGCTGAAAATGATTGTTAAAAAAACACATTTGGTCTGCTTTCGGGTTTTGTATCTAGCAAATACAAGATAACTATTTATTTTAAAAATAGCTATAGTGCAAGAGCATTTTTTAAAGGGTGCTCAGTTTTCAAAAAGCATAAGAGAATATGAAATTCAGTTTGCTGTGAATCAGCTATTTTATATCTGGTGGTAAAGTTGCCATATTCTGCTACTTTGCCTATCTTTACAGTGCGATAATATGCTCACACATGTCATGCTTGCGTTTGTGCACACACAGCTAAATCTTTTAAAGGGATCCTGCTGTTTTGCCAAGAATTCTTGTTATTTGACTTAAATTCACTGAACTACTGTTTCCCTTGAAAACATAAAGTGTAATGCAAATACTCTAGCTGTTTCTTAATTTTTCAAATAACGTTTGGTAGAGCTGGCTGGGTTTATTTTATAAACATCTGTCCACTCAGTATTGTGACTTCAGAGTGAGGTACAGTGAAAACAGATGTCTTGCACTGAGTGAATACAAATTTAAAAGATGTTACATTAGATAATTTAAACTTATTTTTCTTGCATACTGGTACTGTACAAATAGAAAAATTCAAGCTCTGTCTTTATGATTTGACGTAGGCAGATAATATTTAGTATTTACGTATTTTACATACAATACTTTTCATTCACCTTGGACATTTTGACAATCCTTTTGTTCAACTCTCACGTGTTTTCAGCTCTAAAAATGATGGATTACCATATGGATAGAATTCCACTGGGAAATAGGAAAGAAAACCATAAAAGGAACCAAGCCCTGTGCTGTGTCATCCTTATGGTCTGGGATTTCCTAAAGGACAATTTCATCGCAGCATCAGGCATTTCTGCCCTCTCCCTGTAAGAACCACAGCTATGTATCACCACTAGACATCATTCCACGGCTAGCTAGATCCCACCTCTTGCTTTAGAATACCATTCCAGAAGAAGCTACTGAATAACACAATATTCCTTAGTCGTCTTGACAGAGTACATGATCAAGCAATAGAGGGGATAAGAGGTCAACCATAATTAAGAACCACACCACCAGTTCCAGATAGGCAATCTACAGTTTTCTTACTGTGCCCTTAATGCTTTCCTAACCACTAGAATATGATATTTTAAAAAGCCACTTTAAGATACAAATCAATAAGCTGATTTGTGTAGTCTGAAGAATGGCTGTAAATCTCCATGTATTATATAGGGAATATATTTTTCACTGAATTTGAAGCAATTTGAAATGTCTAAGGAACATTTTTTCTCTCTAGAAGAATTCAAGGTTGTAAAGTCAAATAACTTGGCAGAAAAATTCAAGCAATTTATATGATAGCTGATAGAAAAAAATCCATCTCTTCTCAAATCAAGTCAAATTAAAATTAGACTTTGAGAATGACATAAATAGGAAACTCTGTTAGAAGAGTCTTTAGTGCGGCTTAGTGGTGAGCTTCCTGAAGACAGAGAACATGCATATTTATGTTTCTTCCTCAGCCTTATTGAGGTATAACTGACAAATAAAAATTATATATATTTATGGTGTACAATGTGATGTTTGGATATAAGTACATATTATGAAATGACCATCACAATCAAGCTAATTAATATATCCAACACCACACAGTTGGTGTATGTGTGTGTGTGTGTGTGTGTGTGTGTGTGTGTGTGGTGAGAACATTTAAGATCTACTGTCTTGGCAAATTTCAAATACACAATACACTACTATTATCTATAGTCACCTTGCTATATATTAGATCTCCAGAACTTATTCATCTTGCATAACTAAACCCCAACATAGTTATTTTTTTAAGTTTTTTTATTTATTTTGAGAGGGAGAGAGGGAAAGCACAAGTGGGGGAGGAACAGAGAGAGGGAGAGGAAGAGAATCCCAAGCAGGCTCTGCACCATCAGCGCAAAGCCCAACATGGGGCTCAAACTCATGAACCAAGAGATCATGACCTGAGTTGAAATCAAGAGTTGGTCGGTTAACCTATTGAGCCACCCACGCACTCCAGCACACTGTTATTAATATATATGCACAAAAACACAAATAAGATACTGAAAGTATATAGATGAAATAATAAAATACATGCAATTTGTTTGAAGTAACAGATGCATATTAATTGAATATTTGCCAGATAACATCAACTTACTTGATATTCACTAAAAGCCTTCAACGTGTCAGCAAGGCAATTATAAGAGGCACAAAAATGAGTAAGAGATGGTTCTTGATCTCAAACAAAACAAAAGAACCCAAAAAACTTCCAAAGGATAATGGCTTACGTCTCAAAGAAATCATTTTTGTATATGTTGCTTTAGGTCATTGGCTTAAAGTAAATCTATATTCTGTTTTAAGAAATAGAACCACTGCTATTTGCTAGTGCCCTTTTCAATATCAGACAATTTGTAACCCTGCATGTTACTATACACATTTTATAACTTCTAAGTAGCTGTTAATAGTTAATGATTTTTTCCAGCCCACTTAGCAAAGCTATGATCTTTAATATTTTTCATATTGGAACGGCTCAACCTGTCTTACGGTACATAAGCCTGGTTCCCATCACTTAAGGTCATTATTTGGTCCAGGAGAAACTGAAGCAAAATACCTTTTTAATCAGTGGAGTCCTGTGAAAAAGAGACTTCCGTTTTCTATGCAAGTAGTTCCCCTTCATCCAGTCCCTGCTCATGTAAGGTAATCAGACTAAGTGCGTTATGTTTCCCTTAGAGTGTTATACTTGGTTTACCATGTGTGCATTCATCTAGAAATCTGTATTAACACATGCATAACTCTCTGAATTTGATGTATGGTGTTTTATATAGACTTCTGAAAGTCTATGTTTATATTCAAATACTCTATTTTAGGAAAGAATATATAATTGGTTAAGGGAAGGTGAAGAATTGGAGGCAAAAATAAAAAATAATCATGTAGAAAGTCAGAAGAAATGACCAAGCTGAATAAGAAAAGTAAGAACACTGAATGGGTAGAAATGGAACTCAGTTCCAGTTCTCAGAATTAGTATAAAAAATACTATACCCATAATATGCTATAGCCATAATATGTGCCCATTCTAACACTTAGTAGCTGTAGGAATGAGGTAAGTTACTGAGCTTGTGTGTGCTTCAGTTTCCTGATCCATAAAATGGACATGATAATAGTATCCATTTCAAAGGTTAGAAGACACAAAGAACAGAATAGTGCTTGGAACATTGGAACTCAATAAATATTATCTGATAGAATCTCAGTGTTAGAAGTTATGTTAAACTTAATATCACAACCTCCCAAACAAAGGAAGGATTCCCTTTATAATATGTTGAATAAGTACCCAGCTAGTTGCAGCACAAATTCTTATCATGAAGAGCATTTATTAATTCAAAAGGTAAGCCAATTTGTATTTGGACAACCTAACTTCTAGAAAATTCTTTCCTACTGGTGTTTGCATTTAGATAGCTATGGTTGCCAACATTGAAAGTGTGTTATTGACTAAAGATTATTTCAAATTAAAATCTTACATACTAGAATTTGTCCTCCTCTGGGTAGACTCATAAATATGAGATCTGGCTCCTGCTTGATTAATTAACTTTTTTATTACTCCACCAGGGTCAGCTGGTCCTCTTTCTGCTTCATGCTTCACCATTAATAACCATCCCCAAATTTCTGGCTGCTGTTAATAATGATGTAGCTAATTTCATCCTAAGTAATTGAAGCAGTGCAGATTGTGATTCAATCAACAGACTGGATCCCACACAATAGAGATTTTTTAAAAAGGAAGTTTAAAGAAGAAAATACATTATACAAAAATAAAAATATCATTTAACTATACCTACAATGCTTTCAATTTTAGAATTAACAATTAATTGGTAATTAAAGGTCCACACATCATATTTCTACACAACTCAAGCCAGGTATATAACCTGAAGCCCCAAATAAAGCAAGCAATAATGTTTATCTGTGGCCAATAAAAATATTTGATTCTTTCTATTTAGACTAGTAGGCAACATGCTATTCTCCCAATTTTAGCCTTTTAAAATTGCATGTTATTCATTTTTAAATTAAATATGTATTGGAAACTGTAAGCAAGACACTTTATGAGACACAAGGATATGCTGGCTATAGTTCTTGACTCAAAGAGCTAGCAGCTTAGCAAATAATTAGCACTTGCACAATAAAATATTATAGAAAGTCTGAGGAAAGGTGGTTTTTCACTGGACTGATACAGAATATTTCATAAGAGGTACAAGTTGAGCTGGCAATCATTTGTAATGTGACAGGTTTCTGAATTGTCTAGTTGGAAGTCACAGAAGAAGCTTAGAAATTATGAAGATTCGGAAAATTTCATGTATGAAGTATCCACACATTTTCTCAGAGTTTGTTAACTAGAGGGAGACAGGACAGGAATGATGTCAGTCTGCACTAGGACTGGAGGGAAACTTGAATATTTATTGAGAAATTCACCTTTTACATGGTAGAAAATACTCAGTGTTTTGGAATTTTTAAGTGTATAGAACGGAGTATAGAAAAATTAGTCCACTGGAGACATAAAGAACAAAGTAGGGAAGAAAGAATTAGAGACACGATATTGAACCTCAATTTCTAGGATCATTTCCCATTTATAAATTATTAAAATTAACCAAACTGCTTAAACATGAAACCATACTAAAAATAGCTAACTCTTATGGATGTTAAAAATAATTGATTAAATTCATTCATTTGTATCTACGTAACACTTTTTGTATACATGTGTAAGATATGACATAAGATTCTATTTTGAAATACCCACTATGGTTCAGTAATAATTTATTTATTGTTTGGTTAGTTAATGTTGATCATGAAGACTTTTGCATGATCATTTTATGTGCTATAAATCTAGTCTGTTGTTACTACTTTTAGTAAATAATACATTTAAATGTTGACAGATGTGGCTTTTGTGTTACAAAAGTGCTTTCTGTAGCTTACAGGTAAAAACCTAAGTTTATATGTTGTTAAAATTTAAGGTATAACTTATCCTTTCAAGGGAAAAGAATGCTTTGCTTACATGTTGGCAATGTATTAATTCTCCAGGATCTTACTCATTAGGGCAATGGGAGAGGCAAACTGCTAATTATTATGTGTACATTTCCAGCTTTCTTTCAAAAGTTGGCTATAAGCTATGGATTCTGCACTCTTTTGATAGCTTCACAAGTGTATTTCCTATATTTAAGTAAAATGTTCAAGTTGGCTGCAAGATAGCAGTATATATTTTATTTGAGTTTTAAAAGTGTACACAGGAAATTATTCCAAAATACAAAATACATTTTGAATTAAAATTGAATAAATTTGAATAAAAATTGAATTAATACCTTTTTTGAAAGAAGTTTGTAAGGATATGGATATGATTGGTATGTGGATAAATTTTCAATTTTAATTGTTATTTTTTTCTCCATTGAAAAGAAGTACATTTTCTCCAGGAAATAAGGACATAAATTATAATAAATATGAAGTGGTTAAGATTTCTTGTTGTTTTATTCATATATGCCAAAAAGGTCTGTACTTAATATGTTTATATATGTGGTGTGTTTGATACGTGGAGACCTAATATAAATTTCATTTTAATATTAAAAAATGTATTAATTTTTTTAATGTTTATTCATTTTTGAGAGAGAGAGAGAGAGAGAGAAAGAGACAGAGACAGAGCACGAGCAGGGGAGGGACAGAGAGAGAGGGAGACTCAGGATCCAAAGCAGGCTCCAGGCTCCTCCTAGCTATCAGCACAGAGCCTGACGTTGGGCTCAAACTCACAAACTGTGAGATAACGACCTGAGACAAAGTTGGATGCTCAACTGAGGGAGCCATCCAGGCGCTCAGAAAAAAATTCTTGTATTAGCTTCTGACACCTATCTTTCACATAGCTCTCAGAGAAAGATAAATACCACATGATTTCACTCATATATGAAATTTAAGAAACAAAACAGATGAACAAGGGGAAGGGAAGGAAAAATAAGATAAAAACAGAGAGGGAGGCAAACCATAAGAGACTCTTAAATACAGAGAACAAGCTGAGGGCTGCTTGAGGGGTGTTGGGTGGGGAGATGAGCTAAGTGGGTGAGGGGATTAAGGAGGGCACTTGTTGAGATGAGCACTGGGTGTTATATGTAACTGATGAATCACTAAATTCTACTCCTGAAGCCATTATTACACTGTATGTTAACTAACTTGGATTAAATAAATAAATAAATAAATAGAAGATCCACATGGAATGTTTATATATTCTTACTTTCTCACTACTGATTCTATTGTATTGTAATTTATTGGCCTAATAAAAAGGCCACTACACAATAGGCACTCAATAAATGCTGTTGATGGACACAATATGTAGTTGTACACTCTTTTTTTTTTCTTAAGTTTCTTTATTTATTTTGAGAGATGGGCGGGTGGCACAGAGAGGGAAAGAAAGAATCCCAAAGAGAGATTAGCAGACATATGAAATGCCAGCACTAAAACAGAAAAGTATTTTGTGACTGTATAGGAATGATTATCTATCTACCTATTTATTTATATATCTATCAATCATCTATATCTATCCATCTGTCATCTATTTATCTTTCCATATACATGCACATACATGTAATGAAGTTATTTTACAGACCTGGGGCAAAAGGAAACCAAGAGGTCTAAGTCAAGTAAGCTCTTTTTATACTGTTAGAAGTCATAATTAGTAATCTTTACATTTATTTGGTTAGCCAGTTTCCACCACATAATGTAACTCTGGAAAAACATACAACTTTTTGTCTGTAAGAGCAAGAGGGGTCACCGTGATTATTGTTCAGATGCCACTATAATCATAGAACACTGGTGAGTTAAGAATATTATGATTTTGGGGTGCTTGACTGGCTTGGTCGGTTAAGTGGCTGACTCTTGATTTTGGCTCAGGTCATGAATTTAGGATTGTGAGATCAAGCTCCACATTAAGACCCGTGTCAGGCTCTGCACTCTCAGCGGGGAGGCTGCTTGAGATTCTCTCTGTGCCCTTCCCCTTCTCTCTCTCTTTCAAAAAGATAAATAAAACAGTAAAAAAAAAAAGAAATATTATGATTTTGAAAAAAAATTCTTTCATATTTTATATTATTGTCTTATTGGCAAACTTGAACCAAGTAAAACAGATATGGCTAGAGAGAATTAAATTGTAAACTACTTCCCTTTGCTTACTTAAAAAATTTGAACCAGACCATCAAATGAGAGAATCTAATCTCTCTTCCCCAACATACCCCCATCTCTAGGCATGTATTACCAAGTTAGTTGATTAAATAGAATGCACAAGAGAGAACTTAGTTCAGGCACTACTCAGGAAACTAAGGCTATAAAAATTAAAAACTATGAGCTAAGAGAGTATGAAGAAAGACTGATGCTATAGATTGGTATTCATATCCTTATACACCTGAATTTCTGGTAAACCCGCTCATATCCTACTATGACATTATTCACTGAAGTTCTCTTCTGGATATAGACAGCATGCTTTGAAAATGTAATTTAAAACTAACCAGATAAAAAATGACCCTTTAAATGATTTTCCCCTAGGCTGTAAATTGACTTGAGAGCTACACTACGTACCCAAAATCCAGGTTTAGACAAACACATTTTTCAGATTCTTCTCAGACATTTTGTCTCTTCAAGGATCTAATAAAAGTACCTTTCATGTCATTTATGAAATCAGTGATTCATAACAGGTGTTTTGCCTTCTGCAGCTGCCATTGTCAGGTGGCTCTAGGGTTCTAATTCTGCACCTTTGCTCATTTGATTATCAGATTTTGGTAAAGCTACTTATGTCTTTAGAAGGAGAAACAATCTTGTCAGAATTACAAAGATAATTTGTGTGAACTGCTCAGTAGAGAGTCTTGCACATATGACTGGTCATGTTACTCCCTAATTAAAACCCTCGCATGGATTCTCAGTATCACCAGGAAGCTTAATATCGTTCACATGGCCAAAAGAGTACCTTCATACTGGCCCTTGTCTCTGCCCTTACTCCCCTCTCTGTCTTTACTCCCCTTCATTTACCTGGAGGTCTCCTCACTGCAGCCATGCCAAATTATTTACTCTTCTTTAAATTGTCCGTGCTATTTCAGGTCTCAGTGTTTTTGCTATTTCTTTACTACTCCTCTTTTGAGAATGAGCCCCAGCTTCTCACCTTCCACCAGATCCATTCATGACTGATTTATGCTAAATTAGGGCTTCTTCCCTCTGTTCTCAACACCCTTTGCATTGCATATCTTTATGATAGTACATGTCAGTAACCTGGTATTTTTAAATTAAATTTAAATTTTCTTCCCATAAATCTAGAGTATAAATTATGTGAAGGCAAAGGCTGTTGGTCTTATTAATACTATATATATTTTTTATCCCCAGTGCCTCACACAGAGTATGGCACATATTAATTGTGCTATATGTCTTTGTTGGGTGAAAAAATATTACATTGAGTCATTGGTGAGTATGGGACCTTTTCTGATAAGGAATTTCAAAGTACTTCTCTTCTATATAACATATGAAAGATTTCTAGTCCTGAAGGTACAAGGAGTTGAAATTTAGAGTTAAAGCAAATTAAAATTTTCATATTTAGATCTGAACTTTTAAAAAAATTAGACTAGATTATTTTCTCTAGAAGTACCAGATATACACAAATGACCTATCTAGATTTAGCCCTACAATTTTGTCTGAGAGTATGTTTTTGACGTAATGATATAATACTCAAAGACGTCGTACATTTTGAAAAGTTAGGTAAATTTCCTCATCTGTGAAATAAAGAAATAGAATGGAGATGCAGGGATGTAATACACAAAGTCTGAACAACACAATGACAGGACTCTTCTTGGGACCAAACTTTCCTTGAATTGCATTCTTTGGCTCGCACCTAGGCTAAGTCTTGACGTGTGAACAAGGGAAAAACAGTCAACAGGACATAGCAGGTATGACACTTTGAATATTTTTATATTGTTTTTAATTATGGAGTTATGTTTTGTGATAATTACAGTCTACTCCCAATAATTTCATCTCTAGCTTGAGAAGTCAATAGTGTCTGAAAGATTATAAATGATTATCACTGATATTAACCATCTAGGTTATAAGTGTTCTTTTTATTCATTAGTTTACTTTCTCTCCCTAAGCTGTGTTTCTTCTTAATTATGTTGGTGCCTTGCTACTTTTTAGTGAGGTATAGTTGTAAAAAAGAAGTTCTTATGAACTGATACTATTCATCAATGTAAAAACAACATTCCTTCCATCACAGAATTTGAAATTCAAATAGTTTCATTTTAAAAGAGTGATGATAAATTGAGGAAATTGTGGCCTGTTTAGTGGTCTTACTATTAGCACTTTTTAATAATCCATTTTTTGTACTTTATTTATTTATTTATTATTTTAAAAAATATAATTTATTGTCAAATTAGCTAACATACAATGTGAAAAGTGTGCTCTTGGTTTTTGGGGTAGATTCCCATGGTTCATCACTTACATACAACACCAGTGCTCATCCCAACAAGTGAAATGAAAGAACTTTACAGGATGGTAGACTTGTTCAGAGCACAGGCCTTGGAAGAAAATAGCCCTCATTTTCAAATTTTAACTTAGCTTCTCATTATCTCTCATTAGCTGGACAAATTGCTCTATTTCTCCAGGCTTCTGTTTGTCGTAAGTAAAATCAGGAAAATAATACCTGTCTCATTGGATGTTGAAAAGTTTAAATGAAATAATACATATAAAATACTTTATATAATATCTGGCATTTTTTAGAGGCTCAATAAATGGTAGCTATTATTACTGTTATTTATAAAGAATTTTTATAATAAATTTGCTATTCTTGAATTCTTAAGTAAATATGGGTATTTTAGCAATGATGAGAAAATATTTTTATTATGATTAGATATTTGAACATTTTCCATAGAGGAACATGGCAAAAGCCACCCATATTATCTTTACACAGATAGCAGTAAGATAGGTTTCTAAAAGCAAAAAATGAATTCAATAACAGGGCAGGATTTAGACTGAATAAGACATTCCAAAGCCTATGTTACATGACATTGGAACACCTCACCTTCATCTCTCATTTTGATTTTCAACACTTCAAGGCTATGGAACTAATTTGAGTTTCTAATTAAGCCCATGTGTCTATATTTAAACTTATAATGTACACTTCAGTAGAGTTTTTCTCCTGACCACTGTTTTTATTGATCTAAGATAATAAGCCAAAGCTGCACAATTTTGAACTAACTGCTAAAATCATTTGCTCATGGCTTTATTCTCTTCCAAGTTTTCATTAGTATCATATTATGATGCCAAGACTGGCAAACAATTAGGCTAACACCACCCATTGAGACTCTATGTTACAGCATGAGTGATGAATTCTGCATAAAGAAATGTATCTGGGCTACGTTACAATTGTGGTAGAACAGGGCATTTCATGGAGGAATTTAATGATAGCAACAAAACATTAACTGAAATGACTATATGAGTATTTACAGGAACAGAATCCCATTTGATGAGACTATTCACAATTGGGAACATTAGGTTTTTAACTCAGGTCAGATTGGAATGGTACTAACTTAACATCTTATTTTATATGTTTGTGCAAAACTTACTCTCATCTCCTGTTTCAAATTCAAACTTCTGGCTATAGCCACTGTATCCTGTTGCAGTCCTCACTCGGATATGAAATATGTACTTGGTGGCTGGCTTGAGGCCTGTGATGATGACACTGGGCGCCTTGGACCTCGTGGAGGAATAGGTGAGCTGCTCATGCTCCTGGGGATAGAAAAGAGGAGAAAGGAAATGAAGCAGAGTTTTTCTGCCTTTTCCCAGGGATATTCCCAAATTAAGCTGAGGAAGTATGCTCTGAATATCAAAAATATTGATTAAAAAGAGGTGTAAGCATGGTTTCCCATAAGTTAGCACTTATTTATCACTATGATGCACATGATATGGTCTTGATTTGGAAATTTATTAAGAAGGATGACTATCTTATATAAGCTTGCACTTGGAGGTTTGGTGATTTGGATTTCTGCTCCAACTCTAAGGAATGGTGGTGGCGTGAGAGCACGTTTACACAGAATGGCAGCTGCACCTTGAGCAAAATGGGTACATTCAGATCAGACCACACCAGCAGAGTGCAAGGAGCAAGGGTGGGAGGGTTCAAGTCCCCGCTACTCACTTCTACCCGCAGGTAGTGCCAAAATGCCGGCGCTATCCGTGGGTAGACCTGTGGGTGAAAGGAAAAATAAATTAATTGTTTTTTTTAATTTGAAGTATTTTATCCCGAATCAATTACTTTGTTCCAAAACTCAGCGATGTCCCTGTAGTTAACAACTGAAGTGGAGTCCAGCTTGAAACATAAAACTATAAAAATTTTCCCTTAAGGGAGAACTGACTCCTTCCCCACCTAGATATTGCAGTTTATTTTTTAAAGATGTAAAAACTTGTGACGTAGTTTTAACATAGTCTGCCCAAAAAGGAGCATCAAAAACAGAGAAGGTATGAAAGACTTACCACACCCGTAGAATCAGAGGCAGGGCTGGAGTCTTGGTTCCCAGTCACCTGCAGTTAATTGCCAAACTACCTCCCTTCACTAATGGGAAGGGTTTACCACAGCTGATCGAATGATCTGGTCAGTCAGGGTCTTTTAAGGGGGCTCTCTTGCCCACCAGCTCAGAACAGGATAGTTCATTTTATCCATGCATGTAAGAGACTGTCCACAATATGCTGGCAATGGAGACAAATTAAACTTAATACTATTTTTGTACAGTGTTATTGTTCAGTAATTTTATACTGATATTTTAATAGGTGAAAACACTGTATTTGTGTGAATAACTCTTCTAAATTCATAAGTCAAATTAGGCCACCAGGTCCTTATGTTAATTCTCCACTCTTCTCATAAATCTGAAGATATTCTCAGGGATGGAAGTGACTTTCAAGATCATTAACTGAATCACTCATTTGACGCCTTAATTCTATCTATATTATTCCCATCAAGATTTCATTTAGCCTTTGCCTGATACTCTCTGTTGTTCAGATCTTCCAGACTAACAAATGAAGTTATAAAAATCTACACATGTGTAGATTGGGTCAAACTCCATTTATTTGCTGGTGATGCTTTAAGATTTAGAACTATGGAAATCATTTCACTTCAGCTACTTTTCAGAAAAACATCCTAATCTTAAAGATCATTTTAAAATTTTATGGCCCTATTTGTCAGAACATTACATGCTACATGTTATTCTGAGTCTAGCTGAGGAATTTAATTTGCCATGTATACCCTAAATAGAACCGTTTATTAAACACAAAATAGAAAGAAAAAAATGAGTTAACAATAGCAACATTTTAACTATAAAAGACAAAAAGATAAATTGCAGTTTATATTTACTGCTAAGTAATTTCGAGATTAGGAAGTAAATAAATATCTACCTAGCATAAAATGCAAAGAAATATAGTCTCTAAAATAATTAATGGGAGGAATCATTTAAGGGCTAAAAGAAGGAGCTAAGATCAAGGCCTTTATAATTAGGGAGCTTAGCACTCATATTTTAGAGAAAAAAAACCTGCTCATGTGCCATTCGAAGAAGTGATAATGTTTCTGGTAGAAATCTGCAAAACTTTCTGGATTTTCAATCTCACAGTAGGAGAATATTCCACCTTTCACAGAATTTCCTGCAATGTAAGTGTTATGGTACATTTTGAGTAGTAGTTCACAATATGAAATGATGACTGAGAAAAAAATTGTAAAGCCGTGAAAAAATAAATTTTGTCTCATCCTTGAAGAGAGAAGATACAGATTTCAAAAATCTACTTTTAGACTGGCAGCACACCAATTACACATTATGTCTTTGTTGCTTCATCAAAATGTAGCTAAATAGTAATTTCTTAGTAAAGTTACAGGCAGTAAAGGACACCTTTTGCAAATAGCTTTTAGCATTTCTGCTGTTATATACAAAAGTGTATCTGTAGTTACATCTCTGGAATAAAAATCCCCAGGTAGGAAATGTGTGTACATGGTTCCTCAGCCTAAATGACAGCAGTGTGTTGATGGGCTGCCTTGTCTTAACATCTTGCCACATCTCAGCCTGCCAAAGAGGAGGCCTCAGAAAGCAGCAGTCATGAGAGTTCCTCTTTCCAGGGTACAGCAGCCCTCTCTCCTGGCATTTCCAAGCTCTTGGGAAATCAGGGTAGCACTTATCCATTACAAGCATAGAGCACTAGTGTCCCAGAACTTTGGCTAATTGCCTTTCTGCCAACATGTCAATTCCAATTCTAAGCAGCTGTCACCGGGTAGAGACCATCCTTTGCCACAGAACCATCTAGTCCTCTTTATTCATCCTCACAGGCTGAACTGTGGACATGTTTGAGTAGGATATGTGTGCAAGTTATTCCGGAGTTTGTGCCATGATGGAATTGCTGGTTTTATGACATAGATGTTTTCAATTTGCTAGGTAACCATCCCACTGTTCATAAAACTCTTAAATGTGTTTTTTGTATTTGCTAAATCCATAGTTAAATAGCTTTTGCATTCTTAATGCTATTTATTTTTGTAGTTTCTTTTCTTGATCAAGCTTTCCAGAGGTTTGAACCAACATTTGGCTTTGTTAATCGAATTGCATCTTTGTTTTCTATTACATTTAATATCTGCTTTGACCATAAATGATTTTCTTTCTTCTTTCTTCCTTCTTTGTGTTATGTAGCCTTTTAACTTATTGCATTTCATGCTTAACTCATTAATTGTCAGTATATCTTTTCAAATAGACTATGTAAAACTACAAGTTTTGCTCTAAGTACTGCACTATCTATACTCCATAGTTTTCATATCGTGTATTATCAACCAGTGCTAAATATTTATTAATTTCCAAAGCTAGATGATTTTTAAATTCTTTGTAGTAGATTCAGGATTATCACTTCTACACTTTTATGGTTCATGACAAGTTGTCAGGCAATAAATAAGTGGCATAAAGTGAAGCTCCAAAGGCATAACCCCACTGGTTGCAAAGCACACTGAGCTGTGGATAGGACAGTGGATGCTCATTGCTGAGTGCACTGGCAGTCTTCTGCAGTAGTGTTTGCTGCTGAAAGTAAAACAGCTTGTTGTACTCTTTCTCCTTGGATGAGCATGGATAAGAGCACCAACTGTGAGAAAAACATTTAGTAATGATGTACTTTAATATATTGCTATGTATGTCATTAAAAATAATTAATATAGGGGCGCCTGCTGGCTCAGTCGGTTAAGCCCCACGACGTGGGTCATGATCTCTCGGTTCATGGGTTCAGGCCTCGCGACGGGCTCTGTGGTGACAGCTCAGAGCCTGGAGCCTGCTTCACATTCTGTGTCTCCCTCTCTCTCTCTCTGCCCCTTTCCCGCTCACACTCTGTCTCTGTCTCTCTCAAAAATAAATAAACATTAAATTTTTTTTTAAAAAAATCAGTTTTTGAATGGCCTGTATCAACAAAAGACAACATGTAGAGAATTTTGGGTTGAACTTTTCTTGCCTTGATCTTGGTCTTTGTTCTACTTGGGTTATGTATCTTGGTAAATCACATTGAAGACTTGGATTTACTCATACATTAAATTCATTCATTCCAGAGACACTGAATGCTCACTATACTTAAGGAAGGCTCTGGGGCACTCTAACAGATATAGATTAAATAATCACCAAAGTTCCAAGTAAGCAATTAAGTCCCCTCTCTTCTCCTGTAACTCCTTCTCACCACTCCTTACCTCACTCTTGGTTTACCACTCTCACTAATGGAAGTAGATTCAATGGGCCCACAAAGGGGTCATCATTTAGCTAGTTTTCGTTCTCTTAAAATTTCTGGGTCTAGTGAGACTTCTGTAAGATGTTACTTCTTTGACTTTTTTTTTTAATTTTAAATTAATTGGATTATATATTGATTACAAATTGTTTTAGACTTTTTTCTACATTTAGATCTAAAGATATAGCAGCAATCATAAGAGAACCACATTTATGCAATCCTTTATAATACACAGTCTTTATGTGATATTCTTAATAATCTTGTGAAGCAAGAACTGATAAAATCTTTATTCTCACTTAGCATATGTTGCAATTGGTCAAGATAGAATAAGTAACTTACCAAAGCAAGTCACCTAACTAGTTAGTAGTTTTCATTCAAGTTGTGTTTTTCCACTATATCCAACTAATGCAGATATGTCCAGGGCAAATATGCTTATAGATTAGACTTTGAGTCAAGGTCGCATCTTTACATTTTACATTATTGATTATCGAATCACTAGAAATAACTTTAAATATAACACAGGCTATGAGCCAGATAGTGATGATTTGATGGCATTAGAATATCTTTATACTTTTCCTATATATTATACTTTTCCTATATATTAGCAATGACTACTTAACATTATACTTTAAAATATTCCAGTTACTATAGTAACAGAAACCTTACAATACTTGAGCATATGACAAAAAATTGTGCAAAAAGTATGAATAAATCTATAACATTTTACTGTAGAAACCAAAAGGAAAATCTCTCACTTTTCTTCTCTAATTGCAATGCTAAGATTTTTAGTAGAATATTGCACAGTGGAAGTAAAAGGAGGAACTTTATTTTCCTCTGTTATTTAATGGAATGGCTATTAATGTGCAGCTGTTAAACATAATCACATCTGACTTAGGTTTTTGGTAGATATGCAGTTGAGAGTTTTTCTTTTTTCTTATACTGTGATTATATTTTTATTCTGTTTTTAAAATGTGAAAAGGATACTGAATGTTCTAAAACAGTATGTCTGTATTTGCCTAGTTCATTATTTTTTCACCTTAATGTATATACTTATGAAGAACTACCTTTGCATTCTTAGATAAATTCTACTAATTCTTGTTCACAATATAGTATTATAATTTTTATTGAGATTTTTGGATTCAATTTGATATTTCAACTAGAATTTTTATACCTATGTTTATAGGTGATCTTGGCTTAGAGTTTTCTTATTTTTTTCCATTTTTATTATCAATCTCTGGTTGTGATAATTTGGATTAGATTATTAGAGAATATATGATGAAATGTTCCATTTACTAATATTTTGAAATAATTTATTTAATATGGAATAATCTATTCCTTGAAAACGTAATTGAAATGGACCTTCTGGGAGTAAATATTGACCATCTTTTAAAATTATTTTATCCTATATTTGGATTGGATTGTCTTCTAATTCAATTTTGGTAAGTTAGAGGATATTACCCATTAACATTATATTTTATACATACTGTTATAAATTATATCAATCATGTCCCATCATTAAAAATCTCTTCCATAAGTAACATCTTCCAACTTTGTTTATCAGTCTTTTAAGAACCTGGTTTTGATTTTTTTTAAATCAAAGATATTTTTATTGACTGAATTTCATTAATTGTTTTTTATTTTATACAGTAAAACCTTGGTTTGTGAGGATATGTCATTCTGGAACCATGCTTCTAATCCAAAGCACTTGTATATCAAAGCAAATTTCAAGAACCATTGGCTCAGTTGTGATCATGTGATATTTGGCATTACGTACTACTTGTATTGAAAGACATCGCTCATTTATCAATTTAAAATCTATTAGAAATGTTTGCTCATCTTGCAGAACACTCACAGAACAAGTTACTCACAATCCAAGGTTTAAAGTACTTGTTAGTTCCTTCTTTCTACCTTTTCCCCCCTGCGCTGGTCATCTTACATTGGTTTGGATGTATGCGTATCTCAATGTCTTTCATTTTAATATAATTTATAACTTAATTTTATTACCTTTAAATAGGTGATAGTATAATATTTTAAATTTTAAAGAGGGGCGCCTGGGTGGCTCAGTCAGTTAAGCATCCGACCTCGGCCCAGGTCAGTATCTCATGGCTTGTGAGTTCAAGCCCCGTTTTGGGCTCTGTCCTGACAGTTAGGAGCCTGGAGCCTGCTTTGGATTCTGTGTCTCCTTTTCTCTCTGCCCCTCCCCAACTTGTGCTCTGTCTCTCTATGTCTCTCAAAAGATAAATAAATGTAAAAAAAATTTTTTTAAGAAAATCTTTATAGACATAGTTCCTCAATGACTGAGACAATTTTCAATGTTAAAGATTTTAACTAGTTATTTCAAAGATAAAATTTTTTTTCTTTTCAGATCTAAGTTAACCCCACCTGCTAGGGGAGATGGGCCTGGTGCCCAAAAAGCTGATTGACCCAGAGACATAAGCAGGCTGGAAAGATTATTCTTCTCTCACATTTACTGAAGTACATATGACAGAGTATATAGTTTGGGAAAAGAAGTGGTTAACAAGCTAGTTGGTAGGGTATTCTCAGCTAGTGGGTAGGGTGTTCTAAATTGTTTTGCTTAGGTAAAAACTGTCCACTGCTAAAACAAAATGACAAATTACGCATAAGTAAGAAAAATGTAGAAGTATATATTCTAAGTACACAAATACTTTCTGACTGCACTTTTGGAGAAGTATCATTTAGTATACCATGGCTATAATTTACGACAATCAACACTTGATTATCCCCAGTAATCCAAAATAGGAGGTAACCCCAAATCACTTTGAAATGCATTCATTATTTTTTTCTTATATTCCAATATATATCGTGTTTCACCTAAAATGAAAATTAAATGCATTCCTTGAACATTAAATGTTAAGCAATAGTAGGAGCTGGCACAAATGGACGCCCGATGATAGAAGAATAGTGATCTGGAGTTAAACATTCATAATTGATTTTCAGAAAACAGATCACTTCTATGTAGATAATTAACTGGTGGAAAGAGTGGGTAGATAATACTGTTAGGAGAAATGGCTAAATGATTATAGTGAGATCTTTAGAAAATACTGGTCCTAGGATGATACCAATGGAATCCTACTTGTAGTCTGTCCATCTATGAAAACCAGAAAGTTTATACCATCTCAAAGGGTCAAGCTTGTTGTAAGGATAAAGCAAAATAATGTGTAAAACCCTTTTACAGGCTCCAGCAGATGTGTAATATAGCATAATTTCTTTATTTTAGGAGCCATTATTGGTAGGTGGTACATTTAATTTAGGGCAATGATAGGCTTGTGCCTTAAGGTAATTCTGCAGATGCTGTGAGAAGTTTTTTTTATAAAAATTTGTATGTGTTTTGTTTGCCTTTTAACTTCTATATTCCCACTACTTAATGCATTGTACCTAGAATATTATAGGCTCTCATAATATATTAGCCAAATGATTGAATAAATTAATGAATTAATTGCTCTATAAGTTTAGCTTTTAAGTTCTATATATTGTTATAACAATTTAAAATCAGTTGGCACAAATTAATGACAATTCAAATGAGAGATGAGAAAAATTGTTTTGCTGGCTTATAGTCCTTCCACAATCAAAATGCAATAATATTATGTCAGTATGTCTGGCTTGTTTTTTTATTTGTTTGTTTGTTTGTTTTAGGAACATCCTTGAGAACATCCAAGAATTTCCTTGCCAAAAAAATATTTACAAACCTATATGCTTATAAAAACCAAGATTTGTGTTGAAACATCTGTAAATAAATATCTCTTAATATGTATTCAGTTTTAACTTTCCCATCTGTTTTTGCGTAACCTACCTTCATACAGATGGGATATAGACTGCTCTTCTGTGCTCTATTACTCTATAAATATTTATGATGGTGTTCAAGTAAAATTAAATGTTTAAAGTTTGACAGATGTTCCTAAAGAAAGTGCCTCCCACACAAAATTCCTTAAAGATTTTCTTAAAAGTATATCATAGACAACTTAAATTTGTAATTAATTCTTAATATTTTTTGATAATTTTATAAGAGCTTTTAAAGCAAATGTAAATTTGGTCATAGTAATACACATACAGATAGAAAAAGGATGAAATATGTGTAATAGAGAATAAAACATTAAAAATTTATTAGGGTATTGAAGGTTGATAAAATTATTTTATCTAAGGGGAGGAACTGAGGAGGAAAAAATCATAATCATAAGAATATTTAAGGATTATACTTAGTTTAAACTAAACATTTTCAGAAAAATTTACAAATTCCTACTGGAGTCAGTAGCTTACTAAATCAGCTACATAAAAGCTAGAAAAATAAAACTTTGAGAATAAAATTAGGGTAAGTTAGTAATAAATGCCACCAAGAGGGAATAAAAAGACACTAAATATCTTTGGAAAAATTAATACGCATATGTTG
This sequence comes from Panthera leo, assembly GCF_018350215.1. NCBI lineage: Eukaryota > Metazoa > Chordata > Mammalia > Carnivora > Felidae > Panthera > Panthera leo. The sequence goes on along the minus strand of NC_056687.1, from coordinate 45,286,912 downwards.
ACTGCTTCAAATATAAATGGTATTCCAAATGTCAAACTGAATGTTTTCAAAGTTAAATTATTAGAACAATATGGCTGAATGGAGTGGCATGAAACTAGAAAGGCAACTCATGCATGGTGTTTTGATTAATTCTACCTCACCGGGAAATGTGGATTCTAAAAATAATGAAGCTAGAAATGATCATCTGTTTTTTTAAAAAAGCAAAAATATAAAGCAGCTTTTTCACAATAGTGCTAACTGAAATATATACTAGGTAAGAAAAATGAAGGCTAGCAGGAAACAAATCTTTGAAAATGAGGTAACTAGACAGTAAATGTAGGTGATTGGCCTCCAAAACTATCTCATGGTCACTAGATTTTTCAACAGAATGAAGTAAATATTAAGGAAGTTAAGATGGGTAGGATTTCACTAGAGTGAGAATATGGAAAAAAAAAAAAAAAAACTTGTACAAAAGACTCCACTGAAAAACAGTATCATTTGTGAATGTCAGGTAAAGTGTTACATTTGTCCAAATGGGCCACAAAACATGTGTTAGATGATCTATTTGTGGGGAAAAGAAAGCAGAAAGCCATTTAAATATACAAGGATAGGAATGCCTTAACCTCATTTGAAATAGGAGAGACACTTTCTGCAGATTTATTTTGCATTTTTATCTTTTCCATTTGTCACTAAGATGGAACTTTAACTTTTTTTTTTTTATATTTGTTCATGGATCTTAATTGTGATCTGATGACAGGTATATTTGTTATGCTCAAAATTAAAACAAAGATGTCTGTTAAGATTGATCTACAAAGCTACAAAGCATAATTTAAATCTCAAGGTACATAGTCCCACCTCCCCAAAATATTTTAAAGTTTCTTTATAAGTGATATCATCTTGACTTGAAAAGTATCACATTATGCTCTAAATAACTCAGTATTCTCAGTTAATCATCTAACACAGTCATTGATTTTGAATTTTCTCAGAGGACTGGCAATATTAAAATGTGCATCAAATGAATGCCTCAGATTTATAATAAAACGTAGGTTTACCTAGATACCGTGACTGGAAACTAAGTAATATTTCATCACTGGGAGAAAATAAGTTAGCGTAATAGTAATAAACAGATTGTTGTAATTGACAGCTTCCTGCAGAACATAGGAACATTCACACACACTGTTCTAGTTTCACTGTGGTTGTTTGAAACCAAAGGAACTTGTAAATATGTCAGTGACTACAGACAGTGTTAAATAAATGTAGAGGAATTCAAGGCAAAGCAAACTCATTTCCCGGTAATATTATTTTAATCCATATCATTATCAAACAGAGGATATATATTATTTATTTATTCATACACATAAACTAGTTTTGAAATCAAGTTAGAATGAGAGAAACTAACGATGATAAAGAAGTAAATTAAGTTTAGGGTAAAAGGAAAAATAATCCCACCACAGTAAAGCAGTCACTGTTCTTTGGCCACAGATGTTGCCCATTTCAAACCTTCATGCAATTTGTACTTGGGAGGGCTGCTAGCGACAGATGCTTTTTTCCTGGACAAGCAGAAATCTCCTTATTTCCAAGTTAGGATACGTTGATCTGTATAGCTATTTCATGATAATGAATACACTGGCACAACACAATGCATAGTCCAGATTCTAAGATCTGGGGAAACTTCTTTGTGGAAGTTTGCTTTCTCTTCTCCTTAACTTTTATGAATGAACTATTTTTTTGTTTGTTTTTGCTCTGCAACATTTTCACATAATTATTTAAATAGACTTCGAATTTTCATAATTTCATACATATTCAAAATTAATAAATTTGCTCTGGCCCAGTACTGAAAAAAATTTATTTTTAAATTAGTACAAATTAGGGTGGCTCAGTCAGTTAAGCGTCCGACTTTGGCTCAGATCATGATCTCACCGTCTGTGAGTTTGAGCCCTGCGTTGAGCTCTGTGCCGACAGATCGGAGCCTGGAGCCTGCTTCAGATTCTGTGTGTGCCCCTCTCTCTGCCCCTCCTCTGCTTGCACTCTGTCTCCCTCTCTCTCAAAAATAAACTTTAAAAGAAAATGAGTACAAATTAGAAGCAAAGCACATGATGTAATAGGATGCAGGTCTCAAATCAAGCAGTATGACAAATTAAGGATGGTTGCAAACTCTTTCACACTCCTCCCACTGGAAAGTCAGGACTCTGCCCCTCCCCTTGAATCTCATCTAGGCTGTGACTTATTTGACCAATAAAGTAGAAGTGACAAACTGCCAGTTACACCTCTAAGAAAACTGGCAATTTTCAACTTTGTCTTGGACCTCTGCGTTGTGGTATGCGAAGTATGACTAGCTGGAGACTGCTGGGAACTTCATGGACCCCAAGAAAGCCATGTGGCAGACCTATGGAGAGAAAGGTCATGAGGCGAGAGGAGGGAGAGAACGAGGGAGTGAAAAGGAAGAGAGAGGATGAGGCAGAGGAGAAAAGGAGAAGATAATGCAAGGCTAGCCACCCAGGTGTTCCAGTCTTAGCCTATTCTCTATCCTCCCAGATAAGGTTCTAGAAATTGTGCAGCAGAGGTCGGCTGCCCCTGCTGTGTTTGGTTAAAATTGCAGATCCATAAATTCGTGAGATAAATACTTATAAATTGTTATGTTTAAAACCACTACATTTTGGGAGCAGTTTGTTATGCAGTAATAGGTAACTGGAACAAGTAGATTGAACATTAATCTGTGTTTCATAGCCCCAAAGTTATATTTGATGGATCCCATTTTTTGTCACTAGATTGGCTGATGGTATTTTGAAGATTTTATCTTAACATATAAAATTTACCCAACATAAACATTCCAAATATCTGATTCTTTGGAAGGATTTATGAATTTTTAGCCTGAAATGACAGGTTAAATTAGTCAAAACAAATCAATTGAAAGTATAAACAGAACATAATGTAGTTAATTTTTTTTCTTAATGTTAACACTTTGGTAGTACTTCTATGTGTCAGGCTCTGTAAGTGCTCCCAATACCCAGAAAATCCTCAAAGCTACTCTATGAAGTAGGTTTTACAAATGAGAGAGAGGTTGTACAGAGAGGTTGTAAGTTGCTCAACGTCACTCAGTTAAGTTAGTGGTAGGGCTGGGATCTGAACCCAGGGTATCTAGTCTGGATTCTGTGTTATTGCATTATGTAGCTTCCAATACCAAGTATTGCAATACAGCCATATCTCCCTAAGAATTTTATATACTATGATAGATATTATATTCAATTTTTATTAATATATTGACAAACATAAATGTAAAGATAAGAGTGAATCTAGTGGTGCTTGGTGGCTCAGTCTGTTACACATCCAACTTTTGCTTTTGGCTTAGGTTATGATCTCATGGTTTGTGAGATCAAGCCCTGTGTCGGGCTCCATGTTGACAGTGCAGAGCCTCGGGGTTCTCTCTCTCTTTTCTCACTGTCCCTCCCCCTGCTTTCTCTCTTTCTCAAAATAAATAAATAAGTAAGTAAGTAAATAAATAAATAAACAAACATTAAAAAAAGAAAACAGTTAATCTAGATCAGTATATCATGAATAACCCACAACTCTAACCATAGTATACGAACCTCTGAAATTCAAAGTACTTAGTCTAACAAAGGTTGAGATAGATTACATTTTGTTATTATTTTATGGCATTTATTACCACTAGTTGGTTCAAGACACATACTCTCTCTTTTTATATGTCAAGAGGATCATTTAGAAGAATGAAAGTGTTATTTCTTCTATCACAACAATTAAATTGTGGATCTAAGCTTTTCTATGAAGGCAATGTAGAAAGAATTAGCCAAACTAATTTCTTTTATTTGCACTTTCATATCAATTTCTTCATCATAGCGAATTTAGGAGGATACCTAGACTGCAAGTCAGAACATAAGAGCTTTTCTAGGTTTTAAATGGGGATTTCCAACAGAATCTGTTAACAGTTTCAACAGAATCTTCTCTATTTACTGATAAACGGAGTGATCTTACTAATTAAAGCACTGGATCGGATTTCAAAGAAACAAGGCCCCCTTTCTGTGACTCATAAGACAGATGACCTTAAGCATATCATAATATTACCATGCTATAGTATAAAATGAAAAAGTGAACATAACAATCTCAGCTCCATCCAGTGCACAAATTCTTTGGATCAAATAAGAATGCATATTAAAATGATTTCTAAACTGGAACATCCTTTCCAATTATAACATAGAATGATTATTATTGCTGCTGCTGTTATTAAATAGATGTCCATGTACTTTCTGGAAACATCTGTCACTTACAGTAAGACATAATTTTAATAATAAACTATATTCTGAGTTAGTGAATGGGAATTGCATTGGTTATTTAGTAAATTAATCACTCAGAACCACAGAAACTTTCATCTTTTAACAAGAAATTTAGTAGGATAAATCAACCAAATGCCTATGAGTCTGATGACTTAGGTGATTAGGTGTGCAGTTGAGACCTATATGTGAGAATAACACTAATGTCTACAGATTTCTTTAAATGACAGATATTCTTTTAGTCAGTTACTTGGGCCTCAAGTCAGTTAGCCTGTGGACATGACCAGTTGACTAGTTAATGTTGCCTTCACTGGTACAATGGTGCCAATCTGAGATTTAAAATAGTGATTTATAACAATGTTTGATTGTGACATGTTTCAGGAACTGAGGGGGACTATATGCCTGCCAGCTACCTCCATTTATTTGCTATGTTGTTGATGGACAGCAATAAAATACCTTCATTAATTAGCTAATCAAAAATTAAACTAAGTCTTTAGAAGGACTATATTTGGTCTTTTTAAAATATAAAGTTATTAAACATGCTAAGATGAAAACTGCTATGATGCATAATTCACTAAATAGGAGGAAAATTATCAAGAAGTTGTTTATTACAGCAGTTGTAATAGGTATACACATTCGGGCATAACTAAATTAGGACAAAAAGATTTCATCCCTCCGCCTGCTGTGATTTACCATGAAATCACATGAATCAAGGGACATATGGAAATAATGATTGCACTGATTGTCTTCTTTAAATGTCCTTGTGTGAAATAGAAGGATCAAACACACGTTCTGGGAGCAATTTGCCTTTGCCAACTGAAACTTAGCCAAAAACAATTAATTTATATTGCATTCAACCATGAAGAACTTCAGAATACTTTCTCAGCTAAAACTTTACATTTTCTCATTACAGACTTATGATTTTCTATTACTAAGGTTTAAGGAGGATCTAAATTAATTATAATACATACTTTTTCAATATGTGGAAATGTTGATATTTCTAATACTATTTAAGTCAACAGTTTCTAATTAAAATATACAGCTATATATAGGGATATAAACCTGTCTTTATCAACATATATAAATTGAGACAACAAAATCTCAAGAATAAAAATCTAAACAAACTTAAATAGTACATAAAATTACCAAGAAAGTTAAAACCATTAAAGAAAAATATTTCAAATATTAAAATCCTTACAATAATCAAATTATTTTCTAATTTTTCATTGAGATACTCAAGCAAATGGACTGATGTCTATTTTTATTTGTTCCTCTAAAAAATCAAATCAGATCAGTATGGACTACAAGGTCACTGCGAATACATGATATTAAAACACAGCCAAATTCTGTAGCAACATAAATGTTTTTATGAGCAGCAGGTGTATTCTTTGAAAGACTGTAAAGCTATTAACAGCTCAGTAAGGAGTACATAATAATAGGCTGTTAACTCAGCCTCCCTTACAAGAGTACCAAGGAAGGACATTTGAAACCATTAAGATAAATGCATTTTAAAAAGTATCCAGTATGAATGCTTTATAAAGAGAGGTTCATTTAAACTTTATATCATTAAAGTAATGAACTTAGCCTTCTTGATTTGAATATGCCTAACCAAAAGAATTATTTAGTTACTCTAAATAAAAATAAAATCATAATTTTGAAACCAAATATGTTCCAGTCAGATAAGTACTTGAAAAATGAATTCTAAGTTAGATTATGTTATTGTAATTTCCAGGATTTGAGGTTTAGTCCAACAAAAATTTACAATACCTAATACAGGTGTCTACGACCTGAGAGTTTAATAAGTCTATTTTAATAAATGAATGAGTGATTTCCTAAGATAATTTATACATTGTTGACACTTTAGTTACTCATTCTGTAAAAATTATTTGTGATTTAATTCCCATAAGGTCATCTCTAGGTATATGATTCATTTGTCATATTTCATGCAGCTGTAAACTATTTTATTTCTAAACTATTTCTGGAAGTTTCCTTACTATTCTACATACATTTTTTTAAATGATGTGATAGTTTTCCACATTTGAATTCTAGAATTTCACCATATAGGATTCATAGCTTGATGAGCTAACATAATATTCGTATTAGGTCTTTGAATTATTTCCATTTTTTAAAAAACAATTGGAATTGTTGTGGTGGTATAAGCTTTGTACAAACTGACCTTTCCAAAAATTGGTATGTTTATTTTAAGGTGTTTTCTCTAAGTGGAACTTCTTAGTCAAAATGTATGAGAAGTTTTACAGTTCTTTACGTATTTCTAGATAGTGCCTTGGAAAAATTAAACCATATTATAGAGCTTTAAAAAAAAGTAGAACGACTTTGGTTTTACTACTTTACTGAAACTATTTTCATCCATAGTTGCCACAATCATTAAATCATTTAAAATTTTCTTTAAATTTAAAAAATTGGGCTGTCGAAATGTTTCTGTTTATAGTGAGGCATAGAATATTTTGTGATGCTCAATGAGCTATAACTACTGTGTTGTTTTTTTTCATCAGTTTGAATAGAGTTTTATAAAAAATATTTAACTTGATTTAGATATAAAACCATATAATATTTGAAATTTAATAAAAATAAGACAAAAACATAGTTTTAATTTTTCTTTCTTAGAGCTTTTGCTTCAAATTCATGCTTCAGTGGAATAAAAAAAGCTACACATCAGAATACTAGTTATTTAATAAAGATACTGGAAGTGATATACTTTAGCAATGAGTATTACTTTTCCATAGCCCTCATTCTGAAAATAAAGACAAAAATTCAGAAGAGAAAATATACATGTATCATTTTAAAATAATATTTTCCTACCAGAAAAGTATGAATGAGCTAAAACAAACATTTGTTTTTATAATTTCTATACTTGGAAGTGGTAAAATTTGGCTTGAAACAAAATTTCCCAAAGGGTTTTCCACGGAACATTATTTTCAAGCAATGTGTGTCATTAAGGTAATTTTTTTTTTTAAAAAGTTCTATGATTGCATAAGTTTGGATCTTCTAGTGAGCAGATTACAAAATCATTCCATCATCATTTCAAAATGAAATTGTGGAGTGTCTGGGTGGCTCAGTGCATTAAGCGACAGACTTAATTTTTGCCTGGGTCATGATCTCAAGGTTTGTGAGATCGAGCTCCACATCAGGCTCAAACAAAAGTAAAGAACAAAATGAACTTGAAAGTGAAGATATTTATGGAGAGAAATACAAGTGTAGGTAAAATGGGAAAGGGATTAAGTAGACAAGAAGAGCTTTCAGATCATAATGCATAATGCGAATATGACTCCTCTAAAAAGAGAGGCAAAGAAACAGGATTGGATAGAAAATGTCTCAGATGGCAGTGCAAATCTGAAAGTCTTGGCCAAGCATTCAAGGGTTCCCAAGAGAATAGTGTCTGTCAGAAGAATTTTGCATTTGTCAAGAAAGCCTTGGCTTTAAGACCAGAGGCCAGGAGGAATGGGGCTTTGATAAGAAAGCTGCAGTAGAAGCTAAAGGCGCAGCATTTTCTCTCTCTCTTTCTCTTTTTAATGTATGTTTATTTATTTATTTATTTTTTGAGAGAAAGAGAGAGCACTAGCCGGGGAGGAGCAGTTAGAGGGGGACAGAGAATCTGGAGCAGGCCCTGAGCTGACAGCAGAGAGTCCGATGTTGTTGGGCTTGAACTCACAAACTGTGAGATCAGGAGCTGAGCCAGAGTCAGATGCTCAACCGACTGAGCCACTCAGAAGCCTGGCAGCTTCTCTTTGAAAGTGAGAGAATCCTGCTTTTGAACCCTCCCTGCAGCAACTGGAATGAGATCTCCTGAAAGGAGATCTAAGTAATATACTTTGTATGACTTCCACCAAGGTCGAATAAATTTGGAAAACATTAGGTTAAGTAAAGTTAAGTAGGTTACTTTACTGCTGGCTTTCCCTGAGCATTTAATATGTCCATGTAATTTGTTAAATTCCAGAGATGAAAACTATATGGTACATATTTCAAATTGATTTGACCATGCAACCCTGGTGATAAAAACATCCACTGAGACTAGCTGTAGAGTACATACTTTGGGAAACATCAGTATAAGATGTACTAAATTAATATAAATTCTGAGATACCATGAGTCATATTGTATGGACTATTTTCCGTCTCAAAGGCACCTAAATTAGGTCTATCTCTGCATTCCTTCCCTATCCAACCCCTTACCTTTTTTCACAGAGGTATTTGCTATTGGTAATTTTGTGTTGAGTCTACACTTGTTTAAAAAGTTAGTATTATCACATCTGTATGAGTTCATAAATACTACACTGTTAAGTTTTATATGTCTTTGAGCTTTCTCCAAATATTGTTATACTGTATGTAGTCTTCTAGGACTATGTTATGTTTTAAAGTTTATCATACTGTGACAGTACATTGTTCATAATGTTGACTAGTACATTATGTTCAAGTACAATTATACATAATATTCATTCATTTTCACTAATAATATGTTACTCATGTTCCACCAAACTATAGTGGACTAAACTTTAGTCATTTTCTTGATGAAATTAGGTTAAAAAATGTTTTTTATACAAGAAACGGGAACCTTCTTGCACTGTTGATGGGAATGAGAACTGGTGAAACCACTGTGGAAAACAGTATGGAGGTTCCTCAAAAAGTTAAAAATAGAACTATCCTATGATCCAGCCATTGCACTAGTAGGTATTTACCCAAAGAATACAAAAATACGATTGAAAGGGATACATACACCCCAATGTTTATAGCAGCATTATCTACAATAGTCAAATTATGGAAACAGCTCAATGTCCATCAACTGATGAATGGATAAAGAGGATATGATAGATTTATACAACGAAATATTACTCAACCATAAAAAATAATGAAATCTTGTCATTTGCAATGACATGTATGGGGCTATAGAATATTATACTAAGTGAAAAGTCAGAGAAAGACAAATACCATATGATTTTACTCATATGTTGAATTTAAGAAACAAAACAAATGAGCAAAGGGAAACAGAAAAGGAGAGAGAGACAAACCAAGAAACAGACTCTTCACTATAGAGAATTAATTGGTGGTTACCAGAAGAGAGGCTGGTGGAGAGATGGTTGAAATAAGTGATGGAGATTAGGATGTGCACTTGTGATCAGCACTGGGTGTTGTATGGAAGTGTCAAATCATTATAATGTACACCAGAAACTAATATTACACTGTATATTAACTAATTGGAATTTTTTGCTTATTTTTCATTTTTGAGAGAGAAAGAGTGTGAGTAGGGAAGGTTCAGAGAAAGAGGGAGACAGAGGATCTGAAGCAGGGCCCAATGCAGGGCTCAAACTCATGAGCTATGAGATCATGACCTGAGCCAAAATTGGATATTCAACCAACTGAGCCACCCAGGTGACCTTTAACTAACTGGAATTTAAGTAAAAACCTAAAAAAACCTCAACCAACCAAAAACAAAAACAAAAACAAAAACCACAATCCTTCCTTAAACAGTGTAGGATATTGTCTTCATCCATATAAGATTTTTACAGTATATACATAGTGAAAATGCTAAGTCACTGGATAATGAAAATGTAGGACTTTAAAAAATTATTTCCCCAAATGATTTATAAATTTACATCCATTCTAACAATATCAGAGTTCCTATTGCTCTATATCATCTTCAATTCTTAGAAATAATCTTGTTGTGTTGAGCACTGGGTGTTACATGTAAGTGATGAATCACTAAATTCTACCCCTGAAATCAATATCACATTATATGTTAACTAACTGGAATTTAAGTAAAAATTTGAAAAAAAAAAAGTAACAAATGTTTAAGTACAAAAACAAAAAAAGAAACATCACATTTCTTAATTATTGCCAATCTAGTGTGTATAAAATGTTATCTCAATGTGGTTTCAATTCACATTTTCCTTATTACTAATGAAATGAGCATATTTTCTTACATAGGTTCATTTTTTTTTTACTCAAAATACCCATTTTATTTATTTACTTACTTATTTATTTAAGTTTCATGTTTTATGGGTTGATATTTTTTATTAGGTTGTTCTTTTTCTTATTATTTAAATTTTTTTTTTCAACGTTTTTTATTTATTTTTGGGACAGAGAGAGACAGAGCATGAATGGGGCAGGGGCAGAGAGAGAGGGAGACACAGAATCGGAAACAGGCTCCAGGCTCCGAGCCATCAGCCCAGAGCCTGACGTGGGGCTCAAACTCACGGACCGCGAGATCGTGACCTGGCTGAAGTAGGACGCTTAACCGACTGCGCCACCCAGGCGCCCCATTTTTCTTATTATTTTATAGGGTTTCTTTGTGTATTTTGGTTAATAATCCCCTTACTAGTTATATACATGACATGGATCTTCTGCTTTATGGCTTATCTTTTTATAATCTTAATAGAGTCTTTTGAAAGAAAGAGTTCTTAAAATAAATTAAAATTGTCAATTTGTATTTTATGATAAAGACTTGCATATCATTTATGAAACCTTTTCCTTATTCAAGGTGAGAAAAATAATATTTCGTATTTTTCTTCTAAAATATTCAAAAAAACCCTATTTAAAAATTTTTCTTATCACATTTATGTCCTTAGAATATTTGGACTTAATTTTTATAAATAATTTAAATGGAATAAATGGAATCCAGTTTCTTTCTTTCTGTTTTCTTACAATAGAGATTGCCTAGCACCATATAACGAATAAGCCATGATTTTCCTAATGATCTGCGGTGACACCTCTGTGTCAGATGCTTAAGGTCCATACATATGTAGGTCTGTTTCTGGGTTCTCTGTCAGGTTACATTCCGCAGGTTGTCTCACTCTGCAGCAACATCACTTAGCATTAATGACTATAGAGTAACTCTTTATATCTGTCAAGACATGTAATACTGACTGATTTTAATCAGAAATGCCTTGCTCATTCATTATCCCTCTTTTATTTTCATTGCCATATTTAGAGTCAGTGTGTCAATTTTTACAAAAAGACATGTGAGAATTTTTGTTAGAATTGCATTGAGTCTATATCATTTGAGGAAAAATGACCTCTCTATGATAGTTTCCCTTATCCATGAATGCAGACTCTCCATTTATTTAAGTGTTTTTAAATGTTTTGCTATAAAATGTTACACTTGTTTTGCATATATTGAGATATATTTTAGATTTATTCCCAAATACGTCACAAATTATATTGCTATTACAAATGTAATTTCCTTGAAAATTATGTTTGCTGTTTGTTGCTGGTATGTAGATAGGCAATTTAATTTCTATAGCCATCCACCCTGATACAGTCTAATTATTTAAACAACCTGTATATAAATTTGGTGAAAATTTCTATGTGGAGAGTCATATAATCTGAGATAATGTAAGTTTTCCTTTTACAACTCATATGATTATATTATATTATTTTTATCTAATTGAAATGGCTAGAACTTATCATATTTAGTAGAAACAATGGTAACAGGCATTTTCCTATAGTTGCTGTTTTTAGGAGATTTACTATTTGATTATTTTCTTGATTTTAATTGCCTTAAACAACTTATCTTATGTTCCTAGTTTCCTAATAATTATACTCAAGAATGCGTATTGGAGGGGCACCTGGGAGGCTTAGTTGGTTAAGCATCTGACTCCTGATATCAGCTCAGGTCATGATCTTGTGGTCATGAGATCAAGCCCCATGTGGGGCTCCACGCTGCGTGTGGAGCCTGCTTGAGATTCTTTGTCTCCCCCTCTACCCTCCCCCAAATAAATAAATAAATAATACAAAAGGAATAGGTATTAGATATCAAATGCCTTTTCTGCATCTATTGAGAGCATCCTCCTTTAATCTCCTATCATAAATTATATTTATAAATTGTTTACTGTTAAAACCTTTATGTATTCCTGAAATTAACTTAGTTTTTTTTTTTTTTTTGTTTTTTTGTTTGATTAGTTCGCTAATATTTAGTTTAGGATTTTGTAGCTATGTTTCTGAGATTTGCCTGTAATTATTTCTCCTACATTTGGTTCTATTTCAGTTAGAGTTATTCTGGTCATATAGAATGCATTTCATAGAATTCCTTATTTTTTTCTGTTCTTAGGAAGTGTTTGCATGTTTGGAATGATGTGTTCCTTGAAAGTTTGGTAAACTGACTTCTAAAACTATTTAAACCAGAATCTCTGAATTTTAAAACCATTGTATCCATTGATTCAAATCATTCGTTAAATAACTATTATACCTATCAAAAAACTAGTTAAATAACTATTCAAGTTATCAACTTCTTCAGTTATATTTGGTAAATATTTTTTTTTAATTTTTTTTTAACATTTATTTATTTTTGAGACAGAGAGAGACAGAGCATGAACGGGGGAGGGGCAGAGAGAGAGGGAGACACAGAATTGGAAGCAGGCTCCAGGCTCTGAGCCATCAGCCCAGAGCCCCACGCGGGGCTCGAACTCACGGACCGTGAGATTGTGACCTGAGCTGAAGTCGGACGCTCAACCGACTGAGCCACCCAGGCGCCCCTTGGTAAATATTTTTATGCAACTTTTGTTTAGTCTATGCGATTTTTCATACTTATTTGTACAAAGTTGATCTTGGTAAATTCATTATCTTTTCAACCCTACAATATTTGTTATTCTATCCTCATTATTATTATCATTAATTTTTAGTTTCTTATTTCTTTTACTTTGATCAATCTATCTCAGGTTTTATGTAACTTATTGATCTTTTTCAACCTTTGGTTTTGTTGATCTTCTCTTTGTATATTTTTTTTGTGTGTGTATATTTTCTTGATTCTATTCTTGTGATCATTTCCTTCCTTCTACTTTCCCTGGGTTTATGTCTTTTTTTTTTTTTCTCTTCTGCTAAATGCATAAATAGAATACTTCATTACTTTTGGGAATTTATTATTTTATAATATGGAAATTTGTTATGCATTTCCATTTATGAACTGCTTACATTGCATTGCATACTTTTTGCTATGTAATATTTTCATTATCGTTCAATTAGAAGTACCTTAATTTCCTTTATGATATCTTCTTTTACCCATAAATGCTATTTTTAGCCAGCATTTGAGTTTTCTTCTTGAAATACAATTTTTTACATATAATGTTTGTTCAGATTTATGTGTACACTTACTATTTATTCATTTTTGGCTTCTTATACTTTCCTTTTGGAATAATTTTCCTTCTTAATGAAGCCATCTTTTAGGAGTTCCTTTATGGTAGGTCTTTTGGTGACAAACTCTTTCTGTTTATATCTAAATGCCTATATTTTACTCTTGTTCATAGATGATTCTGGGTTGACAAATGCTCTCTATCAAAAATTTGAAGGTAATATTCTTCAATCTTCTGCTTTCTGTTGTGCTAAGAGGTCTACTTTAATTCTAATTGTCATTCCTTTGTCAAAAGAATGACAAATAAGTCTAACTAATTTAAAAATTGTCCCCTTTGTCTATTCCTTTACATTCGCAGTTCTACTAAAAATTTTCTAGACACTAGTTCTTATTTTTCTTATTTCAAACATGTTGTACTTTGTGGATTCATTGGTTCTAGAAAATTCATAGTCATTACTCATGTAAGTATTGGATGCTTTCCATTCCTTCTGTTTTTATCTTGCTTAGAATCCAGCTTAGTGTATATTAGATTTTGTTATTCACATTTCTGTATTCTTCTTTTATAAAATTTCCCTCAACTTGTCTCTCTTGGGTGAGTTCTGAGCAACATTTTCAGATACATCTTCAAATTTAGTAAAGATCTCCTGTTATTGTTTATCATATATTAATGAATGCAAGTTTAATCCATTAGCTGCATTTTTCTTATAATGATCATGTTTTTAATTTTATAAGTTCCCTTTTCCCCTAATCTGCCTATTCTTTCTCATTTTCATGATTGTATTTGTTATTTTTTAAACATTTTATATATAGCTGTTCTATGTGTGATTCTTTAACATATTTAGTCCTTGAGATTTTAAATCTGTTGCTGATTGTTTCTGATGACTCATTCATGTTTTTATTCATGTTTTTCTTTCTCTTGTACTTGGTGTTCTTTGATTATGATATTATTGCTTAATCATAATCTGTGGTGGAGTCCTACATTTTCTCCAGAAAGAATTTACATGTATGTGTGTGAGTAGCTAGGGGCTGCTGATGAATTGGTACCACCTCAGTTTTCCTTGAGCATCTTGGCTCACTCAACACAGGAAACCCAGGAGCCATTTCCGCTCCTCACTGGTGGCCTAATACTCTAATTTTTATAATAGTGCTTTTAGAATACTGAGAAATCTACTGTCTGAGAAAGCCCATCATACCAAACTGATGGTGTGTTTCTCCTCCCCATTCAGATGATGATGATGATGATGATGATGATGATGATGATGATGATTTTGGACAAGCAAAAACAAGTACTTGAAATTTTCCTTTAGCTTTTGTGAGGAGAAAATAAAAAATATGCTTTATACATACCTATTTATTTTGCCAAGGAAGAGCCTTTAGATATACTTAGTCTGGCATCATTCTAAAAAACAATAAACCACTTTCTACCAAGACTAAGTGACATGGCACATTTTTCAATGAAAACACTCCATAAACATAGGACAAAAAAGTGGAAGTTTAGGGGTAACAGATCATTCATTCATACAATCACATATTTCTCAATTTTTTATTGCATTATTACATTATGTCTGGCAAAGTACTAGTTGCTGGAAATGCAAAGATGCATCAGACATGATTCCAATATGACTCAAAATCTAGCACAGAGAGACGAGCATGGTCAGAAAGGCCTGCAGTAACATGCAATTCACTTTTGTCCTTACAAAATCTTCTTTACTTAGTAACTGACATATATGTTTAAAATAGAATAAAATTGCAAGGAAAAATATATTGGAACTATTATTGTCTTAAAATATACATCTGATCATAGGTCTACATTTCCTGAAATGCTTTCCATTTTGAAACAATGCAATATTTTGATTGGATTCATCCCAAACTAAAAATGTTGGGAAATAAAATTTGTGACTCAAATGTACTATCATGATTGCAAACATTTTAAAGAAAGACATTTATAAATACCTATCTTGATTTGGGCATTTAAAAAGGAAAATAAGTGGATAAGAGGTATAAATTAACTAGCTTCCTGAGTAATAGATTGAGTAAAAATAATTGAAAGTTTAAATGGTATTAATGAAAGATATAAAAATAGTCTACAGTCATGAAAGGCATGAAATTTTTAACGACAGTTAATTATATCGTAAGCATATTTAACCAAATACAATAAAGTACTACTTAAAATATTTAATATCATCCTTATCCTGAATCTGCAGTGACAAGCAGTGCCACATGTCAATGTTTGAGGGGTATTTGTTGAGTGCAGGAAGGAAGGAAGAAAGGAAGGAAAAGAGGTTGGGGAGACTCGGCTTGCTTCTGCACTGTTGCAGCCTCAGCTCTTCTTCGTCCCTTGCTGTATTTAAGCTTAGGGAACTGTCTTTTTCTTGAACTTGACAACTTCCTTGAGTTTCTTTTTGTCTTGGGTTCTCACAAAAGTGTTCTTTTTGCCTTAAATGCTTTTGTCTACCCATTTTGCCACAACTATTAATACTAAGTGTCTCCTCAATGTGGGCTAGCACCTGGGCCAAAAATGAACATGTTTTATCTCTTTAATTATTTAAAGTTGTATCCACAAAGGATTTTTATTACAGAAACTCACTTAACTCTAAATTCTAAGGTAAGTGTAGATTGCAAAGAGTCTTCGATTTAACGTTCAGGGTACAGAGTGTGTGAAAGAAGAAATTCTGGATTTGCTGTCAGGCAGATAGCAAAAACGTGTAGCTCAGGGGCATTAAATAGTTTCTTCTTTTCATTCCTATCTTTGTTTTTTGTTTTGTCCTCTATTAAAACAAAATATTAATAGAAGGTAAAGTGTTCATTGTTAAGAATAAAAAAGGAGTATATATTTTAGATTTCTCTATCCTATAGATTACAGTTCTTGAGCCAAAATTGGGTTCTAAAGTTCTGGCAATTAAGTGACATTAAGAAATATATGTTATTTTTTGACAATAAACCATATAACACTAGAGTTAGAAAATTAGATTTTTTCCTCAAATATTACTCAACTAGGAAAATACAAGTGTTTCCATTCATGCCTTTCTGCCTCCCCCCACCCCCACCACACACAAAGGTTACTGAATAAATCAGTAGACAGTAATTTCAACCATTGTTTTTTTGAAGGCAGAATCTGGGTTTATATAATACATCACAGACAGTTTCTGATCATGTAATTTCTTTTCTTTTTCCTTTACTTTTTTATTTATTTAAATTCAAGTTAGTCAACATATAGTGTAATAATGGTTTCAGGAGTAGAATTAAGTGACTCATCACTTACATGTACTACCCAGTCCTCATCCCAACAAGTGCCCTCCTTATTACCTATCATCCGGTTAGCCGAACCTCCAGTGACCTCCCTCTAGTAACCCCTCAGTTTGTTCTCTATATTTAAGAGTCTCTTATGGCTTGTCTCCCTCTCTGCTTTTATTGTATTTTTGCTTCCCTTCTCTTATGCTCATCTGTTTTGTTTCTTAAATTCCACATATGAGTGAAATCATATATTTTTGTTTCTCTGACTGACTTACTTCGCTTAGCATAATACACTCTTGTTCCATCCATGCTGTTGCAAATGGGAAAATTTCATTCTTTTTGATCACCAAGTAATATTCCACTGTATTTATATACCACATCTTCTTTATTCATTCATCAGTCAATGGACATTTGGGCTCTCTCCATTGTTTGGCTATTGTTGATAGCGCTGCTATAATCATTGGGGTGCATGTGCTCTTTTGAATCAGTAGTTTTGTATCCTTTGGGTAAATACTTAGTAGTGGAATTGCTGGGTCAAAGAATAGTTCTATTTTTAATTTTTTGAGGAACCTCCATACTGTTTTCCAGAGTGGCTGCACCAGTCTGCATTCCCACCAACTGTGCAAAGGCACATCACTTTCTTCACATCCTCACCAACATCTGTTGTTTCCTGAGTTATTAATTTTAGCCATTCTGACAGGTGTGAGAATGGCAGGAATTCTCATTCTGACAGGAATGAGACAGAATTACAAAATACTGGTCACATCAGGAGACTAGTATTGGATGATAGGATAGTCTCTTCAGCAGATAGTATTGAGAAAACTGAACAATGACATGCAAAAGAATGAAACTGGACCACTTTCTTATACCATACACACAAAAAAATTTTAAAGGATGAAAGACCTTAAATGAGAGACAGGAAACCACCAAAATCATAGAGGAGAAAACAGGCAGCAACCACTTTGACCTCAGCTGTAGCAACTATTTACTAGCCATGTCTCCAGATGTAAGGGAAACAAAAGCAAAAATGAACTATTGGGACCTCATGAAGATAAAAACCTGCATAGGAAAGGAAATAATCAACAAATGTAAAAGGCAACCAAAAGAATTGGAGAAGATATTTGCAAATGACATATTGGACAAAGGGTTAGTATCCAAAATCTATAAAGAATTTATCAAACTCAACACCTAGAAAACAAATAATCCATTGAGAAAATGGGCAGAAGACATGAATAGACCCTTTTCCAAAGAAGACATCCAGATGGCTATTAGGCATATGAAAAGATGCTCGACATCACTCATCAGGAAAATGCAAATCTGATCATCTAATTGAACAAAGGGATAGAGATCAGAGACTATGTGAATGTGTTTTGAAATGTCTTTTTGTGGTCTGCTACAAATAAGCACCTTAAATAAATTTCCTATAAGCCCCAGATCTCAGTCAATCTAAAGACCACTTCCTTCGTAAGTTCATCTAAAACAAACAAAACAAAACAAATCTACTTCCTGTCTACAGACTTTGTCAAAAAACATGGTAAGATTTTGTAATCAAAAGATGTATATGATCAACTAGGTGACCATTACAGAGGAACAAGTTCAAGTTTCTTTGGCTCTTTCACAAAGTCATATCCTAACTTCAACATGAATCATGCTTGGTATAAATTATATCGTTTTATACAGTTTGTCTTTATTTCAAATTGTGCTTTCAGCTTTATCTTGTAGAAAATTTTATGAGCTTCAATGTGTCAAAAGAATAGACAAGACAGAATTACAAAACACTGGTCACATTGGGAAACTAATTAATATTGGATGATGGGACATTCTAAACTGATGCTCAGAGAAGTAGAATGTGACAAGTTAAAAACAAAGGAGTTGATAAATGCTGACACTCAAAAACCAGGTTTTCTTTAGATTACAGATAACTACTCCTAATGACTATTTTAACTGTTTTCCTCTGTAATTTTTCAGTGACAGTAACAGCATCATACACTGTTTGCTTCATCTTGTGACAACCAATGTTCGCATGACAAACAGTGCTAATTGGAGAGGATTCTGAGTTACCTTTTTAGAGCAAAGCCACTTGGATTACTGTTTTCCCCAGAGTGGCTGTTCTGTTCTGCAAGAAAGACAATCACGGAATGCTTTCCAGGCCATTTTAATATGAAATACAAAAGCTTAGAAATCCCCTGTAAATAATTGAAGGCAACCATTAGGAGTATAGCCAACCATTCTCTTAATGGAGAGGTCATGAGGGACAATAGGCATAGAACCTCTCTGAAAAGTCCAAGGAACATTTGGTGGTTTATAATTGATTTTTCTGGGCAGATTTCCTTTTTTCAAATAGTAATTATATCAGTGTCATTAATAATGGCTGTTTCAAGGGGCCTTGCTTTATTCTCCAAGGAAAAAATTATATCTGGTCAGAGAAGCCTCATAATTATTTCTACTTATTTGAAGCAGATAACAGACTTAGGTTTTTTTCCCCCTCATTTGAGAATCTAAGACACTTAAGTCTTCCCCTGAGGAATCAGGATAATAATAGCAGAGCCGGGAAATGAAGCAGCTTCCTACACATCGCTTACTATGCGGGAATAAAGCTAAAAGAGTTTTGCTGTAATAGTTTAACTCCCAGAGCGCTTTTGTAGTAATTATTTTTTTTTCTAAATTTTAAAGGTCCAACGAATATCTTGAGGATGTTAAGTATCTTTCTAAATTAAGAAAGTAAGACATTTTCTCAAACAAAATTTCTTTTTAAAGAGATGTACTGATTAACAATTAGAAAAGATGAGCCAAATATCAGAGTTTAGAGGATGGGTTGGAGGAGAGAAATGCCTCAGTTTTTAGCCTGGCCTTTATTAAGACATTTATTTGAATATATCAGGTAATACAAATCCAGATACAAATTTCTTGGGAAATGGACTTTTGTGATTTAATTTTATATTTACATACATATATTTACATATATTTTACATTTACATCACATACACACACACATACACACATACACACACACAAACGCACAGATTCATGCAACTCTTTTGCCTAGTTTTTCCATACTATGAATTGATCTAGTAATCTTCCCATGGCTCCTTATAGAACTATGTAGCACAGTGCTTGATATATTTTTTTGATATTTTAATTAATATTGATTTGGGGAAAAGTTCAAATATTTTATTTTTTTAATAGCCTAAGAAGACACTGTGTTGGTTCATAAAATCAAGTTTAGAAATCTCTTTCATAAATTAAATGTTATTTATTCACAAAATATTAACTACTTTCCTGTATATCTTTACTATCAGGAGTAATTATACAGTGAGAGAAGACTTCTGTTGTTTCTAAGGGTACCTTTATCCTTTTGTAAGGCAAAGGAATTTTGCTTTCATGGGATCGGATCTACCCAAACTATCAGAAACTGTTAAGGTCTTGCAAGAATCAAAGCAGTATAAGTCATGAGAGCTGAATATAAGGCCAAAGGTATAAGTTTTTCTGCTTAAGCTTCATAATGAGGACTATCCCTGGGGTTGTTTACTTGGAGATGTAGTTAGGTTGTTTATTTTACTTTTATTTTTGAGATACAAAAATAACTACATGGGCTATTTAAATTATCTGACTTAGCTATTTGGAAAAAAAAAAAGATCTGTTATGTGTATGAAGTGGAACTTTATATATTGAATTTTGGACAACATAGTGCCATCTTCTAAAAATTTTGAAAAAATGAAATGGCCATATTATTGAATATGTAGAGTCTGTTTTAAAAGTATAGGTATTTCAGGGGCACCTGGGTGGCTCAGTCGGTTGAGCGTCCGACTTTGGTTCAGGTCATGATCTCACAGGTTGTGAGTTCGAGTCCCACATCCAGCTCTGTGCTGACAGCTGGGAGCCTGGAGCCTGCTTCTGATTCTGTGTCTCCCTCTTTCTCTGCCCTTCTCCTGCTCATGCTCTGACTCTCTTTCTCTCTCTCTCAAAAATAAGTAAACATTAAAAAAAATTTTAAAAAAAGCTATAGGTATTTCAGAATAGTTACATAGCATTTCCTCACAGATAATTTTCTGTTGAAGCCAAATTAAAACACCACAGATTCTTCCAAGAGTCCTGATATAGCGGCCAGCTGCTAAGAACGTCTCTAATGAACCCCCTCTGTTAAACAATACCTCCCATATTATGCAAGGGTTGGTATGTATGACTAACAGAACATGACAGAAGTAATAGTAATTGCTAAGATTAGATTATAAAAGATATTGCCTCTTTGGCCTTACAAGTGCATTCTCTTTTATATGTGATCAGGCCCACTGGATGAGTAGCTGAATCTTCCTCTCACATGAATGAGCTAAGAAATAGTTTCCCTAGTCTCAGTTTCAGTGGACTGCAGCCCAAAATAGCTCGACTACGACCCCATGCCAGAACCATGCAGCTGAGCCACTCCTGGATTTCTGATTCTTGGATACTTTGTGAGATAATACATATTCATTATTTTAAATTGGTAAGTGTTTGGGCAATTTGTTATACTGTAACAGAAAACTAATACAGTTGATCTTTAGATGAGGTTAATGTTCAGTATCTTTTCCTGTAAGGGTAGGCTATTAAATAATTACTTCCAAATGGTGGTGCTTTCTAAGAAGAGACAATATGGAATATTCAAAGAGAGCTGGCCTTACATTAAGGATACCTGCGCTGTGGTCTTGGTCAATGTCACAGAAGCCACAATTATTCTTGGTCTAGCATCCTAATATATGTCAGGATTAGATTAAATTTGCCCTAATGGCCATTCATATTTTTAAATTCCATAATTCTAAAAGGATTTGTATGCTCTCACTTTGGAAATCTCTTTGCAAATGAAATCTTTATTTACCACAAAATTGCCTACTTTTTGACATATTCTTATTTTTATAAATTAAAAAAAAATTTTGAATGTTTATTTATTTTTGAGAGAGAGAGAACGTGAGTGGGGGAGAGGCAGAGAAAGGGAAGGAGACACAGAATATGAAACAGGCTTTAGGCTCTGAGCTGTCAGCACATAGCCCGACATGCAGCTTGAACTCCAGAATGGCAAGATCATGACCTAGGCCGATGTCCGATGCTCAACCAACTGAGCGACACAGGTGCCCCTATAAATTTCTAATAATTAAAGAGAGAAGATTGCTATTGCAAAGGTGGGAAATGAGGGAAAGAGAATGTTTCGCTGTGGTGTATCATTTGCATAATCTACTTGGTCTTTATGGAGCAGAAGAAAGACAAAGAAGAAACGAACACCATGAGGGAAGACATGAAAGAGTGGACATGGGTAATTTACCCCAACTAGATAGGGATGAAATAATGAAATATGCCAAAATAAGTATAACTTCATACTTAAAGAATTATTCTCATATATAAAAAACTTGTCTTAAATAGAAGGGCAGGAATTCCATAGGAAAGCTAAATACAGCCTAAGTTGGAAAGCACAATCAGAATACAACTATTTTTCTATGTTAATGGCTATACTACTGTACATTTATATCTAATTTGTAAGGAAAACTTTCTGTTTCTTAGTGTCAAATGTTTTGCAGTTCAAGAACTATGTAAATTCATGTTAAGAAATTGATTTTGTACTTTCCAAATTAAAATGTTATCATATGCTTATATTAAAGATTCTTCAGTGACAATACAATAATATTATGGAATAATATCAAATGGTTAATATTGATTTGGATGGCATTTTTTATGTTTTATTAAGTTTATTTATGTTGAGAGAGACAGAGACAATGCAAGCAGGGTACAGGCAGAGAGAGAGGGAGACAGAATCTCAAGCAGGCTCTATGTTGCCAGCTGCGGAGCCCTACATGGGGCTGGAACTCATGAACCCTGAGATCATGACCTGAGCAGAAACCGAGAGTTGCTCACTTAACCAACGGAGCCACCCAGGCCCACTAATGCGGATGGCATTTTTTTAAATGTAGGAACTAGTTTTGCTCTGTAGTTTACTACATAGGGTACTAGTTACTATCTTTATACCTGTTGGACTTATTACCATATCATCTATAGAAAGAATAATCATTTTGGTGCACTTTGGATAAGATGTCATTATGTTTGGGTAACAAGAATTTAAAAGGACCTTAATGCAGGGACTGAAACCTTTTAAAACACAAACTGGTACCAATATTTTAACTAATACCAATTTTAGGAGGTTATACGTATTGAATGCCTATTTTTTCCAAGGAGTAAGTAAGATGGTTTATATTCAAATCTATTCCTCATAACAACTGATTTTGTTATCATTTCTTTCCTAACATATGAGGAAATTCAAGTTCAGGGAAATAATAATTGCTATAGGCACCCAGTTAATTACTGTCAAAGTCTGATTTCTAATTCAAGTCTGTTAAAATCCATTATGACTGGATAAAGTATTACTTCCTTCGATTGTCAAGGAGTTGAAAGGGAGTTTAAAAATAATATAATAAGGCCATTTTCACTTGGCTGACAGAAATTGAGAAATTTAAGGGCTTGCGCAAGGTCTACAACTACATAGAGGCACAGATGATAGTAGAACTCCCCAGTTCAGTTTCATTTCAATTGCTTTATGATTTTAAATTATAGCACCTTTGGAGAAAGAGGGAAGATGGCGGCGTAGGAGGACGCTGGGCTCACCGCGCATCCTGCTCATCACTTAGATTCCACCTACACCTGCCTAAATAACCCAGAAAACTGCCAGAGGATTAGCAGAACAGAGTCTCCGGAGCCAAGCGCAGACGAGAGGCCCACGGAAGAGGGGCCCCTCCTGAAGTGGATCACCTAAGGAGAAGTGAGCTAAGCCTGCCCCTCCTGCCCCCGTGCACCTTGCCTACCCACCCCAGCTAATATGCCAGATCCCCAGCACCACAAGCCTGGCAGTGTGCAAGTAGCCCAGACGCGCCACGCCACCCCACAGTGAATCCCGTCCCTAGGAGAGGGGAAGAGAAGGCGCACACCAGTCTGACTGTGGCCCCAGCGGTGGGCTGGGGACAGACATCAGGTCGGACTGCGGCCCCGCCCACCAACTCCAGTTATACACCACAGCACAGGGGAAGTGCCCTGCAGGTCCTCACCACTCCAGGGACTATCCAAAATGACCAAACGGAAGAATTCCC
This sequence comes from Panthera leo, assembly GCF_018350215.1. Lineage (NCBI taxonomy): Eukaryota > Metazoa > Chordata > Mammalia > Carnivora > Felidae > Panthera > Panthera leo. The sequence continues at coordinate 45,263,237 of NC_056687.1, read as the reverse complement.
CTCAGAAGAATCTCCAGGAAATAACAATAGCCAATGAACTGATCAAAAAGGATTTAAATAATATAACAGAAAGTGTTTTTAGAATAATAGTCATAAAATTAATCGCTGGGCTTGAAAACAGTATAGAGGACATCAGAGAATCTCTTGCTACAGAGATCAAGGGACTAAGGAACAGTCACGAGGAGCTGAAAAACGCTTTAAACGAAATGCAAAACAAAATGGAAACCACGACGGCTCGGATTGAAGAGGCAGAGGAGAGAATAGGTGAACTGGAAGATAAAGTTATGGAAAAAGAGGAAGCTGAGAGAAAGAGAGATAAAAAAAATCCAGGAGTATGAGGGGAAAATTAGAGAACTAAGTGATACACTAAAAAGAAATAATATACACATAATTGGTATCCCAGAGGAGAAAGAGAGAGGGAAAGGTGCTGAAGGGGTACTTGAAGAAATAATAGCTGAGAACTTCCCTGAACTGGGGAAGGAAAAAGGCATTGAAATCCAAGAGGCACAGAGAACCCCCTTCAGACGTAACTTGAATCGATCTTCTGCACGACATATCATAGTGAAACTGGCAAAATACAAGGATAAAGAGAAAATTCTGAAAGCAGCAAGGGATAAACGTGCCCTCACATATAAAGGGAGACCTATAAGACTCGTGACTAATCTCTCTTTTGAAACTTGGCAGGCCAGAAAGGATTGGCACGATATCTTCAGTGTGCTAAACAGAAAAAATATGCAGCCGAGAATCCTTTATCCAGCAAGTCTGTCATTTAGAATAGAAGGAGAGATAAAGGTCTTCCCAAACAAACAAAAACTGAAGGAATTTGTCACCACTAAACCAGCCCTACAAGAGATCCTAAGGGGGATCCTGTAAGACAAAGTACCAGAGACATCACTACAAGCATAAAACATACAGACATCTCAATGACTCTAAACCCGTATCTTTCTATAATAACACTGAAAGTAAATGGATTAAATGCACCAACCAAAAGACATAGGGTATCAGAATGGATAAAAAAACAAGACCCATCTATTTGCTGTCTACAAGAGACTCATTTTAGATCTGAGGACACCTTTAGATTGAGAGTGAGGGGATGGAGAACTATTTATCATGCTACTGGAAGCCAAAAGAAAGCTGGAGTAGCCATACTTATATCAGACAAACTAGACTTTAAATTAAAGGCTATAACAAGAGATGAAGAAGGGCATTATATAATAATTACAGGGTCTATCCATCAGGAAGAGCTAACAATTATAAATGTCTATGCGCCGAATACCGGAGCCCCCAAATATATAAAACAATTACTCATAAACATAAGCAACCTTATTGATAAGAATGTGGTCATTGCAGGGGACTTTAACACCCCACTTACAGAAATGGATAGATCATCTAGATACACAGTCAATAAAGAAACAAGGGCCCTGAATGATACATTAGATCAGATGGACTTGACAGATATATTTAGAACTCTGCATCCCAAAGCAACAGAATATACTTTCTTCTCGAGTGCACATGGAACATTCTCCAAGATAGATCATATACTGGGTCACAAAACAGCCCTTCATAAGTTCACAAGAATTGAAATTATACCACGCATACTTTCAGACCACAATGCTATGAAGCTTGAAATCAACCACAGGAAAAAGTCTGGAAAACCTCCAAAAGCATGGAGGTTAAAGAACACCTTACTAAAGAATGAGTGGGTCAACCAGGCAATTAGAGAAGAAATTAAAAAATATATGGAAACAAACGAAAATGAAAATACAACAATCCAAACGCTTTGGGACGCAGCGAAGGCCGTCCTGAGAGGAAAATACAATGCAATCCAGGCCTATCTCAAGAAACAAGAAAAATCCCAAATACAAAATCTAACAGCACACCTAAAGGAAATAGAAGCAGAACAGCAAAGGCAGCCTAAACCCAGCAGAAGAAGAGAAATAATAAAGATCAGAGCAGAAATAAACAATATAGAATCTAAAAAAACTGTAGAGCAGATCAACGAAACCAAGAGTTGGTTTTTTGAAAAAATAAACAAAATTGACAAACCTCTAGCCAGGCTTCTCAAAAAGAAAAGGGAGATGACCCAAATAGATAAAATCATGAATGAAAATGGAATGATTACAACCAATCCCTCAGAGATACAAACAATTATCAGGGAATACTATGAAAAATTATATGCCAACAAATTGGACAACCTGGAAGAAATGGACAAATTCCTAAACACCCACACTCTTCCAAAACTCAATCAGGAGGAAATAGAAAGCTTGAACAGACCCATAACCAGTGAGGAAATTGAATCGGTTATCAAAAATCTCCCAACAAATAAGAGTCCAGGACCAGATGGCTTCCCAGGGGAGTTCTACCAGACGTTGAAAGCAGAGATAATACCTATCCTTTTCAAGCTATTCCAAGAAATAGAAAGGGAAGGAAAACTTCCAGACTCATTCTATGAAGCCAGTATTACTTTGATTCCTAAACCAGACAGAGACCCAGTAAAAAAAGAGAACTACAGGCCAATATCCCTGATGAATATGGATGCAAAAATTCTCAATAAGATACTAGCAAATCGAATTCAACGGCATATAAAAAGAATTATTCACCATGATCAAGTGGGATTCATTCCTGGGATGCAGGGCTGTTTCAACATTCGCAAATCAATCAACATGATACATCACATTAACAAAAAAAAAAGAGAAGAACCATATGATCCTGTCAATCGATGCAGAAAAGGCCTTTGACAAAATCCAGCACCCTTTCTTAATAAAAACCCTTGAGAAAGTCGGGATAGAAGGAACATACTTAAAGATCATAAAAGCCATTTATGAAAAGCCCACAGCTAACATCATCCTCAACGGGGAAAAACTGAGAGCTTTTTCCCTGAGATCAGGAACACGACAGGGATGCCCACTCTCACCGCTGTTGTTTAACATCGTGCTGGAAGTTCTAGCATCAGCAATCAGACAACAAAAGGAAATCAAAGGCATCAAAATTGGCAAAGATGAAGTCAAGCTTTCGCTTTTTGCAGATGACATGATATTATACATGGAAAATCCGATAGACTCCACCAAAAGTCTGCTAGAACTGATACATGAATTCAGCAAAGTTGCAGGATACAAAATCAATGTACAGAAATCAGTTGCATTCTTATACACTAACAATGAAGCAACAGAAAGACAAATAAAGAAACGGATCCCATTCACAATTGCACCAAGAAGCATAAAATACCTAGGAATAAATCTAACCAAAGATGTAAAAGATCTGTATGCTGAAAACTATAGAAAGCTTATGAGGGTAATTGAAGAAGATATAAAGAAATGGAAAGACATTCCCTGCTCATGGATTGGAAGAATAAATATTGTCAAAATGTCAATACTACCCAAAGCTATCTACACATTCAATGCAATGCCAATCAAAATTGCACCAGCATTCTTCTCAAAACTAGAACAAGCAATCCTAAAATTCATATGGAACCACAAAAGGCCCCGAATAGCCAAAGTAATTTTGAAGAAGAAGACCAAAGCAGGAGGCATCACAATCCCAGACTTTAGCCTCTACTACAAAGCTGTCATCATCAAGACAGCATGGTATTGGCACAAAAACAGACACATAGACCAATGGAATAGAATAGAAACCCCAGAACTAGACCCACAAACGTATGGCCAACTCATCTTTGACAAAGCAGGAAAGAACATCCAATGGAAAAAAGACAGTCTCTTTAACAAATGGTGCTGGGAGAACTGGACAGCAACATGCAGAAAGTTGAAACTAGACCACTTTCTCACACCGTTCACAAAAATAAACTCAAAATGGATAAAGGACCTGAATGTGAGACAGGAAACCATCAAAACCTTAGAGAAGAAAGCAGGAAAAGACCTCTCTGACCTCAGCCGTAGCAATCTCTTACTCGACACATCCCCAAAGGCAAGGGAATTAAAAGCAAAAGTGAATTACTGGGACCTTATGAAGATAAAAAGCTTCTGCACAGCAAAGGAAACAACCAACAAAACTAAAAGGCAACCAACGGAATGGGAAAAGATATTTGCAAATGACATATCGGACAAAGGGCTAGTATCCAAAATCTATAAAGAGCTCATCAAACTCCACACCCGAAAAACAAATAACCCAGTGAAGAAATGGGCAGAAAACATGAATAGACACTTCTCTAAAGAAGACATCCGGATGGCCAACAGGCACATGAAAAGATGTTCAACGTCGCTCCTTATCAGGGAAATACAAATCAAAACCACACTCAGATATCACCTCACACCAGTCAGAGTGGCCAAAATGAACATATCAGGAGACTATAGATGCTGGAGAGGATGTGGAGAAACGGAAACCCTCTTGCACTGTTGGTGGGAATGCAAATTGGTGCAGCCGCTCTGGAAAGCAGTGTGGAGGTTCCTCAGAAATTAAAAATAGACCTACCCTATGACCCAGCAATAGCACTGCTAGGAATTTATCCAAGGGAAACAGGAGTACTGATGCATAGGGGCACTTGTACGCCAATGTTTATAGCAGCTCTCTCAACAATAGCCAAATTATGGAAAGAGCCTAAATGTCCATCAACTGATGAATGGATAAAGAAATTGTGGTTTATATACACAATGGAATACTACGTGGCAATGAGAAAAAATGAAATATGGCCTTTTGTAGCAACGTGGATGGAACTGGAGAGTGTGATGCTAAGTGAAATAAGCCATACAGAGAAAGACAGATACCATATGGTTTCACTCTTATGTGGATCCTGAGAAACTTAACAGAAACCCATGGGGGAGGGGAAGAAAAAAAAAAAAAAAAGAGGTTAGAGTGGGAGAGAGCCAAAGCATAGGAGACTGTTAAAAACTGAGAACAAACTGAGGGTTGATGCGGGGTGGGAGGGAGGGCAGGGTGGGTGATGGGTATTGAGGAGGGCACCTTTTGGGATGAGCACTGGGTGTTGTATGGAAACCAATTTGACAATAAATTTCATATATTAAAAAAAAATAAACTATATAATAATAAAAAATAAAAATAAAAAAAATTATAGCACGTTTGTTCTTATGTGTCAAATATTTTATTTCAAAAATATCAGGATGAATTGACCACAGAGACACAAAAAATTAAATAAATAACAGAAGAAAAATGAAATAAATAGTAGCCTAGTCACTTTTAATGTTTCCCCAATATCTAAATATATTTTCATTAAAGTTTCTTATTAAGTTGTCAGTTGGAGGCTAAAATCTAAGTTGTAGTCAAGAAGTAGGTAGGTGTCTCTCATGAGCTAGCTGCTAATTAGCTCATCTTACAGTGAGTTAAAACAGGTAACGTGCACTCAGTAAATGTTATTAGTATTACTTTTTTTCATAATCCAACTTAGTTATTAACAAGACTTTGTTCTCTACCTCCATCCGCTATTGGAAGAGTAGTTTCAAGGATCAGAAATGTTCAAACATTTTAGCTCCCAACTCATTTTTGTTTTTCTAATTTATCCAACAAAACTCAAATGATGGTCTTACAGTAAATAAGGGCTGGTTTCCTAACTCTATTCTGGATACACTACAAATCCTGGATGTTAGACTTCCCTCTGGCAGTGAAAAACAAACAAACAAACAAACAAACAAACAAACAAACAAACAAACATCCCTGCAAATCAAGTCATGCAGTAGAGGCACAGAGCAGCCCACATATTTCTTATGGAAAATTTTTATTAAAAAGGTGAATTTTCTTTATAATATTACACTATTTTGAAGTCTACAGAGCCTAATAAAAGCTGTACTTAAAAAAAAAGGCACAATTTCAAAACACATACACACTTTTCCCAAAAGTATTTATGGAAGTGAACTATTTCTAGGGAGGAAACCCCACCAAATTCCTGATTTGCTACCAAGAATAGCTCATTTCTGCCTTATCCTTTTCATGGTCCATATTTCCTCTAGTAGCATTTCCTAAATAAATCCCTCAAGGAAAACTGAGGCAAACAATGCACCCTGCCACCCTGTCTTTTATAGGAGATGTCTCAAGACAACTTGACCTGATTTTTCATATAATTACAGGTCTCAAAATCCTCTGAAGAAATAAATGTATCTTTGTTCAATGTGTGGGTTTTCTTATTAAGTGTGGGGTGAAAGACAGTAGCAGTAGAGTATGAGAAGAGAAAGGATAATATTATGAATTGGTAATTATGTTTGTACTGCCAGCCCCACATGGTAATTGTCTAAAGAATAGGCAAAAATATGGTTGTATTTTTAACTACATTTAAAGTAAGCAAAGCTTACATTTCTCCCCAGGGAATATGACTCAGTCAACATTTTAATAAGGCCAGTGACGAAAAAACTTGCTAAGGGTAATATAACAGAATACAGCTGCAGCTCTTAGCTTGAAATTTATATTAGAAAATCTGGCAAGATTTACCTACAGGCATTATATAATTGTATTTATTCTTCCATCATTTTAGGATGGAAAGTTAGATGTCTGACTTGTGTATTTAACTTTCAAAAGCAGCAACATTAGACTTACATTTTCCGCTAATGGAAGAGTAGTTCTTTGAAGGCTGAATGCAGTATCAGTTCAAGGAAATATACGTTAGAAAAATTGGTGTCTGTCAGTGAGTTTTTTGGTCTGATTTTCACCAAAATAGATCAGAAATTTAGAGAAAGTTTGAATTTGTGTCCTTGTTATTGCCCAGAAGGAATTTTCTGGAGGAATGAAAATATAACAGTAAAACACTAATTTTGCATACTCTTTTACACTTACCTAGTATTACACAGAACATCAGGGCTAGAATGGCACTTCGGGTGACTGTATATGGCCCAAAGCATCCCAGGCCCTTTGAGCACGATGGAGGGAGTATAGTTTTATTGTTCTTGGAAACAGGAACATAAATTTTTGACATTCATTATGTTTATAACTTCATTTCAGTCTATAAATTTAGGTATAAACTTTTGAATGAAATATATTTAGAGTACTTACTTCTCCCAACTAATTTTTTTCCCTTTTTTTGGATGTACCAAGCCTTTGATATACTAAGCTCAGCTTCTATAATTTTAAGTAAATCCATTTTTTAAATCAAATGAAAGATAAAGATAGTATAACTTGTATGAAAATGGAGAGAACTTAAAACTGGAATAGTTAATAGACACTTGTAATTTTCATATGTGTGTAGACTTTATGCTTGATGAAACAGTATAAATATCTTTTAAATTTCTTTCTATTTTGGTATGTGAAACCCATACAGATGCCGCTTTTGATTCAGTACTGGCACCTGTCCCAGGCTTGCTATCCTGAGAATCTCTGCCCCAGGCACCATGAGACTCCCTGGGCTCACTAAACCAGGCAGGCTTCTGCACAGTGTGGTGTTTGCTGCACAACATGGAAATTGGCTATGAAATCTCCTTAATGAGTGTTTGTATCAGTAAATTCCCTTGTTGTCCATTTTCCATCAGGTAATGTTGTTTTAATTAGTACCAAATGCTCATATCCAATTTCTCCGTGGTGGACATCATAACAAGTAAGGATTATGAAAAAGAAAGAAAGAAAGAAAGAAAGAAAGAAAGAAAGAAAGAAAGAAAGAAAGAAAGAAAGAAAAAGAAAAACAACACAAAACTTTAACAGCTCAGGAATTTGCTCATTTCCATAGAAGCAAGCATTCAATTGTATCTGAAACTGACTTGGTCCTCACTGCATTTTACTTCAAACTAACATATTAGGTTTGAATATTGTATGAATCTTATAATACCTATAAAGTTCTTAGCCATTTATAAAGATGGTTCAATGTTTAAGTTCCTGAGTATGTTTAAAAGCTCATGATTATTTCCCCCCATCCACACTTGGCAATGTGAGGTAATGGAGAATCAGGGCCTCTAGAGACTTACAATTCAAAGCACAGTCCTTGGCGTGACACTGCTAGCATCCCTCAGGAGCTGGTTCCCGATGTAAATCCTCAACCCACTCGCCATGCCCCCAACCCACTTCCAATCAACTGAATCACAGTATGCCTTTCAACAAGATCCTCATGTGATTCAGGCGATCCTTAGGCCCTTTTCTCAATCCCACTTTTCTTAGTTACTACATAATAACCACATGTAGGTTTACACACAAGTTTATATTTAGGTTGCAAAATGTACAAGTTAGAGATGGCCACCGGGAAAGGAGGGTGCAAAGAACGAAGGAGATATGCTTCCGAACTAAAGAGTGGATGAAGGTTAAGGGTAGCATTCTGAAGTGAAGAGAAAATTTACTTCTTCAAACACCAAAGTGAAGGAAATATAACAAAAGAAAATTAGGAAGGTACACTGACCATTTTCTAAAAAGGGAAGTTTTTTTTTTTTTCAACGTTTTTTTTTTTTTTTTTTTATTTATTTTTGGGACAGAGAGAGACAGAGCATGAATGGGGGAGGGGCAGAGAGAGAGAGGGAGACACAGAATCGGCAACAGGCTCCAGGCTCCGAGCCATCAGCCCAGAGCCTGACGCGGGGCTCGAACTCACGGACCGCGAGATCGTGACCTGGCTGAAGTCGGATGCTTAACCGACTGCGCCACCCAGGCGCCCCTAAAAAGGGAAGTTTTTAAAAAAATGTCTGTAGTTGATTATTTTATTTTTAATCAAATTAAGTGTAGATTTACTGACTATGTTATCGTTAGGAAAAAAAAGCTATTCACTATTTATCGAATTGTTATCTGGGGTAAAACTATCTTGAGAAAGTAGAATAAGAGAGGAGGGGAGAAACAAAGAGACTTGTATAAAGTTTGGTATTGAGAAACATGTGACTTCATAAAGGACACCATGAATGCAAACTTCTCTCAAAAGAGCCTGCCTTAAATCACGCCTGACAGATAAAAATATTTCCCATAATCGAAAGCTTCCTACAAATCTCCTCACCTTTTTTTAAAATAATACGTTTTTCTCATGACATGAAATTATGTAATTCTATACAAAACTAATAGATACTTTATTAGCAAACTAGGTGAAACAATGGCAGATATATTAATTCAGTATTTTATGTAGATAATTATTGACCATCTGGATATAAGAAATGTTTCCTTTCTCATGATGAGTTTTCTTGAACAAAATCTAAAAACTGCTGACCGTGGTAAAAATTAACAAGAGAACTTTAGGAAAAGACTTTACCAGTCACAGTGTCTTTAAATACTGGATGTAAGAATAATGAACCTTTATGGGGGATTCATGTTTGCAAAATGAGCTACCAGTTGGTAATTAGTGGAACTGTATAGCACCCTGGTGAAATAGGTATGTTTAATCACTGCCATTTTACAGATGCAAAATGGGCGTTGGAGAATAATGAAGTGTTTGGCCTCAGGGAACCCAGAAAATCAATATCAGCAGAAAGCACTGACTTTTTGAGACATCCAATTGTGATGCAAGTACCAAGGCCAGCATTAACAACCACTTACTGGCTCTGTGATTTTTGATTTCTTGTGCCTTAATTTCCTCATCTGTAAAATGGGAAGAGTAATAGTATTTATCTCAAAAGGTTGTTATTAAGATTGAATTATTCGATCCATGAAAAACACTTTTACAAGTACCTGACATGTAACTGGACAACCATTGTCCATGAATTATTAGTGGTGTACCCTTCTGAGTGCTGGGGGTGTGAAAGTAGACAAAGGAAATCCCTGCCCTGATGGGCTTACACTCTACGTAGTAACAGAACGTCCTCTTAGTTGATAGACATTTGTGTATCGGTTTTCGTTATGAACAGGTAGAAATAGGGAGTTCTGGAGGCTTTCTTTCTCTGTTTGTTAAATTGCTGGGTTAATTTCACAGTGGCTGAGTGACTTTTCTCAGTTTTCTGGGAATGAGTGCTGAACAAAGAGGATTTTTAGTAATTTCTTTAGAATATGACTGAAAGTAGACCATTGTTTCAGCATCAGACACTGATTGAGCATTGAGTGACAAAGACAAGAAATGATCTGCTTTCTTCAGGGGCTCATAAACTAGTGAGAGAGTCAGATACACACATGAATGACTCTAATCAAGACTAACTTTGATAGATATAATAAAAGAACAAAGAAGCAGGAGAAAGAAAAGTGCCTTGGGCAGAGAACAAAAAGGAGAGGAAAAATCAAGAATGTGAACACAAAGGGTAAAGAGAGAAGGGAAGAGATAAGGAAGGGGCATGTGTGATGTTCAATTGAATTTTTGGTATTTTGTAGCTGCCAAGTAGGTTTGCAAATTTGAGAGGTGGAGACTGGGAGATTGGGAGTGATAATGTCTTAGTTTTGCTGAAACGACTTTCTAGGCTGAAGATAGAGCTGCCCTCACCTGAGGTACCACATCAGCAAACCAAATACAACTTTTGTACCCCTGTAAATTCTCTGACCAAAAATGCATATATCCAGTCGGCCCGCCCCAAGCACCAAGTCAACTCTGTACTTCTTTCCCTCTTCCTTTTCACCCCAAACAAGGTTAAATATGTGGCCTCAGCCAGATATTTTCTATTTTTCTCCTCTTTGTTCTTTATCCTATAAAAGTTTCCCACCTTCTACCCCATTTCATGGTTCTCTGAGGAGACTGCCCACTTCACAAAGTGTTAAATAAAGCGTGTTTGTATCACTTAAATTGTCTTTTATTTTTAACAGTTCCCTCATTATGAGTAGGCTCTGCTTTTGGAGAAAAGCATTGTTAGTAAGTAAATGAAATATAACTTTTTGGTAACATATTTGACTTTCTTCGTTATTTTAAGTGTCTTTTCATGTTCAAACTATATTTACTGGAGTTTAAAAAACTAAACATTTTTTGAGTATGAAAAAAGTAACTAAGAATTGGGGAGGAATAATTAACTGATGAGACAATATCTAATTAGTTATAATCAACAAGCAATATGTTTTCTTCTCCATACCCCTCTCATCACACACAGAAGACAATGGTAGTTTTTATATGTAATTATAATGTGAAAACTACTGTTCCCTGTGGTAAGATATTTTTTACAATGTGTATGTGTGCATTTAATTTTAGTAGACATAAATGAAAAACTACAGTTATTTGAGTTATGGGATAATGTATATATATGGATAAAAACATAGTAGCATCTGGAAACAGCTAGAACTATGAAATTATTTTTCTACCCTTATTTTATAGATGAGAAAACCAGACTGAGAAAATTAAGATCTGAGCCAAACTCAAATTTTTGACCACCTAGGCCAGTGCCTTTTTCTAATGTTACACATTCTGTGAGAAAAAGTCACTGGTAACAAGGGTATGTTGCTTGATCTCAGATATTTGTGGACACTGCACATTCTAAGCACCAAACTTCTTTCCTGATTTATAGAATAATGCTCTTAAGAAGAACTTAACAAAACAGCATGAATTCCTCAGAGAATAGTGTAAACATTGATTGTGTATTAATTATGAGTTAGCAATACAGACTGACTTTGATTAAAAGGAAATGGAAAGTTTAACAAGCCACAAATTAAAGACTGAGGCACCCCTATTAAAAGACTGAGGAGAATATGAATATTACAATGAGCCCAGGATTAAAATTATTTCACAGCTCTTTGAGCACTGAATTACCTTACTTAATAGTTGGTGTACCATCAGATCCCTTTGGACCACCTTTATGTGTTCCCGCTCCCAATCCCCCCCAACCAAGTGCCTATGTTTTTTTTTGACTGTGAAGGCTTGTATGTGGCACCTTCTTTAAAGACCTAAACTTGGGCTACTAAAGCCACTACAGAGAACCAGAAGTGCCAATGACTTTTTTTCTGTACATCTCATTAAGACTTGTAGCCAATGACTGACTGGAGCCAGAGCATGGGAGCTCAGCTTCTGTTATCTCCATGGGATGAACTCTGAGATGTAATTTACTCCAGAACTCCCTTATAGTCCTGCCTCCCCATTCTTCAGTCGGTTTTCCTGGGAACTTTCTTAATTAATCACTTGCTAACAAAATCCTGTCTCAGGGCTTGCTTATAGGCAATGAGATTTAGGATCAATCCATCCATCCATCCATCCATCTATCCATCCATCCATCCATACTTATCTAAGCTTGCTACTTCCCTCTCTCTTCCTTGCCTCCATTCATATACTTCTGTCCCCCATTGCACTCCAACTCAACACGCAACACCTGAAACAGCATGGTGTACACTCTATTCCATTCTATATTTCTCTATATTTATGTAACCATACATACATATACACATATGAGGGGATATTTGTGTTCCAAAATTAGCATCATTTGTACATATATTTCTTTGTATTTTGCTCTTCTTTGTATTTTGCAATATTTAGGTTCCTAATAAAGAAGGAAATTAGCACTTCCAACTAGGAATTCTATTATAAGTTGTCCTTGTTATAAGTTTTTAAAAAATATTTGCTTGGAAGGAGAAATCACTTTATAGAAGCAAATAGGTAAAATGTACAGTTACAATATGAAGGCATGGTTGGGAAAGGTTTTAATCCTATTAATCATTTCAAACCTCTCTGAAAGTTTTGATATTCTAACACCTTTGATTGGTTGCCTCTACATATGAAAAGATGATGATCTTTATTTAGTTTGTATACAATTCCCATGCTATTGTATAATGATTCTATGTTATATTATATGTCAATTATTTCCCTAATTCTTTCTTTTTTTTTAATTTTTAAAAAAATTTTATTTACTTTTGAAGAGAGAGAGAGACGGTGTGAGCAGGCGAGGAGCAGAGAGAGAGAGAGAGAGAGAGAGAGAGAGAGAATATGAAGCAGGATCCAGGCTCTGAGCTGTCAGCAGAGGCCCCTACACAGGGCTCGAACTTGCAGACTGTGAGATCATGACCTGAGCTAAAGTCAGACGCTTAACCAACGGAGCCATCCAGGCGCCTGCTAATTCTTAAATTAAATTAAATGATTTCTAATACTGATTTTCATCTTTGGGTCTGTTTATAAAATTAATCCTTACAACCCACTAGACGACTTGATATCTTTCTTCATTTCCATTTTGTAAAAGTGAAGTGTGAGACATAGGAAGATTAATTGACTTTTCTTGGCCATAGGCATAATGAGCATCACAATCAGAATATGAACTAGGAATCCATGGCTTCCACCTCCATGTTTACTACAAGTTTAGTAACTCCACTAGCACTGCATCATTGCCATTTTCTTAAAAAATAGACTCCCTCATCACATTATTTATTCCACCATTAAAAGGGGAAAATTATGCCAGCATCTTTCAGAATTTTATTGATTTCTAAAATTTTGATTGGATGATTATGGTTCCCTTTTTACAGAATCTGTATGATTTGTCCTTAATTGGAAATATTATAAGTTATCTTCATCTTACAACATTCGAAACATAAATGACTATAAAATGAGAATTGTTTTCTGTGTACAAAATATAGCCTTTATAAAGCATAGATGGATATTTTCATTCTGAAAAGTTGCTGATATATTTGTGCCCATTGCTTTTTAAATAATGAGAATTTTTGCATATCTAAAGATCTACTTAATCTAGTAGACAGAAAATATGTTTACTTTGTGACAGCATGCTAGAGGTTGTAACGTTTGAAAGGAGAGCTCAGCAGGATTTCTGAGCACATGCTGGTTTGGCCAATGTGCACAATCTGTAATCCAATTAAAAACTCAGTAAATTTCTCTTTTCTTAGACTATGGAGTTACTCATGTGAATTCATGATAACGACAGTTTTCATTGACTACATAATGCTGAAATTACTAGACAGTCAAAAATGGGTACAGGCAGGCTACTGAGTTACCTCTCCCTTTTTCAAACATACATTTGCTCAGAATCAATAGAATAGGAAAAGATAGACTTCTATTTCTGTTCTTGACCTATATTTTTTCAAAGGAAATCAAAATTTGTGATGTTCCTTTGCTTCTAGTAATTTACAGAAATGCAAGAAGTTCCTTCTTACTTTAGTATACAACTAGAAATTATATATAATTTTTACATTATTTTTTTAAAATTTAATGTTCCCTTTATCAATATTCCAGAGCAGTATTAGCACAATGAGACATATTAGAATTGTTATGTCCTCTCCTATAATATCTATAGCAACAATATCATAATAGTGAGGAATAAAGGGAAAAACACATAAAGAAAGAATGTGAATGCAAGAAAGGTAAGGAAGTATATAATTTGGGAAAATATAGTAATTGAGAACAATTTTAAATGACAAAAATGAAAATTAAGATTAAGTTGATTTATAAACCAGATTTATCTGGGTGGCTTCTTAAAAAAGTAAAACAGCTGACCTAAATGTAAAACTCCATTTATCCCTTAAATCATCCTTTCCAAATTATAGAGAATTGTAACTGTAAACTCATTGGCAAACAATATGGGCTATACAAACTCCTTCTTTAGGTTCCAGCAATTCCATTTTACTATGTCTTCCAAGTGAATTTTAGAAACAATGTTATGTCAGCTAAACTGTAAGTTGAAGGAGTTATTACCGCTTACTATGTTGGAAAAATCCCTATAGTAAATCATGACAGAGATGAACATCTTATGTCGTTTAACTTTATCATCTGACATAAAACAAGACAAATTAAGAAAAGTATAAGCACAGTAGTAAACTAGAGTTTTGAAAGACATAGTAGGTATGAAGTTATGTCACAGAACAGGTTTTAAAGTAAAATAATATAACAACATGCTCAATATATACATATATACATATATATGTATATATAGTTTCTTTAGGAAGCTCCAAATAAGACCTACTTTCTCATAGTACTTGATCTCGTAGTCCAGAATGGCTCCATTGGAAAAAGCAGGTGCTTGCCATGATAGGGCAATGCTATTTTGGGATGCCCAGTCCTTCCTTACCACACCTATCAGGGAAGGTGCTGAAAGGAAAGAAAATAACTAAGAATTAATTGGCAGGAATCATTCTCCATCATCTTTTCTTTAATATTTTGTCTTCCAAGGAAAATATAATTCTTGTTGAAGCGGATAGCAATTGTTGATGTCAGATTAATAAGAAAGGCCTCAGGATCTACTCTATTTAATCCAAATAAAGTATTAAAATATATTTAGAAGCACTACTAGGGAACATAGGAAAAACTCAAATAGTCCAAGAATAAGAGCCAGAACTCATCATCTTCATCTTTGTTAGAGGAGATTTTTCTTTAAGATGGCTTTAGTTTTAGTCTATGACATGAGGTACAATACATTTGGATCCTGTATTTTATCAAATCTAAATCCACTATAGAAAAATACTCTGAAATTACAAGATCATTTATAGGCTTTTCTTTCTCTTCAAGACTTAATACTTTGTAAACTGTTAGTACTTTATAAAACTTTATATTACAAACATCTTATCTTTAGTAACTTATTGCATATCAAAGTGAAAATTATTTCTTTTGCATGGTTTCTGTGACATTTGAATAAAATTGACACATTTAACTTCTGAAGTTTATTTTCAGAAGTATGTCTTTATTCCCCTATATAACATTGTATTAGCAACCCAATCCTAATCTAAGGTAATCTTGCATTTGACTTCCAAGATTTCCCTGGATTTATATATCATAATTTTCTCTAACAAAATACTCATTTTTAAGTATTCTAATTTTTAAAACAACAGGTTTTTGCATAGAAGTTAAATTTCACTCATAAAAAGAAAAATAAAAATTGAATATACTGAGGTATCATTTTTCACTAATCAGATTGGCAAAAATCCAAAAATTTGACATCAGGCTCTATTGGTTAGACTTTAGGGAAAAGCACTTTAGTATATTGTCGGTGGTAATGCAAAATAGTACAACTTTTATGAAGGGAAATTTAACAATTTGAGGCAAATTATATGTTCATTTACACTTGGGCTTTTTGGAATCTATCCCAAAAACACACTGAATAAACACAGAGAGACATATTTATAAGATTACTCACTGAGATTTATTTGTAAAGACTGGAAATAATTTAACTGTCCATCAAAAAGGGACGGGTTGAAAACCTATGCTACATCCACCAGAGAATTATGACTATAAATACTCCATATAAAAATGGAGTTTTTTCAGGATATATTTTTAAATAAAAAAAGTAAGGAGGGAAAATGTACAAAAACAATGTAAGGATAAGCCTAAGAATAAAAAAATAATAACAATAGTCACCCTTAGGGGTGGGAAGCAACAGGATGGACATGATAAGGTTAGAAGATAGAAGTCTCAATATGCCTTCCCTTGAAGATTTACTTTGGAACTCTGTGAATAGTTAAATGGTTAGAAAGCAAATTATTTAAAAAAGTAATATCAAAAAATTAAAAGAAAAATGAAACCTGTGTATTGAGGCACAGTTTCCAAGAGTAACTACTTAAAGTGACTTAAAACATAGTAACTTAGTGTATATCCCAAAGAGGTAGTTTTAAGGATTAAAAAAAAATCTGCAAAAATTACTAAACTGTTTTTAGTAATGATATTGCTGTTGGTAGTATTCGTATTATAAATCTGAATCCTTATGTGTATGTTGAGGGTTAAAGCAAATGAGTAATTATTATGGTGTTACTGAGGACTAGGTCTGTTTATTTGTTTTCTTCAACAGGAAACGGAGATACAGATATCAGATCAATGAAGGTACATAAAAACTCTGTAATAGTAAACTCATATCGGAATTATCATTATGAACTCACAATGTCTTTCCAACTCATTTCCAGAAATCTATTCAAATGAGCCAATTGCAGGTGACGATAGAATTTGAAAAAATTGATTCTCTATGATTAAAATAAATATACTTTAAATTTGTAAGGAAGGCTCAAGTATTAGGTTTGGTATTTTATTTCTGAATGTTGCCTTTGCATCGTAAAGATAAAGTATTTCTTAAATTTGTGAGAATGAAA
The DNA here is from genome assembly GCF_018350215.1 of Panthera leo. NCBI lineage: Eukaryota > Metazoa > Chordata > Mammalia > Carnivora > Felidae > Panthera > Panthera leo. The sequence goes on along the minus strand of NC_056687.1, from coordinate 45,246,476 downwards.
AGTTTGGTTCTCCCAAGGAATTAAGTACTTTAAAATTATATTAAAGCTCTTTCCAGCTTTTCAATGAAAGCATTATTGCACTAAAATACCTTTTTAAAAATGAGTGATGATAATAGCAGAAGTCGCTAAAAAGTAGAAGTGTGCTATAAGCTAAAACAGAAGTGGATAGCATGGTAAATAAGAAAAAGTGCTCAGATAATTCATTATTTAAACTGAGTCATATTCAGTACTAATAAACTACCATTAATAAATTTCACTAATGCTCTTTAACTGTAGTATAATAGTGTATTAATGGAGTTTTATGGAAAAATTATAACTTTAAGATGAATCATACAAATTAGAAGTTGACTTCTATATAACAATTCATTATAATTTTTAAAAATGTCCTTTTCATGTATACAATCTTATGGGTAATTTTCAGTTTAATGTGCAATGTCATAAGGCAATAATATTACTAGTGTACTACATTTTGCCACATAATTATTTAGCACTCAAGGTCAAATGATATAATTCTTGCAAAACTGATAATGAATTCAATTATCGCAGCATATTAGAATAACTATTGATTAACATACAGGTATTATTTTTTCTATTTCCAATTCCCCACTGGTTAATTAACAGTACATGTACATCACCTAAATTTTATGAGTCCTCTCCTATACCTCTATAAAATAAAGAAAATCTATTCTTTAACTACTCTGGGAAGTACTAATGAATATACTATTTTCTAAGAAATCTAGTTATAAATTCTTCACTTATACATGGACTTCAGTGTCCAAGAACCACCATATAAACTCTAAAATCTCTTCACTTCTGCGTATCCTCTTTATATGTAAATGTCTATATTTTACATAGTTGCATAACCATGTATTTGAAATCCTATTCCATATTTCCATATCTTCATATAGTCTCCATAATTATTACTTTCATGGAAAAATATTCAATTATGTTTCTACTTTATCAGACAATTCCTCTAGTGTTGAAATTTCCTATATGGTTCTGTTAGAGTTCTCATACTTTATGCACACATTTTTTATTTTGTTATTTTACAGAGAATGGTGCTTTACATGATTTGGATGTTCTGAACCACACTATGTATTAACCTATTGTTTTTTAAAAGAGCTGCGCAATATACACTAGGCACACATTTTAAACAGTTAATGAATTAAAGCAGAGGATGTGGGAAATAATTTACAGGTCAATATACATCCCAAATGCTGCATCTTCTATTTTGTGAGAAGGCTAGCACCATATGGAATTTTATTTTAAAATATGGCATCAATACATGAAACCTCAAGAATTTGTTTTGAATATATTTGACAAATTTGTTTTCTTAATAACCTGAATTTATATAACATCTGAATTTGGCATATTGTGACAACACTGTAGTACCAACAAACATAAAGGGGAAAATACACTTATTCCTCCACATGAGAAAAACTAATTTTAGAACACAGAGGGCAACTATTGATTCTTACTTCTGATTCTAAAAAGTCAGAGAAAGAAATAGTCAGGGAAATAATATCTTCTGGAGTTTGTCAGATCAGAGACTAACTGAAAGACTTGAAGGCTCAAGCAATGTTTCCTGAGTAAAGAATTGTGTATTCAGTATAGTTTTCAGTAGAATTGTATTTCTGATATACATCCTTTCTTAAGCCTTCAAAATCTTAGCTTTGACCTTCAAAATAAATGATTGTTGAATAGATTACCACATTTTTGAAAATGGCTTTAATACAACCCTTTTTGATTACTACATTTTCTGAATCTCAAATAGTTTACCAAGAACTACATGGCAAAACAAGAAAAGTACATCGTGGAGTTAGTGAACAAAGGAGATTTCATTCACATTAGGATGAGTGTTATTTTCTGATGCTTACATGGAAATACCTGAAAGAACTGTAAATTATTCTAGGTAATTATTTTGGTCCTAATGAAGATTTAATTGTGTGTGTGTGTGTGTGTGTGTGTGTGTGTGTGTGTGTGTGTGCATGTGTGCACGTGTGTGTGTGTGTGTTTAGGTGAAGAAGAGAGAGATGGGGGAGAGCAAGAACACACCTCTACACTCATGTATTTGTGACAATGGAAATCTTCACAATAAATGTTAAATAGTAGAATCTTAGTACTAGGATAGACCTTGTAAGTCATTTAGTATATTATTTCAGCAATGCAGAAAATTCCTCAACATATTCTTGTTAGCTGATTATCCACTTCTTGCTTCAACAGTTGCTCTAAAGAGTACACTACTTCATAAAGCTGTCCATTTCTTTTTGAAAATCTCTAACTGTTAACAAATTCTCATATGGAGTCATTGTTTTCTTCCTGTAACTTTAACCTAGGTCCTGGTTCTTACCTTTAGCATTAATGGAATTAACTCTTCACTTTTGCTCATCTATCATACTTCTTTTTTTTTTTCTTTCTCTTTTTCATATCCTTTTCCTTCCTTCCTCTCTTCTTTCTTCATTTCCCTTTTTAGTGCTTTTCACTCTCTTTTCTTTATTCTTTTCCTTTCTCTTCTTCCCTGTGCTTCTTTCCAGAGAGATGTATGCGTGTCTGTGTGTGTGTGGTGGAGGGGGGTATAATCAATGGCATAATGAAATGTAAACAACATAATAAGTAAATAACAATGGCATAATAAATAAATAATATACACCAGAAATTGCAAATCAAGAACCAACTTTTAAGACTATGATTTTCCCTTTTTCTTTGCCAATGAACCAATGGGTAGAGTTGCCAAGCAAGAATATGGAGTAGTGTTTCAGTAGATGCTCAGGAAAGAGACATGCTATAATCAATACAATTCTACTTGTGAAGTTTTGTGACTGTGATATTTATCATGTTAATTGACTTCTTGAAACTACTTTTGATCGATATCTTGTTTTGGAAATAGTTATTAAATATATTATGCTTTATACAACATAATATATCTTAACAGTATCTGCCTCATATGCTTTTGTTTTGATGTCTTTCTTATAATCAGAGTTTAATAGCAATCTATATTGTTACCTACTTTCCCCATGTGGTTGAAATCTGGTTCTGAGTTTGAAATATACATGAAATATACAGCAGAATTGATGCTTTATTTTCTTTCTAGTGTCTAGCTTTGTCCTGTACCTGGGAATAACATGGTATGCTGAGCCCTATGACAGCTGTGATAGGATGCACAATGGCTCACAAATAGATTCACATCTAATCCCCAGAACCTGTGAATGTTCCTCCCTGGCAAAAGAGACTTTGCAGTTTTGATTAAGCTAAGGATTTTGAGATGGAAAGATTATCCTGAATTACCCAGGTGGGCCTGATGTAATCACAAGTGCCATAAGAGGGAGGCAGGAGGCGACTTGTCTACAGAAGGAAGGCTCTGAGCCAAAGAATGTAGGCAACCTGTAGAAAGTAGAAGAGGGAAGGAATGAATTCTCCTTGGAGCCTCCAGAATGAACCAGCCCTCCTGACACCCCTGTTTTTATACCTATAAGACTCATGTTGGACTTCTGATGTCCAGAACTATAAGATAATAAATATGTGTTGTTCTTGAAACAGTAAATTTGTGGTAATTTATTACAGTAGTAACAGGAAAATTACAACACTTTAACTGGTTTATCTTTAAAGACCTTAATTTGGGATAGATACATTTATGGTTCTGTAGGGAAAGTGGGTAGGTTTAAAAAAAAAAAAAAGCGAGTTTCTAAAAAAATTAAAACAAAAGAAAAAGTTCTAAAGCAGTGATAAAAAGCATCTATTTGTTTAATTACCTAATTCATTTGATAATTTACAACCTTAAAAAAGTATTCAATCTGTTTCTTTTAAACATATTTTGAAAAATGTTGGATACTCTCATCCTAAAGACTTTCCTTATTTAACCTATAGTCTGTCGGGTTTCTCACTTCTCTGCCTTTCTTATTAAAAAAGGGAGAGGTTTTCTTCTTCCTGATTATAGCACCTTAAGCTATTGGTGATATTGGACTACTTTTTTTTTCCAGTTTTTCCTCCAGGTTAATGTTGTTCTGTATTTTAAAAAAGCCCTTAGCTCTGAATTTCAAGTCTTTCCCAAAGAAACACTAACATCATGTAACACAAAGCTTGGTCACTCTATTTCTTCCTACCATATCAATGTGATGCTGGTAGGTAGCTTGACAAGACAAGTGAAAAATTGTGGAAATATTTGCGCTGAAAACTCTCACCACCTGTGGAGGCCGCAGTGAAAAATCACTTTTTAAATAATAAGTTAAAATGATACAGCACTGTCAGCACTTAATTACAGAAAGTAAAACCTGAAGCATTATCTTTCAAGTTCTTTTCAGCATAATCTGTGCCTTTTTAATTTCTATTTTATTAGTCTATGACTGGCTGATTTAATGCGTTCACTGTTAAGCTTGTCTTTAGGCTGCTGTTTATAGTAATTTATACCACATACCTCTCCTGACTATTATATCATTCCAGAGGCATTTAAGAAATTGTTTATATGACAGATGCTATAAAATGCAGTTTCTTTGAAATATAAAGACAAAAAAAAGTATTCCCAAATTAGAACAGCCTGAGATTCTGCTGACCTTATTATTACCTGTCAATTTTTAGCAAAAAGATCTATGTTGTGCCAGTATTTTCTAAGCATTTAACATATGCTATTCACCAGTATCTCAGAAAGTTGGCCTTTCTAGAAGGCCAAAATCAAGAATGTGTCCTTTCTCGGCTTAACTTCAAACAATTTCCTTATTCATGGCATCCCATTTTATTAAAATCAAGAATATTGGTTTCTAGTAATTTTTCTAGGTAAAAATACAATTATTTGAACTGTACCATTATAAAAATTATATATGAAAATTATATAAATAGATTAAAAATATTATATTTAAATATGGGTTGTAACTCCTGGGTCTCAGCTGATTCATGAAAAATTTGTTCCACATACAGGGAAAAAGATGAGCCTATTTAAATAACATCAAAAAAAGGAAAAAATGAGCAGGAAAGTCATTTATACATAAACAACTAAAATAATTTTAACTAGTACTGTGGAAAGGAGGCACCTAAGTGATAAAATTTGCAAAAACATAAATCTTTAAAATAATATAATGAATTGGGGCTTCTGGGTGGCTCAGTCGGTTGAGCTTCCAACTCTTGATTTTGGCTCAGGTCATGATCTCGCAGTTTGTGGGTTCAAGCCCCACATCCAGCACTGTACTGACAGCGTGGAGTCTGTTTGGGGTCTTCTCTCTCCCTCTGTCTCTGCCCATCCCTCATTCTCTATCTCTCTCTCAAAATAAATAAATAAACTTAAAAACATAAAATAATATAGTGAATGGAAAAAGTTTTACAAATTTTATTGCTACATTAAAAAAAAGTTTGGACACTTGAAAGAACTCCATACAATAGATTTTAATGAAGCTGTTTTAAAACTGATGTATATACACAGGCATGGGAAAATAAGTGTCATACTTAACGTGAAAAAAACAAGTCGTAAATCAACATTCATATTATGATTTAAAAAAAATCTAGGGGCCCCTGTTGGCTCAGTTTGTTAAGTGTCCGACTTTGGCTCAGGTCATGATCTTGTGGTTCAGGAGTTCGAGCCCCGTGTCAGGCTCTGTGCGGACAGCTCAGAGCCTGGAGCCTGTTTCAGATTCTGTGTCTCCAGAGACTCTCTCTGCCCTTCCTCTGCTCACACTCTGTCTCTCTCTCCTTCAAAAATAAATAAACATAAAAAAAGTACGCAAAAAATTCTAAATACTAGATACCCCCAAATTGTTAACTAAATTATATAACTATTATATAACCAAATTGTGTAACTATCAAGACCATGTTGGAAGATTTGGGAATGGATGATGAGGTAAATGATGACCTAGTTTCCCTACTAAATATTAGTTCAGCAATATTTATAAAAAGGTCATTCAGTACTGAGAGATGACCCTCCTTTTGAGGATGATGAGAACAAAGAAAAGCAAATAGATGATATACCTGTTTGGGACTAAGAATCCCTGAAAGTTAACCAAGGAACACTTTTTGAACTTACTCTGGCTGCAAAATACTTAGACATCAAAGGTTTCTTGATGTTACATCCAATACTGTTGCCAATATGACCAAGAGGAAAACGAGGGGATCTGCAAGAACTTCAATACCAAAACAGACTTTATTAAAGAGGAAGCCCATGTACGCAAACAGAGCCAGCAGTATGAAGAGAAGTGAAATGTTGTGCCTGACGCTAACACTGTAAGGACTTCTCTAAACACTAGTTGAACTATTCTATTTAAAACTGTTAACATTGGGGTGCCTGAGTGGCTCAGTTAGTTGAGTGTTGGACTTCAACTCAGGTTATGATCTCATGGTCCGTGAGTCCAAGCCCCACGTGGGGCTCTGTGCTGACAGCTCAGAGCCTGGAGCCTGCTTCAGATTCTGTCTTTCTGTCTCTCTCTCTCTCTCTCTCTCTCTGCCCATCCCCTCATCACACTCTAGAGTCCCTCAAAAATTAATAAATGCTAAAGAATTTAAACTATTATCATTAGACAAATAGTAGACAAATGCAGCAGCAAATCAATTATATTAGCAGAATACTATTGCCATTGCATGCATAGTTTGAGTACAGATTCTAAACCTATGGCTGAGTTTCTTCTAGACCAAAAGTTTTTATTCTTTGCTCTGAATAAAACTGAACCCTGGGATATCTATTAAAAATATAATGAATATAGGGGCGCCTGGGTGGCGCAGTCGGTTAAGCCTCCGACTTCAGCCAGGTCACGATCTCGCGGTCCGTGAGTTCGAGCCCCGCGTCGGGCTCTGGGCTGATGGCTCAGAGCCTGGAGCCTGTTTCCGATTCTGTGTCTCCCTCTCTCTCTGCCCCTCCCCCTTTCATGCTCTGTCTCTCTCTGTCCCAAAAATAAATAAAAAAAAAAAAAAAAAAAAAAAAAACATTGAAAAAATATAATGAATATATATGCATATATATGCATAATTTATGTACATATGCATATATACATTTTAAAATGGAATCACATCAAGCTATTAATAGTGGTTTCTCATGCTAGCCTAGGAAAACTAGATGTAACAAGAGAATAACGGAAGTGAATCTAACAATTGACCAGTTACTGATTTTTAAATTATATTAACAAATTATATTATCTGTACCTTTTGAAACTACTTTAAAAGGAATACGATTTTATTTTTAAAAACCTAACTAATCTTTGTCATCTCATAGCTAATGTGACATTCTGAAATTGTTTTCAAAAATACAACTGAAGAGTTAATAAATTTCAAAACCTTAAACCTAAATATTAACAGACTTATAAGCTATGACCATAAAGTAATACATGTGGCTTATGGAGGAGTCATTTAATTATAATCTTTCCCTGTATTTTTGTCATCCTTGAATTTATATGATGATACAAAATTGCAGAGGAAGCTAGATGGAAGAACACTGGATTCAAAAGTATTTTAACCCAAGAAGCTTTATGAAAATTAGTTTTATAAATGTTATGGATTTGCTTATTGGATGTCTTAAGAAGGAAAAAAGAATCTTTTTCTGTGCTGTTGTCACCTAAAGTGCATAAACAGACAAGACAGTTTTAGTTCCATTTTGGGGCTGTGAAATGACCCATGGATGACCTGGGGAATTTTAGAAGAAAGATTCACATTTAAGGAATGGTTCATAATATAAGATAAAATCACAGCAATTACCATTCTTCCCCTTCAGATAGAACTATGAACTAGCTTAAGACTTCTTTAATTACTTTGGATGCAATTGATTTTGATGTCTGAACTCCTAAAAGGTTTACTATCTATTCCTCATGACATCTAGCAATTGACTGCCTTTATCATAAGCTCTTGATATTCCTCTTTATAGAGTATATAATAATATATTAAAAATTTTAAGTGTTTATTTATGAGAGAGAAACAGAGTGCAAGCAGGGGAGGGGCAGAGAGAGAGGGAGACCCAGAATCCAAACAGGCTCCAGGCTCTGAGATGTCATCACAGAGCCCAATGCAGGGCTGGAACTCATGGACTGTTGAGATCCTGACCTGAGCCAAAGTCGGAAGCTTAACTGACTGAGACACCAAGGCATCCCTATAATGATATATTATACTTCACTTTTTAACTTCCTGTGCGCTTCAGATATATCATCTAATATACATTTTAACTTTGTAGGTACAGTTATTTTCATTTTAAAGATGAGGACATAGGATCAAACAGAAGCAACTTGCAGTTACATAAGAGGTACGAAGCGGACTCTAGGCTAAGTCTGGTACTTATGGACTGTACCCCAGTGATTGCGGCATTTCAGGATCTGAACCTTCCATAGGACCTAGTACAGTGCCACACAAACACATCAGGTAACTTTTATGTGAATCTCTTTTATTCAAAACTTGTTTAAATCTTGTTTCAAACCTTATCAGATAATTGTCCTGTCCATGGAGTTTTTGTTCTATAAATCCTCTATGGTACCATAGGAGCAATGGTCAATTGAGTCATATACTCCATGTATATGACATCATTTTATGAGAGTAGATTAATATAAGAAAAAAATAATCTATAATATAGCGTAATAACATATAATATTAATACCAGAAAATAAGTAAAGAGGCAAAGTGATAGGAATTTGAACATGCTGTATCAATCAAAATGGATATGCTATAATTTAATATGTATAATATTAAAATCCACCTTGGATTAGTTTATTGAATTTTCAATATTTTCCATTATTTAACTGTCTCATTTGAAAAAAAAAGTATTTGGATTGAGGAATAATAGGAAAACCAAAAATACTCTGAGTTATTTGATTATTGATTGAGAGTGTTCCTTTTCACTAATTCTAAAGGCATTTTTCCCCATCCCTGTACCTGCTCCACCCCATGAGCTGTGCTCTCACTTTCCCTAGCCACAGTTTAACACATCTCAGTCAGTAAAATTCTGCTGGATTCTATAGATTTTGTAGGCCATAGCCCTTAGATTCTCTGTTTTCTATAAAACCTAGATGTAAAATATTTAAAAAGCTGTGTTTGGGGATTTTTTTCTTTATTACTTTTTGGAAGTGAGAGCTATTCACAACTGTGTGTGTGTGCGCGCATATGTGTGTGTGTTTCCAGAAGATATATAAAGGGAGAAAGTACTCATACCGCTGGCCACTTGAGGGAATGTTGAATGATCCTGTCACAACTGATTCAGGAGGACGCAAGTGTATTCCTGCCAAGTCATCCGAAATGGGACTGTAAAACTGCTTTTGTTCTCTCATTAAAGAAATAATGCGATGCAACAGCAGATTCACTGGCATTGTTTCTGGTTGAAGCCGAGAGGAATAAATCTTGATTCTTCCTTGATGGAGGTAGTCTTTGTGTAGGACAAGTAGCCAGGTGCTCCCACAGCTGCTCTGAAACATTCATGGCTTCCTGAGGATATGGGTGATTTTGTTCTCATCATTGATCAAATAGCAGAGTAAATCACTGACGTAAAATAACACCTGGCTGAGCTCTGTGTTTTCCTCTCATTTTCTCTAGTTAGTAATTGTTGTTTACAAATCACTGACTGCATGAGGATGAAAAGCCTGTGTATTCTCATACTGGCTGCTAAGCTCATAATTTCCACTTCATGTTCTTTCTCCCAGTACCTTCAAAGGCACTCAGTGCATATTATATTTTATCCCCTTGATTTTTGTGATTACTTTGTTAACAAACCAAATGCCATTGTTCCATATGTATTACAGAAGTTAACAGTATTACAAAAATTTTATTTATTTATTTATTTATTTATTTATTTATTTATTTATTTAGATTTTTTGAGAGGACAGGGAGAGAAAGAGACAGAGAGAGAGAGACAGAGAGAGACAGAGAGAGAGAGAGAGAGAGAGAGAGAGAGAGAAAGAGAGAATCTCAAGCTGGCTCCACAGCCAGTGTGGAGCTCAATGTGGGGCTTGATCCCATGATGGTGAGATCCTGACCTGAGTCAGATGTTTAACCAACTGAGCCACTTAGGTGCCCCGCAAAGATTTTTAAAACTAAAAAGAATTGATTATTATTCATAACAAATGCTGTAAATCTTTGCACATTTTTATACTTCATTTGAAATGTAATATGGTATGCTAAATAATCTTGCTTTTTTTCCCCCTAAATTCTATTTATAGGGAAAAAAAGTATGCCAATGAAAATAAGTTTTATTTTAGTCTATACATTTCCAAGGTGGGTTTATGAAACCAACTAGTATTTGTTTTCTTAGCATTAACTTATAATTAATGGTACAGTATACATGAAATATACATAAAATGTAACATTAATTTCAAAAATTAAATACTGAAATTCAGCAACATATAATTTCTGAATATTTAAATTATATTAGGTGTCAGCAAAATGTTAGGAAACAAAATAGGAAGACCAACGCTGAAATGCTGACATTCAGCAGGAACTCACTATCATGGCTGTTATCAATGGTTTACAGTGAATGGTCTCCTATCTGGTTAATTCCTATACCATATTTTAAAGTATTTTGAGTGTTACCCTGAAAGTGTATACTATTATATAAAAATTTTAGAATATGTCACTTACTATAATTCTTATGATCTTCTGCTTTGACTTCAATTTCAACTGATAGGTTTTTTTTTTTTAATTTATGTATATTAATTTGTGTATATTTCTCTTTGATTTGTATTTGTAGACTTCAGCTACATAATTTTGAGTGCTTCTTAGGGAAACCAAATCTTTGCTCAAAGAGAAGTAACCTATCAGGCAAAAATTGTCCTATATCATAAATCCCCAAAGAAACAACCCTTGCTTGCTAGACAATTTTTCCTTAGATATTCACAATGATGTTTCCTTGCCTGAAGCTGTGTTTCAGAAAAACCTAAGAATAATTTGCTCAGATTACTTTCCTTACTTCAGTCAACATCTCCTCACATTTTAGGCTGTTCTATTTCCCTCAACACTTCATAGAGTAGTCCTCCCTTATCCATGGTTTCACTTTCCATGGTTTCAGTTAACTGTGGTCAACTGTGGTCCAGAAACAGATGATCCTCCTGATGTGTCATCAAAAGGTCAATAGTAACTTAACAATACATCACAATGCCTATGTCATTCTCCTCATTTCATCTCATCGCATGGCCATTTTATCATCTCACATCATCACATAAAGAAGGATAAATATAGTACAATAAGATATTTTGAGAGAGAGCACACATTCACAAAACTTTTGTTACAGTATATTGTTATAACTCTTCTATTTTATTACAGTCATTAATATCTTATTATGCATAACTTACAAATTAAATTTTATCACAAGTACGTATGTATAGGAAAAAAGACAGAGAACGTAGGGTTTGGTACTACCTGTGATTGCAGGCAGTGCATCAACAGCGCATAAGGTTTCCTTTTTCTCCACATGCTTGCCAACATTTGTTATTTTGTGGGTTTTGATTTTAGCCATTCTGATAAGTGTGAGGTTATATCTCATTGTGGCTTTGATTTTCATTTTTCTGATGATTAGTGATGTTGAGCATCTTTTCATGTGTCTATTGGTCATCTGTATGTCTTCTTTGGAAAAATGTCTATTCAGATCTTTTGCCCATTTTTATTGTGATTTTTTTTTTTTGGTGTTGAGTTGTATAAGTTATACATTTTTATATATTTTATATATTTTGCAAATTACCCTTATCAGATATATCATTTGTAAATATCTTCTCCCATTCCATAGGTTGCCTTTTTGTTTTGTTGATGGTTTCCTTTGCTATGTAAAACCTTTTATTTTGGGGTGTCTGGTTTAATTTTGCTTTTGTTTCTCTTGCCTTGAGGAGTCATGTCTAGAAAAATGTTGCTATAGCTGATGTCAAAAAAATTACTGCCTATGTTTTCTTCTAGGAGTTTTATGGTTTCAGGTGTCACATTTAGGAGACCACCAGAATCACCAGAGAGAAATTAGCACCAGAATAAGAAATTACCTAAACAGATATTGTTACCAAACTATCCTATCTCTCATCTATTCTAAGAGCCCATTTATCTTTTTAAAAAATAATTTGTTTTCCCATAAATTCACTTATCTCCCTCCCCTTCCTGTTAAGATGTGTTATAAGTCCCAAATTCTGACCATCTCCTTGAGACATATTTTTCTTTGAACTCCTATGTATGTGCATAACTAAAATTTGTCTTTTCTCTTTGTAATCTGCCTTTTGTCAATTTTATGTGTAGGCTCCAAACAATAAACAAAAGAGGGTAGAGAAAAAGATTTTCCTGCCCGAGAGTTTCAACATAATGGGCATGGTTCAAAGCTAGTGGTATAACTGTGGATGGTATTGTTGGCTTAAAAGTTTCACATGAGAGCCTGACTGAAATGATTACACATATCAATGTGCCATTTTTATGGTAATGTATAAGGGAAGTTTAGATAAGGGGATATTTGCAAGGAATTAGAGGGAACAACTCCACAGGGCACACAGCTTAGGAAGCAAAGATCTATAGACAGTAGTTCTTTGAAATAAACCTGGGTCCAAATTTCTCACCTCTTTTTTTACGATTAGTCCCTTTTGGTTTTTCCCACCTAGGTACATACATGTCTCTTAGTATAGACTCTTTTATAGTACCTTTTTGTTATGGGAGGGGTGCCTGGGTGGTTCAGTCAGTTGAGTGTCCGACTTCAGCTCAGGTCATGATCTTGTGGTTCCTGAGGTTCGAGCCCCGCGTCGGGCTCTGTGCTGACAGTTCAGAGCCTGGAGCCTGCTTTGGATTCTGTGTCTCCCCCTCTCTCTCACCCTCCCCTGCTTGTGCTCTGTCTCTCAAGAATAAATAAAAACTTAAAAAAAAATTTTATAATACCTTTTTGTTATGGGAGTATATTTAAATAGTTATAGTAGAATTATTAGGATATAGGCAATCTTGATATGCATCTAATGTTGGAATTTTGGAAGAAAGCCTATGGCTTCACAACCAAATCAGTAGTGACTTAGTCCACAGGTGACTTTTTCAAGTGCCTGTGTTGAGTCCACATACAGTCATTCAGATAAGACCCTTAATGATAATCCTTAAAAATCCCTCTTGGTTCTTATGTGTAATTACCTCCACATCAAGAGAAGCCAATTTTTATGATGATGTAAGAGATAATGCTACATTTTGATAAGATTGAGAAATATATGGTGGCTGAAACCAGCTCTCATCAGCTTGCCAGAATCTATTTGCCTTTCTTTTTGTTATTCAACATTCAAACTACAAATCAGCCCCAATCAATTCTTTCTTTCTTTCTTTCTTTCTTTCTTTCTTTCTTTCTTTCTTTCTTTCTTTCTTTCTTTCTCTCCTTCTCCTTCCTTCCTTCCTTTCTTCCTTCCTTCCTTCCCACCCCCCACCCCCCACTCTCTCTCTCCCTTCCTTCCTTCCCTTTCTTTCCTACCTTTCCTTCCTTCTTGCTCTGGAGAGCCAGTTTTAAACACCACATATTACTGGTCATAACTCAGCTTTACCAAACTTAGGGTGGTTGTTTAACATTGTTCTTCAAAATGTTAACAGATGTGCTGTGAAGAAAGTATCTTACCTTCAAAAAATTTGGAATATGCTAGATTAAATAAATTAAATAAATTACTGTAAATATCCAAAAAAAAAAAAAAAGAGAGAGAGAGAGAGAAAATAGTGTGATACTTCTCTCTTTCGTGTTATCTAAAATGAAAAACTTTTAGTGGCACCATGTCCATAAAATATCAGAATGCTGGAATACTATTTTTGTAAATAATATTAGCCTAACCTTTGAATAGGTTATTCTGTTGTCTCTGGCTCAAGAATTTGTATTCATTACTGGCCTGTTGCTGGCACATGTCACAAAGATTTACAAAGATTGTAAAATGTCTTAAGGTTCTGACACAAAACTAAGTTTCCTCTTAAATGATATATCCTAGTAGCCACTGGAAAGCCACAGCTACAAATGAATAGGGATGGAGAGAGAATCAGGAGAGTCTTAGCACAGGCTCTCATGATAAGTGAGGTAATTATATAGTGCTGTGATTAAAAAACATGGGCTTTGGAGCCAGCCTGCTTGGCTTTGAATCCCAGCTCTGCTACTCACTGGTCATATGACTGATCAATTTACTTTATGTCTCTGTTTCCTCATTTTTTTTTCTTTTAAAAATTGGAAATAATATCCACCATGGAGGGTTGTTGTTAGGATTACATATATTATTTCCCTTAAAGCACTTAAAATAATTCCTGACACATTGCAAGAACTGAAAACTGTGTATTATTGTTGTAGACAAAAGAAAAGAAAATTGATTAATTTTATTAATAAAGCCTACAAATGATTTTGCAATAGTTAATATCATAGATTTAGGAAAACTTTACATATCCCACATGCTAAAACACTATGTAGGAAACAACTTGTTTCTTCATGTATGAGAGAGTTTTAGCAAACATCTTCCAAAGGATACTTATTAAATGTGAATGTGTTGGGGCGCCTGTGTGGCTCAGGCGGTTACATGTCTGACTTCGGCTCAGGTCATGATCTCATGGTTTGTGAGTTTGAGCCCCGTGTTGAACTCTGTGCTGATAGCTCAGAGCCTGAAGCCTGCTTTAGATTCTCTGTCTCCCTCTCTCTCTGTCCCTCCCCTGCTCTCTCTCTCTCTCTCTCAAAAATAAATAAACATTAAAAATATAATGTATCAATGGTGTCCTATGACCACAAAATTAATGTGGCAACTTCCTTTGGATCAGATGATACCTTATTTGCTATGGGTGTGGTGGAGTAGATGGTTGTTTTAGCAAACGTTTAAATCTTCAGGACATGCGGATGTGACTTTTTACTTAATTGCTACTAATTTCTGAATATATTAGTACAAAACAAAACTGTCACTTCAAAGAATACAAAAACTAAAGACAAAAGCACAAATACTACAATTGAAACTAGATTGAATCTATAGGACGTGGTTGAAAACGATCCAATTCATGTTTCCTTGTTTATTTTGTTCTCATGTTAATAAAAACTATAGTATATTTGACAGATTTTATCCCCATAATTTTTTTTTTTTTGGTACATAACTCAGTTGTTGATCCAACTTTGTATGAACCATCAGGTGGTTGACTGTATGACTAGCACAGATCACTAAAGTTAAAAAATGCTTTAGTTATTTGAAAGAGCACATCAATTGAGCACTACTGTGTTTCCCCAAGTCAGGGTGGATCCTAATTGCTTTGACAAATTTCCTGCTGGAAAATTGATCTTCAAAGATTTCTTAATGCCTTTTTTAACCCATTTACTTCATTTTAAAACTTCAAAGTGTCCCTTTCTATTAATTATCACATATACTAGAAAACACAAAGAACAAATGCTATGTTTTATTCATCTAAGCAGGGCATCTAAACACTAAGTTACAGCAAAGATTGGAACTTATTGAAGCAAAGGTCATCTTCTGTCAAACAAAACCATAAGAGGCTTTTCTTTTAGTAGAGAATTCATGAATATTTTATCTGAACATTTCCATGAACTTGCTGTAAAAGCTATGTTTCTTGGCATTTACTGAGGATGTCAAAATCAGTTACTGTAACTTAAATATTTTGCTAAGATGCTTATCAGACCCTCATTTAAAACATGCTTATTATCCATACAGTTGTTCATCTAAAATAAATATTTCTAGTTAATATTATAGACTTTTATATTATATAAAATCAAATTCTTCTTTCTTGTATTTGTACATAGATATCATTTTTGTTTTAATATAAATCCAAGAGTCTACTAGAGAAATAAAATAAAACAATGAGTGAATTAATTCTCTTTATCTAAATGAAAACAAAATTTCTCTATAAATGCTTCCAATGGTTAAGCTAGTGTTGAGCAGTTTCTTGGACCCCATATGGTGAAGGGATCTTAAACTGGTCAACCAAGAATATAATCGTAGCTCATAACCTACTAAAATTTATTTAGTAGGCATTTATTTATTTATTTATTTATTTATTTGGCATTTATTTATTCCATTTATTTATTAGGCATGATTATTTGATGTGCTAGAATACTTCTAACATTTCTAAGTCTTAACAAAATGTTGCATTTGCATATAATATACACATCAGCAAAACCTCTAACCCTGATAGCATTCTCACTTTCTGAAAAACGGAAAACATTTTTGAGTATTCACAATTGTTCTCGTGAAGAAGACACAGAGACTGAGTGAATGCAGGATGTTTGTCTCTTGAACTTGACTAATACATAAGTGTGATATGGCCTACTTAATAGGGGTGGATAAAGTATAATTTTTAAAAATCACATCTTGAGATAGAGTTCCTTAACTTTGAATTCTGACTCAGCAGTTTAACTCTAGGCAATTCACTTATTTTCTCTGTACCTCATTTTCTCATCTATGAGCTAAGAACACTACTAGCATCTATCTAATAGGGTTGTTGTAGGGAATTTAAGAAGATAATTTGTACAAAGTGACTAGCTCAGTACTTGGGATATAATAGGCATCAATAGTAAATACATGGGTATTATTTTTATTATGCTAACAAATCTTTTCAGAAAACTTTATATTAAATAGCTATATTTTGAGACAAATCTTTACCTTATGTATTTTGTTTACCTCTTTCAGGTATATTTCTATTAGAAAATTTTTTTGTTTGGGTGCCTGGGTGGCTCAGTCAGTTAAGCATCTGACTCTTGATTTCAGCTCAGGTCAGGATCTCATGGTCATGAAATCAAGCCCAGTGATGAGCCTGCTTAATATTATCAATCTCTCTCTCTCTCTCTCTCTCTCTCTCTCTCTCAATCCCATGGGTGTGCTTCAGGCACTGTGAATCTCCTTAATTTGTGAGCACATTTTTGTGTATTTCTCAAAGCAGTCAGTGATTGAAGAAAATAAAGATGTCCATACATAGTCAGCACCTTCTAGGATTCATTCTGAGTATAGGTCTGATTATGTCAATAAATTTTATATCTATCACAAACCTGCAAGGTATATATATATATATATTTAAATGCTTGTGTTGAAAAAAATGTGTATATATGTGTGTATATGTGTATATATGTGTATAAATGTGTGTATATGTATATATACATATGTATAATACATACTACATAATGTATAATATAATATATAATATATATAAACAAAACATGTTTCCAGATCATGTCTGGGCAATATAAATAAAGAAGGTCTTTGCATTGTGCACATCAGGTATTAAATTTTGGAATGACTCTTTCAGGTTGTCTTCAATTACAGCTTCTTCTCTAATCTTCTGGATACTTTCTAAGGGGCATCTACGCACTGAAGTTCCATTCTATCCTCCCATGGATTTCTGTCTTCCTGCTTCAATCACTTTTCTATTCCCCTAAAATGCTGAATGAGCTTTGTACATATGTCTGCCACGCTATTAATTTAGTTTGTCACTTCTCCATTTTATTTCCTCTCACATCAATTTTTATTATTCTTTACCATATATTTTTTTTTTGACTTCTCTAATTAGTACCTCTACCTTCATTTCATATCCAACTTTTTTTTCACCTTATGCTTTTTTCCACATGAGGTCAAAGTACACCCATTTGAAAACCATAAACATTTTTCTATGTTAATAGCTTCTACAGTAAAAAAAGATTTTCAGAGGTCCAAATATCCCCTGAATTATCTATATTATGTTCTCTTCCTTGTTTCTGAAACATTTTTAATTGGTCCGATGATGACTTTTGCTGTTATGGTTAATTGCCTTTCAAATGAAAGAAATCTCTCTAGTCTGAGCTTTGGCAACACAGTACCAGAGAATTATCTTTATTCCACTTTTGTTCTTGGGGGGCTTGGTGTCATCTACCTAGTCCCAGGGCTGGACAACAGGTGCAGTGCTTGGATTTTCAGATTATAGATGATTTTTATCAAATGTAATTCTACTAAATATTTTCCTATCCTCATTACCTGAATCTTTGGCAGCCTAATAATATGAAATCTGCATCATATACTGTTATTTTATATTCTTCTGGTCTCCTCCAACCCACCTCCAGCATGGTTAAGCATTTCTGGCATTTTTCTCCTTACTTCCTGACTTTCTGATAAGTACAGATCTCTCAATGAACGTCCCAAAAAAGTGCACCTAGCAGTGTAGAAATGACTCTCCAATGTTCTGGTTCAGGTTTTGGATTTCTGAACCAAAATAAAGACAGAGGGCCTGGTTCTGCATGTAAGGAACTTGGAAGTCACCATTCTATCCCAATAACAAGTAAAAATCTGAAAATATTGAAAAATCAACAGCTCTTCTTAGATCAGCAAAAGAGGTGAGATCATAGGACAAACCTCTGCCTCAAAACTGGAGAGACAGACAGGCAAATGCAGGCTTCTCAGAACAGAGACTCATAAATAGAAATGGCCAAGGGAACCAGTGCTGGGGAAGGAAAACATGAACTGTAATTGACAAACTGCCAGGAGATCAGTATGGACAAGTCTGGAAGTTAAAAGTCCCATGGGACCCCAGTCATAAGGGGGCACCCATACTTTGTTAGTTTTACCTCCAGGAGCTGGATCAGATTCTTAAAGTAAATACTTGTGAAAAACTTCCTCACACTTGAGGCAAGAGTAAGAGAAAAGGAACTACTTAGAAATGTGTCAGAGTATTCTGTCCTCCTTAACAAAACCTGCCCTCAGGGGAAACTAGTTAATTACAGCCTAACCAGCTGGTGTATACCAAAATCTAATTGACCTGGGGAAGGAAAATACCCAACTCCAGCTCACTGTAGGCATTCTGTTACACATAAGGGGGGAGAAAAAAAAATCTGAGAAACACATGTGAAGTTCACAGTCCAGAAGTATATATAGCCTCACTGAAAGACTAACACTTAATTGTGGGAATATGGACTGCTTCCTCTCACTCTGAACCTCACCACTACTTTACTAAGGGCTTATTTACAGTAGTTCCTTTTACCTAGTACTTCATGTCCCTTTAATAAGAGAAAAATTACAAGCATGTCAAAAGGCAAAAAAAAAAAAAAAAATTGAAAAGACAGAGCAAGCATCAAAATCAGACATTCCAGGGATGTTGGAATTATCAGACCAGGGATTTAAGGCAACTATGACTAATATGCTAAGAACTTTAATGGATAAAGAAGACAGTATGTATGAGCAGATGGGCAGTGAAAGCACAGAGATGGAAATCCTAAGAATGAATTAAAAAGAAATACTAGAGATTAAAAACACTGTCACAAAAATAAAGAATGCTTTTGATGGGCTTAGTAGAACATGGGAAATCGCTGAAGAAAGTATCTCTAAGCTAGAGGATGTGTCAATAGAAAACTTGAGGATCAAAATGCAAATAGAAAAAAAATTGAAAAAAAAAGAATATCCAAGGACTATGGGAAAACTAGAAAGAGTAACTTCTGTGTAATGGGAATGAAAAAGGGAACAGAAAAAGGAAAAAGGAATAGAAGCAATATTTGAAACAATAATGACTAAGAACGTCCCCAAATTAATGTCATACACCAAACCACAGATCCAGGAATCTCAGAGAACAACAAGAAGGATAAATGCAAAAGAAAAAAAGAAAAAATTACACCTAAGCATGTCATTTTCAAATTATAAAAAAATCAGAGATAAAGAAAAAAATACTGAAAGACGTCAGAATGAAAACAAAAACAAAAGCAAAAACAAACCAAAATACACCTTACCTATAGAGGAGCAAATAATAAGAATGACATCTGATTTCTCCTCAGAGAAACCATGAAAACAGGAAAGGAGTAGAGTGAAATATTAAGTGTTTAGAAAAAAGAACAATCACAAACCTAGAAATCTACATCCTGCAAAATTCTCTCTTCAAAGTGAAGGAGAAATAATGACTTAGTCACACAAACAAAAATTGAGGAAATTTGTTGCCAGTACAATTGTCTTGCAGGAAATGTTAAAAGAAGTAGTTTAGGGAGAAATTCTTTATAGGTCAGAAGCTCAGATCTACATAAAGAAATGAAGAGCACTGAAGAAGGAATACATAAAATTAAAATAATAAAATAAAATAAAATAAAATAAAAACTTTTATTTTTCTTATCCTTAGTTGATCCAACAGATAACAATTTGTCCAAAATAACACATACTAACAGTTTATTCAATTATGTATGCCTGTGTGTGTGTGTGTGTGTGTGTGTGAAATATATATACAAGTAAAATGAATAACAATGAGGATACAAAGGATAGGAGAGAGGAATTAGGATTTTTTTTATTATAAGGTACTCACACTACCTTTGAAGGGGTATAGTGATATTTGAAAGTAGATTGGATCAGCTATATAAATACATATTGCAAACTGTAGAGCAACCACTAAAAAAAAAAGTAAAGAAAGCAATATAATCAATATGCTAAAAATGTAGAGAAAATGTAATCATATATAAAGCTTAATAGAAAAAATAAAGACAAAAAAGAGTTGAAGACAAAGATAGGAACATAGAACAAGAGCAACACATAGAAAACAGTAACAAATATGGTAAATATTAATTCAACTATACCAGTATTCCTTTTGAATTACAAGGGTCTAAATGCAACAATTAAAAGACAGAAGTCATCAGAATGGATCAAAGACAGTAGGAAAGGCTGAAAACGCTTTACTTTCAGAAAAGTAAACCAATGATAAACTTACTCAATCCAGTTCTTTCTGCCTTAGGGATTTAAAGAATCCTTTCAGATTCTGCCAACATGCTGTTAGTCCTAATAGATTGCATACCTGTGAATATTCTTTTTTTATTTGTTTTTATATGTGCTTTATAGACATTTTAAAGAGAAATTGGAACACATGATCAATCAGTTCTACTAGCCAGATGATATTTCAAACAGAAGCCTGCTTATTTCATTTTGAATACTTCCAAAGGTAGGCCAATTTACCTTTTTAAAGTAATTCTATATCTTTGTTTTACTGAAATTAGTACCTTTAGGGAAAAAATCTGGATCATATTTATCTTGGCATCTTTCTCCAATATTCAATTTTTTCTCTTTATTAAAGTATACCTTATATATAATTAGCTGTATATATTTAAATTGTACAACTTGACGAGTTTTGACATATGTAGACACCTGGGAAACCATCACTACAAATGAGATATCAGATGTTTTTTATTACCAGCAAAACAGATATATTCCACCATTTGTAATCCATTTCTCCTCTACCACTGTCCCCAGACAACTACTAATCTGCTTTCTCTCACTATAGAATGAGTTTGCATTTTCTATAATTTTATATAAATGAATCACACTGTATGTAAAATTTTTTCTACGGAGTCTTTATTTCAGCATGATATATTGGGATTCAGCTATGTTGGTACATGTATTAGTAGTTTCTTCCTTTTAGCTGCTGAGTAGTATTCCATAATTAACTTTTCAAGCATTAATTTTATATTTGTAGTAAGGGTTCACATATTTAAAAACAATTTTATTTATTAACATGATACTTAAATTTTCTCAGGAAATGAAGCAGTGAAATAGTCTCTACAGTATGCACTGATTATAATTTTTTTCATAAATTATGTCCTTAATTCTTTATAATTAAAGTTAGAAAAAACTGATTAATTTACTTTATGGCTTAAATAAATAAAAGAGAAGAAAATGTACATCCAATACATGTTATTCAATAACTTTTGCCACTTCAGTCCTTCTCTCCACTCACACTGACCCAGGAGTTGATGGGAATAGAATGTAGTAAAATTAGCATTTAGATACATAGTTTAAAATATTAATAATGATGAAATTCCCTGATATTTTTTAGGTGATGTGAAAGAAACTAATCTTAAATCAGAAACAACAGAAGTCAGTGGGGTAGTTTAATGATTAGGACAGTTTTTTTGTTTGTTTGTTTGTTTTTTAACACCCTCCGTTTTAGTATGCAAAGAGAAAAATAAAGACCTATGTAACACCATGACCAGTGTATGGAGAAAGCACAGTATCTATTTTCCAAACTTCATGAATTGTCAGGCTTTGTTCACTGGGGAATGAGAGATGCTTTTACTTTGTGGAGAAACAACAATAGAGACTAAAGAGGGTGGTACATTAAGAATCATTTTTGCCTCCTTCATTGTTGTGTATCCAGTGCTTGCACATAACATGGGTTACACAAAGTAGCTGCTCAATAAATATCTGTCCTCTCATTAGGTCTAAACAGTACTGACCAAGACCATGCAAAGTCTCAAAAGCCAGAAAACAAGAAGTCGTAAATATCCTTAGCGAACAGACTGTGTATTTAAATCAGTAGTGAAAAGTGTGGGAAAAACGTAGTGATGGGAGTGGATTGTCAAGATGAAGAATGAATAGCATCAAGGAGAACCTTTGCAAGACCATCGCAGTCATCTAGGCTTGAGGCAATGGGGGCCTGGGAAAGACTGGTAATAAGCGGTACCAAAAGCAGATGGTTAATTTGGTAACCGATTCTTTGTTGGTAGGTAAGAGAGTGAGAATGTTAAAGATGAAAGAGAGGAAAACGTAGGAGGGTAAGGGTTTTGAGTCTGGATGACCTGGAGCATCACGATAGCCCCTGTGAATGTAGGAAACCAAAACAGAAATGGATTTGTAAGTAGGGATGGGGAGGTGTATGAGGTTTGGAACTTGGCCATAAAACTTTTACTTTAGCCCTTTAAAAAATAAGGGGAAGGCGCCTGGGTGGCTCAGTTCATTAACCATCCCACTCTTGATCTCAGCTCAGGTCTTAATCTCAGGGTTATGAATTCAAGCCAAGCATTGGGCTCCACACTGGGTGTGAAGCCTATTTAAAAAACAAAACAGAACAAAACAAAACAAAACAAAACACAAAAAATGTAAAAAAATTTTTTTTTAACATTTATTCATTTTTGAGAGTGAGAGGGACAGAGCATGAGCAGGGGAGGTGCAGAGCACGAAGGAGACACAGAATCCTAAGCAGGCTCCAGGCTCTGAGCTATCAGCACAGGGCCTGACACGGCTCGAACTCACGTACTGCGAGATCATGACCTGAGCTGAAGTTGGACCCTTATCCGACTGAGACACCCAGGCACCCCCTCCCCCCGACCCCCAATTTTTTTTAAATAAAATAAAATGAGCCTAGAATATAGAAGTGTAGAGAGAAGCAGGAGCTGAAATAGTTATTAATTCCCTACTAGGAAAAGAAAATCGGACTATATATATTTTGGTCTCTGAAAAAGCTTTGAAAAGTTTTACCTCTAGTTAAAAGTAAAAGCTATGGATCTAATAGTAAAACAACTTAAAATTTTTTCTTTTGTTTTAAGAATTATACATCCAACAAATGCTTCATATAAACTATTTTTCAATTATTTTACACAGCAAACACAACTGATTAAAAAAAAACAGGCAAAAGAATTTTTTGTAAAGAGGAAACAGTTTGTGTTGCCTAAGGGTATAGAATGAGACAGCTGTATGGCGTTTTTAATTGACGATATTTTATGAAGTTTTACTGATATAAAGGAGATAGTAAAAAAAAAAAAAAAGGTAAGTTCAAAATCAAATGGCATGTTCTTTTAAAAATCATCATCTCTATTTTTCAAATCATGTTATAATATCTAAAAGCAATATTTCTTATTACTGGTACTACTTCCTAAAAGGCTGAAGAGTTACTGACTTTGTGTCTGATGAATTCAAATAACAAGACATTCATGGATCAATTTTCTGACTTCAAAAGTAAATGACTTGTGAAATAATATTCTAATTTTACCTTATCTTTAATAATGATTTACTTTCTGGGGTGCCTGGTTGGCTCAGTTGGCTAAGCAGCTGACTCTGGGTCAGGTCATGATCTCATGGTTCATAGGTTTGAGCCCCATGTAGGGCTCTGTGCTGACAGCTCAGAGCCTGGAGCCTGCAGTCTGCTTCAGATTCTGTCTCCCTCTCTCTCTGCCCCTCCCCCGCTCACACTCTCTCTCTCAAAAATAAACATAAAAAAATTAAAAATGACTTACTTTCCCTATTAACAAGAAATGGATTGATCAGAGTAGTTGGGAACTTCCAAATTTTTCAAGTACTTAACTCATCAGAAAAGAGGAGAATCATTAGCTTGTTTTTATAGGCTATCGTTTTGATTGATATTTTGTGACTAAGCTGCCATGATAAAGCTGAATTTCAGGGATATGAGATCATAGTCAGGATACATTTTTAAAACTGCAAAAAGGTTGAGTAACTATATGTCAGCCAAAATATTTGTCCTTAACATTGTGATAGCCATTTAATATAAAAATATGCATTTCAAAGAGGTATTAGAAATACACTTTTCACTCCAAAATCATATTTCATAAACAAGAATTACCAACAAAAAATTACTAAAGACAAAACTCTTGATTAAAATTTTTTTAAGTTAATTTATTTATTTTGAGAGAAACAGGAAGAGCGAATGGGGAGGGACAGAGTAAGAGGGAGAGAGAATCCCAAGCAGACTCCCTACTGTGAGCATGGAGCCCAATGTGGGTCTCGACCTCACAAACCACGAGATCATGACTTGAGCTGAAACCAAGAGTCAAGGACTGAGCCACCCAGGCACCCCAGACAAATCTCTTCATAATGTAAATAAGGTAAATTTTATAATGTAAATTATAATGTAAATATAATGTTCTTAAGAAGAACATTTCAAGTGCAAGCCTTCTGTTTATCATCAAGTTTCATACACACAAACTGAAAAGTATAATACTGTAATGGGTATCCATATATCACTAACTAGTTTTAACAAATGGGAACATTTGAAGGATGTGGTTTCCATGTGTTTTTGTGTAATTAAGACAAAAAGACCAGAAAATCCTTTAGAGATAAATAAGAGTTCCCTTTGTGACCTCTTTAATCAAATTCTATCCCCAAAGTTACCACCAACCGGAAGTTGGTACATAGCTTTCCCATCAAGGTTTTCATGTGTTTACTATAGACATATATATATATTAAAAATGAATAATATTTTATATGTGATGTAATAATACCTATTACACATTATATAGTGTATGAACTGTAGTATAAGGCAATGTAACATTTTTGTAGTGTTTTTAAACTTTACTTAAAATGAATTATTTTATGTGTAGTATGTCCTTAATTCAATGTTTCATTTTCTAAATTTCTAAATTTATCTATGTTAATGCATGTATATCTGGTTCATTCACTTTAACTACTATATAATATTTCATGGCATGGCTATACCAAAAGTTATTTACTTATTCTTTTATTGATAAAAATATTCCTATTGAAACCAGTGCTGCATTGAACATCTCTGCCCACATGTCCTTGGGCACATAGGGGAATTAGTTTCAAGTTTGAATCTGAAAGTAAAGTCACTAGATAGTAAGAAGTATATACACATCTTCACATCATCTTGCTCTCCAAAGTGATTATATCAATTGATATGCTCCCTCAAAATGCATGAAAGTTTCCTTTTCCCTGCATCTTTGTCTATAGGCTTACTCCCAAGAAGCAAGTTCAGAGGTGACTTGGTGGCTCAGTCGGTTAAGCGTCCGACTCTTGATCTCAGCTCAGGTCATTATCTCACAGTTCCCATGGGATTGAGCCCCCACATCTGCCTCTGCACTGACAGTACAAAGCCTGCTTGGGATTCTCTGTCTCCCTTTCTCTCTGTCCCTCCCCCATTCATGCACACTTTCTCTCAAAAGAAATAAACATTTTAAAAAAGCAAGTTTAAAAACTGACATAAAGTTTGAACTTATTGTTCCTTTAACATAAAAAATATTAACTAAAATGCTGTGCTGAATTTGATATTTATAATGAAACGACTTTAGGACCCATGGCTCCTAATTATGGGTCTTCTTGAGTGGATTAATAAGCATATTTAGCTACATAAAATTCAGTTGATTAACAGGAGCAGGCTGATCTTCTCTCACCCTTACTTATGATACCAGAAATAGAAGGAATTAGAATTCTCTAGTACCTGAGACAGGAAATAAGTCAGGTGATGGCATTGTATCCCTGTCCCAGACATGCTTTGGATCCCACTTTCATCTCTCATGAGCTACATGATCTTGCACAACTTATTCAAACTCTCTGAACTTCAGCTTCTCCTCCAAAAAATGCTTATAATTGCAGCTTTACGATACTGCTTCAAAGATGTAAATCAGATCATGTTTTTATAATTTTGATTTTTTTATCGTTTTTATTTTATTTTTTGAGAGACAGAGACAGACAGAGTGCTAGTTGGGGAGGGGCAGAGAGAGAGGGACACACAGAATCTGAAGCAGGCTCCAGGCTCTGAGCTGTCAGCACAGAGCCCGATGTGGGGCTCAAACTCGTGATCCGTGAGATCATGACCTGAGCCTAAGTCGGACACTTAACCGACTGAGCCCCCCAGGCGCCACTAATCATGTTTTTAACACACAAAGCACAATGCTTAGCATAGTTTAATTACTAGAAAATGTTCATTCATCATCCTGTATGGAGTTAGGCAAACTGTCATGTTAAAGCCAAAAAAATAAAGTAAAATAAAATAAAATAAAATAAAATAAAATAAAATAAAATACTCTTTAATATATAATAGGCACTATGTATTTCCTCCTCTCCTCTGGATTCCATAGCATTTAAACTGATACTATACATTTAACAGATACTGCCTAACAAGAACCCTGAGGTCCGCTTTTGTGTATACTTTGGCTTTACATGCTATACAAGTTACAAAGTACAACTAACTTGTTGGATACATACATAATACAGAACTGCTACTTACAAGAGTGGCAGAGAAAAAAGTAGTAGGCAAATCTGTCAGTTCTATACTTTCCCCCTTTCATACAATAAACTGTTAGGGGTCAAAAACTTTCTCTTATTCATATTTATATTCCCCAAATTGTCACATAGTCAGCATTCTTATATCCTAGATGAATGAATGAATGAAGAAATAATTATCAATATTTCTTCTTGTGCTAATTTTCAAGAAAATTGAAAGTTGTGAGATGGAAAGCATCCTTTGGCTGAATCAAATCACCTTTTTCATAAATGAAAGCACTAAAGTCTCTATTTGTGTACCATGTGGTTATCACGAGTAGCAAATTATAAGCTCCAAACATCAATCTGGTTTGATTTTGCTACCATACCAGCTCCAAATGCCACATGGCTGAAAATGGGCATGGAGTAAGGTGGTGGTCGGGTGAAGAGGAGTAAGGGGTAGGGAAGGTGAAAAGATCACTTTAATATTTTGCTTTCAGTTCCAAAGCAACAAAGAGTTATTTGTTTCTTATTGTTAGGTAGTGTGGGGCCCAAATTGTTTATATTAAGCTCCTGCTTTATGGAGAGAATAGAAGATTGAAAAAAATTATTTTTTTACTTGGTCAATTGTCAGATATTAGTAGCCTGAAAAAAAAAGTTACCTATTCCAAATATGACAAATAAGAGAAGCTATAACTCTAGAAATTATTTACAACTTACAAAATATAGGAAGGACACATTATTTATTATTAGCATATAAATGTTACAAAGAGGACAGATAAATTAAATACAGCCATGAAATGTATCATTGAATCAATCAGTACGACTTGTGCATCACATAAAACAAGGAAGTCCAAGTGCATCACATAAAGCAAGGAACACAAGTCAAGATAAGAATCATATCAGACTTAAGGCAAGAAGCTGATGCTAGCCACCTATGCCAGACTGGTAGTTTCCTGACTGTCCCCTAGTCTTGTCCATATCAACTGGGTATATGAACCACCATATACCCAACTCTTAAAGCCAGAAACTTGAGAGTCAACCACAAGTGAATCCTCCATTTGGCTTGATCCACATTTCCAAACCATTCTTAGCAAGTCTTAGCAGCTCTACTTTCAAGATACATCTTGACTCCATTCACTTCTCTCCATTTCCATTACCACCACACCTTTATCTCTTGACTAAACGAATGAAACAGGCTTTCCACCGACTGCTTTCTTTTCATACTTGACTCCATTCAATCCCTTCCTTACTCTGTAGCTAGATTCATCTTTTAAAGAGGTAATTCAGTTCCTGTTGCCTACTGTTCAAACACTTTCAATATCTTCCAAAAAGAGCATAACATATGATCCAAACTTCTCACCTGCATGCTCTGGCTCCAAAGAGCCCCAGATTCCATCATTACATCATGACACTTTGTTCCATTCACTGTAGTCCACCTACAATTGTCCTCTGTCAAGATACAGAAAACTTTTTACTCAGCTCAGGGTCATATGCTTTTTCTTATTTCTGGAATGCTGTTCAAATGGCTGAGTTATTCTTATCCTTCAGACATCAGTTTAGATGTCAACTCCTTAAAGAGATAAAGAGACTTTCTTTGACTTCTGTATCTAAAATAGGTCAACCTATCTTTCATAGCAACCAGGTTATTTCCCTTACAGGAGTGATTACAATGAGTAAAAACTTTTTCATTTTTTTTACTTGTTTATCATGTGCTGAATAAAATTAATAAAAATGTAGCAAATAGAAATCCAATAAATATATTTTTGCTTTGACTAGCATATATGGTTTACAAGGTAAAAAAGGAAACCACTAGTTATACAATATGGTTCATGAAAATAAAAATGCTACTTATCTTTGCATAGGCATTCATATTTTCAAATTTAGTATGTTTGTACATGATGAAGTATTTTGACTTTTTTTGCCATATCGATGTATATACAGTTATAAAGAAGTAAATACATTTCAAAATTATCCATACACAATATTTTAGTAGATATATAAATAATATAGTTTCTCATTTTAATCTATCAATGTCTAATGGTCTGTTTTTCTTTTTCAAAAAATAAAATATAATGAAGACAACAGGCAGAAATTGAAATGTCTTCAGGTTGAGATTAACTGACATTTGTCTCAGAAAAGTAAGTAGTTTCTGACATTTGAATCCTTACAATATTATTACAGAAAGGCTTAAAATATTCCAGATGGGTTCAGTGTTTGCCAACATATGGTAATGTTGCCAAACAAAGAATATGTAAATTTTGAGTTTTGAAGTCAGTGCATTGAACTTGTGAAGTATGTATAAATTATTTAAGAAGTGTGAAAATAATGCTATGTTACATAAGAGAGTAAGTTACAAAAAAATCACCATCAGGCTCTGGTTTTGCATGGGCATGCTATACTGCCTTTTGGTTTTGGTCTTGTGTATTTTAAATGTGCTAATTATTTGAAGAGACTGTATCTAAAGTGGAGATAGACTTTTCACTGGATATTTTTATAGGTGTTATTCTTTAACACAGATGTTTTAGTTAGTAGTTGTATCAACTTACCAGTAGTACCTGAATGGCCTCCCCACCCCCCCCCCCCCCCGACCCAATGTCTTCTAAGAGCAAATATACCATATCAATTAGGTTATCAACAGGAAGCAGATGGCACATTCAAATTGGGGGTAATTTAGGAAGGGCTTATAAAAAGGTTGTTTACAAAGATGTGTGCGGGGTGTAGGGAAAGCACAGGGATAATTCAGAGCTACAAACAGAAAACAAAACATCCTGAAACCAAAACAAAACTGTTACTGTCTTTGGGTCTAATAGAAGGGAGACAGCAGTTAACCAGAAAACCAAGGGAACAAGTCAGAGAGAGAAGCTGAAAACCAAGGGAATGAGTCAGAGAGAGAAGCTGCCAGGAAAGGAGCAGTGACCCACCATCCAGGGACATATCCAGCCAGATATAACCCTGAAGGAAAAGAGCTGGAAAAATAAATACTGGGATCTCATTGTCCTCACTGTGCTCTACCGTGCAGTTTCTTAGTGGGCCAAGTCTGAGCACATGACCTGGCTGTAGCTGATTTAGGCAGTTAACTTACTTTCTATTTACTTGAAAACTGAGTTCACACACAAAAAATGGGGAAATCATTCACATTTTAATAATAATATACTTTATGTGACAAAATAGATAACAAAGCTCTTTCTTTTTTATTATTTCATGTGTAACCTCATAAAAACATTCACAGGTGTGAACTGAGTTCTGGAATAAGAACTCCTGGATTCAAGTCTCATTCCCTGCCCATAAACCGGGTGATTTTGGACAATTTTCTAATTTATGTACCATTGCTTCATCATCTATAAAAAGGGAATAAGTAATATCTCCTCCAGGGGTGTTGTGAGGATTCATTGAATCAATACATTTAAAGAGCTGAAAATAGTTCCTAGCATGTGGTAAGTGCATATAAATGCCAGCTTTTATTTTCATTTCACAGGGATAGAACTGAAGTTCAATGAACTCAAGTGATGTAAGGTGATAGTTTTCAAACAGTGACATGTAGCATGTGATTCACATTCTGACTTATGATACAATTCTTTTTGTATTCCACATAATTACACGATCATGGTCTATTTGTTTTTTTGTTTAGTTTTTCCAAACATACACTTTCTGTTGACTTTACTCGCCATCATGTGAAGGTATTGCTTACCCCCACACTTCTGTTTTCATAGGGCAGTGAGAAAGTAATGGTACATTCCATGGTGGCATGTTATTAATTCCAGTCTGAGACTACTCCATTAACAATCAATCGACTCCGAAGTAGAATTTCCACGCATGTACATATGATCATACTGCCATCTCTTTTAGTCATCTAAATGATTCAATCTAATTATTAATTTTAAAAGTGGGTCTAATACTGGAAAGTGCTTAACGGTTGCTTACTGGATTCCTTTAGTGCGGTGATGTTAGCACTGTGAATACTGCTTGGCACATAGTAGCTGCTGAATAAAGATTTGCTGAATTAACTAATTAATAAAATTACTCCTCCAAACATATTGCTGATAATAACTTTCAAAAATTAAACTGCCTACAGTACCAAAAAGACCGGGAAAATAAGAATATCTAGATTTAGATGGAAATGCAGAGGATCGATAAATCACAATGTGGAATTTCTATAGTTAGCCTTAAATCAATGTGGCCTTTCAATGTAAGCCAAAACAACAATACCATAGTGAATTTTCTCAGGCTTATTCAGAGATGGTCGGCTGAATTTTCAGTATCTTTCCATAACTATTGTGAGAGAGAAATATTGACGGTGCAATGGTAGGTTTTAAATCTGGATTGTAGCAAATAAGAGTTTTATTCCATTGAGTGAATGAATTTTACTCACCACAAAGAGTGAGATTCTTTTTATCTTACAAAATGTAGTTGGTAAAAAACAAAACAAAATAAAATCCCTCATCTACACATAATTGACACAGTAACAGGTATAACTGGAGAAAACCAAACCAAATCAAACCAAATAAAAACATATTAGAAACAAATTCAAGCAAACCTAAAACAATCTTTCATTTAAATTCAGCCATGGCCTCTTTATATGAAAACCACAGGATATAAATGGAAACTTGTGTCTACTCCTAGAACTTGAAGAGTGAAAAATATTATCTGTTTAAATACCTCAGTAATTTTTTTCTATCATAGTATTTAAAATGTTTTGGAGAAACCTGGGTGGCTTAGTCAGTTAAACATCTGGCTCTTGACTTCAGCTCAGGTCACGATCTCATGATTCATGAGTTCAAGCCCCACATAGGGATCCACACTGACAGAGTGGAGCCTGCTTGGGATTCTAGCTCTCCCTCTCTCTGTGTCTGCCCCTCCCTGCTTATGCTCTCTTTCTGTCTCAAAATAAATAAACTTAAAAAAAGTTTTAAAAAATAAATAAAATGTTTTGCTAATGAGGTGAGGGTAGTGTTTAGAAGAAATAAAATAGATTACAGGTTTTGGGGAAGATGGCAGAGCAGCATGAAAATCCTCAGCTTGTCTCATCCCTGAAACTCAGCCAGATCAGCACCAAACCATTTTGCACACCTAGGAAATTGATCTGAGGATTAACACAACAATCTGCATGACTTGAGCCATAGCACTCAGCAGGTACAAAGTGTGGGGAGGTGAACTGGGGGAGAGAAAAGCCACGGAGGGTAGGGAGCTGCTTCTGCGGAGAGAAGACAGTGAAAGGGGGAGAGAGCGGCACATCAGGAGAGTGCAGGAAAAGCACTCCCCTGAAAGTAGCTAGAAAGAAAGAAAAAGAGTGGAAACACTCACAAGGGACTGAACAAGAAATCTGTTCCCCAAAGCCACTGAGGGGGAGAAGGGAGAGAGTTTCGATACCATCAGGATTCTATAAACAGTGAAGCACAGAGTCCAAAGTTCTAGAGCTCAATGCCTGGTGGTGCTCCAGTGAGGAAAGAGGGTGAATCCCCACGAGCAGGCAGCAGTCCGAGGAGTCCATATGTCACACTGGAGAAGTGGTTCCCCTATATGGAGAGCATTTGGTAGAGGCCACGCGGCCTCCCTTTGGGCAAAGGTCTCAGTGGACCCCGGAGGGCAGCTACATTTGCTGGTATTGGGACAAGGACACCAGAGTGTGGTGAAACCTGGCACCGGCTGTGTGTTGTGGTTTGTCACAATCTCTGCACGTCTGCCTCTGCACGATCTCATGAACGTTTTCTGGGGCAAGCCGGCACCAGGCCATTGCTCAGCGAGAACCTCCCCCAGAGAGTTGGTGTGTGTCTGAGCTGCAGGGGTCTCTGAAGTGTAGGGTTTTGAAACACAGCCCTATTTGAGATAAAAATGTGAAGGAAGGTAACACCAAGGTAGATGGCTTGGACAGGAACAGGGTAGAGGCAGGGAGTGGACAGAGGCCTGAGACAAAAGAGAGGTGCTTGATGGCAGGCCAGTGAGCACGAAGTTCCTGTACAAGAGACCAGGGAGCTGGGTAAAGCCATTTGGACCTCTCCCACACACTCGCCTGTGCATATGCACCAGACGGATCCACCCCAGTAAGCTAAGCAGCGCTGCCTAGTGGAGAACAGAGCCATCACACCAAGCCATGCTCAACTGTGCCCTCAAAGCACATCCCCCAGAAGCCCAGCACAAACCCCACCTCCTGCTTAGTGTACAGACTATAGATGGCTTCATAATTTGAGTTCTAGGAGAATCTTGATGTAACTTCATTTGGGTTTCATTCTGTTTGTTGGTGGTTCATTTATTAGTTGTGGGGTTTTTTTTTTGTTTGTTTGTTTTGGTTTTGTTTTTGTTTTTGCTTCTGTCCTTGTTTAATTTCTTTTTCTTTTCTTTTTCTTGGATACAGAAAGACAAACTTTTATTTTTATTTTTTTAATTTAAAAATTATCATTTTTTCCTATACTTCATATTTTTTAATTATTTGATTTAATTTTCTTTATTTCATTTTATTCTATTATAATTTTTTTAATTTTTAAATTTTTTATTACCTTTTATTTTTCTTTTCTTTCTTTTCTTTCCCTTTCTTCTCTATTCTATCAAGTTTCTTTCTATAAGCAGACCAAAACACACCTATGATCTACTTTCCTTTATTTGATCTTTTTGTTTTAAAATTTAAATTTTTATTTTTTGTTTTATTATTTTTTTCTTTCTCCAAAATGATAAAATGAAGGAATTCACCCCCAAAAATAGGACAGGAAGAAAAGACAGGCAGGGGCTTATGCAACAAAGATATAAGCAAGATATCTGAACTAGAATTTAAAACCACGATAATAAGAATACTACCTGGGATTTAAAAAAGCATAGAATCCTTTTCTATGGAGATAAAAGAAGTAAAATCTAGTCAGGACTAAATTACAAATGGTATAACCAAGATGAAATCTTGAATAGATGCCATGACAGCAAGGATGGATGGAGGACAACAGTGAATCAATGATATAAAAGACAAAGTTACAGAGAATAATGAAACAGAAAAAAGAAGGGAAACTAAGGCAAAAGAGCATAAGAATTAGAGAACTCAGTGACTCATTTAAAGAAAAAACATCTGAATCATAGGACTCCCAGAAGATGAGGAGAGAGAAAAAGGGGCAGAAGGTTTATGTGAGAAAATTAGAGCAGAAAGCTTTCCTAATCTGGAGGAGGACACAG
Source organism: Panthera leo (assembly GCF_018350215.1). Taxonomy (NCBI): domain Eukaryota; kingdom Metazoa; phylum Chordata; class Mammalia; order Carnivora; family Felidae; genus Panthera; species Panthera leo. The sequence continues at coordinate 45,212,778 of NC_056687.1, read as the reverse complement.
ACATCAAAATCCATGAAGCACAGAGAACTCCCATTAGATTCAACAAAAACCAACCCATCACCAACACATAACATAGTCAAATTCAAAAATACACAAACAAGGAAAGAATTATGAAAGCAGTAAGGGAAAAAAATCTTTAACCTACAAGGGAAGACAGATCAGGTTCACAACATATCTAGCCACAGAAACCTGGCAGGCCAGAAAGGAGTGGCAGGATATATTCAACATGCTGAATTGAGAAAATATGCAGTAAAGAATTCTTTATCCAGCAAGGCTGCCACTCAAAATTGGAGCGATAAAGAGTTTCCCAGACAAACAAAACCTAAAGGAGTTTGTGGACCACTAAACCAGCCTTGCAAGAAATTTTAAGGGGTACTCATTGAGTGGAGAAGAGATAAAAAGACCAAAAGCAACAAAGACTAAACAGGACCAAGGAACATCACCAGAAACTCCAACTCCCAAAGCAACACAATGGTAATAAATTCATATCTTTTGGTACTCACTCTAAATGTCAATGGACTAAATGCTCCCATCAAAAGACATAGGGCATCAGAATGGGTAAGAAAATAAGACCCATCTATATGCTGCTTACAAAAGACCCATTTAAGATCTAAAGACATACAGATTGAAAGTAAGGGGATAGAGAATCATCTACCATGGTTGTCGAAAGAAAGATGGAATAGTTATATCAGGCAAACTAGATTTTAAAATCAAGACTGTAACAAGAGATGAGGAAGGGCATTATATCATAATTAAGGGGTCAACCCACCAAGAAGATCTAACAATTGTAAATACTTATGCCTCCAACGTGAAGCACTCAAATATATAAATCAATTAATCACAAACATAAAGAAACTCATTGATAATAATAACATAATAGCAGGGGACTTCAACACCCCTAACTTACAACAATGGACGGATCATCTAAGCAGAAAATCAACAAGGAAACAATGGCTTTGAATGACACATTGGACCAGATGGACTTAGCAGATAAGTCCATTTCAACCGAAAGCAGCAGAATACACATTCTTCTCAAGTGCATGGAACATTCTCCAGAGTAGATCACATACTGGGACACAAATCAGCCCTCAACATGTTCAAAAGAGCAAGATAATACCTTGTATATTTTCAGAACACAATGCTATGAAACTTGAAATCACAAGAAAAAATTTGGAAAGACCATGAATACTTGGAGATTAAAGAACATCCTACTAAAGTAAGAATGGGTAAACTAATTAAAGAGGAAATTAAAAAGTACATGGAAGACAATGAAAATGAAAACACGACAGCCCAAAACCTGTGGGATGCAGCAAAGGCAGTCATAAGAGGGAAGATTTTAGCAATCTAGGACTTCCTAAAGAAGGAATAAAGGCCTCAAATACACCAAGTAACCTTATACCTAAAAGACCTAAAAAAAAAAAGAATAGCAAATAAAGCCCAAAACTAGCAGAAGAAGGGAAATAAAGATTAGAACACATATCAATGATACCTAAATAAAGTAAAAACAAAAACAAAACAAAAACAACAAAAAAGCAAAACAAAAACAGTAGAACAGGTCAATGAAACCAGGAGCTGGTTCTTTGAAAGAATTAATAAAATTGATGAACCCTTAGCCCAACTGATCAAAAAGAAAAAGGAAGGGACCTAAATAAATAAAATCATGAATGAAAGAGGAGAAATCACAACCAACACCATGGAATTACAAACAATAATAAGAGAATATTATGAGTAATTATATGTAAACAAATTCGGCAATCTGGAAGAAACAAATTCCTAGAAACATATAAACTACCAAAACTGAAACAGGAAGACATAGAAAATTTGAACAGGCCCATAACCAGTAAAGAAATCGAATTAGTAATAAAAAATCTCCCCAAAAACAAGAGTCCAGGGCCAGATGACTTTCCAGGAGAATTCTATCAAACATTTAAAGAAGGCTTAACACCTATTCTTTTGAAGCTGTTCCAAAAAATAGAAATGGAAGGAAAACTTCCAAACTCATACTACAAGGACAGCATTACCTTGATTCCAAAACCAAAGACTCCACTAAAAAGGAGAACTACAGACCAATTTCCCTGATGAACATGGATGCAAAAATTCTCAGCAAGATACCAGCAAACCAGATCAACAATACATTAAAAGAATTTTTCATGGGGCGCCTGGGTGGCTCAGTTGGTTGGGCGTCCAACTTCAGCTCAGGTCATGATCTTGCAGTCTGTGAGTTCAAGCCCCAAATCGGGCTCTGGGCTGACAGCTCAGAGCCTGGAGCCTGTTTTCGGATTCTGTGTCTCCCTCTCTCTCTGACCCTCCCCTGCTCATGCTCTGTCTCTATCTGTCTCAAAAATAAATAAATGTTAAAAAAAATTAAAAAAAAAAAAGAATTTTTCATGATGACCAAGTGGGATTTATACCTGGGATTCAGGGCTGGTTCAATACCCACAAATCAATCAATGGGATACAACACATTAACAAAAGAAAGAATAAGAATGTGATCCTTTCAATAGATGGAAGGAAATCTTTTGAAAAAATACAGCATCCTTTATTGATAACCCTCAAGAAAGTAGCGATAGAAGGATCATACCTCAAATTCATAAAAGCCATATACGGAAGACCCACCACTAATATCATTCTCAATGGGGAAAAACTGAGAGCTTTTCCCCTAAGGTCAGGAACATGACAAGGATGTCCACTCTTACCACTGTTATCCAACATAGTGTTGGAAGTCCTAGCCTCAGTAATCAGACAACACAAGCAAATAAAAGGCATCCAAATTGGTAAGGAGGAAGTCAAACTTTCACTATTCGCAGACCATATGATACTCTATGTGGAAACCCAAAAGATTCCATCAAAAAACTGCTAGAACTGATTCATGAATTCAGCAAAGTTGCAGGATATAAAATCAATGTACAGAAATCAGTTGCATTTCTATACATCAACAATGAAGCATCAGAAAGAGAAATCAAAGAATTGATCCCATTTACCAATTACACCCAAAACCATAAGATACCTAGGAATAAACATAACCAAAGAGGTGAAAAAATTACACACTGAAAACTGTAGACAGCTTATGAAAGAAACTGAGGAAGACACAAAAAAAATGGAAAAACATTCCATGCTAATGGACTGGAAGAACAAATATTGTTAAAATGTCGACACTATCCAAAGCAATCTACGGAGTTCAAGCTACATTATAATGTTGTATCACCAAAACAGTATGGTACTGGCACAAAAACAGATACATAGACCAATGGAACAGAACAGAGAACACAGAAATGGACCAATAAATGTGTGGCCAACTAACCTTTGACAAAGCAGAAAAGAATATCCAATGGAAAAAGTCTCTTCAGCAAATGTTTTTGGGAAAATTGTAGAGCAACGCGTGGAAGAATGAACCTGGACCACTTTCTTACACCATACACAAAAATAAACTCAAAATGGATGAAAGACTTAAATGTAAGACAGGAAACCATCAAATTCCTAGAAGAGAAAACAGGCAACAATCTCTTTGACCTTGACTGCAGCAACTGACTTGACATGCCTCTGGAGGCAAGGGAAACAAAAGCAAAAATGAACTATTGGGACCTCATCAAGATAAAAAGCTTCTGCACAGTGAAGGAAACAATCAGCAAAACTAAAAGGCAAACTTTGGAATGGTAGAAGATATTTGCAAATGACATATCAGATAAAGGGTTAGTATCCAAAATATATAAAGATCTTATCAAACTCAACACCCAAAAAAACAAATAATCCAGTGAAGTAATGGTCAAAAGATATGAATAGACACTTTTCCAAGGAAGACATCCAGATGGATAACAGACGTATGAAGATATGCTCAATGTCACTCATCATCAGGGAAATACAAATCAAAACTACTATGACATTCCACCTCACACCTGTCAGAATGGTTAAAATTAACAACTCAGGCAACAACAGATGTTGGTGAGGATGCGGAGAAAGAGGATCTCTTTTGCACTGCTGGTGGGAATGCAAACTGGTACAGTCACTCTGGAAAACAACAAGGAAGTTCCTCAAAAAATTAAAAATAGAACTACCCTAAAACCCAGCAATTGCACCTCTAGATATTTATCCAAAGGATATACGAGTGCTGTTTTGAAGGGGCACATGCACCCCAATGTTTATAGCAGCACTATCAACAATGGCCAAAGTATGGAAAATGTCCAAATGTGCACTGACTGATGAGTGGATAAAGAAGATGTGGTATATATATACAATGAATATTATCTGGTGATCAAAAAGAATGAAATATTGCCATTTGCAACGACGTGGATGGAACTATATATAGTAATATTATGCTAAGCAAAATAAGTCAGTTAGAAAAAACAGATATCATAAGACTTCACTGATATGTGCAATTTAAGATACAAAACAGATGGGAAGCAAAAATAATATAAAGAACAGACAGGGAGACAAACCATAAGAGACTCTTAAATACAGAAAATAAACAGGATTGCTGGAGAGGTGTTGGGTGGAGGATGGGCTAAATGAGCAAGGGGCATTAAGGAGGACACTTGTTGGGATGAGCATTGGGTGTTATATGTAAGTGATGAATCACTAAATTCTACTCCTGAAACCATCAATACAGTCTGTTGACTAACTTTGATTTAAATAGAAAGAATGAAAGAGAAAGAAAGAAAGAAAGAAAGAAAGAAAGAAAGAAAGAAAGAAAGAAAGGGAAAGGAAATAGAACATTACAGAACTTGCGGTTCATCTACTGTTAAATAATCACTTGTGAGTATCTTTATTTCAAGTAAAGGAATGTCTTTAAAATGTCTCTCAGTAAACTCAGTATCATGAATACATTTGATATGTCAAGGTTTTAGTAAGGTAGATCTAGTTTTCAAGATATTGCTAATGTCTTGTTTTGTTAACACATAATTTTCCTTTTTTCTCTGTATTGAGTGGATTCCTTTGAAACCTAAATGTTTATTTTGCCTTCTGTTTAAAGCCTACATCAACCCGAGAAAGGGGATTTTCTTGAAATGGAAAAGCTCATGATAGTTTAGTTTAAGATGGACATACCAAAATCAAGTCTTCCATTTGTGCTTCATTGATCTTTTGAAGTGATTTCCAAGAAAATCAGGCCCATTTACTTTCAAAATTAAACACCAAACAAAAGAAATTATACATTATTCAAAAGGGATTTTTGTTGTTGCTTTTTAGGAATCAGTGCCTTTTGATTTTGCTAAGGGCAAATAATGACAGTTTTTGGTGTAAATTCAGAAGCACCAGAGTAGCATAGAAATAAATTATGTCTTTATGCATAACTGTTTGGTATATTCTTTTAAAATATAATCCTAACCATGAAGACTGGTTTCTTTCTTTGAAATTTTGCTAGTTGTGGCATAATTCTAAGGAACTCTTATCACAGGAAAAATAGTCATCCATCCTATTCTTTCCCATATCTCAAATTCACCCTCTTTTCTCGATGCTTGCTGAAATATTCATAACAGAGTAGACAGAAAACTACTCTTTAGGTCAATTGTGAAAGAAAAGAGATTAAAATTTCAAAAATTGATTCAGGCAATACTAACAGTATCTACCAAATTAAAATACACCCCCCCCCCAAAGAATAATATGGGATATTAGATCCTTTTGTAGTTGTCCTAACAATTTTTCTCAAAAATTTCCCATAGATTCAGGACTTTTCTACTGTGGTAAAATATATACATAACATAAAATTTACTGTTTTAACTATTTTTAAACATACAGTTCAGTGACATTAAGTACATTCACATCGCTGTGCAGCTATTACCATTATCCGTCTCCTGAACCTTTTAGTCTTAGCCTGAAAGTACGCAATTACTAGACAATAACTTCCCTTCCTCGGTCCCTGACAATCACCATTCTACTTCTGGCTCTATGAATTTGACTCATCTAGGTACCTCAGAGAAGTGAAACCATGCAGGGTTTGTCTCTTTATGACTGGTTTATTTTAGGTAGCGTCATGTTCTCAATGTCCATTTTGTAGCACGGGTTGGAATGCCCTTCCTTTTTAAGGCTGAATATTCTATTGCATGTACATACCACATTTTGTTTTTCCCATTCATCTGTTGATGGACACTTCAGTTATTTCCACCCTTTGGCTATTGTGAATAATGCTGCTATGAAGACGGGCGTGTGAGTATCTGTTTGAGTCCTTGCTTTCAATTCTTTTGGGTATATATCTAGAAGCGAAATTGCTGGATCATATGGTAATTCTATTTTCAGGTTTTTGAAAACTGCCATCCTTTTTTCTATAGCTAATTCAGAGCTTAAAAAAAGTTACAATGTATAAAAATCAAAAGAAGTAAAAAAGACAAGTTTGTATGCCCACCATAGATTGAAAATTTTATGCTAAAAGAGCCTTAAAATTAATTATTTACCTACTCTATTATTTTATAATGACATACACACGTTGGTGTCCTGATTCCCAGGCCAATGGTCCACAAACCCACACTTTAATTTTGTGTTTAAAACTTGGTTACAATTTTAGAACAAAAAAAACACTTAAGCTTGGATGACCTATAGAGATAATTTATTTTTGCTTTGTAGCACCTGAGACTTTTCTTATATATATTGCAGGGGCAATGTGGCTTGTTTTGGCTTTTGATATCTTCTACTAAAATACCTGGCACCAGTTTAAGGACTGCTGTTGTCTGGAGAATTCTTAACCTCAGGATCAACACCTCCAAATTAATTTCTATACTAAGGAAATTACACTCACACAAAAAGCAGTCTACAATGTATAACCACAGTGAATTCCCCTTGAATCCTATAAATATGTAATTAAATTACTTCCATTTCAAACATAGTTTTTATTCTTTTTCAGAAGCATTATAGCAATATTAATGAACTTCTACACATCCTTTACTAACTAGGACCATAAGCACCTTCACAGATTGGACGATCTGATTAAAATAAAAAATGAAATTGACATCCTGACTTGGTGGTTTGCATACTTCAATAGACTTTCCTCCAAGTTAATTAATGTGTGAATACTTGACTGTGGTTTCAATTAACCTATAGGGTTCTTGTTGCTGTATTTTTCATAAAACAGCATGAAACACTCATATTTTTAAAATTCTCAGATACATCTCCTTTAAATATAAGTAAATAAATAATAAATGTGAAATGATAATCAGATATTCTGAAAAACTTAACTTTCTCATTTTCTGAATTTTAATTATAAATACTGCATGTGATGGTTTTTATTCATAATAAAGACTCTGGAGTTATAATGTATCATGGTTTTATCATAGATACATGGTTTAAAGGAATTCTTTTAAAAATATAAGTGGGCATGCTCAAAAATAGATGTGTTTGACTGGAAATACTGAATAACAAAATTATGTACATCAGTCTTTATCAAACTCAAATATAAATTATTCAGAATCATTAGTTTCTGTGAAAATGAGATACATCTAAATCTTCAACTTATTTTCTCTCATCACCTACTGAAATATCCTATTGTATCACAGGAGAGTCCTATCAAATTTTAATTAAATTATTATTTTTGCATGTATTTATATCTCTCCTTTACCAAAATGTTAAGTCTATGCCAGCAGTGACCACATCAACTTCATTTATTGCATTATCGTCAGTGCCTAGCACAGCCTACACATCTTAGATGTTTAAGAAATATTTTCTGATTGAATAAAAACATATTTTTAGATCAACTGCCTGATTTCCTTTAGGCTCCCTTGCCTTACTTTTTTCAGACATGGTGTAATAACTTAAAAAAAATCATGTAGCAGGAACCCATGCTAAATTGCATGACTCACATTAAATTTCTGCTGTTATTCAAGGCAACTGTTCTTGCACCTGGCATTCTGCACAGCACTGGTTTACCTCTCAGTGTTAAAAAGAATTGATCACTTGATCGTTTTTGCGAAAGACTCAAGCTGTTAGACCAAGATTACTTTGGGGATGCTATTAGAGCCTAGCAGGTGAAAAAAACAAAGCCATTTATTTAACACAGTTTCTTACTGATAGTTACAGCAACTCTAGATGTGCACATTAATGAGGGAGGCTGCCTAGTTTGTGCCAAAAATGATGCATACCTATGAAATTTTTGTGCTGTTTGCACACAAAAAATGAGATTCCTACTAGATGTATAACAACAAAGCAATCCATTCTCCCCATTGGATGGAATACTCAGTATGGTGCATCACAATTACAGTATTGGGAAAACAAATCAAAAGGGCATATTTTATTGATGGAAGGGAATTGAGTAATGTCTCCTACAGAGATACCTCACTCAGTGTGCTTCATTGAGCTAATTGGGTCAACATAAGCATACATAGATGCATTTTAGTGTAGATACCAGCTAAGTAGTTGGAGAATGTATAAGGGGAGGTAGTAAAGATTGACAAGCAAATAAAATGTTATTGCTTACTTAATTACATTTCTCCTTACACTATAAATTATACTATCTGAGATTATGTCCTACATAGCTGATTCCTCTGATCTCATTTAGAATTTCATATATTGTCGTTTAAATATATTTTATTTCCTCAAGGTACATTTACCAAATGCAGTTTGAGTTAATGCAGAGCAAATTTCACGTGGTCATAATCTTGGATCAGACAATATGAGAGGTTAGAATCTTAGATTCACCACTTGAAACAGACATCTGACCTCACCCTTTCTTTTAACCAATGTTCAAAGTCTGTTTTCATCAAATCTGTAAAAATATTGAAACATTTATTAATATTTTCCATGGGTATTATTTAATATGTGAGTAAATAAAGTTGCTAAAGAATTCATACAAATTTGTAGAGTCCTTATATTTTAGAAAAATTTTTCTCACTTAAAAAACTTCCCACTTAAAATCTCCAAAATTGAAAGACAAGTTTAATATAAGACAACTAGTCAATATGAGAAATTTTACAAAACTAGCTTTAGTACTTTGAAAATGACCTATTGTGATCTGAAAAATCACCTACAATTATCTCACACAAATATAACTGTATATTTCACCCTTAAAAGTATTAACCTTTACTATTTAAACATTGTAATCCCTTATTTTTGAGAACTGGTAGAGAGAACCTATAATGACCCCATTGATTCATAGCCTCCTATAATCCCCCTACCTTTATGTGTGGGAAGAACCTGTGACATGCCTCTCATCAATAGAATATGGCAAACATGACAAAATGTCACTCCTGTGATCACAGTGAGTTGTATAAGACTCCTTCTTGGCTGACTGAAAAACAAGAGAGACTTCCGTTGGTTTCAAAGAAATTGCCACGATATAAGGCAGCTATGAAAGGGCTGAATGCCAAGGAACTTCAGAGGAACTGAGAGCAGCCCCTCACCCAAGTGAGCACTTTAGTCCTACAACCACAAGGGACTGAATTCGGCCAACAGCCATTGGAGTTTGGAAGAAGATCCTAAGCTCAAAAAGGAGCACAGCCCAGACAACACCTTGACATCAACCCTGTGAGACACCAAGCAGAAGATCCAATTAAACTGTCCTTAGACTCCTGACCTGCAATAACACTGAGAAAATAAATAGGTATTGTTTTAAGCTTCTAAGTCTGTGGTAATTTGTTATTAGCCTAAAAAACCAATAAAATAATTATAGAAAGTAACATATATACAGAAATCATTGCAGAATTTTGTAGAATTGGTCGTTTTATGTAATAAAGTACTTATATAGCTTCTTTAATAGTAAAAAAAATTATTCTTAGGAAGTTTTATTTATGATAGTTTAAAATTTTTAACTCAATGAAGTTCAGTCAAATCATATCAGAGTCACATAACCAAGGTTCTTATTTAACTAAAAGACAGTCACATACTAGAGGGTGACAGGAACTCTACTTTCCACGAGAATGCATTTCAAGACAGCTCTGTCTTTTCTGTTTACACCTGTAGTCTATCAGCAAGAATTAAACATTAATTTTCCTGCATATAGAAAATAGCTAATAACATTTTAGTTTTTCTCATGTTCTCACTTAGGCTTAAAAGATTTTTCCCCCCTCTTTTTAAAATTTTCTGTTCATGGTCATTGACCACCTGTTTTGCTCCCATTCTTTAATATTTGCATTTTCATTCCCTTGTTAATTCCCTAATTTTTTAATATATTGCTCAATATCTAAATTGTTGAATGTTGTTGACATAACATTGTTTAGAATAGTGTTTGTTATTAAGTCTTTAGTACTTATAAGATCAGTAAGTGACAATATCTCTTCTATTTATGATGTTGATAATTGTGTGTCTTCTCTCTCTCTCACTCTTGCTCTCTCACTCCCTGCCTAGTTAGTGGTATATCAATTTTGTTAACCTTTCCAAAGAACCAGCTTTGACTTTATTAGTTTTCTGTATTGTGTGTCTGTTTTCTATTCCACTGACTTCTGGTCTTATTGTTCCTTCTTCATACTTACACTGGTTTTACTTTGGTCATCTTTTTACAGCTTTGTAACTTTAAGTTATTTATTTAGATATTTCTTTTATATTATAAGCATTTAAAACTCCACATGTCCCTGTAAGAGCTGATTCACTTCTATTTCACAAATTTGGGGGTGATGTTTTAATTACTCACTTCGACGTATTTTGTAATTCCCTTGATATTTTTCCTTTGGATTAAAGTGTGTTGTATAATTTTCCCTGAGTATCTTATTGCTATTGATTTCTAATTAGTCCCATTTTAGTCAGAGAATATCTGCTACATTATGTCAATCTACTTAAATGTGTTCACACTTGTTTTACAGCCCAGCATATAAATTAGTTTCTCCAATGGCTCTAACATTTTCCTTTTTTGTTAAAACATAGTTTGACTATTATGTACCAAGATTTAGCTTTCTTTGTATTTATTCTGTTTGGTATTTGCGGATCATCTTGAATCTGTAAATTGGTTTTTTTAAATCAAATATGGGGAATTTTTGCCTTTATTTTTCTCACTTATTTGCTGTCCCATTTTCTTTCTCCTATCTTCTGGAGACTCAAATATACTTTCGATATTGACCCATGGGATCTTAAGCACCAGTCTTTTATTTTCTTTGTTCTTTAGATTGGAATACAATCTATTGATCTATTTTCAAATTCAGTAATTCTCCTATCATTTCCAATCTACTGTTAAGCCCAACCAGTGAATTTTTAAATTCATATATTTTATTTTTCTCTCTTATAATTTCTGTTGGGATCTTTTTACACCCTTTAGCAAAGTTAGAATAATAGCTTTAAAATGCTTATATGTTAATTTCAAAATCTAGGTCATTCTGGGACAAATCTCCATTATATACATCCTCTTGAGTTTAAGCTGTATCAAGCTATTCTCTCTCTCTCTCTTTTAAATTTATTTATTTATTTTTAGAGACACAGAGAGATAACCACCAGGGGAGGAACAGAGAGAGAGAAAGAGAAAATCCTAAGCAGGCTCCACACAGTCAGCATGGAGCCTGACACAGGGCTCGAACCCATGAACCATGAGATCATGACGTGAGCCGAGATCAAGAGCCGGACACACCTGACTCAGCCACCCAAGTGCCCCTCAAGCTATTCTTATGTCAAGTAATTTTGAATTATATTCTAGACAGTATGATTGATACATTGTAAGGCTGTGTATTATGTTATACTCGTCTGAACATACTTTTTAAAATTTTTTTTGGAGGTCAGTGACTTGGCTGACTGGCTGAATTCAAACTACAAACTTTCTCCTCTGGGGTGTGCATCATGTGAAATCTCAGAACAGTTCTGTCAGTCTTAGTATGGCTGTTGGAATCTGTGCCCCCACACATGCAATTCGGAGATTAGCCAGAGATTAGGATGGAATTTATACACAGAATTTAGGGTTTCCCTTTGTGGCTCTCTCTTTTCTACTATTTCTTATCCCTCACTTTCCAATTGTAGTTGTTCTGCTTATGTCTGCTAGTAGGACTGAGTGTTCTCTTTCCCAGTTTAGGTGCTTAGCATGGCACAGCCTACGAACTGATCTGAAGCAAAACTCTAAAAATGGGAATTTGTCCAGTGCATTTCTCCTCCTCCAGGTGTCAACCCTCCCCAGGATAAGTCTCATTTTAGTAGATCTCCAGAGCCTTTAGGTAGTTGTTAATTTTTTGTTGTTGTTGTTTTAAATTTTTACAAAATATTTTATCCATGGTTTATAGGTGCTATTTGCAGAACTGGTCAATTAGAAGTTACTCAGCAATTATAAAAAGGAGAAGTTCTTACCGCTAACTTAAAATCCACATTACTAATGTACATTTTTTCTCATTCATTCATTGATTCACTCATTCATTCATTTGTTTCTTCATCCAATAAATACAGAATGTTTTCAGGGGAAATAACCATTCTGGTAAATGTGTAAAATACTGAATAAGACAAACACTATATGTACAAACTTATAGCGTGTTAGGAAATTTAAAGCAGTTAAATTGACCTTCTCAGTCTCTGAACAGTAGACTCCACCTGAGTATTGTCTTAAGTCTAGCATAGAATGCCAGACCCTTATATTAGTTTATGTGATTTTTTTTTCTTGTCAGTCTTATTTCCATGATCTATGCTCTACATAGTTGCAGTAATACTGGAAATCATGTATATTACTAAATATTTCTTTCAAATGTAATAATCTATTTTTAATTAGAATTATAAACCAATATAAGATATAATATTAATACCATATTGCTAATGGTTAATACTTACTCCCACTTTCTGTCCTTCCACCCCCTATAACCTCAAGTCACACATCATGAACAACAACAATAAAAGAGTTTCCTTCTACTACTTACAGGTTAACATTCTCTTCAGGAAAAACTAAGCCAACTTGTATCATATATAATCATCTTCTAATGACTTTGAGTTACTTTCTAATCCCAAAATAGCTACTTTAATTACTTCAAGTTAGAGATCCACCTCTGTTTTTAATTTTAAATTCATCAGAGTAAGTTGCCTCTATTTGTCATTGAAAACTATGCAGGGATGGAACAAACGGTTTTAACAGATTTGTTTTTATTAACAATTTCCTTCAATGCACATTTTTCCAAAAATTTGAACATGATAAAACGTAAGACCTCAATTTCTTTTTTCTCAAATTGACAAGAGTTACAATATATCTCTCTGGGGTTGCTAATAATTTTCTAATGTAAGAAATAAAAGGAAAACAAAAATAATAGAATCCCTTTTAGCTGAAGACCACATGAACATTAGTCAGGATTTAGGATTTGTTTGATGATATGTTTAGTCACCATTTTATAAGCAAGCATTAAATAACCTGATCCAGGTCACCTCTGAGTTGAAGGTTGGCCAGTCTATTTTTAAAATTTAAAATCATTGTATAAAAGCTATGTTGGCATGCCAAATGAGTTTTTCCAGCCTATTCTCACTGTTATCAACTAACATCTTTCAATCGACAAATTGCACTTTGGCATGAACAGAAGGATGGACTTCTGCCACTTTTTTCGGTCCCTACTAAAATAGCTATGAACATATGCAGTATGTTGTTCATTTTTAGAGCTTGAGGATGGCAGGTTTAATGGTACTAAAAGGCAATGAATGGATGGTGAGCTGAAGACCAAAAATGCTTAGCGGGAGATGTACAAGGTCATTTAGGAAGGCCTGTGTATGCCAGGCTGGGATTCTCGGACATGTCATATTTCAGTTTCATCCCACAGGTTATCATTGCCTTCCTTGTTAACCTTGCCTAATTAAAACGTGTTAGCAAGAAAGGGGAGATTAGATTTTTTTTTTTCTATAGGGCTTCAAACATGGAACCAATGTAGGGGAAACAATAGGTACCCTGATTTGGAATGGACTGAGGCTCACTTTCTAATGATGACAGCTGTCCAAAAATGAGATACATTGGAGGTTAAGTTCTATACTCATGGATGTGTACTGACTGGGGCTGTATCATTTTAAGGAGCTTTTATAATAAAAAATTAAGCAAGTGATGGGAGCTATTTGTTAGATGGGGATTAGTATATTATTTGATGTATGCTAATGTGTCCTCCAAGGTGTCCTCTAAGGTATACTTGCTGCACACAAAAATATCATTTTCATAATGCATTAAAATAGTTTTAATTTACTTAGTTTTCCATTGTGGCCTTCCTAAAATACTATTCTTGTGGTCCCTATATTTATAAACTAATCTAAAAATGAAATATGTAAGACAAGATTCAATATGACAAATGTGTTGGATAAGTCTTTTAAGTGGTTCTGCAGTAACTAATTACTTAGCTAATTAAGCCCTTAAACAATAACAACCTTTAAATATCCCTTTAGTGTGATTCAGCAGTTTGATGATGTCTTTAAAGTCTAGGGATTTTTATCTTTCTGCTCCACCATTTTCAGTGTAAGACTTGTTATTGTCAAGGTTTTTTTTTTTTTTTTTTTTTTCTTGCTTTTTGCTTTAGAGTAACAAGATTGCTGCTAATTTCCAGATAGCCGATCCTCTCTCATCAGTATCCAAACCTGGGAGGGTGGAAGGGGCAAGGCAAACTCTTTCCCCAATGCTTATGTCTTTTGTCATGATGTAAAACATTTCCCAGAAGCAACCATAAGAATTACCTTGAACTACCATCAGTGAGAACTAGGTCATATGGCTGTTCTTAGAACAAAAACTGCAAAGAACAGAATTACCATGATTAATCAGGTTACAGTTTCTCAACCAGGAGCAGTACTACTCTTTAAAGGGGTATTTGGAAGTTTTTGACAGCATTAAAAAAAAAAAAGTTTATTTATTTATTTTTAGAGGGAAAGAGCAAGAGAGCAAGGGTTGGGGGCAGAGAAAGAAGAAAAGAGGGAGGGTCCTAAGCAGGCTCTGTACTGACAGTGCAGATCCTGACACGGGCCTGATGTGGGCCTGAACTCATGAACTGTGAGGTTATGACCTGAGCTGAAACTAAGAGTCAGATGCTTAACCAACTGAGCCACCCAGAAGGTCCTGACAGCACTTTTTTTTTAATTGTTACTGTGCCTGGGACATAAAGGTGAATTTGAATTGAAGAGGCCAAGAATGGTAAACGAGATGCTGGTGGCAGAACGTTGTGCTTCAAAAATCTCACTGAAAGCACTAGTTTAGACAAAAATACCTTCCCTTAGAGCTAGGCACACTACTGCCTGAACAAAATTACATTTATGGTGGTAAGAAAAAAAAAAAAAAGATTTCTTTGTGATGGACGAGAAATTGTGTCTGCCATGAAAGGGAGCAGAATTTGTCACCCCAAAATATGCCCCTTTGGCATAAGGATTATGTTAGGCTGAAATAGCAGACGTAGGAAAAGGTCTGAAAACAGAGTAAAAGTTACCTTCTGGTAAGAGATTATTTATACTTTTACGGGGAATCTCCACATGTAAGGGTGTCTCCCTTCTATACCAGGAAGAGGAAGAGGATCAACTAAACTCATCAATGGAGAAAGCTTGTACTTAAATCTGCATGACAACCGTACCCCTGCTTCCTGTGCTTTGCCTGATAACTTCCCATAACTGGCTCCCCAACCCCAGTATCTTTTTTTCTTTATCTAGAGATGGTATTTAAGGTGATGGCTTGGCCCATTTTAGGGAGTTACTCAGTTTTCCTGGGTACCTCCCATGTATACAGGATATATACACGTTATTAAACTTGTGTTTGTTTTAAGTCTTGTTAATCTGTCTTCTGTTATAAGGAGGATCTCACCCAGGAAGCTAGAAGGGTAGAGGGAAATTTATTTTTCAGTTTCCTACAGCCACAGTTTTTATGCTTTTTTTCCACGATTATTCCTTTGTTTTTATAAAACTCTGAAACTACAAACTGTAAATATCTTGTGGAAGATACTATATAACACTTTGTCTTGCTATTGTTTTGCATAGTGCTCTACATTTCTGCAACAAATATTGGTTGATGATGTTGGCAATGTCATGTGTGAGGGGTTGTAGATTAGCCTGAAGAGAAAAGTAAGTATATCTGGTGATTATAAATGCCAAAACATTACTCATATATTTGAAGTTAGCTTTATCCAAAAGGTTTATCATGAGCCTGAACTTTGATTTGTTTCATTTCATATAATAAATGTTTGATGCTTTTCAAAACTAAATCCTGATCAAAGATAAGTCTAAAAGTAATATTTCTCACTTTTATTAAAACCTTTTATGAGAGTAAAATGGAATTTTGATATAAAATAAATTGAAGGGGGATTTTAATAACACATGGAAACTTTTACCAAGATCAATTTTAAAGCTACCTGAAGCAGTGACGGGAAATATGCTCCGATATTCAGATAAGTACTAAGTAAATGTTAGGATATGTAAACTATTATTATAGGCAGTATAAAAACAGGATTGCTACGAAAGTACCCCCAAAAGCTATTAAAATGTTGAACTCATTTGTTAAAGTGTTTTAACTATTTCTGATAATTGTCCACTTGGTGAAATTACATTACATTGTAACTAGACCTTAAAAGGACTTGAGGTTCACTCCAACACTTCTATAAGTACTACTCCTTTATCCACCAAAGAAAAACACCTCTGACTACTCAACTATGCATCCCAATTGTGTAGGCTTCTAGATTCTTGCTCTATAACCCATTTTATGATAAACTTAATAAATATATCTTTGATCAGCACATGGTGAAAAACGTTCCTGATATTAATATATTTAATATTTTATCTAACTCTTATTTTCCTATATTAAATTACAATTATAAAACTATCTTTGTTCTCACCTAGCCCAGTTATGTACAATTAGTTGCTTAATAAATGCTTTTTGAGTACGATACTGATAAATTAACTTTTCAAATATAGTAATGATTCTCAAGTCACCTGAAAATACTACATAAACAAAAAATAAGGTACTCTACTCACATGTGCAATCAAGCCTGTGTTTAAATAACTTTGAAGAAAATAAGATTAAATCTAGAAGGATCTGATATTTATTTTTGCCAAGTTTTAATATTCATTCACATTCACTTGATGTTAAACTGTGAAGGTAGACATAAAAAAATAATTTGTAAAATCAAATAATTAGACCAGAGTCATTACATGGATATCATAGTGTTAAAAAAGAAGCAAAAAATCCAAATTGGAGTCACTTGCTCCCATGACCCTGGGACTCTGTGACCTTTCAACAATCTGAAATTTTCTGGTCAGCAATAGTGACGTAACCTGCATGATAAAAATTTTTCTGATCCCATGAAACCAAAAGAACATGTTCTGGTCTGAAACAATCCTTTCCCTTCTTTTGCTAGTAATTCTTGCCTCACCCTCCTTCCTATAAAAACTTTCTATTTTGCACAACTCCTCAGTGCTTACTAGGTGGGATGCTGCCCCATTCATGAATCATTGAATAGAGCCAATTAGATCTTCAAATTCACTCAACTGAATTTTTATTTTGGGGCAATAATCAACTAAATATGTAATATAATAGCAAGGTAATTTTTATTATCAGATTTATATTTTTCATAAATAAATGTAGTATTTTAGAAACAATATTTGGCCTATGGCATTCCATACTTTATAAGGAGTCATATACTATCCTAAGCTACATTGTCATTTTTTACTATTTTATTTATAATATTAGTATGAAAACAATATATATAAAATAATTCTCTTATACACAAATAAAAATATAAATTCTCAAAAATTAATTTTAAAATGTTTATCAGTTCCTTAAACACAAGATAGCAGTTTTGTTGCTACTGTATAATTTTAGAAAATCAGATATGACAATAGGGTGATTAACTATACATTTGTAACTTGATGCTTCTTTAAAAATACCTTGTCTTTCCATAATTTGGCTATTATGGAAAGAGCCCAAAAGTCCATCAACTGATGAATGGATAAAGAAACTGTGGTTTATATACATAATGGAGTACTATGTGGCAATGAGAAAGAATGAAATATGGCCCTTTGTAGCAACATGGACGGAACTGGAGAGTGTCATGCTAAGTGAAATAAGCCATACAGAGAAATACAGATACCATATGGTTTCACTCTTATGTGGATCCTGAGAAACTTAACAGAAGACCATGGGGGGAGGGGAAGGAAAAAAAAATGGTTAGAGAGGGAGGGAGCCAAAATATAAGAGACTCTTAAAAACTGAGAACAAACTGAGGGTTGATGGGGGCTGGGAGGGTGGGGAGGGTGGGTGATGGGTATTGAGGAGGGCACCTTTTGGGATGAGCACTGGGTGTTGTATGGAAACCAGTTTGACAATAAACTTCATATATTGGAAAAAAAATACCTTGTCTTGATATATGGTTATCAAAAAGATTCAATTTTTAATTCAGTTCTTATATGTGAAAAATATATTTGCAATAGGAGTTCATTTCTGAGATGCTGAAGTTTATAGGAAGAGGTTTCAATTGATAAAATACTTCACAAAACCATGCAAAGTTTTAGCCAAGAAGTTGCCACACCACTGACGCTTGTCAAAGGCACTGTGTGGCAACTGTGTTTTCTCTAAGAATTACGACTGTAGTCTATAAACTTGACCTGACCCTCTTCCCCTCTAAATATTTGCTTCTGGAATGAGAACTTAGTAATGGCAGCCTTAAATTCATTTCCACTTACACCTTTGAGTCACTTTTACATACTGTATTACCCTTCCCAGAATTATTGTGTGAATGCATTATTCTTTCTTCACCCAAAAGAAAAAATCAAAATATTCATTCAATGATTTTTTAATCAAATTCATGTAATATTTTTTGTAATTTTATTCCATAATAGTCACTGAAGATGTAATACTGAGCAAAACAAACACCTATCCTAGCCTACCTGAGGGGAGCCTTATCTTATCTAAGAAGAATTAGTATCAATGGATAATGAACATATCCAAATTTGAAAAGATAATCTCCCCTTGAAACTAAAGAACCGCTGATAGAGAGACCAAAGTGAATATAGGGAAATAAATCATGAGGATATGTTCTGGATCTAGGCAGGAGTTACTGGTAGATTACACCAGAGTGGGTGCTAAAAGGAAGAGATAAGAAAAGAGGTAAAGTTTAGGTGGTAAAATCCACAGGATTTTGGGATGCCATCAATCTCCAAGGAAGGAAGTTGAAGTGTTAAAGATAACTCTTAAGAATTTTGTTTGTGCAGCCCGATGGTACAGTGCAAGGATCACCCTTTTTCCTTCCAATCACCATTCCTCTTTTCAAAAGTAATAAAAATACAAGATAGACATTTAGTATCCCAGGGAAAAATTATATTTTCCAGTCTCCCTTGAAGCTATATATAGCTATGTGACTAGGTTTTAGCCAAAGAAATGCAAAAGAATCTGATATATGTAAGTTGAGTCATGTTTGTAAAACAAAATAGTATGTCTTATGGATTTCCCTTCCTTTTTCCTCTTACTAACTAATGGAATGGGGATGTGATGGTAGGAACTAAAGCACTCATTTTGGACCCAGAGATTGAAGATATGAGGATGAGAGAGTGACCAGTAAAGGAGTCTGGGTCCTAGACACTCTGAAACCATCATATCATACCTGGACTGCCCAGAGTTATGAACTATCTCAAAGGTACTATATTATATCTGGGTTTCTTTTTTTTAAACATTTTTGTGTAATAAACTTCCTTTTTCTTTTGGTTCCGTACCTCAGTGTTTTAGAATATGCCTTTCTGTATTTAATTGTCTTCTTCAATGCTAATGACTTTCTTGAAAGGGACTTTATTTTTCTCCGCCTGCTATATTATGTGGATCTCAGAATTTTAAATATATGGTTGCAGACTTTGAAGGACACAGGGGCATTAAGAAGATTACAACTGATTGGTTGATGAAGTGGATTATACAAGGTAAAAGAATGGAATCGGAGACCCTCATCCTCCTTGGAGGAAAAAAAAAATATACCAGAAGCCTCACTAGTTATCCATATGCGATATGGATTTATATAATTAGAGGAGGAAGCAGAATTGGGAGAATGTATTAATGCAGTAAGGGGGAGGATTTAATTAATAAAATCTATGTAAGAGTTTCTCAAGACAGTCTTGAGAAAGATTATGACCTTTTGTCCCAATGCCGGTGGGTATTGGGCCATCAATAAAATCCACCAATACTTTGAAAGGCAAAATACTCTCATTTTCCACCTGACTGATTACTCAAGATTCCAAGCAGCTATAACTACTATGGAAGGATCCATCAAGATTAACAAGGATTACATTTTTAAAAATTTCAATTAAATTATAAATATTTTATGGGCAAAGACTATGCCAGGTATTGAATATTTTTGTGGAACTCAGGATTTATTGCTAAACACAAAATAGGTATCTAATATCTACTTTTAAAAATTATTAATGTGATATATTTATATACTTTTTGATATATTCAAATCCCATAATCTTTGGATATTGAAATGCCATCTAGGCAGTATTTTACCAAGTCCGCCATAGTGTAGCTCATTAGAAATCACTACACTATCCATGGACTCCTTGGAGTCAATCCCCTCATATTTCCAGATCCACTTCAACCGAACTAGAAGACTTGCCTTGTCTTCAATTTCTCATTCATTTATTTATAGAATCCTTATATGTGTCAGGCCTTATATCAAAACACAAGAGAGGAAAAAAAAAAAGCAAGAACAAGATTTCTTAGAAAAGTATTTCGCATCAGCATGGTGTCACTCTTGCCGCTTTCCTACTCCAGCTTACATTTTAATTTCTTCTTGACTGTGTCCTGACTATACTCATGATGCCAATTTCCAAGCAGTTTTCTTTGACCCTGTTTCTAAGTGCCAGGATATGAAAATTTATGCTAGTTACATTTAATGCATACCTCTATTTGCTTCATTATTTTGACATATTTTTGATATTATATATAAGTGAAATATTTTACTACAATATTTATATTCCAACTTTTTCCCCCTTCATTGAGCTTTCTTTCTTACTTTCCCTCTCTTTTCGATTTGACTTCTCTGAAGTAAACAATGCAGAATTAATTTGTATTATTGGTTAGGCTTCAAGCATTTACCAAACTTACAATTTGCTCCAACATAGAAATTCAATCCTTTTCTTTCCCCTCCCTCCCTTCTTTCCTCCTCCCTCCCTTTCTTCCTCCCTCCCTTCCTTCTCCTTCCCCACCCCCTCAGTCTCTCTCTCTTCTGTAGAATCCATGATAGCCTTTCCAAGGTAAAATAACATGGTCCATGTAACATCATTAGTCAATAGGTACTACAAGTTAAAACCATAAGTAGATTCCACTACATACCTAAAATAGTTAAAACTTAAAAGACAGTATCAGGTGCTGACAATGACATGAAGAAACAAATTCTCAAAGAGCACTGATGAGAGTACAAAATGATGAAGCCACTCTGTAAAACATTTTGACAGTATCTTATAAACTTGAACACACACTTAACCATATATGATCTAGCAATTCCACTTCTGGTATTTACCCAAGTGGATTGAGAACTTATGTACAAACACTGTATTTGAGTGATTTATTATTCATGTTATTTTTCATATTATTAAAAATATTGTTCAAAAAAACCCACACATATGGGGGGGAACCATATACCTATTAACAATTGAACTGAATGAATAAACAAATTGTAGGAAATACTTTAAGTAGATCTTTCTCAGCAATGAAAAGAAACAAACTACAGATACATTGCAACAATGTAGATGAATCTCAAAGGCACTATAGCCAGACTTAAGAGACTATACACTATATGACTCCATCTGTATAACATCTGGAAAAGGCCAAACCATAGACACAGAAATCAGAACACTGGTGGCCAAACTGGTGTTAGGGGATGGAGGCTGATGGCAAAGGGGCATGAGAGAACTTGTCAAAGTTGACCGCAGTGTTCTGTGTCTTGACTGTGGTAATGGCTGCACAACCACACGCGTTTGTCAAGCTCACAAAACTGTAAAATAAAAAGTGACGAATTTACTGTGTGTAAATTATGCCTCAATTTTAAAATAGAGGGTCAGAGATAAGATTTATTTGAAAAAAAAAAACACATATAAATTACATTTGCTCTGAGTTCTGATTTTGCAAACACTGGACTAACTGGATTAGGAAGCAGAAGGAATTAAAAAAAGACTTCTCTGCTCTTTGCCTAAGATTAATTACAGGCAATGTTTTTGAAAGAGCTACATTTATCTTTGAAGTGCTTTTTTTTCTTTATTTCTGTTTATTTCTTCTGTTCCTCTCTCTAGCTTCCAAAGTTCTTGGAACATCTTGATGTCTTCAGCATCATGTGTCCTCTATGAATGTCTACATTCTTTGTCCTATAGTGCTACATTCTTCACAATCACCTACCATCTCAAGTTCTTCTCAAATGGAAACCTCTGTCATTGAATATTTTCCTCAGTAATGGGGAAATTGATTTTTCTCAATTAATACAAATATATAAAAGCGTGGAACACAGGAAGGTACTCTGGGAAAGAGAATGCATGTCTTTTATAAATTACTCTTTAATTGTCACATCATCAAGGAAAGTCAAAGCAATTGAAATATATTTTATAATTATTTATGTCTATAAACTTTGGTGTTCAGTAAATATATATTAAATTTAGTATATATCAAAATCAGGCGGTGAGAGAGAAAACACTGATATTTTTCTCTGACCACACAGCACTATAACATGACAAGAATCTCCAGCTCTTGAGCCAGCTCTTCTAAGTGGTTTTGTTTTCTCTCAGTCTCTTCTTTCCCTTTAAATTTAAATGTACAAAATCCTTTAAAATTCCAGCCACTATGTCCAATGTCGTTGGTTACCTTCACACTGGCATTTTCTCCTTCTGCCTTACTAACAAAGTCAGATTTCAGTCACTCCTTGAATGTTCAGGTGCCTAAGGGGAGGCTGGCTAACTCTGGCTCTGTCAGGTAAACAGCCACGGTAATTTTATTCTCCTTACCCGTGAATGACTTAATTGAGAAGTCAGTTTTGCTTCTGGGGAAGATTTTACTCACACTTTACAAGGAACAGTAGTAAGATGTTATAGACTGAATTGTGTCCCCCCCAAATCATATATTGAAGCCCTGACCCAAATGTGCTTGTATTTGGAGAATAGGGCCTATAAAGATGTTATAAAGGTCAAATGAGCTCCTAAGGGTAGGGCCTTGATCCAGTAGGGCCAGTGTCCGCATCAGAGTAAGAGACACCAGAGCTCGCTCTCTCCACAGAAGTACAAGGAAAATGCCACATGAGAAGGCAGTGAGAAGATGACTATCTATAAGCTAGGAAGAGAGCTCTCACTAGAAATCAAATTTTCTGGCATTTTGATCTCCAAAACTGTGAGAAAATAAATGTTTAAGCTACCCAGTCCATGATACTTTGTTAAGGCAGCTCAAGCAGACTAATACTTAAGGGAAACATCCACTTTATCCTTCCAGGTTTTGGACACGGCTGTGCAAAAATGTTGTGATTGGAGTGTCTGCAGATATCTTGAGTTCATGAAGCAAAAAGCCTGGGGGCAAAAGCTGACAGGATGAGGATATCAGTTGGGTCCTTGATGACTGCATTGAACTTTTACATAAACCAAACCCACCTCTCCCCACCCACCCAGCTTGTTACTTAGTTAGATTCCTACCTGCTCATAGCCCAACTGACCGAGCTCCAATGATAGTGACAGTGATGACTCTCAGCCATGGGTGGATGTGGGAGTATAGGAGTCACAGGGACTATCTATATATACCTAAAGGCTTTTGGTCAGGAATTGCCTGAAAAACAGTTTTTACCATTGGAAAACTTCTTAGTGTGTAACTTAAATCCTTCATGCTACATTGTTTGGAATAAGAGTCTTACCTTTTGTAGCACTTTTCCTTAATATACTACAAATATCCATCCCATAAATTCTTTATCTATTTTAAAATTTCATTTGGAAAAAACCAAAAAAACATTTAGGCTATCACTGTTCTCACACAGACCCCAAGCTTTGTGATAAGCCAGCTGGCTCTGGCCCAAACTGTGACTTTTCTTGACACAAAGTTTTTGGTTCTTAAATAGCTCAGTGGAAGCTAGGTATCAGAATCCATCCTGTTGTAGGTCCTTCTGTGGCATCAGTGAAAGCCACCTGCACACCTCACAGCCTTTGTCACTCAGTTCAGGACGTGGGCTGCTTCTCTTGGGGTAGGTCATTAGCTATGGCATGCCCAGGAGCTAGCTGTGAGCCGCTATTTGCCTCTGCTGTATGTGTTGTTTTCTTCTGTTTAGTAGCTTGTTCCATAGCAACACAAGGGTTTGTCCTAGGCTCTGTGAAAAGCTCTTCCTATATCTTTTAGTTCTAACAGTTTCTTAAGGTATGAAATGGTATCCCTGTTTTACAGAGATATGAGGTAATTTGCCTGAGGTCATCAAGAGAGTAATTGGCACAGTCAGGATATAAACTCAGATCACCCTGATCCCAAAGCCTATATTGTTAAACACTTCAATCTATCGCCATTGTGAAATACTACATGATAGAGGAGATGCTCAGATACAACTAATTCTTTTCTCTGCAGAATAAGATAAAGGACTTTAAAGAAGACAAGAAAGAGTGAAAAGAGATGGTGGCTTAAGGGGTCAAAGTGAACATTAGGCTAATGAAATCTTTGATGATCTAAGTATCGGACCTTGTAGGGATCCAGCCATGAAGCATGCCAGGATGTTAAAGAGGTCTCTGCTGTTTGTATCTTCCCAGTATACCTGTTTCTATTCCTCCTACAATAGCACCCTCTAGCTTCCTCCATACTCTGGTGATTCTGATAGGATTGTTTTTCACAATTTTCTATTCCCTTAACTAAGTAATTGCTATAGGAGTAGATATGTTAACCAAGACAGGCGAACCACCAATTGTTTATTCACTGAAGACAGTGAGAAGTCAGCCCTCTCCTTTCACTGAAATTATTAAGCAGAGATTATTTAAGCCTGGATCCATAATCATGTTTCCAGCTTCTTGGAAAGAGCTTTATACAGTAGTAAGAATAGATGGAGAAAGATGAGAGAGCCAGAGACAGGGAGACAATCAGAGAGGCAATTGAGTCCCTGGTTCCAATTCCTGAGATCTCTAGAAAAGTCTTGTTTCTTATAGCAAGACTTTCTGATTATGTGAAATTCCCCAGCACCCTTCCATTAAGTCTTACCTACTCTTTTTTGCATCTCTCTCACAACCAAAATGCTACTAACTACAGTGGATTCCAGGAGCTGAGTAATACAACTAACACCCTGACCTCAAACCACAGCTTCCAAAGTCATATGACAAAGTTGTAAACTGAGCAAGTGATAATCTCAGGCATTTGATATGATGTGTGCTACAAGGCTTCCAGAGTTTCTGGGTTGTGGCAATACTTGGAGGCAGCTATTATGTAGCTGGCAGCATTAGTTTCTGAGAATGATTCACTTGAGTTGAAACAGAAGTCTAGTGTCCTCAGGGCAAGGCCACAGTACACCGTGTTTAGTGTTCAAACAAGGGCTGTAGGGATACACAGTACAAAATAAATAAAAATGCAGTCATGTGATCTGGGTAGATATTCAAAGAGAGGTTAGGGTAAGGATGGACTTCAGAGATGTCACTGTGCCAAGCAGTTTATCTTATGCACAATAGATATCAAATTTGCAACAGAATGGACACAATTCATGTCTTCATCCATCAAGCTTTAACTGCAAGCCTACTGTAATCAGACATCATGACTATGACACAGATTTGGTTCTGACTGGCATAAAATCCAGTCTGAGATGAAGAAGTAGAATTGTATAATGTGGGAGGACTATGTGAGTGGAGGATCTTAGGGGATAGGCTTTCAAAAGCTAATAGGTTTTACTTGTTTGTGAGGGAAAAAACAACAACTATTATCTGAGCTTTCCTCATACTTCCCCAGTTTTGGTCTCTCCAGTCAGCTCCAAATTCATATAATCATATTCACTTGGAAACAGGAGAGTTATCTCAAGTTTAGCATGGCCAAAATAAATCTATTCCCTTGTCAGTCTTCCTTATCTCAGGAAATGACTCTACTATCCATTCACTGAGTTGTTCAAGTCAAATGTCCGGGAGTCATCTGTTATTCCTTTTTTAATCTGCTCCCATTCCTCTTATCGAATTCATCAAGCTCTCTTAGTTAAGTTACCACAAGCAGAGTATATTCGTGCCTTCCTCTAAAAGTGAGTTGATAAATTCTCATGATATAAATGTGATTATTGGCATAAACATAGTATAAACATGATTACTAGTTTATCAACTAAAACTTTCAACTTTATTTTATTTTAATAAAGCATCTTTTGAACATTGTGTTTCTCATGTTTACTAGAGTGAAATTGGTACAGCTTCCTGGGCTGATAGACTCATTTCCCAGTTATAACACAAAGTAGTAAATATGTGGCATTCCTCAAAGTAAGCTTCACCACTTTCTAGCATAGGTGGGAAAAAGTTTATAGCACAAATGTTGTACAAATACCAACCACTAAAGTGGTTGTGGCAATAAATGTTGCTTTGTCATATATTCTCTGGGCTGTATTTCTTGAAAATATCTCCTGGACAAACCCTAGCATGGCAAAAGTAGAATTAACTTTATTTTTATTCTTTCAGTCTACTGAAATGGGGAGAAAGGGGAAAAGAATGATTAAGAGAGAAATAGAGTGACTTAGTAAAACGGGTCAGACCAATTAAAATTTAGTACTCCTCAATATAATGTCTGGAACTAATGAAAAGAATTTTAAGGTCACTTAGGTCTTTAAACATGTAATATGTTATTTGAAAAAATTCCTTTGAAATGAACAGTGATTTCAAAAAAGTTGCAAATTGGTTTTGTAATAAGTCAGAGGTCAGGTTTATCACCTGCAGGTAAAAGCAGAGCATTACAATTTGCCTATTTCATCCTTTGCAATGCCAATAAAATCCATTAATCTGTGATTCAAAATTCATACCATGGTTTTAATATGGGTGTCTTGTGTTTTATAAATGTTTTTAAAATGTTGGGATATTCTGGAATTTTTAAAGTATTATATGAGATGAGAAGAGAACACTGTAAGGTGAAAACTCTTGTTATATGTCTATTTTACCACTTCCATTCATCCTATAGTCCTAGTGACCTATTACGATAACTGTTGAATTTAGCTGCTTCCTAGATAATTGGGGCACAAAAGCACCAACCTATTTCTTAGACCTGAGTTAAATATGTGGATTTTTGCCTCTTGAATATGTGACAATGAGGAATATGATTACCTTTTGGGTATTAATTCTGTCTATGAATAGCTATTATTCCATGTAAGTCATGTATAAAGAGATCTCTAAGACACTGATGTCTCTCTGACAAGAGTTGTAAAACATGCAGTTGAATTATAATTCCTGGATCTTTTTCTTTCTCTCTAAAAATTAAAAACAAAAATTTTGTAAGCACTTCAGGAAGAATAGACAGGAGAAATAAAAACAAACCCTCTAAAGGAGGAAATACACTGGCCTGTCTGACATCTGTTAGAATGAAACAATTTATACAGGCACACATTAGACCTATGTCTAACATAGGACTAACGTCCAACAAGGACAAAATGTAAGACAGACTTGTCGGTTGGCTCTGCTATTTTCCTTTATAGAAACCAATGATTAAAGACAAACTTAGAAATATAGAGAGAGCTTTTCACCTAACAGCAGCAGAATGCTCTTTATTCAAGTATCCTGCTATAGACTGAATTGTGTTTACAGCGAAGGATACAGTGAAGAGGCAGCCATCTGCAAGCCAGAAAGAGGGCTTTTACCATTACCCTTTCACCATTAAAGACTTGAATTTATAATTTAAAATCTTGCTAAAATAACTGTTCTGGCTGAGATGGTTTCACTGGGGAATTCTACCAACAATTAAATAACTAACAACAATTTTATACAATCTCTTTCAGAAGAGGTGAGAAGACTTCTCAACTCATTTTATAAAGCCCATATTACCCTAAGACCAAATGAGACAAACATAACACCAAACAAACACTCAATGTCTCTTATGAACTTAAATGAAAAAATCTTCAATATAGTATTAGCAAAATGAATTCAGCAATGCATAGAAAGAATTATACATCATGACCAAGTGGTATTTATTCTCTGTATGTAAGACTGATTCACCATTTGAAAATCAATATAATCTACTACATCAACAAGCTAAAGAATTAAAATTGTATGATCAATCAACACAGAAAAAGTATTTGACAAAATCCAACATCCACACATGATAAAAGTACTCAGCACAATGGAAATGAGGGGAATTACCTCAACTGAATAAAAAAAAAATCTATAAAAACATATAGATAACATTATACTTAATGGTGAGAAACTGAATGCTTTCCCCCCACTATCAGGAACAAGGCAAGATGTCTACTCTCACCACTCTTATTCAACATGGTACTGGAAGTTCTAGTCATTTCAACAACATAACAAAAAGAGACAAAAAGCATACAGAAGGGAAAGAAAGAAAAATACAACTATCTGGAAGATAGCATGATTTATCTATGTAAAAAAATCTTAAGGAATATACAAAAAAAAAAAAAAAAAAAAAACAAAAAACTAACCAAGCCCTCCTATAACTAATAGGTAAGTTCATCAAGATTGCAGTATACAAATCAAAGACATAAAAATCAATAGATATATACTAACAATGAAAATGTGGAAACTGAAATTAAAAACTCAATGGCATTTCTAATTGCTCTAGATAGCAAAAATATACAAACACTTAACAATACATGTTCGGGATATGTTGAAAATTACAGAATGTTGGAAAAAGAAATCATAGAAAGCCTAAATAAATGGAGATATATACTCTTTTAATGAACAGAAAGACTCAGGATGGTAATGATGTCAATTCTCCCCAAACTGCTCTATAGGATTAATGCAATTCCAATCAAAATCTCAACAAACCTTTTTGAAGACATAGACAAGCTTAATGGAAATAAGGAAAAAGTACAGACCCTAGACTGCCTAAAACAGTCTTGATAAAGAACAATAAAGAGGGAGGAAATATTCTACCTGATAAAGGTTTACTCTGTTACTACAGGAATTAAAACAGTGTGGTATTAGAGGAAATATAGACATGTAAATCATTGAGGCAGAATAGAGAATCAAGAAATAGACTCACACAAAATGCTAAATCAAGGATTTAAAAGCAATTCAATAGAAGAAGTACATAGTCTTATCAGCAAATGACGCTGCAACACATGGAGATTCACAGGCAAAAAAAAAAAAAAAAGAATCTCAGCATAAACCTAATACTAACTTAAAGTGAATTATATCCAATGTACATGTAAGCTTACTTAAATGTAAAGCATAATTTTTAGGACAGAAACATAGGGAAAAATATTTAAGATCTAGAGCTTAACCATGAATTCTCAGACTTGATACCAAAACACGATCCAGAGAAAGAAAAATGATACAATGATAAAAAAAAAAAATGTTTACCAACATTAAAAACTTTTGCTCTGTGAAGACTCATGTTCTGAGGATGAAAAGACAAGCTACAGACCTGGAGAAAACATTTGCAAACTACATACCTGACAAAGGAATAGCATTTAGAATATATAAAGAACTCTCAAAATTCAACAGGAAAAAAAACAATCAAATCAGAAAATGGGAAAAGCACATAAAAAGAAATTTCACCAAAGAGGACATACAGATGGCAAGTAGGCACAAGAGAGGATATTCAACATCATTAGCTTTTAGGAGAATGCAAATTAAAACCACAATGGGATGCAGTTACACCTAATATACTGGCTAAAGCCAAAAAAAAAAAAAAAAAAATAGTGTAACATCTAATGTAAGGATGCAGAGAAACTGGGTCACTCATATTTTGCTTGTGGGAATGGATAATGGCATAAACACTCTGGAAATCAGTTTGGCAGTTTCTTATATCCCTAAACATGCAATTACCATAGGGCTCAGTAATTCCACTCTGGGCAAGTACCCCAGAGAAGTGAAAACTTATGTT
The DNA here is from genome assembly GCF_018350215.1 of Panthera leo. Taxonomy (NCBI): domain Eukaryota; kingdom Metazoa; phylum Chordata; class Mammalia; order Carnivora; family Felidae; genus Panthera; species Panthera leo. Next base: position 45,182,990 of record NC_056687.1, on the reverse strand, counting down.
CACAAAAAAACCTGTACATAAATTTATATTGCCTATTTATGTCTATATCTAAAAACTGAATCAGCCAAGGTGTTCTTCAACAGATAAATGATTAACCAAACTGAGACATATATACCATGGAATACTACTCAATGATAACAAAGAATATTATAATATGGATACAACTTAGATGAATTTCCGGCTTCCTGCTGAGTGAAAAAAGCTAGTCCCAAAATGTTACATACTGTATGACTCCATTTATATAATATTTTTTAAATGACAAAATTTTTGAAATGGAAGAGATTAATGTTTGCCAGAGAAAGGGGGATAAAGAGGTATGATTATAAAAGGGCAACACAAGGGATGCTTGTGGTGTTAGTATTATTTGGTATCATGATATATAAGCCTACAGAGGTGGTAACATTTTATAGAACTACACACACACACACACACACACACACACACACACCCCTACATGCACACACACTCCCAAATTAGGACAAGTAAAAGTGAGGAGAGATGAATAAAATTGGGTTATATTAAGGCCAAAATCTTAGTTGTGATAATATACTACAGTTTTGCAAAATGTTTCCATTGAGCAGGAAATTGAACATAGTATATAAGGAGTATAAAGATCTCTTCTGTATTATTTCTTTTTTTAAAAAATATTTATTTAATTTAAGAGAGAGAAAGAGAGTGTGTGTGTATGCATGCGTGCAAGTAGGGGAGAGGCAGAGAGTGGGAGAGAGAGAATCAAGCAGGCTCCATGCCATCAGTGTAGAGCCTGCCATGGGCCAATCCCACTAAACACGAGACCATGACCCAAGCTGAAATCAAGAGTTGGAAACCCAACCAATGGAGACACCCAGGCGCCCCTCTGTATCATTTCTTATAACTACATGTGAATACACAATTATTTCAATAAAAATATGAATTAAAAATATGATTACTCTTGTCAGTAAATGCTTTTGGTTGTTGTTTTGGAAAATATAATTATGTTTTTTTTTAAATTTTTTTTTAAGTTTATTTATTTTTGAGACAGAGAGAGACAGAGCATGAATGGGGGAGGGTCAGAGAGAGAGGGAGACACAGAATCGGAAGCAGGCTCCAGGCTCTGAGCCATCAGCCCAGAGCCTGACGCGGGGCTCGAACTCACAGACCGCGAGATCATGACCTGAGCCGAAGTCGGACGCTCAACCGACTGAGCCACCCAGGCGCCCCTATAATTATGTTTTTAAAAATATTTTGTTTATTATAGCATATAGTGAGTTGCTGTTATTATTAAAAGAACTAATAATGAATGTTTAAAAAAATAAACTTGAAAATCCTCTTAATCATTATTCACTCCTCGGTTTATACTAAGGAATACTGCATGTCAACTGTAAAGAGATTCACATGCATTTTCATTTTCACTTCATGTTCACAAAACAAGAAGAAAATATATTTTATTATGAATAATCTTTACTTATGTTACTATGTACAAAGTGACCTGGAAATGCATTTCAAAGCTGACCATTGCTGAACTATTTTTCTAGGAAGATATAGAGGAATTGCACTTAAGAAAGCAATTTACAGGGGCGCCTGCGTGGCTCAGTTGGTTAAGCATCTGACTTAAGCTCAGGTCATGATCTCCTGGTTTGTGAGTTCATGTCCCAAATCTGGCTCTGTGCTGACAGCTCAGTGCCTGGGGCCTGCTTCAGATTCTGTGTCTCCCTCTCTCTTTCGGTCCCTCCCCCACTTATGTTCTCTCTCTCTCTCTCAGAAGTACATAAATAAACATTTAAAAAATTTAAAAAAAAGAAAGCAATATACAAACTTAGTTACTAAATATGTAAAATAGAGAAGGCTTGGTGCACGAAGAAATATTTTTATATTTTATAAAGCAATTTATTTCTTATCACTTCTAACAGTAAACTTTCTTCATTCATTCAAAATGTAGCTGAATTTAAAAGTGACAGTAAGGGGAATTATAGGTTCAGACTTCCTCCTAAAACAAAGTCTGATAGCCTCCAAGAGTGTTATTCACACTATTTGGAACATTGAACTCTCCACTTGCCACTGAGAAGCTACTCCATAACATGGAAATTATTGATATAAGTTCTTGTTTGAATTCATAAAAGTTTGATACACAACATTGTGCTAAGGAGTATCAGTGGCTTAGTTAGGCAATTTTAATGCAAATTAAGACATTTCTCACATTTAATTTCAGAGGCTCTGCAATGAGGCAAATCATATTTCTTAGAAATCTCATCAGATTTCCAGTGCTTTCTTCTACAATTACAACAGTTCAACAGTTTGCTTAAAATTATTTTGTCCTCTGCTGTAGGAAAGGTTTTAGCTGTTTCATGATGTGTGCTTTCAATTTCTACCAATACCATTTGCTTGACTGAAGCCTAAAAAACTGAAACCCCTGTAAAGAGCACATATTTCTGCCTCAAGTTATAAAAGTTTAAGCTTCTTAAGTTCTAAGTGGTTTCTAAGGGAGTATCCTCAATTCACTTTTGCTCAGAAACTGGCTGTGGGCAGTTAAATCTCTTCAGAGGGGGTAATTTTCACATCTTGGTCAGATTATTTTCCTGAGTAATTCTTTTATCTTCATTTTTGATCACTACTAAACTAACCAGAACCATTTATTAAAAAATGTAAAATTTATATTCCTTAATGTGATACACCAAAAATAGGAAAAAAGGGTGGCTGATTTATAGTGCCAAAGCCAGAGTACTGTAAATATTGTATAAAATATACAAAGAGCTATCAGCAGCAGCTGCCTTTCCTGTCTATACATTATATAAATCTCAGTCATGGGACACAGTTACAACTGAAGGAATTTCCACGTAAGTATTTCTAGATTACAATATATCTATGAATTAACTCTTTTCAATTTTTGTGCCATATGGAATTCTCCAGAGAGATAAATTATTCTGAATGTAGTGATTCTTCAGTAAACTAACTTCAGTATTTCACTATCAGTTCAGATCACAGCTTTTCTCATATGGTATAATATGCATGCAAAATATATGATATTTTATACATATTTTTGTCAAACTGCTTGAATCTCTTATATTTCAATTATTTGTAGCTCTTCAATTATTCTATGGTAATGGAAAACCCTTTGCAACTTAAAACAACATACAGTAAAGTTTTTAAGAAGGAGAGTTGAGAAAACAGGAGACTCTTGGAAAAAGGAAGAGGTCTTTGAGGAGACAGAGTGGAAAACAAGGGTGAGGTCGACAGTGGAACTGGATAAAAAAATTCTGCTGCTTTCTGCTTTGTATGGGGGATCACTCAACCAACAGAAACTGCATTTCCTTTTTTAATCTAAGGAGAAAACTGCTTCAGTTCATAGACTAAGTAAATGAGAAGCCACTCCAGATTTACATTTCCATCAGAATCTTTCTCAATCTAATAATTTTGAGAAGTAATTTTAAGTTGCTATACTGTTTCTTAGTTCTATTTGGGCTTTTTATAGTCCCACTAAAATATTGCTATCTGTAATTTCTCTTGTGCTTTGAAACTATGTTTCTTTCTCTCTGTGGTACTACTGGGGAAACACTTTATCTTCTGTCTTTTATTCTGCTTAAAGTCAATAGATCCCATTTGCATTTTGCAATTTTATCAGACTTCTTAAAGTATTTTTTTAGGTAGGGATCTGAATATAGAATTAAATGCATGCTTTAGAGGACAGATTTCTAGAGGTTTCTTTTCCATAGATATAAAAGATTTTAAATATCTCACAAGTTTCATGGCCATAGTGTTTTTGTTTGTTTAAGTCCCATGATTTAGAAATAGATCTGAGCACTGATTGATATAAATATCACCATTTCTCAATAAAAATTATGAGCTTATTAAAATGTTTTCATTATAATTTCATAGTCAAAATTACCTTTCAGAATGTATGTAGAATTTCTTTTCATAAATCCATTCTTATTATTTAATGTCGTTTTGTGAGACCATATCTTGCCAGAGACATTCTCAGTTGTATGATCAAATGCTTAGAAAATCTATAGTGGCATGTGGAGTAGAGTATTTTGTTCAAATTTATATACGCAGCTCTTGAAAGCTTCTCTTTAATCTGCAAGGGAATATGACACCCTGAGGGGTCTAATTTTCTTTGTCATCTACCTGAATAACTTCAATTAACATTAATACACAGGCTAGCATATCTGCTCCGAATATGTAAAAGAAAGTAGTAAATGCTGGGATTGAGGAAAAAATCTGATTAGTTAAATAATACACTGAGCAATGTCATTAAGTAGGCCAGCTCTCATTAGGAGAATTGTTCTTCACTGAATCAAATACCATAATTAAAACATTAACGACTCAAAAAAATCTTAGTTTTTCCATTCAATTAAAGGAAAAAAAAAACGTGTGCCATTAAAAATGTAATTGCATTTTAGTACAGTGACTTGGTTTTAAATTATTGTAAAACCTTAGAATTCAAGAATCATAAGGAATAAATTTCCCAATGTTATCTTATGCATAATATTTCTCCTGGTAACAATTTTTTTCTAGTCAATAGAATAATATTTCATTAATAGATGAGATATAGTCATATTGTAATGCTTTCTTTCCTTTTAAATCAATTATTACCGCTTTCATAACAAGTGGTTGACAACACGAAACCCAGATAATAGTTTCTTATTTGCCGTGGAAAGCAGTGTCATTTTGAGAATAGTGGGTAACTTTTAAAGGTCACCTTGTGTATACTGCCATTTTCATTAACAGTACTTTTCTCTGCAAATCTGCTGACAGATGGAGAGATACTTGAAGCTTTTGGAATTACCTTCCATGAAAAGGAAATGCTAGCATGAGATTAAGTGGAATTTACTTTTATTTAATTTTTATTTTGATTTTACTTTAGCTAGTCACACAAAACTAAAAACATATCTCTAATTCGGAGACTTAAAAAAACACAGTCAAGCAAGATATTATTTTGCATAGTTTGGCATTATTATTTATTTTTGAAAAAAAAATCAGTTAATGGTATTTTAGCAAATCTGTATATGGATTATCTTAGTTTGAGGTTACTTTCTTTAGGAAGGAAAACTGTAGTGTAAGGAGGTCAAGTTCTTCTTCATTAGAAAATGGAATCAGAAAGTTAAATATTCATGGATAGGAACTGGAAACAGGGCTGGCTTCATAGGCATAAAACCTGTGCAGTCTCACAGGGTCTTATGCTTAGAAGGGTCTTGCACTTAGTTTAATGTACGCTGTTGAAATTCTTAGTAATTTTGAACAAAGTGCTCTACATTTTCATTTTGCACTGAGCCTTGTAAATTATGTAGCTGGTTCTGCCTGGAAATATGATTTTACATGCTGTTGCCTGGTTTAAAACTAGTCTATAGTAACACAAATAATTTGTTGACTCTTCTTCCAATTTTTATACTAATAAAAGTCAGTCTATTTACACATAAATTATTCACTGTTGATTTGAAGTCTTCAGTTTATTTTGTAATGTGCTGCAAACATCAGTTTGAAAAAGCTAGCCAAGCAAAAGGGAGACACATATTTTCAGAAGATATTTTGGTCACAGACTCCATTCAGGGTCTTTGAAACTTCATTTATCTCCCACTGGTGTGGGAGAAAGTAACATGAAGAATCTAGTTTGAAAATCTGGACATGACAAAACATTGATATGACAAAATTGCATTAAAATACTGATTTCTGACTACGTCCTGAGTAATTGGTGTTTGGAAATGTATTAAAGCCTCGATCACCTTCCCAACACAAACAGAAACTGTATTAACAAGTGTACCACTCATAAACCATAAGTCCTTAAATTAAGGAGTATTCATGGGTTTAGTGTTGCAAAGCCCAGTTAGGAATTATTGACATCTAATACCCAAAGTGACAACCCAATTCACTTCTCAGGAGGGAAGAATACGAGCCATCTTGAAGCCTCTGGAAAAAATAAGTGTGATAACTTGATGCTGAATCATTTCAACATTGATGAATCCAGCCTACTGCCTCTAATAGATAAGTAGTAAACCATTTCTAAGATTGCTCTTCCTAAACAATAAAAGCATACCCTTAAACCTGACATTTCCACAGTGATGAATCTTAGATGAAATCATATGAAATGTCAAAATAAAGACAGAAAAAAATCAATAGTTGTGCAGATGAAGCTATGTAAGGTCAATAGTTTCATAATGTTTGTGACAGGCCACCCATGTTTTTTGTGTGACAATATTTTTTAATGTGCAATAACTCCAAAGCACTGAAAATTAATTTTTGAGATGGAATTACCTCTTGACAAGGATATAATTAAATTCATACTTTTTTCCCCCTGAGAACACAAAATGATGTGGTAAATAAGCTGCCCCTTCAAGGTCAGAATTATGTTAGGTTTGTAAGCCCAGGAAAACAGAGGCATCTCTCGGGTCAAAAGGAGTGTCGTATCTCTCTCTCTTTCCCAATTGTCAGCTATAGGTCAGCAGAATCACAGACTGTGCTGGATCCTCTTCCAAAACTCCCACAAACATATATACTTGAAGGGGGTGGGTGCTATGCAGTTGAAAAGGAATACCAGTTTTGGACAACTTTTGGGTGAGTTTCCCTCTCTGAGTTTTTGAAAGAGGAAGGAGAATAACATGTTTCTCTCCATCATAATTTTTCTCATTGTCTCTCTAAAGGGAAAGATTCAAACCTCTACTCCTCCCTAGAGAATACTAAATAGATTGGTCAGCAGAAGATTAGCAATTTAGCATATTTCAGAGGCCACATTATACTTCTTCATGATTTGTCTTCTAGTTTGTAACTTCCATTAAGTTAAGTTTGACAGAGAAAGTAAAGAAAACTACAAGTGTAACTCTTCTTTACTATTTAAAATGCATCCATTGAAATGGAGAATAGTAATCATTAAAAATGTCCCATTCTTAGTTAATCTGAGATTTAGTTTCCTAATGAAATGTATTGTCCTTCACTAAATATGTCTGTATCCTCCATTCTGAAAGTAGATAATATTTTATTTCCTGAGAGTGTGTAGTTAAGATTAATATAAACCTAGGCCAATTATGAAACAAAATGATAATAGTAGAGAAAAAGAAATAGAAAAGGAAATGATGTGAATGTGTGTGGAGGGGGGCACTAAGCAGATAGCTTCCTCTTCATTTGAAAGTTTTTAAAATGAGATTTTTGTGAACATGGATTGATGTCCCATAGTTATCAAAAGTTTTAATTAATTAACTGCTTGTTCAAATATTGAAACAACCCCTAAAATCATGACATAATTAGTGGTGTCACATTTTGTATTTCCTGTTTAAAAGTTTCAATTATCTCATTAATTTTATCTAATAAAATGTACTTTGTTTAGAGGCCAGCTTATGATCTAGAAATACTTTTAGTAATATTAGGAAAAAATTATATTCTTTACATATAAAATATTTTACTGTTTTGAAAAAGTAAAGCAATTTGAGGGGGCTTGGAAGATGGCAGCAGAGTGGGAGGACCCTAGGCTCACTTTGTCCCATGAATACACCTAGACAACTATCAAATAATCCTAAATACCCCAGAAATAGACCTGAGGACTGACAGAAAAAAACTACAACTAAAGGGAGAGAAGAGAAGAGGCCACATTGAACAAAGAAGGTAGGAAGTGCAAAAACATAGTTTGGGAGAGAAACAGATTGGGTCCACTGTGGTGGGGAGGGAGCCATGGTCATAGAGAAGGGCAAGAGACAGACTAGCATATGGGAGAGCACATGCAGAAATTGAATCCCAATAGCAATTGGCTTGGAAAGGGAGACGGCCAAATTTTGTGAGTTCTTGCAACAAGCAGGGCTTAAAGCCTAGAGTTTTGAAGGTTAGTATGCGTGGCTGGGATAGAACCTGGAAGGCAATGGAGCTGCTTTGAGAGAGAAAGCAGGGTAAATGGCCTGCAAACACACAGTGTGAAAACAGCCATCTGAAGAATGCCTGGGGCACACAGTCGAGAGGTTATTTGCTCATCTTGGAGTGTGTCCCAGAGAGGAAGCATTCATGGAGAAATCCCTCTGGGAACAAAGGAACTGACAGGTGTTATTTCCTTCCCTGTTCCCTCAGCATAAGCACAGGACCACCTGCAGGAATCAGTGCAGTGCTGACACTCCCTACCTAAATTGCTTACACAAAACCCCACCCCCCAATTCTTTGGCAGAATTGCCCCTTCTAGTCATGCTTGCCTGAGTCTCAATGTGGTGGGCCCCCTACCCCATAAGACAGGCTCAAGCCCCTGTCAACAAACAGTACGTCTCCTGCCCTGGGAATTTTGCAGGACCTTGGTTTCAGCAGTGGTGGCAACAGGTCTCATTTCACAAGCATAACAGAGCACACCTAGTTATAACTCTTGTCACATTCAGGCCAGGGACCAAACACTTCTACAATAGGCAAAAAAGGCCTCTGCAGATGACTGGCCTGAAGGATGAAGTGGCCATAACAAAACAGCAGAACACACACAACACATACTGGAGCAATGCCTAAAGTGCTAGGCCCTGGGGAACAGGGGAAACTACACAGTGCGGGCACTTTAGGACCTCTTCTTCATACGGCCATTACCTGTTCTTCAGGAACAGGAGATGTAGCTGATTTTCCTAACACATAGGAGAAGGCACAGACACAAAATGAGGAGACAGAGGAATCAGTCCCAAACCAAAGACTGGGAGGAGGCCACATCCACAGTTCTAAGCAAAACCAATATAATTAACATGCCTGATAGAGAATTTAAAGTAATGCCCACAAAGATACTTACTGGACTTGAGAAAAGCATGGGAGGTATCAGTGAGACCCTTAATATAGAGCTAAGGAATACATAGCAGAGATTAAAGGCTCAATAATTGAAATAAGAAACATACTTGATGGAATGAACAGTAAGCTGGGAGAAGCAGAGAAATGAATTAATGACCTAGAATACAGAGTAATGTAATCAAGCTGAACAAATGAGAGAAGAAAGAATTATGCAAAACAAGAATAAACTTAAGGAACTAAGTGATCCATTAGATGTAATAACATTCATATTACAGAAGTCCCAGAAGAAGAAGAGAGAACAGGGGGCAGAAAATTTATTTGAAGAAATAATAACTGAAAACTTCCTTAGTCTGAGGAAGGAAACAGATATTCAGATCTCGGAGGCAAAGGGAACCCCCCCCCCCCAACAAAGTCAACAAGAGCATATCCACACTAAGATATATTGTAATTAAATTGGCAAAATATTGTGATAAAGAAAAAAAAATAAAAGCAGCAAGACAAAAGAAGGCTATAACATACAAAGGAAATCCCATAAGGCTATCAGTGAATTTTTTGGCAGAAACTTTCCAAACCAGAAGGCAGTGGCCTTTATACAAAGTGCTGAATGAGAAAAAATCTGAACCCAAGAATACTCTATCCAGCAAGTCTATCATACAGAATAGAAAAAGAGGTGAAAATATACCAGACAAACAAAACTAAAGGAGTTCATGACCACTAAGCTAGCCCTACAAGAAATATTAAAGGGGACTTTGAGTGGAAAAGAAAGACCAAAAGTGACAGTATGAAGGTAGGACACATAAAAGCAGTAAAAATTAATATTCTTGTAAAAAATCAGTCAATAAACTCACAAAATAAAAGGATGTAAAATATGATACCATATACCTAAAACATGGGGAGAAGAGGAGTAAAGAATAGGTTCAAATTTAAATGCCCATCAACTTAATATAGACTGCTACATGCAAAGATGTTATACACAAACCTAAAGGTAACTACAAATCAAAAAGCATTAATAAATATGCAAATAATGAGAAAGAAATCCAAATATATCACCAAAGAATACCAGTAAACCATGAAAGAGAGAAACACAAGGAAAGATCACAGCAAATCTTCAGAAACAATCACAAAACAATGAATATATATAACTATAAATAATTATTTTGAATGTAAACAATGGAATGTTATTCATCCACAAAAAGAGTGATATTTTGCCATTTGCAATGACATGGATAGAGCTACAGAGTATCATTTTGTGTGAAATAAGTCAGCCAGAGAAAGACAAATACATATGATTTAACTCATATGTGGAACTTAAAAAAAAAAATGAGCAAAGGGGAAAAAGAGAGAGACAAATCAAGAAACAGACTCTTAATTATAGAGAACAAATTGATGGTTACCAGAGGGGAGGGGAGTGGGAAGATGGGTTAAATAGGTGATAGGGATTAAAAAGTACACTTATTGTGATGAGCACCAGTGATGTATGGAATTGTTGAATCACTATATTGTAAATCTGAAACTAATAAAACACTGTTTGGTAACTAACTGGAATTAAAATAAAAACTTAAAAAAATAAAGTAGTATGTGCCTTTTTTGATTCCACATTTGAAAGTAATAAGTGTCATGGAAATGCTGAAAGGGTCTGGAATACTGAAATGACTAAATAATGAAAATTAGAAGTTAATTATAGGTACTGAAGTAAAAAACTTGAGATCATAATATAGTTAATGACTTGGAAAACAAGAAGGAGCAGTCATATAAAATACAAAACATTTTGAAAATAAAAAGAAACAATGTCACTTTGAGCCATATCAAATCATGTTTTTGAAAGTACATTACCCATATTGTACTACAAATTAGATATAAAAAGTCATACAAGACCATCATTCTTACTTTAAAAATGAGAAAATACAAGTTAAATAAAACAAGTCATATTTTTAATATATGCATTTAAAATAATTGAAATTTGGTAGGGCACGAAACACCCAAATAAATTAAATCCCAAAAGGAAACAAGCCTTCCCAAGGTGAATAGAAACCAGTGGCCATTTCCATCCCTAGGGGAACTTAGCTAGTTTTCATGGTTGGCCGAGAAACAAGCCTGCCACAGAGAGAGAAAGTTTTTGTGATGATGGAAAACCTTTCTGCATTCCAAGGGAGAAAACAGGTAAAATTTAAATAGCAGTATATGAGCTGGCATAGACCATACTGGAATTTGGAAGTACCTCATAAACCAAGCTAGACCTTCTTGCTTGTCACTTGTCTCATGGAACTTTTTGCTGAGTAAGTGGCAATGTAAGAAGCTGAAAACAGATAGAAAACACAAAAGGATTTCCTAGTCTTGCAGTGCTCAGAGGCCAAAATCCTATTGAGAGAGTACTAGATCTCACTTCAATATTTATGAAACCATAGATGGACTAAAATTAACTGAAAATGCAACCCAGCTTAATCCAGTTTAATTATTTAAAGATCAATGAATAAGGCCCTCACATTAGCTGCCAGACGGAGAAAAGAAACAGTTAATTCAAGAATAAGAAATCTTGCCATATGCAACAACATAGATGGAACTAGAGTGGATTATGCTAAGTGAAATAAGTCAATCAGAGAAAGACAAATATCACATGATTTCACTCATGTGTGGAATTTAAGAAACAAAACAGATGAACACAGGGCAAGAAAAGAGACAGGCAAACCATGACAGACTCTCAATGACAGAGAACAAACTGAGGGTTGTTGGGGCGGGGGAGGTGAGGGGGATGGGCTAAATGGCAAGGGGTATTAAGGAGGGCACTTTCTGGGACGAATGCTGGGTATTATATGTAAGTGATGAATCACTAAATTCTACTCCTGAAACCCATACTACACCATATATTAACTAACTTGAATTTAAGTTAAAAAAATAAATTAAAAAATAAATTTGAAATACAGTATGTTGCATATAATTAAAAAATGAGAACATATGGAAAAGGGGAAAACATGACCCATAATCAAGGTAAAAAAAAAAATCAATATAAGCAAACCACATATGCTCCAGACACTCAAATATTCGGACAAATGTTTAAAAAGAGCTATTAGAAATATGTAAAAAAATAGAAAGTAAACGGATAACACAGTTAAAAATATTTAGATGGAATGAGAGAGAGAGAGAGAGAGTGTATGAGCACCAAATGGAGATTTTAGAACTAAAAATACAATGTATGAAAAAAGACTTATTGGTTCTGAAGTAGATTAGACACAGAAAAAATTGTAAAATTAAAGATAGGCCATGGAAATTATCAAAACTGCAACATATAATGAAGATGAAGACAATGATGACAATATTCGGAACATATCTGAAACCTGTGGAACAATATCATCTACTTTAATATCATTATAACTGAAGCCAAGTATGAGTAAAGAGAGATAGAATAAGGCAGAATAAATATCAGGAATTATAGTAAAAAGTTTCTCAGTTTATGAAAGTTTTAACCCATAGATCCAAGAAATTCATAATCCTTAAAGAGGATAAATACAATGGAAACCCATACCTGAACATAATCTTAATCTGTGGGAAATCAAAGATGCAATCCTGAAAACAGCCAAAGGGAAAAGGACAAATCACCTTCAGGGGAAACAATGAGTTGTTGTTTAAGTTCATATTAGAAAAATACTGAATGTAGAAAACAATGGAATGCTATTTTCAAAGTATTTAAAGCAAAACAAAAAAACAAAAAAACACATAGAATACATAGTAGGAGGTTATCTTTTTCAAATGAAGATGAAACAAATATTCTCAGATTAAAAAAGAAAAAAAGCTGAGAGGAGAGTTTGTCAGCAACTGATGCACTATAAGGAATGTTGAAAGAAAATAATCCCAGAATAATCCGAGATGGAAACCTAGATCTTTAGGAAGAAATCAAGGGTTCTGGAAAATGTAAATATATGGATAAATATAAAATTATGAAATATTTTTTGTTAAAATACTATTTAAAATGGGGCACCTGGGTGGCTCAATTGGTTAAGTATCTGACTTTGACTCAGGTCATGATCTCATGGTCCACAAGTTTGAGCCCAGCGTTGGGCTCTGTGTTGACAGCTCAGAGCCTGGAGCCTGCTTCAGATTCTGTGTCTCCCTCTCGCGGTCCCTCCCCTGCTCACACTGTCTCTCTCTCAAAAACAAATAAAAACATGAAAAATAAATAAAATAAAATAAAAAAATAAAATAAAATAAAATAAAATAAAATAAAATAAAATACTATTTAAAATATAAAAAATTTGGGGTGCCTGCATGACTCAGTGGGTTAAGCATCCAACTTCAGCTCACGTCATGATCTCATGGTTCATGAGTTTAAGCCCAGCATTGGTCTGTCTGCTGTCAGCACAGAGCTTGCTTCCAGTCCTCTGTTGCCTCCCTTCCAGACCCTCCCCCATGTACATTTGCGTACAGGCGTTCTCTCTCAAAAATAAACATAAAAAGAAAAAAAAATACAAAAATTCATTGCAGGGCTAATAAAACATGTATAAGTAAAATATATATGGTAGCACTAATACAACGGATAGGCAGAACTTATAGTGTTGAATGATTATGACATTGCTTGTGTAATGACAAAATATTATTTCAACTAGTGCAGTAATAAGTTAAGGAGTATATGATTATCTCTGCAACCATTTAAAAAAGGAGGAAAAAAATTAAAATGGCAGTAAAGGAGATAAAAATTAAATACAAGAAATCTGATTAACCCAAAAGTAAGCAGAAACTAAGGAACAAAGAATAGATTAAAAAAATAGAAAACAGTATGAAAGCAGGCTTAAACCCAATGATATCTAGTTATATTAAATAAATGACCTAAATACACCATTTAAAAACCAGAGATTATCATATTGGATACAAATCTATTACTCAACTATATGATGCTTATGGGAGACATGCTTTAAAAGTAAAAGAATTAAAAATAAATGACATACAAACACTAATTTAAAGGAGTTAGTGTGGCTATATTTACATAAGGCAAAATAGACTGAACATAAGATTATTAACAGATAAAGCAAGGAATTTCTAAATTATAAAAGGCTTGATTCATCAGGAAGACAGTTATAATAAATATGTACATAGCTAATGATATTAATTCAAAATTTGTGAAGCAAAAATTGACAGAACTAAAAAGATAAACACACCAACCATAATATTTAGATTTGAACTCAGTGACTGAAGAATAAGCAAAGAAAAAAAGTAGTAAGATATGGAAGAGATAAAGAATCTTTCCAACAAACTTGACTTCATCAATATTTATAAGACACTGTAGCAAACAAGTGCAGAATACACATAGTTTTCCAGGGTACATGGAACATTTAGTGGACCACAAAGCAAATATAAATACATCTGAAAGGACTGAAATCATATAGAATTTTTTTTATCTGACCATAATGGAATTAAACTAAGAATCAATAGTACAATAGCTAAAAATTCCCAGAGAGCCTGGGTGGCTCAGTGAGTTAAGTATTTAACATCAGCTCAGGTCATGGTCTCACAGTTTGTGGATTCGAGCTCTGCATCCAGCTCTGTGCTAAACAGCTCAGAGCTTGGAGCCTGCTTCAGATTCTGTGTCTGCCTCTCTCTCTCTCTCTCTCTCTGCCCCTCCCCTGCTCAAGCTCTGTCTCCCTCTGTCTCTCAGAAACAAATAAATGTTAAAAAAATAATAAAAAAATATTAAAAAAAATTCCCTAATACTTTTAAAGTAAGCATCCCATTTCTAAATAATACATTTGTCAAGAACAAATCACAATATTAATTAGAAAGTATTTAAAACTGAGTAGTAATTGGAATTTGTCAAGCACAGTGAAAGCAGTGCTTGGTTTTGGCTCAGGTCATGATGTCGCATTTTTGGGGACTGAGCCCCACATTGGGCTCTTTGCTAACAGTGCAGAGCCTGTTCTTGGGATTTTTTCTTCTCTCTCTCTGTCCCTCCCCGGCACTCATGTGCATGTGTGTGTGCACACGCACATGCACTTTCTCTCTCAAAATAAATAAACATTAAAAATAAGTATCTATAGTAAAAAAGACAGTATTAAAATAAATGCTTTAAGCTTCAATGAAAGAACCAACAACAAAAATAAAAGCACATTATGCTCAAGGAAAGAGAAAAGAATACAGATATAAACAAATGTAAATGACATTAAAAACAAATAATTGATTTTTACTAAGTCCAAAGTACTGTAGTACTTAAGCAAAAAAAAACCAACAACCTAATCCCTGGGCAATATTAGGATAATCCAACCCCACATAAATTACTAATTGCTGAATTACTGATCCTTTAGTCAATAAAACCACAATAGATAGTTTGAACAACTTTCTGTAAATAATTTGACATTTTAGGAGAAAGGAAATAAACGTCTGGAACATAACTTTTGAAGTGATCACAAGAAGATATAGAATGGTTGACTAATTATGTATATTTTTATTTAAATAAATTGTCACTTAAATATTTCCATAAAGAAATCTCTAGGACCATATTGCACCACTAGAGAGTTCTACCATATATAAATAACAACAACAAAAAGAAAACTCTTTCAGATAAAGATGAAACACTCCTTAAATGGCTCTATGTAGCAAGTATCAAAATCTGACAAGGACGTTACATGAAAAGAAACTGAGAGACCAAAATTCTGCCTGAGTATAAATGTAAAAAATCTTCAACAAAATTTTAGCAAATATTATCCAAGGCAAATACAAACAATAATACATCACAACTGGGGTTTACCCCTGAAATGAAAGGTTGGTTTAGCAGCCAGAAATCAGGAATGCAAGGTAAAGCTTCCAAATCAGTTAATATTGGTCACAGAATAAAGGAGAAAAAAACTCACATATAGATGCAGGAAAATAAAGTGATAACATTCCATCCCATTTTTTAAAAAAAACAAATTTTCAGAAAACCTATACATCAGAAGAAACTTCTTCAATCTAACAAGAGTAAGTGTAAAAATTATAGAGCTAATATCATACCCAACAGTGATGTTTTACCCCCCAAACGAGGACCATAACCTGAATGTCACTATTACTGTCTATTCTGTATTTTATTGAGATCCTAGTCCATGTAATATGGCTTGAAAAAGAAATAAAAGACATGAGAAAAGAAGATGTAAGTCTATCTTTATTTGCAGATAATATAATTGTATACATGGGGGGAAAGTAGGTTATTATAATTTTTAGAATTATAAGTGAATCTAGCAAAGTTGTGGGATACAAGGCCCATGTACAAAAAAATCAATTGTATTTGTATATAATAGCAATAAATAATTGGAAAATGAGATTAAAAACATATTAGGAATAAATTAAATGAAAGATGTATAAGATCTCCACACTGAATCTGCTAAGATAAATTCAAGTCTAAATACATGGAGAGAGACCACAGTCACTGCAATTCTCAGGTAATGGTTAATTCTATATGTCAACTTGACTGGACTAAAGGATGTGCACATAGTGGGTAAAACATAAATTCTGGGTGTGTCAGTGAGGATGCTTCTGGAAGAGATTAGCATTTGATTTAGTAGACCAAGTAGAGATCAGTCCTCAGCATTGTGGTTGGCCATCATCTAATCCATTGGGAGCTTTTACAGAACAAAAAGGAGAAGGAAGAAAAAATGCTCTCACTCTTCTTGAGCTGGGATGTCATCTTTTCCTGCCCTCAGACTTGGATCTTCTGGTTCTCAGGCCTTCTGACTCTGGGACTTACACTAGTTTCTCCCTATGCTCAGGTCTTTGGTCTGGGACTGAATTATACCACTGGCTTTCCTGGTTATCTGCTTGTAGAGAGCAGATTGTGGGAATTCTTGTTGTCCCAGATCAGGTGAGCCAACTCCTATAATAAGTCTCCTCTTAATCTCTCCCTATATGTATCCCATTCTTTTCAGTTTCTCTAAAGAATCTTGAATAATACAACTCAATATTATTAAGGTGTTAATTCCCCTCAAATTGACTTATAGAACCAATTCATCCCCATACAAACTCTTAGTGACCATTTTTTATTTTTTGTAGAAGTTAATAACCTTATTTTATAACTGATATAAAAACACAAAGGACCTAGACTAGCCAAGCAAATCTTGAAAAATAACAAAGATTATAGAAACATTCCATCAGACTTCAAAACTTATAATAAAGCTACAGCAATAAAATCAGTGCAGTATTGGTATAAGGAAAGACAAACCAATGAAACAGAGTCCAAATACAATTTAGTCATTTGTATTTTTAAATTTCTTGGAAGTTGTCAATGCAATCAAAGAGGGGAAGGAAGCTCAGCTCTTTGTTGGAGCAACTTGATACCTGTATGAAAAACCCAAAACGCACAAAAACAATCAATTCAGAACATATATAAATTTTATTTGGTGAAAGCATCATCCAAATGATAATTAAGTACAAGGGGCTGTGTCTAATTAAATCTTCAGAGAAATAAGGGCAGTCAGAGACAATTACCAGAGCTTGAGGAAGACACACATGGTTAGAGACAGAACTTGTGATAGAAAGCATTTCAAAAAATAAATTTGAAAGATTGCTTAGACTCATTCATTTTTAACCACTTTATCCCAGGAAAAAAGTGATTTTGGTTGCTAACTTTCCCATCTTTATGAAATGGAGGTAACATGTTGTCATTATTTCCATGTTTCAGCATGGAGAAGAAGAATAGAAGAAATATTTTTTCTACTCTTGGTACCTGAGCATACAAGCTTTCAAAGGCATCCAGTTCACCAGAGTTGGGAGCACAGCTGGTATCATGGCACTGGATACCACTGCTCTTTTCTTCTAGATTGCTTATCAAATTGATCATACTGTCTCTGAAGGAAAACAGAGGAAGCAGACATTTTACATGAAAAATATCCAGTTTAGCTATGCATAGAACATAGACTTTTGTGTAATGTTTATTGGACTGTACCGATGGATCTCAGTCACTACTTTGGCTATATCAAATAGAAACAATCAAATAATTATGGAAGTTTTCTATGTTTAAAATACTTCACGGATACTTTGGAGGACCAGAAAGAGTACAATAAATTAAGTTGTAATCTATCCTGGAGAGAACATATAGAAAATAATCTGTTGAGGAATAGTATTTGTTGAGGGCTTACTATGTTTAAGCTTGAAGACATGTCAATGCTCTGCCTTTCCTTTGAGATACTGACTTCAGATACTGCTACCAACAGAAGAAACAACAAAGATAGTGTGATCAAAGTCATATTTTTAATAGAGTACTGGTTTTTTTGGCAACAATGATTATCAAAATATATATGATATTCTCAAATTCCTACAAGAAGAAATAATATGGAGCCACCAAGTTATCCGAGATTTGATTATATTTCATGAAGCTCATTTTCATCTCAGCTTCCTCTTTGTCAACTTTTCAATGGTTCTCTTATAAATTCTACTACATTGAGATGAAGTGGTCAAGTGTGGCTTTCTTTTTCCAGACTGAGAGAGTGGAACCTTTCTCAGTTGATATATGTTGACTAAAAGCTTTCATGGCACCAACTGCCTCTTAGCAAACCCACTGTGAGAAAGTACTCCTTTACTGAGTAAACTTGGAGTTGAGTTTTCTGATATTTGTAATATAAACACTTCTGATACAGTAGTGAAAATGTAGGGAGGGACAGATAGAGTTCTCAGAGGAAAGTGGAGTGGGGTTAAGAACTTTGGCTTATCCTAAAACAGAGTCACCAAAATCTTCTGACCAGAAAAATTACATGATTAATCTGTTTTCTAAAGATTTATTAATAGCCTTTGAAATAAATAATGTTTTTTTTTTAATGTTTATTTATGTCTGAGAGAGAGAGAGAGACAGAGTATGAGCAGGATTGGGGCAGAGAGAGAGAGTGAGACACAGAATCTGAAGCAGGCTCCAGGCTTCCAGCTGTCAGCAGAAAGCCTGATCTGGGGCTCGAGCCCATGATCCATGAGCTCATGATCTGAGTCGAAGTTGGATGTTTAACCAATTGAGCCACCCAGGTTCCCCAATAATGGTTTTCAAAATTATAATGTGAAGTAATTTCATAGTTCAGCGATTTATGGTGGTTACTGTAAATAGTTAAACCAATGACTTTTTAAAAATGCCAATCTTTTTATTTTGTTGTATTGTTTTTAAATTTCAAAGGTGATTACTAGAAGCATTTTGTTTGTTCATCATAAATTTTATAAGACATTTCCCCAAGGATTTCTTTCTGTCAAAATATGTTTGCTTATTCTACCTTTTTCTACAAACTTATAATAAGTATTATTGAAATTATACTAAAATGCATCATCTAATTAGTGGAGTAGTTCTGGGAATAAAGAAATAAAAAGAGATCATTAAATACACAAGTACTTGAATATGTTTCCAATAAAATAGCAATTCTAAATTAATTCAGTACCTATTTTTGGTGTATAGATAATAGATTTTTGATTTCTGTTATGAAAAGTATTTTCTAAGTAAAATAAGCCATTTTTATATTAGAGTTTTTCACTTATATTTAGATATAAACACTTGATACTTATTACTAAATATGTTTTATTTAGTTTTAAAGTTATTAAGCTATTTTAATGACAATTAATACATTCGAATCATTAAAAAGTGTCTTTTATAATATTATACCTATCAGACAGATTGGGAAACCAATAGTGTTTTGCCCAAATTTTTATGAACAAGTAAACAAGAATATTACTATATTGTCCAGTACTCTTTCCAATAAATTATGATAGTGTTGATTGAAAATAAATCTTTAAATATTATTTTTATGTGTCTATATGACATAAAGTAGTCAATATTGTGGTTTTGTTAGAAATATTAGCAGTGTGTTTGTTATAAATTTTATATGTTCAATCAAAATATCCTCTAGGTTACTTTATAATTTCTGAACTGAATGTCCAAAGAGCATATGCAAAATAAAATAAAAATCACCTACAAATCAACTACTCAATGACTATATGTTATTACAAACTGTTTTGTTTTTAATTTTGCTGTACAAAATAGCAAAAGCAAAATGTCTAAAAAATAACCAGAAATGCAATTTTGCATACTGATTAAAGCTCATGTATTTTGAAATAAATCACAAAGCTAATTTCTTTTTCATTGTAAGTTCTCTCTGAACTCGGTGGTCTTCAGTAGTCAAACTATTGTGCTTCACAGTTCAGAATCATTCAATGAGTGCACATGATGAGCCAGGCAGTAGAGTTCAAATAATGAATAATTGCTATTTATAAATTATTAATATTGCAATAAGTGAATTATACACTCATAATAATAATAACAATATAGTGAAATAAGTTCTGAAGCAGAGGTTTGTGTAAAATATAACAAAGTTCATAGAGGAAATGTTCATTTTATTTGCCATGTGGATAAATGAACCACAAAAAGTCAAGGTTGAGCTGGGCTTTAAAAGATACAGAGAAGTTAACAGAGGGATACAATGGTGAAAGAGAGTCTGTGGAAAAAGAACAGATATGTGAAAGAGCAATGGAATTGTGTTTGAAGTAATGTCAAGTTTACTCTGTTACTATTTTGTAAAATGCAGAGGATGGATGATCAAGCAGAAGGATTTGACAGTAGTAGATGTAGTGGAAAGGTAATAGATTTGGGAGTATCTGCTTCCTTTTACAGGTGATAGGTTTCTACCAAAATGTTTTTAAAACATTGTTTGAAGGCTAGAATTTAACATTGGCAGTTTTGGGAGGGATAGGTTTGAGGGGAACAAGAATAGAAAAAGGGATTATAGTTTATTATTATAATCATAGAGATGAGAATGGAATTAAGGTAATGAGTAGCTTTAGCAAGGGAGAAGGCAGGGAGAGATTTGAGGAACACAATTTATAAAATTATGAAGAGGTAGAGATTGACAGGTTGCTGGTAGCAAGAATAAATATAAGGAATTAAAGGTGAATCCCAAGTTTCTGATTTTGATATATAGTGGGTATTTATTTAAAAGGGTATTTATTTAGAGATTATCTTTTTTAAAAAAAATGTTTATTTTTGAGAGAGAGAGAAAGAGAGAGAGAGGAGAGTGCTAGTGGGGGAGGGGCAGAGAGATTGGGAGACACAGAATCCGCAGCAGGCTACAGGCCTCGAGGTGTCAGCACAGAGCCTGACATGGGGTTCGAACCCACAAGCCTTGAGATCATGACCTGAGATGACACTTAATAGACCGAGGCCCAGGTGCCCCTATTTAGAAATTATCTTAATTTGTATTTGAGCTTGTATGATAAAACTACCAGAATATATATAGTACCCAAATAATCATACTTTTACTCGAATATTTTACATAAAGAAGTCTTCAATTTTCATTTAATCACCTCTAGTTCTGTTTTTTTTTTTGAATCATAGAAATTTCATTTACCTCAAGAAATTTTGACAAGTGTTTAACTCTATTTTCAATAATTTAATATATATATAAATGTAATAATTTTAGTCAGTGTTCTCCAGAAAA
Source organism: Panthera leo (assembly GCF_018350215.1). Taxonomy (NCBI): domain Eukaryota; kingdom Metazoa; phylum Chordata; class Mammalia; order Carnivora; family Felidae; genus Panthera; species Panthera leo. The sequence goes on along the minus strand of NC_056687.1, from coordinate 45,161,877 downwards.
GAGAACCAGTAGGATACATATTCATTCTCTAATAGGAGAATGGAATTTATTTTAAGGAGCTGTCTCACATGATTTTGGGTCTAGCAAGTCTAAACTTAGTAGGTCAGCTGGGTAGGCTGGACACCCAGGAAAGAGTTGATGTTGTTGATTGGAGAAGTCTTTCCTTGGGACACTTCAGTCTCTGCTCTTAAGTCATTCAAATGATTGGATGAGACTCATCCACTTTATGGAGGGTAATGTGTTGTGTTCAAAGACTACTTATTTAAAATGTTTATTATCTCTAAAATATACCTTCACAGCAATACATAGATAGATATCTGACCAAACAACTCAACACCACAGCCTAGCCAAGTTGACAAAATTAACCATCCCAATAATATAGCTGTACTTTGCTTAAGCACAAATTGTGAGGTGAGAATCTGACATGATTATTTCCAGAATTGCTAATTCTTACAAAATATTGTGACTATTTTTAAAATTTCTGGTCATTTTTGCTACTTTTGTTTTGTTATGAATTACCTTATAATAATGGAGCCTACAGATTTGGTTCTCATTGATCAATATATTTTTTAATCATTTAACATCGTGCTTGAATTTCTCTATTTTGTGATATCTTAATATCTGAAATAGTAATTTATTTTTTTTCAAAACTCTGTTTTGTTTTTTTGCACCTGTAATATTCCAGAGAAACTTCTTAATGAATTTTCTATATTTTAAACCATGTTCCTATTGGATTTGCATTGGGATGGTATTGAAACTCTAAATTAATTTGGAACTATTTATCTTTGTAATATTTAACTTTCCAACATTAAAATCTTTTTTTCTTTTAAATGTTATTTATTTTTGAGAGAGAGAGTGCATGCAGGAGTGGGGGAGGGGCAGAGAGAGGAGGATAGAGGATCCCAAGCGGGCTCTGTGCTGACAGCAGAGAGACCAATGCTGGGCTCGAACTCACAAACCATGACATAATGACCTGAGCCAAAGTCGGATGCTTAACTGACTGAGACACTCAGGTGTCCCTAAAATATTTTATTTTTTAACGTTTTTATTTAAATTCCAGTTAGTTAACATACAATGTAATACTAGTTTCAGGTATACAATATAGTGATTCAACACTTCCATTCAACACCTGGTGCTCATCATGACAAATGTACTCCTTAATCCCCATCATGTATTTTACTCATTGCCTCCACTCCCCACCTCCCATCTGGTAAACTATCAGTTGTTCTCTACAATTAAGAGTGTGTTTCTCATGAAAAGATGTTCAACGTCGCTCCTTATCAGGGAAATACAAATCAAAACCACACTCAGATATCACCTCACGCCAGTCAGAGTGGCCAAAATGAAGAAATCAGGAGACTATAGATGCTGGAGAGGATGTGGAGAAACGGGAACCCTCTTGCACTGTTGGTGGGAATGCAAATTGGTGCAGCCTCTCTGGAAAGCAGTGTGGAGGTCCCTCAGGAAATTAAAAATAGACCTACCCTATGACCCAGCAATAGCACTGCTAGGAATTTACCCAAGGGATACAGGAGTGCTGATGCATAGGGGCACTTGTACCCCAATGTTTATAGCAGCACGCTCAACAATAGCTACATTATGGAAAGAGCCTAAATGTCCATCAACTGATGAATGGATAAAGAAATTGTGGTTTATATACACAATGGAATACTACGTGGCAATGAGAAAGAATGAAATATGGCCTTTTGTAGCAACGTGGATGGAACTGAGGAGTGTGATGCTAAGTGAAATAAGCCATACAGAGAAAGGCAGATACCATATGGTTTCACTCTTATGTGGATCCTGAGGAACTTAACAGAAACCCATGGGGGAGGGAAAAAAAAAAGAGGTTAGAGTGGGAGAGAGCCAAAGCATAAGAGACTGTTAAAAACTGAGAACAAACTGAGGGTTGATGGGGGCTGGGAGGGTGGGGAGGGTGGGTGATGGGTATTGAGGAGGGCACCTTTTGGGATGAGCACTGGGTGTTGTATGGAAACCAATTTGACAATAAATTTCATATATTGAAAAAAAAAAAAGAGTGTGTTTCTTGGTTTGCCTGCCTCTCTTTTTCCCTATGCTTGTTTGTTTTGTTTCTTAAATTCCACATATGAGTGAAATCATATAGCAGTTATCTTTCTCTGACTATTTTGCTTAGCATAATACTCTCTAGCTACACCCATGTCATTGCAAATTGCAAGATTTCATTCTTTTTTATGGCTGAATAATATTCCATTGTGTGTATATATATATATATGACACTTTATTTATCCATTCATCTTTTAAATTGTTTAATTATTTTGATAAGTGTTTCAGTGTGAAATGATTCTACTTCTTTAAAAATGTGTATCTTTTAACATTAGAAAGGAACTTTCTTGAATGTTATATAGATCATTTCAATAACAAATATACATCTTTTTCTCTCTTTGTTTTTCTGTCTTCTTTATCTCTTGCTTTTATTATTTTAGTGAAGATTCCATTCACTTCAACATTAAGTTATATGGAAATCTTTATTTTTATCACATAAAAATTATAACTTTTTTGCCTTATGTAACTGTTTCCTGGAAAAGCAGATTAATATAATATTGGGCATATAGCTAATAAAAAGATTCAGGCATATACACTGCATGAATGCTTGCTTTTTCTGAGTCTACATTATGGCTTAGGCTAAAGTCAACAATATTTTCATTGCATATAGAAAGTTCTAAGATATTATAAGAAAATACTTTCATTTCTTAAATGAGAAAGATAACATATGCCCTGAAAAAAAAAATAAGGTAATAGAACTTGCTGACTGAGTCTTTAATTTTCCAGGCAAAGATCAAACTGCCTGCCAACCAGAAATATTGTGGAGGTAAGCAATGTAATGCCATTTATGACATTTTATTTTTAAAATGTTGGTACCTATAATTAATGTCAAAAGTCATTAGATATGATGCTTTCCTATGCTAAGACAATATACACCACTTAAAGGTAGTTGTCATTTTGACAGTGACTAAAAAGAATTGCCTGTAGTTAAAAATATCATTACTTAAGAAAATCTCTATGTAAAAATATGAATGCTTAGAAAAATCTCTGTAGACAAAATAATACACAGCAGTTTAGATTAAAAAAATTTTTAATATTGTATTATGACAAGAGGTGCTCATTGTTTTCTACTTCCTGACAGGTTTTGCAGAATAATACAAAATTCAAAAATAAAAGTGTCATGCTAAATTCTCTTTTTTTGCAAAGATAATCATTAAATTACACATGTCACTAACAAAATGGCCCCAAATTATCCATAGCTCTTATTCAAAACTACTGTAAAAAAAGAAAATAGGCTCATTAACTGGCAGATGTTGAGATGACCAAACACATCAAATTCAACATGAACTGAAAGCAAGAAAACTAGTCAACAATTCTTTTAAAATAACTTAATTAGCAAATGGAAGTAAAATTTGGTAGTAAAAGTATACTGTGCATATGCAAGTTATTATTTATTTCTACAATAAGCATTTATTATAATTTCTATACTCATTCTCTACTAGGTGACATGATTCAAATATAAGTCAAATAAGCAGCCATGCTGCTCAATATATATGTGAATGATCTATAAGTGTTACCAGACAAATATCAGGTTCATAGTATAATTATAAATTTACACTTTAATCAATTTGTTGGGACACTTTTTTTGTCAGTGTTTTAAAGCATACAAACAAAGACCATGCATACCAGAGCTTTCATTTATTTAATAAAGATTGAATGGTCATGTCAATATTTATAGGGAGAAAAATGTGAACAAATTGTCAGAACACAGTGCGATAAGAGCTACAGGTCAAAATGGCTAACAGAAGAGACTCTGGAACCAGATTGCCTGAGTTTGAAACCTGGTTCCAACCCTTATGAGCTGTTTGACCATGATGGACAAGGTATTTATTCTTTCTCTGCCTCAGTTCCCTTATTTACTTTATGGGGAAAAAATAAGTATTTCATATTGCTGTGAAAAATAAATGAATTTATATTTGTAAAGCAATTTTCACATTGTCTGACACATAGTGAGGGCTATGTGTCTGTTAAATTAAATAAATTGATTAATTTTAGACAATCAATAAGTGAGTAATCATTGAGTCTAGTTGGTTAGCATGTTGAATTCATTAAGCTAATTGTAGAAGACAAGCAGCAGGGAAATAGCGGGGAAGAACTTTCTAGATTACAGAATAGAGAGAACAGAAAACATTTAAAATTAAAACATGCTTCCTACCTAGAATGTGCCATTCTCTCTTTTTTAAATGCTCTGCCAAGATCGGATTATCTAAAAGTGGTGGGATAAGATAGATATGAGGTCATTGCTAAGACTGGAGGCTGTTTTTAGGACTCCTATTTGCACGAACCAAACCTGGAAACTAGAATCTCAAAGGCTGGGCAGAATGGCTTACTTTACAGACACTGAGTGTGGACGGCTAGTGGTCACATGCTGCAAGAAGCATTGTGTTTTCAGTGGGGCTTGATAAAAGGAAACATCATTTCAGGGCTCTCATAGGATATAATCTCGGTGAGAATCTCACAGAGGCAAATCCTAAATGCCATGGTAAACTTGCAGAGATAGCATTACTCTTTTTTTTTTTTCATGTTGGCATGTTGTGAATGTGCAAGCTCATGCTTCAAACCTACTGTCATGTAGCTCTCAATTCAAAACCATTTCCAATTGTATAATGGTCTTCTTGCCCTGAACTTTGTTCCGTCTATAGGCCAAGCTCATCCAAATTCACTCTAGAGTGCACCTCATAGAACAGTTCTGACTCTGGGAAGTCTGCTGGTATGCAGAACTGCCAAATAAGGTATCAAATGATCTAGTCATATCCCTATTCCTTGCTTCACATATCTACTCAAACATGTTCATGATTTATCAAGTTTGATATGCTGCCCACCACATTCATGTGTGGAAGTATGTTCACGTTTTATGGGGAGAAATGAAAGTGATCATCTGGATTGGGGAGGGGCCAACATGGCAGAGAAGTAGGGGGAATCCATACTTCCCGTGTCTCTCAAACAAAGAAGTGCAGAAGCGAACAGACTCTGAACACCAGAGCCTGGGAGGAAAAGAGACTGAATCTACTAGGAAGAAATGGGAAATCTGGAAAAAACATAGGTGGGTAACTGAGAACTGTCCTGTAACGTGTGGGCACAGAGGGGAGGGACCCCCTTCTGCGGAGAGAAAAAGGGAAGAGAAAGAGCGACCAGGGAAGTGTAGGACCATATCTGGATAGGAGAAAGACGTTGGAATGAGACTGAGAGGGATCCAATCTCTTACTGCAGGGATTTCTTTGGACTGGAGCCAGCTTCCTGTTCATGCACCTGGGGAGGAGGGGAGCCAGGGGCCTGGGTGTGGTGGTAGGTCAGGTGGTAGGTAGGTCAGTCTGCAGTTGGAAAAAGTGGTTACCTCACTGGAGGGCTGCACAATAATACAGAACCTGCCTGCACCCACCACCCCGGGGCGCAGTGGTTGGGCTGAGGGCGCAGTACGCAGGAGGAAAAGGCCACCGTTTCCCTGGAGTACAGTGGGAAAAGACAAAGCCTGCCTGCATCCGCCACCCCTGGGGCTCACAGCCAGGGCAGCAGGGCAGCGGCTCAGTCTGCAGTGGGAGAAGGTAGTCCTCCCTGAAGTGCGGCAGCACAGACAAAGCCAACTGGGACCACATATCCGCTGCACTGAGAGTCACTTCTCCAGTGCCAGAGCACACGGAGTGGGACTCTGTATCCTAGCCAAATGCAGGGTCAGGCGTTTGCGGGGCAAGAAGGACTGCCTCTTCTGCACCTGGGGCACAGTGAGGATGACTCAAACAGAGTCCACCAGGTCTGGCTCTGTGGAGAAGAGACTGGGGAAATCACCATTCCTCCCCCTCCCACCCCACCACCACCACCAAGGAGGGGCCTCAGGGATCACTCCTGGGGCCCATAGTGGAGGTGGGTCCAAATTACACCAAACCATGCCCCTTTGCCCTGGGTAACTTCATATCCACCTGAGTGGCACAGACCCTGTGGAAAGCCCCTCCCGATAAGTGATGCAGCATTGCCTGGCTTAACTCTAGGTCAATTCTGGATACATATTTTCTCTCCCCCACCCCCATTTCTCCTCTTTATCTCTTCTCTCCCCTAGGCTAGTTACTCTGGTTTTTGGTCTGTCTAAACAGACATATTTAATCCATTTTCTAAATACATGTTCTAAACTTCCTTCTTTACACTCCTTTCTCTCTCTCTGGAATAATCAAGCCAAATAGTTTCTCTGTCTGGGTAACTTTATCTTCATTTCGTTTTCCCCACCTCCTTTATTTTCCTTTCTCTCTCTCTCTGGATTAAGGCTTTTAGTCTCTCTGCCTAGTCAATGTTTATTTTTTTCTCCCCCCACCCCACTCCTGTCATTTCTCTCTTTGTATATGTTCTTCCATCAGCATCGTCTCCACCCTCTTCTTTACTTGTTGTTGGTATTTGTGAGTTTTTTGTTTTTAGTCTTTAGTTTCTTTTTTGTTTTTGTTTATTTGTATTATTTGTGTCTTTGCATGTTTTCGTCTCCTGTTTGTCTACCTGTTTTCCTTTACAGGGCTACTCTAAGGAACAAATCAAAGCACATCTGGTGGAGGGTCCACAATATCACTATGAGCAGGGTAATAAAATAACCAAAGTCACAACAACAGAAGAGCAAGTAACAATCTCCGAAAAAACACCTCCCGAAGGGCCAGTCCCTGGACAGTGTATGACCCTCCTTTAATATAGGTGTGGAGTACACAACAAACTTTTAAGATGCATAAGGGACAGGTAATGAGCTGGAAGATGGTGGCGTAGGAGGACGCTGGACTCACTGCGTCCTGCTGACCACTTAGATTCCACCCACATCTGCCTAAATAACCCAGAAAACTGCCAGAAGACTAGCAGAATAGACTCTCCGGAGCCAAGCGTAGATGAGAGGCCGATGGAAGAGGGGCCTCTCCTGAAGTGGACCACTGAAGGCAAAGCAAGCTGAGTCTGTCCCTTCTGCCCCTGTGCACCTTGTGGATCCACTCCGGCTAATACACCAGATCCCACTGAAGCAGAACCACAAGACTGGCAGTGTGCAAGTAGCCCACACAGGGGCCACACCACTCCACAGTGAGTCCTGCCGCTGGGAGAGGGGAAGATAAGGTACCACACGAGTCAGACTGTGGCCCCAGTGGTAGGCTGGGGGCAGATATGAGCTCTGACTGTGGCCCCACCCACCAATGCAAGTTATTCCCAACAGCACAGGGGAAGAGCCCTGCAGTTCGGCGCCACTCCACGGACTATCCAAAATGACAAAACTGAAGAATTCTCCTCAAAAGAAACTCCAGGAAGTAGCGACAGCTAACAAACTGATCAAAAACGATTTAAGCGATGTAACAGAAAATAAATTTAAAATAATAGTCATAAAATTAATCAATGGGCTTCAAAAAAGTATAGAGGACAGCAGAGAATCTATTGCTACAGAGATCAAGGGACTAGGAAACAGTCAGGAGGAGCTAAAAAATGCTATAAATGAGCTGCAAAATAAAATGGAGGCGACCTTACCTGGATTGAAGAGGCAGAGGAGAGAATAGGTGAATTAGAAGATAAAATTATGGAAAAAGAGGAAGCTGAGAAAAAGAGAGATAAAAAAATCCAGGAGTGTGAGGGGAGAATTAGAGAACTAAGTGACACAATTAAACGTAATAATATACACATAATTGGGATTCCAGAGGAGGAAGACAGAGGGAAAGGTGCTGGAGGTGTACTTGAAGAAGTCATAGCTGAGAACTTCCCTGATCTGGGGAAGGAAAAACACATGAAATCTAAGAGGCACAGAGAACTCCCTTCAGACGTAACTTGAATCAATCTTCTGCATGACATATCACACTGAAACTGGCAGAATACAAGGATAAAGAGAAAATTCTGAAAGCAGCTAGGGATAAACATGCTCTAACATATAAAGGGAGACCAATAAGACTAGTGATGGATTTATTTACTGAAACTTGGCAGACCAGAAAGGAATGGCAGGGTATCTTCAATGTGATGAACAGAAAAAATATGCAGCCGAGAATCCATTATTTAGCAAGTCTGTCATTTAAAATAGAAGGAGAGATAAAGGACTTCCCCCAAAAAAACTGAAGGAATTCATCACCACTAAACCAGCCCTACAAGAGATCCTAAGGGGGATCCTGGCAGACAAAGTACCAGAGACATCACTACAAGCATGAAACCTACAGACATCACAATGAATCTAAACCCATATCTTTCAATAATAACACTGAATGTAAATGGACTAAGTGCTCCAACCAAAGACACAGTGTATCAGAATGGATAAAAAAACAAGACCCATCTATTTGCTGTCTAAAAGAGACTCATTTTAGATCTGAGGACCCCTTCAGATTGAAAGTGAGGGGATGGAGAACTATTTATCATGCTACTGGAAGTCAAAAGAAAGCTGGAATAGCCATACTTACATCAGAAAAAACTAGACTTTAAATTAAAGGCTGTAAAAAGAGATGAAGAAGAGCATTGTATAATATATACAGGGTCAATCCATCAGGAGGAGCTAACAATTATAAATGTCTATGTGCCGAATACGGGAGCCCCCAAATACATAAAAAAAAAATCACAACCATAAGCAACCTTATTGATAAGAATGTGGTAATTGCAGGGGACTTTAATACTTCACTTACAACAATGGATAGATCATCTAGACACATGGTCAATAAAGAAACAAGGGCCCTGAATGATACATTGGATCAGATGGACTTGACAGATATATTTAGAACTCTGCATCCCAAAGCAACAGAATATACTTTCTTCTCGAGTGCACATGGAACATTCTCCAAGATAGATCACATACTGGGTCACAAAACAGCCCTTCATAAGTATTCAAGAATTGAGATCATACCAGGCACACTTTCAGACCACAATGCTATGAAGCTTGAAATCAACCACAGGAAAAAGTCTGGAAAACCTCCAAAAGCATGGAGGTTAAAGAACACCCTACTAAAGAATAAATGGGTCAACCAGGCAATTAGAGAAGAAATTAAGAAATATATGGAAACAAATGTAAATGAAAATACAACAATCCAAACACTTTGGGACACAGCAAAGGCAATCCTGAGAGGAAAATACATTGCAATCCAGGCCTATCTCAAGTAACAAGAAAAATCCCAAATACAAAATCTAACAGCACACCTAAAGGAAATAGAAGCAGAACATCAAAGACACCCCAAGCCCAGCAGAAGAAGAGAAATAATAAAGATCAGAGCAGAAATAAACAATATAGAATCTAAAAAAAATGTGGAGCAGATCAATGAAACCAAGAGTTGTTGTTTTTTTTTTTTTTTTTTTTTTTTGTAAAAATAAACAAAATTGATCAACCTCTAGCCAGGTTTCTCAAAAAGAAAAGGGAGATGACCCAAATAGATACAATCATGAATGAAAATGGAATTATTACAACCAATCACTCAGAAATACAAGCAATTATCAGGGAATACTATGAAAAATTATATGCCAACAAATTGGACAACCTGGAAGAAATGGACAAATTCCTAAACACCCACACACTCCAAAACTCAAACAGGAAGAAATAAAAAGCTTGAATAGACCCATAACTAATGAAGAAATTGAATCAATTATCAAAAATCTCCCAACAAGTAAGAGTCCAGGACCAGATGGCTTCCCAGGGGAATTCTACCAGACGTTTAAAGCAGAGATAATACCTATCCTTCTCAAGCTATTCCAAAAAATAGAAAGGGAAGGAAAACTTCCAGACTCATTTTACAAAGCCAGCATTACTTTGATTCCTAAACCAGACAGAGACCCAGTAAAAAAAAGAGAACTACAGGCCAATATCCCTGATGAATATGGATGCAAAAATTCTCAACAAGATACTAGCAAATCAAATTCAACAGCATATAAAAAGAATTATTCACCAGGATCAAGTGGGATTCATTCCTGGGATGCAGGGCTGGTTCAACATTCGCAAATCAATCAATGTGATACATCACATTAATAAAAGAAAAGATAAGAACCATATGATCTTGTCAATTGATGCAGAAAAAGCATTTGACAAAATACACCATCCTTTCTTAATAAAGACCCTCGAGAAAGTCGGGATAGAAGGAACATACTTAAACATCATAAAAGCCATTTATGAAAAGCCCACAGCTAATATCATCCTCAATGGGGAAAAACTGAGAGCTTTCTCCCTGAGATCAGGAACACGACAGGGATGTCCACTCTCACTGCTGTTGTTTAACATAGTGTTGGAAGTTCTAGCATCAGCAATCAGACAACAAAGGGAAATCAAAGGCATCAAAATTCGCAAAGATGAAGTCAAGCTTTCCCTTTTTGCACATGGCATGATACTCTACATGGAAAACCCAACAGACTCCACCAAAAGTCTGCTAGAACTGATACATGAATTCAGCAAAGTTGCAGGATACAAAATCAATGTACAGAAATTGGTTTCATTTTTATACACCAATAGTGAAGCAACAGAAAGAGAAATAAAGGAACTGATCCCATTCACAATTGCACCAAGAATCATAAATACCTAGGAATACACCTAACCAAAGATGTAAAAGATCTGTATGCTGAAAACTATAGAAAGCTTATGAAGGAAATTAAAGAAGATACAAAGAAATGGAAAAACATTCATTGCTCATGGATTGGAAGAATAAATATTGTTAAAATGTCAATACTACCCAAAGCAATCTACACATTCAATGCAACCTCAATCAAAATTGCACCAGCATTCTTCTCGAAGCTAGAACAAACAATCCCAAAATTTGTATGGAACCACAAAAGACCCTGAATAGCCAAAGTAATATTGAAGAAAACCAAAATGGGAAGCATCACAATCCCAGACTTTAACTTCTACTACAAAGCTGTAATCATCAAGACAGTATGGTATTGGCACAAAAACAGACATATAGACCAATGGAATAGCATCGAGACTCCAGAATTGGACCCACAAAAGTATGGCTAACTAATCTTTGACAAAGCAGGAAAGAATATTCAATGGAAAAAAGACAGTCTCTTTCACAAATGGTGTTGGGAGAACTGGACAGCAACATGCAGAAGGTTGAAACTAGACCACTTTCTCACACCATTCACAAAAATAAACTCAAAATGGATAAAGGACCTGAATGTGAGACAGGAAACCATCAAAACCCTAGAGGAGAAAGCAGGAAAAAACCTCTCTGACCTTCGCCGCAGCAATTTCTTACTCGACACATCTCCAAAGGCAAGGGAATTAAAACAAAAATGAACTACTGGAACCTCATGAAGATAAAAAGCTTCTGCACAGCAAAGGAAACAACCAACAAAACTAAAAGGCAACCGATGGAATGGGAAAAGATATTTGCAAATGACATATCAGACAAAGGGCTAGTATCCAAAATCTATAAAGAGCTCACCAAACTCCACACCCAAAAAACAAATAATCCAGTGAAGAAATGGGCAGAAGATATGAATAGACATTTTTCTAAAGAAGACATCCAGATTGCCAACAGGCACATGAAAAGATGCTCAACGTCACTCCTCATCAGGGAAATGCAAATCAAAACTACACTCAGATACCACCTCACACCAGTCAGATTGGCTAAAATGAACAAATCAGAAGACTATAGATGCTGGAGAGGATGGTGAGAAACGGGAACCCTCTTGCACTGTTGGTGGGAATGCAAACTGGTGCAGCCGCTCTGGAAAACAGTGTGGAGGTTCCTCAAAAAATTAAAAATAGACCTACCCTATGACCCAGCAACAGCACTGCTAGGAATTTACCCAAGGGGTACAGGAGTGCTGATGCATAGGGGCACTTGTACCCCAATGTTTGTAGCAGCACTTTCAACAATAGCCAAATTATGGAAAGAGCCTAAATGTCCATCAACTGACAAATGGATAAAGAAGATGTGGTTTATATATATAATGGAATACTACTTGGCAATGAGAAAGAATAAAACCTGGCCATTTGTAGCAACATGGATGGAACTGGAGAGCATTATGCTAAGTGAAATAAGTCAGGCAGAGAAAGACAGATACTATATGTTTTCACTCTTATGTGGATCCTGAGAAACTTAACAGAAGACCATGGGTGAGGGGAAAAGGGAGGAGTTACAGAGAGGGAAGGAGGCAAAGCATAAGAGACTCTTAAAAACTGAGAACAAACTGAGGGTTGATGGGGGTAGGGGGAGAGGGTAAAGTGGGTGTTGGGCATTGAGGAGGGCACCTGTTGGGATGAGCACTGGGTATTGTATGGAAACTAGTTTGACAATAAATTATATATATATATATATATATATATATATATATATATATATATATATATGAAGTGATCATCTGTATGATGGGTACACTTTGAGTGATTGGAGGAGGGTGTGAGCATTGTCTTCTGTGATAGTTAAGAGTAATGTCCGACAATGTTACTGTCCTTTATCCAGGGTATCCATAAACTTTGTCTTCATTCAAGTTATAATTATTATTGAATTTCATAATCAAGATAGATATAATAAAATCTCAGGTCCTGCAGTAACTGTTTTTGTACTGGTGTTAACTCAGTCCATGATCTGAGGAATTCTTGGTGTAATTTTTCTGCATTTACTTTAGATTTTTTATTTAAGTTTTATTTTATATTTGAGAGAGAGACAGAGAGAGAGAGGGAGACAGAGCATGAGAAGGTGAGGGGCAGAGAGACAGAGACAGAATCTGAAGCAGGTTCAAGGCTCCAAGCTGTCAGCACAGAGCCTGATGTGGGGCTCCAACTCACAAATAGTGAGATCATGACCTGACCTGAAGTCGGATGCTTAACCGACTGAGCCACCCAGGTGCCCCTATTTTGTATTTTTTCAATAATAGGCTCTTATGATTAAGAGAATAAGAAAGAAAAATGCTAAGGATTGAATTTATGTGATAGAATACTAATTTTTCTATTATACTATAAGAATGAAACAGGTGGCTAATAAATTAACCAAGGTTATGGAATCTATTATTTACTAGGTTCAGTTCAACCGTCTTGTTCCCTAAGTCCATGTGTTCCTTGTGAAATATGTTGAATAAAAGAGTGATTGTCTAAAATCTAGGCACAACTTAAAAGTCAGTGATAATTGCTATTCTGGGTTTCAAAGAACCTATGTGTGATTTGGCAATTTATTAAGAGAAAAAATTTCCCCATATAAATTTCCCTTTTAAATAGAAAAAATAAAAACCACACACAACTGACCCTTGAACAACATGGGTTTTAACTGCACAGTTCACTTACAAACTTTTTTTTTAATAAACACAGCACTGTAAAAGTTTTTTCTATTCATTATGGTTTTATTAATAACATTTTATTCTCTTTAGCTTATTTTATAATAAAAATACATAAAATATCAAAAACCACAATATGTATAGTGTACAAAATATGTGTTAATTGACTATAAGTAAAGCTTCCAGTTGACAGTAGGTTGTTAGTAAATTGAGGGATGTCAAAGTTATATGTGGATTTTAAACTGTGTGGGGGTTCAGTGCTCAAACCCCTGTGTTGCTTAGGGTCAACTGTACATAGTTTTGTAGTCATACAATTATTCTACATCATTGGCTTGGTCTCCTTTGATCTTTCTATGATGTCTTTAATGCCAATAGGCATTCAGGGCTCTTAAAACTTCCTTTCCGGTAAAAACAAACAACAAGAAAATACTCATCTACTTTTCTCAGAGTGCTGTTTCAGGTCACTTACAAAGCTCTGTGATATGAAAAGATCCTTTCACCTTAAAAATAAAATTTCTCTCATTTATTTCTCTTTTGTGCTGGTTCTAGGCAAAGCAGTGGTTTTCAATCCTTGAGCCATCAGGCTGAAACCTAAATAAGTTTTGTTGTTTTTCCTTCATGAGTTTTCAAAGAGACAGCTTACCTAAATACTAAAAGGATATATATGTTTTCATATGGCCAGATATTCCTTGAATAGGAAAACTATGGGATCCAAAATGCCCACATGTACCCACATGTGCATACACACGGGTGCGCGCGTGCGCACACACACACACACACACACACACACACACACAGATCAGCAGTAGAAAACTATGCTGTCATAGGTCAAAGGGTAGTTACAAAGGTTTTAAGAGAAACTAAAGTTTGGTAGACTATACAGTAAGTTTCTGTGTTAATAATAATAATAAACCCCAAATCTGTAAATTTTTGTTTCAAGAAATATTCTTTTTTGTTTCCTCTCAATGTGTTTATTGGTTCCCATGTTTCAATAAATATTATATTCTGCAAGTATTGAGAAAAATTTTATAATATCAGCTGGCTGTGTTTTAAAATGTATATTAAATAAATGAATATAACCACTTCAAAATCAGAAAACTGAGTAGAAAAAAATGCAGTAAGTGTTTTCCCAAGTTAATCAGGAAGCCTGAGATAAAGTCAGAATTTAAATTTCAAATTCCTAATCAGATTCTATTTATTAGGAGAACATGCATGATTTTTTTTCTCTTTCTGAACATTCACAAAAAAATGTTTAATGGTTACACTTGTCTTTATTGAGATTTGGTGGAAAGTATGTTTTAGAAGCAAAGCAATCCAAAAATATTTTAATATTTGAGCGGATTACTGTAAATGATGGCTATATGTTTGTTACAAAATAATAAATACTAAGAAAATAGTCTTTATTTTATCTATTATTAACAGAAAATTTGTTTCTGTTTTATATATTTAGTAACTGGGATTAAATCACGCCTCTCTAGCACATCATAGACAATTTAGATGTGTGCCGAGTATAAGAAAACTATTTAAAGAAGGACCCAAGAGTATAGTTTATTTTTGAAAGAATTGTCAAGTGAGGTAGTAGCTTTCACACTGTAGTTAATTATTTACTAAGTTCTTCCTATATCCTAGAAACAAGCAACTAAGAGTGTAACAAAATGCCATGATTTCTTCAGCATAGTGATAATTGTTATCTAACACTTGCTTGTGCTTATGAAAAACTGCAGTCCTAGCCATACTCAGATTGATTTGTGGAAGTCTAACCTTGTCATCCCTTATAGAAATCAGCCATAAAACTTGATCACAACCCATCTCTAGGTTTGAAATTCTCATTACTAAAGCAAATTCAGGAGACAATGACAGGAATGGATATAAAATGCTTTGGTAAAACTCTGAACTATCAGATAAGGCAGACCTGGTATTATCATGTTGGATACAAAATCTGTCAAGGGAGTTGGGAAAGGAAAAAAAAATAGAATATAGTTGTCTTTGAAACTGCTTTAAAGTAATCATTGAAGTTATTTATTAAGATGTGAAAAAGGATACAAAAATGCTGAAGTATATATACATCAAGATGCTATTTTCACGGCAAGATACAGTATACTAATGAGAGAGCTACCTTAGAGTATTCCAACTCAGCACATGGACACAGAAAGCAAACTACTGCTATTTGCTGTATTTTCTTGCTGGCTTCACATTAGTATTACGTGATCTGCAACTTTTAAATTCCATTTACTTTATACAATTACAATAAGAAAAACAGTATTTTCATTTTCAAATCTAGAGCTAGACAAAATACTCACTTGCAAATTGATATCAAAAGTAAAAATCAACTTAAGTAGAAAATAAGTAGCTGTTAATACTGGTGTTGATTTGAGAATGATCACAAATATTAGGTAGAAGAATGAATTTTTCAAGCATTTTAATCAAAATTTTAATATGTATATGTCTTTGGAATATATTTTATTCTACATATATGTATATGAATATTTTGGAATACTTTTAGAATGCATAACAATTGGAATATATTGTTTAACGGTAATATTTCAGCAGATTAATGAAACAGGGCCACTTAGGTGAGTAATTTGTTGACCTAGGAGAAAGAATTTGGTATTTTTATTTGGACAAGCTTATCGCATACTCTTGCAGATTTTTCCCAATAAATTCATTAGTTTTATAATTTATTAATTAGATTTATAATTTTAAAATAATGTTACAACTTGTCACTCAATGCTATATTAATTTATTGAGCATATTAGATCCTTCTTAAAAGGTATCCCTAAGTATTTGATTTAATATTTTAGAACTATTATATGGAAGTATGCTGATTGTAGATATCTAGCTATATTTAATTTTCTACTCTACCTAATCTTGTAAATGTGTTAGATATTTTATAAATATATAATGAGAATTTAAAAGTTACATTTCTTTTTGTTGTTATTAGTAATAACAAAAACAAGAAAAAAGCCTAAACATCCTAAACAAAATATTCCATATACCCAATGTCTTATACTCACTTAATTACAGTCATACTTTTGTGTAATTAAATGATATTTGACAATATTGAGATATTTAACCATCACTGATAACTCTGAAGTTTATCTTTAAAAGAAGATGAATATTGTCTGTGCTTTACATTTCAACTGTGTGGCCAAATCAATGACTACTAACAGTGGTTTACAGGATGGCAATATCTCATAAGTCAGACAAGTTTCTGACAGACACCTAGTCAAAAATTCCGGAAAAGACAGTCTCTTCAACAAATGGTGCTAGGAAAACTGGACAGCTATATGCAAAAGAGTGAAACAGGACCACATTCTTACACCATATACAAAAATAAACTCAAAATGTCTTAAAGACCTAAATGTGAGACCTGAATCTGTAAAAATCCTAGAAGATAACATAGGTAGTAATTTCCTTGAAACTGACCATAGAAATATTTTTTTCTAGATATGTCTCTTCAGGCCAGGGAAACAAAAACAAAATTAAACTATTGGGATTGTGTCAAAATAAAAAGATTTTGCACAGTGAAGGAAACCATCAACAAAACGAAAAGGCAATCTACTGATATTTGAAAATGATATATTCAATAACAGGTTAATATCCAAAATATATAAAGAACTTCGACAACTCAACACCAAATCCCCCTCCCAAAAACCCAATTTAAAAGTGGGCAGAGGTCACAAACAGAAAGAAGACATACAGATGGTCAAAAGGCACATGAAAATATGCTCAACATAACTAATGATCAGGGAAATGCAAATCAAAACCACGAGATATCAATTACCTCACACCTGTCAGAATGGCTAAAATAAAAAACACAAGAAATCATAAGTGTTGATGAGGATGTGGAGATAAAGGTATACTCATAAACTCGTAGTGGGAATGCAAACTGGTGCAGCCACTGTGGAAAACAATATGGAAGTTCCTCAAAAAATTAAAAACAGAATTACCATATTATCTAGTAATTCCAACTTGGTATATTTACCCAAATAATAAGAAAACACTAATTCAAAAAGATATATGCACCTCTATGTTTTCTGCAGCATTATTTATGATAGCCAAGATATGAAAGCAACCCAAGTGTCATCCGTAGATGAATGGATAAAGAAGTGATATACATGTGTGTATGTATACACACACACACACACACACACACACACACATATATCATTACATATATATAAATTTAGTGTGTATATATACATGTATATTTAAATATATATATGCATATATATATATTTAGTGTGTGTGTATATACATATATATGTACATGTACATGTATATACATATATATGTACATGTACATATATATACATATACATATATATATATATATATATATATATATATATAAAATAGAATATTACTCAGCCATAAAAAAGAATGAAATTTTGCCATTTGCAACAATAATGGATGGGACCAGAGGGTAAAATGCTAAAATGTTAAGTGAAATAAGTCACTTAGAGAAAGACCAATGCCATAATGATTCTACTCATATGTGGAATTTAAGAAACATAGCAAACTAACAAAGAAATAAAAAGACAAACAAAAAACCATACTCTTAAACACAGAAAATAAATTGGTGGTTGCCAGAGGAGAGTTGGGTTGGGGGGAGGGAGGAATGAATTAGATAAAGGTGATGAAGAGTATACTTATCTTGATGAGCACTGAGTAATGTATAGAATTGGTTAATAATACTGCACACCTGAAACTAACATAACATTATATGTTAATTATACTTCAATTAAAAAAATTTAAAAGGGAAAAAATTCCTCTAAACTATTACACTTAATATCATTTAAATGATAAGCACATAAAGTATAAAAATGTTAAAATAAAAGACACCAATTATATAATTAATGTATACCTATCACTCTAATCATTGCACTAGTATACAAATTAAGGATTTGAAAGATCTATATTTATTGGGGAAAGAATGCCCTTGGGGATTTGTTTTTCCTAACTTAATAGCAACTATAATGAATCACTATTATAACAATACGGTGCATACTGGGATAGTCCACTATTTTTCATGTCACGCTATTCAGTACTTCTACTCCAGAATGCTGAACTGGCACTTCAGATATGAGTGCCTTCGTAGTGTATGGAATCAGCAGTCACATATTTGGAAGATGTTATTTTTAGAAAAGCCAATTCAGCAGAGGAGTAGAGGTACTAACTGGAGCATACAATTAAAATGTATAAACAAAAGAAATGAAAGAGGAAATGCAAAATAGGACTGACTCATGGTAAAGAACAAAAAGTAAATGTAAAGATTTAAGTGGAGATGTTCTCAGAATAAGATTACAAGAACAATGATGGTTCTAAAATTGTTCTTAAACTACCAGCCTGCTTCCCCCTGAAAAATGGAGGAAATCAATTTTAAAGTGAAACTTGCAGAGACTTTTTATTCAAAAGTAACAAAAGGGCACCGATTTTAAAAGTTAGTAAAACAATAAGGATTAACTATGTATTTGGGAAGAAGTATTGACTCACTCTACTTTTTGCAAAGTAGGTGTACAATGTCATAAAGAGTAAATATTAAATAGATTTATTTAAAAAATTATAGGACTATGCATTTCTTATTTAGGGGTTTATTATTCTAATTTAATTGCATATTAAATGCTATGCATTGAGTTAAGCAATGGGTAATGGACATGTATAAAGCAGAATTCTTGAAATAACTTTTTTTTTAAGATTAGAAGAATAGGATAATGAGATCAAGAATTTATTACATTTTTAAGTAAAGATTATGGTTTGTAATTAAAAAAATTAAAAAAAAATTTTAAAAAGGGGCACCTGGGTGGTTCAGTCGGTTGAGTGTCTGACTTCAGCTCAGGTCATGATCTCACAGTTCGTGAGTTCGGGCCCCCCTGTCGGGCTCTGTGCTGACAGCATAGAGCCTGGAGCCTGCTTCGAATTCTGTGCCTCCCTCTCTCTCTACTCCTCCCCACTCATGCTCTGTCTCTCTTTCTCTCCTTCAAAAATAAACAAAAAAACATTAAAATTTTTTTTAAAAGATTATTGTTTGTAATACAACCTTAAATTAGATACAACTAAATTTGCTTTAGTTTTTGTCTCTACTTGAATATTTGGATCAAAACCTGATGCTCTGCCATTTTCAGAACTTGTATTCTGATTACATAAAATTGTATTTATTACAAGTAATGTGCCCAGGTGTTATTGCTTACTAGTAATTTTAATTATTATTTTTTTAATATTTTAAGTTTAGATTGCTTAACCATACTGAACATATAATAGGCTATTTAAGACAACTATATCTTATTGTTTTCTTTGCCACTTTGACTACAAATCAAAGTTAAAAAAAGTAAATGTAAGATAAAGATTTGGTGTCATTATTCAATGAATATTTTCACTTGTCACAATTTGTGAGATATTTGTTCCTATTTGTCTTAATGTCCACAAAATAATATCCTACCTTTCAAATATTAATCTATAAAGTATGATTAAAATATTTTCAAAATTAATTGGACTTCTCATTGTTTTACATAATGTAGATCCATCCACTGATATGTTTCTTCTCTTGTTAATACTGTTATTTTTTATCTTGAAAATTCATATTCCAAGTTACTAATAGGGAATAATGCATAAAATGCTCAACAAATAATTTTGAGTGTGGTAGTATGTCTTAATTTATTTTTCCTAAAAAATTAATTTTTCAGGAGCGTCAGGGTGGCTCAGGCAGTTAAGCATCTGACTTCGGCTCAGGTCATGATCTCATGGTTCATGGGCTCCAGCCCCATGTCGGGCTCTGTGCTGACAGCTCAGTCTGGAACCTGCCTCGTATTCTGTGTCTCCACCTCTCTCTGCCCCTCCCCTGCTCACACTCTTTCTCTCCCTCTCTCTCAAAAATAACTATCTAAAAAAAATTTAAAAATAAACCTTTCAGTAGCGTCCTTTGTTTATATAATGGCTGACATTAAATGTCTGAGATTTTACTGAAATTGTCAGTCTTTCAATGTAACTGTTGCAAAGGCTTGATAAGGAAACAAGCCTATAAAGATATTACAAATATAAGAAATAAAATTTCAATGGGAAATGTGTTCAATTTTTGAACTGCAACATGTAAAAACATTCCTTGGTTTTCACAGTAGAGAATCATATACTGTCTTAAAATTCCTCTTCAGCCATATACTGAGCTCTTATTATGTGTCCACATTCTAAAAATACCTGGTGATATTTTCTAAGTTTTTCTGCTGTATTTGTAATATGTTCTAAGTTATATTTTAAAGGTAATTAATCTAAAACGTTAAAAATTTCAAACCTAAGTCAAAGGTATAAAGTTAAAAATCAGTTCTATTCCTTTTAACTGGCTTCTTGATTTATTATTATAGTACATTATACTGTTTTGGGGGGGGAGGGTTGGCATATTAAACGTCAATAATTTACCAAAAAGTTTCTAATTATGCTTTTTAAAGTCTGGGATGATACTAAGTTTTGTCTGGAGATTTGGAAGCATCTTTTAAGATGGTTATTTTTTTTTCCTCCTTTGAGTTATTAATAGATTATCTAACATTGTATAATTTTGCATTTTTGGGATGAAGCAAACATATTTATGATATTAGGAATTATGTCCATAAGCATAATTCATATACATATTTTATTTTTAAATGACATTTATTTACATAATGTCATTTTTGTAAGTACTTGGGTAATTCTGGTTTGGCTTAAGTAGTTTGGAAGATTTTCTTTCTTCCTTTTGCTCTATAAATAATATGCATTATCTTTTCCTAAAATATGTGAAAAAATCTGAATCTGACACAGTTTTATCCAAGTTTATTTGTCTATTTTTAACTTCTCTCCTCTGTAAAGGATATTTGGTATTTCTAGAAAATCATAATTTTCATCTAGGTTTTCAAATATAACACACATATGATGATTCACTCTGTTAGTGATAAGTTACAATACCTCTTTTTCCGTGCTAATATCCTCAATTTTATTTTTAAGTTTTAATTTAATCACCTCTGTTATTGAGAAGACTCACTTGCCAGTTATGGTTTATATTTTTTTCTTTAAAATCAGTCATGGAATTGATTCATACATTTCAGGGTTTCTTCTGTTTTCAAAGGTATTATTTGTCCTTTGTCCTTATTAATTCCTTCCTTATGTATTTTTCTTCCCCCCCTCCCCAGTTGCTTTAGTTTAATGTTCTCAATTTAAAAAAATTTTTTCTTAATGTCTATTTTTGACAGAGACAGAATGCAAGTGGGCGAGGGGCAGGGAGTGAGGGAGACAGAATCTGAAGCAGGATCCAGGCTCCAAGCCCTCAGCACAGAGCCCGAGAATTTGAGGGAATTACTGAGAATTTGAGGGAATATTCTTTGAAAACATATAAATATTTTGTTCCTCATCAAATCACTCGTAGGCTCCAGATTTATTCATTGGTAATTCATGCCTGAATATACTTTTGCCATGATGATTGAAATGTGATTTTTAAATCCTTTATATCTTCTATTAGAAGAAGTTTCCTTTTCACCTTATTTTTTTTACTCACTTATTTTCCTATTTGTTTATTTTTATTGCCAGTATAGTTTTACCAACTATTTTAATCAATAGGTGATCATCTATTACTGATATTATTTATTTTGATTTTCAAATTTATCCCAATATGGCCAGTGCATTATATACCTATACCTTATTCTGTTCTTTGCTCTAATTATTTGTTCTGTAGCAGCAGTATTCTTGAGAAGTAGTATGATATTATAGTTAAGAATTGTCAAAGGCAAAACCAAGTTGAATATACAACTAACAAAGGCTGTTTATTCATTAACATTCGGTAAGTGAACTTATTTGCTTTATTTTAGCAAGGCTTCAAAGGTGTTAGAAGAGAACAGCACTAGACAAAGAGGGGAAATCCTGAGACAGTCTGTGACTGGCAAGCATTCTATTAAGGTGAGATTTTGTAAATGTTCTTTTGTCTTTAGGAAATGTGGTAGTCTTTGGCTGCAAGGGTATAAAAAAGCAAGTTTGAGCATATCTCCAAAGAGGAAGGATTGTTCTATGCTAAAAGTGAGGGTTTTCTGTGGCTGGCCACATCCTGGAACAAGTGGAAGTTGATGGGATGCTTTTTTGAGCGAACTGTCATTAACAGTCCTGATGTGAGTGGCTGCCTTGACAGACAATTTATCAGAACACTAACTTAATCCCTCCATCCACACCACCAGCTACGTGATTCAGGTCAAGTAATTAAGAAGCACTGGTTAGATTGATTTCGGGATATTTGTTCCCATTTGCTCCATTCTTACCCCTCTAGTGACTTTAAGTGGTTGCACTTCGGTGGTGTTACATACAGCTCCTGCAGGAGCAGAGTTCCTTCCGCTTTCTCCTTCAGGCTTCCAAGGCAATCATTCCCTGCTATGCTAGTGCCCCAGACTTCACCATCCCCATCTATTCTCTTAAATTTGCCTACCCCTCAACCCCACTGTAAACTGTTCCTTCATTAAATTCTCTTTAGTTGACTCCCTTTGAGTGTGCCACCAGTTCTTGTCAGACCCTAAGAACTCCCTTGTGCCTCAGTTTGTTCAGCTATAAAATTAGGATACTATTACTACACTAAGGCAGGTTGTAAGGATTCCACGTGTTCATACATGTAAAGCCTTTAGAATAGTACTTGGCCCATAGAAAGCACTGGATAAATCTAATTCACAGTAATAATGATGTTGATTATGTTATTATTACAACCTCAATTTATTTAATTTGCCTTATAATTTGAGTCTCTTCAGGCTTCTTTTTGGGTATTCTATGCAATTTTCTCTAGTGTGGGGTGAAAGTGATTGAAATCAGAGTGAGAGATTGATTGGATCAATAGGCACGCACACTTGATTAAGGAGAATGAAAATTTGTTCTCCCTTAACAGAATGAAAAATGCCTAATTTTACTTAAAGAGAAATGCAAATAAAATATAATTAATGTAAAGTAAAATACAAATTAAAATGTGATCCATCCTTCTCTTCCTTGTCCCAAGAGAAGATGTAAATTAATTGTATTTAAATGGATAATGCTAATAAAGCAGTGACCTTAAAACATACACCCATAGCCACGCACATACACTTTTAGAATTCATGACTGCAGTTTAGATTTTATCTTTATCAACTTAAAACAAAACTCTTCTTCCTTTTTTATAACACCTCCCTGATATCATCTGATGACATCTAACTTCTTTGGTCCAGCTCTCATGTTCCCTCAGGAGACTTTTTTCCACCACTGTGTGTGGCACTGTTGGGACAGTCTGCCAAATGCCTCTGCATTCACATTCTAGGAATATCTGTGTATTTATTTTGTTTATTCAAACCTGATAAGACTGACGAAGAACAAAGGTGTTTGGAGTTTGTTGTCTCATCAATAATGCTCTGAGGAACACCTACTTTCCTAGATCCTAGACTGATTTACTTCCTATCCTTTCCTAGACTGGCAGTTTATTTTTTTTTCTTAATTTCCATGAGATCTCTATGTAGCTTAAGTCAATCAAGTCAATTTTGTCTCTTTACAAACAACTCTGATGAAAAGGTTTGCTTAATTTTAAAATAGTGAAGAAATTGCCAAGCAACTGAATTATGTAGATAAAAAATACTGATAGCTTACAAAATGTCTCTAGTATTTAGAGAAGTAACTGGACTATAAATCTGGACTATATCATCTGTTAGATTTATTGTCTGAAAGGAGGAAATGGAGTCAAATTGCTTGTCCTGTGAGACATGTTTAGTATGCCCATAATTACATATTCAAAGGGTGACGGAGACTGAATGAGACTCTGGATTTGAGAGTGACACCCAGAAATTTTTTGGTATTGGAACTTGCCCTCATGTTTGTGCAATGTAGGAAACTCACAATCCTATGACAAGATACATAAGGAAAATATAAATACTAAATATAACTCTATAAAAAATGTTAAGATTATTGATGTATAGGGTCCTAAAAATTATAAACTGGAAGGGAACGTAGGATATTCTCGTTCAATCCCTTCATTTAAAAACAAACAGTACAAGTCCAGAAAAATAAAGTGCGTTGAGAAAGTTCATGCAGATGGCAGAGAAAAGGCTGTGATCCAGATATTAGTGAGTCTTTTAATTTTTTTAATGTTTATTTATTTTTGAGAGAGAGAGAGAACAATCAGGGGAGGAGCAGAGAGAGAGGGAGACACAGAATCTGAAGCAGGCTGCAGGCTACGAGCTGTGAACACAGAGCCTGATGTGGGGCTCGAACTCATGAACCGAGATCATGACCTGAGCCAAAGTTGAGTGCTTAACTGACAAAGCCACCCCAGGCACCCCTGGATATTGGCGAGTCTTACATTTATTGTGTTTCACCTCTTGTTTTCTTGATAATCCTATATATATTTAATATTCTTTTGGTTTGCTAAATAACAAAAATAATAAAGTTACTTGAGCACTTACAACATGCCAGGAACTGTTCTGAGAATTTTATGTTGTGGCATTAATTTTCACAACAATCCTTCAAGGGGACACTATTATCAACCCTTAACTTACAGATAAGGACATCCAGCAGTTAAGCTACTTTCCTAATATTTAGACCAACACTTTCACAATTTCATCTTTAAATTTACTTCAAAATGCTTGGGAGCATATAATTTATTCATTACTCTTTAATAGGATTAACAACACCTATGAATTGGATAGTGTTTGATCTAGTATCTCTGACCTTTCTTCTAAAGAAAATTTGGGAGTGAAAATGTCACTCATGTCCTCGGTAAAAAATCAACGTCAAACATTTACTCTTTGCTATCTTCTTCCATCCTTGAATCCACCTTGATCATAACCAGTTTTCATTGATTCTCTCTGCTTGGCTTCCTGCCTATGATGTATTGTGTAACTAGATTTGGACTTTCTTGTAAAGTGCTCTTTCATTTTGCTTAAGCCTTACCTGATTTTAATTTGTACTTTCCCTGCTCTGACCTGCTTTGCTTTATAGGTTTCCTATTCTCCTCACTTGAGCAATCTGACAGCACTCAAAAGATGCTTATGATGGCTCATTTTTTCCCCCTTAGTCACACTTGTTAGAGTGACATTTTCTTTTTATAAAATAGCACACCTTTGGAAAGACAGTTCTAATAAGATGAGGTTTAAAAATACATTTTTTCTAACATTCACAGTAAGAAATTTGTTAACAAATCACAAATAATATCAACAGATTAAAAATAATATATGTCTCTTTCCAAACATATATTTTTAGAATACATTGAAGATAAGAGCAAAACTAGGGTGGATGGTCTGTCTTTTTTCTTACTCTGTGATTTGTGTGTTCTCATTTTGTGACTTGAATATTTAAGAGACAATCTAAAAGTCTAAAAAAGATCCACTGAGAAGTTACGTAAGTATAATATAGATTATTATAGTGTATAACTCAACTATTTTAGAATCAAATTTCCCTATCAAGAAACAAAAATGGCTTATGAAAATATGTGCATGGTGAATGAAGAACAAACTAGCAACTTGTGCTTAATTTAATATTTCTGAACCCAAACTGTTTAATTAGTGATTGTAATCTTTTCTAGGATTAGAATGAAATAACATTAACCTGGAAGTGACTCATATTTTCCATTTGTTAGGATATCTAATTAGTATTGGGAACAAAGCATTGTTGAACCAAATTTGCCTTTCTCAGATTACCTGATATCTAATTCCTAATTCCTATGCTTTGCTGCTGGGACCAAAAACTGGGTGGTCACCACAGTAGAGAAGAGGAGTACTTTTTAGATCTGGCTGTACAAATTAGTGGTTATCTGATAATGCCTGGTAAAACACCATACTCTTTACTTCAAACAAGCTAAGGATTCTCTGTTGCTTTTCCTAGTTTTATGACTTAAGCCACATTTTCCCCTATCAGGAGTCTCTGGCAGCTAGGCTTTGGGAAATCCATGATTGTATGACTTCTCATGGGTGCCCATTCTAACAGTTATTTTTCTTCCTTCCTCAACTGCCCATCTTCATTCAGCAGTTTTAGACAATGGCCAAGTACCCTTAGTTGCTGATAGGCTGGTAAGCAGGAATACTCTGAAAATCCTGTAGAGGACCTTCTCATGGTAAAAAGAATATAGACCTCTACCCATACCCTAAGGAGCTCAATGAGTACTAAGGCCTTCCATTTCAAGAGTAGGATCTGGCTGCCTGACCATCCATTTGGCCACAGTGATAGGCCACTGTAAAGTACAGGTGCCTGAATTAATAGCCATTAGAGAAGTTCTTTGGACTCACTGGTGGTTATCTCCTGTCACTTTCTGGTAACCTGTAAAGATTTTTCATCCACCTGTTTGGATTTGACTGAGCTCATAGGAAACTATGTCTTTAGAAAACCAGTTCAGTATTCCAATATATATGTAGCTCTCAGAAAATACAATTTATTAACTTATAAGGCATTGTTCAATTTATAAACTTTAAAACATATTTTCAGGGGTTCTTTTTGTAAAAATTAAAAAACTGCTTATATACACTAAATTACCAATTAAGGGTCACCTTTTATCTTGGATACATCTTTATGTTTAAAGTTGCAGAATAAAATTATTAGTCACAAATTCAAAGCAATGTTCTTTCCTACAAGTAGATTTGTAATATTTAATAGGATAAAGGAAAGTAGCAGGCATTGGGTCTAAACTCTGATTTTAATTTTCACTATATTAGCTTTAAAGAAATATGATAAAATCAAAATAAGAAAGGGAATGAAAAATGCTTAATGAACATCCTTTAAGAAGTGGCTATTGATTTTGTTTATGAAAACCTATGAATATATATGTGACATTAATTAATTGGTTTAATTTAAGTTGTATAAACACAAATACTGTAAAACTTTTAAGAGAAACTCTGGAGAACTTTTGTATCTTTAAAAACCATTAAAATAATTTAAAGACAGAAGGTACACAAAAAAGGCAGTAAAATATTTAGTAAATTATAATATTTATTTATTTGAATAAATTCAGGAGTTAACTTAGATTTGATGAGGCTACACATTCAGAAATGTGTCAGTCCAGGAGCTCATTCATTTCATCAGTATGTTAAACTGTTTATATCTAGATTTTCCTGGGACAGTTCAGGATAATGCCCAGCATACATGTATGATTATAAGTAGCTTTCTCAATAAAAAAAAAAAAAAAAAAAAAAAAAAAAGTAGCTTTCTCCTTCATTTCAGAAATGTCTCAGTTTGGACATAAATTATATTAGTCAATTTAGTCCTTTATCTCCCATTATCTGGCCACTATTATCTAATTGTTACAGTTGAGAGGATAAATGAGTGTCTAAATTCCCAAATATGAGATATGATGTGGAAGAGCTATATACATCTTTTGAATCTTGAATGGCCCCTTGCTCTTAGACACTTGTAGGATTTGGGCAAATTAAAACATAAGCCAAAGACTACTTTTTGACTCTGAGAACTTAAGGAATGACCTACAGGCAGTCTGTTGTGCAATGATATTTACTGTATATGTTTGTACTATTGTGTGTTGTCTATGAGTGAAGAAGTTAAAAAAAAGAAGAAGAAAAAATATTCTGAGTCTGCACTGAAGACATTCTTCATAGGTACCACACTGGAGAGTGTAATGAAGGTTCTCCACTATAAACTTGGCCACCCCGCTACTGAGTTCAATGGTTAGAAGACTGAACAAAACAGTCTTGAAGCATTTCTTCCTTGTTTGGGATGTAGTAAGATGACGAATTCAGTTATGCCATGAAGCTTTGAAAGTATATCTGTAGGGTGCCTGAGTGGCTCAGTGAACCGAGCATATGACTCTTGATTTACACTCAGGTCATGATGCCAGAGTTGTGGGATCGAGCTCCACAATCAGGCTCCACACTGAGCATAGAACTTGCTTAAGATTCTCTCTCTCTCCTTCTGCCCCTCTTTCATGATCTCTCTCTCTAAAATTAAAATTATCTATCTATATCTATATATCTATATATCTGTCATAAAGGCAAATGGAGTTGCTCAGAATTGTGTTGTCTAAGGCAAATCTGACTTGCTTTATAAGAGGAAGCATATTCTCTTCTAGCATGAAAAATTACAAATGCAACAATATACCCTATAGCAAGCCAAGATTACATGTATCATTAATTTTTTGGCAAGACTGTTAATATGCTTTAAGCAAAGAAAGAGGACTCAGGAGGATAAAATGATTTCTTAACCTGCAGGGGAGAAATGATAAAAGTAATCCCCTGGAGGAGTCTTTACCAACATATTCTTGGGCCCCTCTTTAACATTCTAGAACTAGAGAAGTAGAAATAATGCTGGTAGTTTTTGTAGGAGAAATAATAGGAATAAAGAGTTTTGCTAAATATTTCCCTTTTTTTCTAATTTATTTGTTATAGTTTTTTTTTCTAATTGTGAAGTCAATGTAAATATTGATGCTTTTTAATTCAATCATTATTTTTAGTCTTTTCTGAAAATTACATTCCTATGACAATGCCCAGGCAACCAAAATTTAAACTATGGATTCATGAAGTATATTTTATGTCCATGTAATACTGGATTGTGAAATTAATAGCGAACAGTGATCTACAAACTTTAATAGCCAAGTATTTTAATTAATAAAAGATGATCACAAAAATAACAGAAGTTCAAAATTACATTATAAAAACAAATTGATAGCTAAATTTATGTATTTACACTATTTAGTTTTCTGCTATTTGAATTACATGAATAAATGCCATTTCTTTCTTACATACTTTGTTTTATACATCCAACATGATGTGTGAAGGATACAATGATACAAATTACATTGTTTCTACCCCTTGGTAAACTTGAGATTTTGGTATGAAAGGGAGAATACTCCCAGGCCAAAATATGCCATCTTGGTATATTGATTATTTTGAATTAAAGGTACCTGAGGCATTATAACCAGAGATAGGGAGTTTAGGACCTAGAAGGATATACGAACAAAGTTCATTTACCAATTTACTACCTAAAGTCCAAACCCCTTTGTCTTGCCACTTCTTCACAAATTCATTGTTTCTTGATCTAAAAGTAAAAGGTACAAAAACTTCCTGCTTCTATCACTTGAGTTTCATATTTTTTTTATTAAAAAATTTTTTTTTAACGTTTATTTATTGTTGAGACAGAGAGAGACAGAGCATGAACAGGGGAGGGTGAGAGAGAGAGAGACACAGAATCTGAAACAGGATCCAGGCTCTGAGCTGTCAGCACAGAGCCTGACGTGGGGCTCGAACTCACGGACCGCGAAATCATGACCTGAGCCAAAGTCGGCCGCTTAACCAACTGAGCCACCCAGGCACCCCTTGAGTTTCAAACACATTTTTAAGGGGCTCCCATATATACAAAATAATTTTTTTCCTATTGATCAGTGTTATGTCGATTTAATTATTACACCAGCCAAATAATTTATAGGGGAAGAAAGAAAAAATTTTCTTCTTCTACAGCACATAACAAATTATTTCATAAGTGTTCATAATTTATTAATCCATTCTTCTTTTGTTAAATTTTTGCTTTTAATTTATTGTTTCTACTTTCTCATGATTTTTAATATACTTTTTAAGTAGTTTAAACATATTTAAACTCCTACCAACAGTATGTGAGACTTTTATCTTGCAACACCCCCACGAGTATTAAATATTATTAATTTTTTAATCACTACTGACTTTATAGGTAAACATTCCCATTTATAATTTTGAGTTTCTTTTCTTACTGAGAACAATTATTTAATACTTATAAGTAACTTTTATTTCTTTTTGTAAAATTATTTAATTATGGACTACTAAAATAATGATTTTAGTCCTCATATTGATTGGTTTATATTTATAGATTAGAGAAAAATCACCCATTTTCATGCTCATTACCAAAAATGTGCCTTTTATTTATTTTAGGTATATTAAGAATTTAAATACGTATATGTGTGTTAACATTTGATCCTAGCTTTTGAAATTTTTTTATTGATTTTTGGATTACTAAAACTTTGCTACCTTTGAATCAGATAAAACTTGCCTACATGTTCTTCAAAACTACTTAATGGTTTCACGTGAATGTTCAAGTGTGATGGATGTATATATCTATATATAGAGGGACTGATTTTAATCTTTTAATCCCATAAAGTTTAGAATATGATTTTAAAACATGATTATGAAGTTAAAATCATGATTTAGAAGAGGGAATAATTAGCCACAGCTAAAGTACAATAAAAATAAGTAAGTTTGGCTAATGTGATAGAGAAGTAAATTCCTGAGTATCTGTCTAAAAACAAAGCAAATTAAAATAGTTACTCCTTGTCTTTTGTGAATTTGAAAAAGTTTTCTTATCACCAGGACCAACAATATATGGATTTAATTCAACTGGGTATTGCATACTAAGTAAATGAAAAGACCTCATCTATTAGAGTAATAATATCTTTGAGGTAGGCTACCATGCCTTATTCTCTTCTTACCTATACTAACTAGTTGATGGTAGGTAGCACTAATAACTGAGTGGTTTAGTAAATCTCCAATATTTTATAAAGTAGAGCTTAATATTAACTATGAAGTATAATAAACAAGGTATAAAGAACTTCTAACCTCTCTATAATCATTTTCTAGAAAATCTATTCATTATTTTTGAACAAAATATCTTATTGTAAAGGATTTTTAAAATGCAAAAGTAAAAAGAAAAAAGGTATCATTCCATTTCTCAAAATGCCCACTTCTAGTGGTTTTAGAATCTAGCCTCCCAGTTATTTTTTTGAAACCTAGAAATTTTTTCAGAATCTGTAGCTCAATTAAGGAACTTGCTAAACATTATTTGACAGACACTATACATTAGCTTACTTGATGCTGATTTTCAGGTGTGTTCTTTGGTGCCTTTTTTTTCTTTGTAGGGCCTGAAATGCACCAAACTTGATTTTCCAGGCTGCCATGTACTTAGGGATGGCTATGGGGCCACATTCTGACTATCAGAATCTAAACAGAAGTTTGCTGGTTATGGTTTGTTAAAAATACTTTTTCTTTCTAGGGGCACCAGGATGGCTCAGTCAGTTAAGGGTATGGCTCTTGATTTTGGCTCAGGTCATGATCTCATAGGTCATAAGACTGAGCCCCATTTCAAGCTCTGTGCTGACAGCACGGAGTCTGCCTGGGATTCTCTCTCTCTCTCTCTCTCTCTCGCTCTCCCTCTCCTGTGCTTGTGTCTTCCTCTCTCTCTGCCCCTCCCTGCTTGTGCTCTCTCTCTCTCTCTCTCAAAATAAATAAAAATTTAAAAAAAAATGCTTTTTTTTCCCAATGAAAAGGGACAGAAAACACTATTATTGTCATTTTGTTGTACATCCTTTTTTCTTTTTTTCTGCCTTGAAAAGAGATATGCTGCCTGGATATGAAGCCAGCATCTTTATTGGAAGAAAGAAAGCAACACATTTTGTATGATAGAAGAGAAATAAAGAAAGATCCTAAAACCATGAATTATCACTGAATAGTTCCACTACCTCCAGCAAGATTCTATCTCTGTTCTTGTTACATGAGAAAACACACACACACACACACACACACACACACACTCTCTCTCTCTCTCTCTCTCTCTCTCTCTCTCTCTTGTTTAAGAAAGTCAGTTTTGCGGTTACTTTTAATGAATGCATTCCTAACTGGTAGAATTACTTACTCATCTTTGTTTTCTCCAATTTCAGTGATATGATTCCCGGGGAACCTCTCTATGGCTCAAAAAACAAAAACAACTGTTGAATATTTGTCCTAATAAAAAGAGGGAAGAGGAACACATACAACTCTTTCTTGGGCCTAGCATACCCTCATTTAACCTTACTTCACTATGAAGTGATTTTTAGATTTAAATACCTTGATCTTCTGTTTGGGTCAACTGAGGGAAATAAAAATGAAATTTCATAAGCCAAAGTAAGTAACCTTCACATTTGAAATATGGAATGAAAAAGTAAATATAAACCCAAGTTATTTTCTCATGTGCTCATTCACTCATTTAGTCAGTCAACCAACATTTATTTGAAGGTTTATTATCTGACACATACCGTATGTGTCTCAGGAAAGATGTGGTGAATAATATTTTTGTGTTGTTTCCTTCCTTCCTTTCAATTGATCTTAAGCTTTTATTCTAATAGAGGCTGGACTCTGACAGGCATTATGAAAGTGGATCTAAATTGGATTATATTTCTCTATTTTAGTGGGCTCAAAAAAGTGTTTCAGACCACAGTGGACCAATCATCTGTATTCAGAGAAAAAAAAAACATTACGTTATTTCCTACCAATATACAGCCTATAGGAAAAAAAATAATAAGAGAAAAAGAGGGAAAATATATTACATTTGTTAAAATGACTTGTGGGATCATTTGTTATTTAATTACTTTTAAAAATCAATGGAATATTTACAGGTATAGGAGCCCATACTCAAAATCTGAATTAGTAAACAAACACAACAAAAATGTAGTCAGCTAATTTTCTCTTAACAAGCAGATTAAACTCATATTTCTACATTAAAATAACAAATTACTGTGGTTACAAAACATTAGCTACAGATTTCGATAGTTCTGCCTCTGTCTCTATTTCATGATAACACCTCCTTATTCCTGTTTATTTCTAATGGAGAGTGGAGTGTAAACTGACCTTATACATAAATGACTTTATCTATATGCAAATATCTCATGAAAATACCTGGTGAAACAGTTATTTACAGGCCTATCTTAAAAAAGAAAATCCAAATGTCAAATTTTTAATTTGTACTCATTCTTTGTATTATATTTACAACACACTTTTATCTTATCATTACTAGTTTTCCAGGGGTTTTGTGCTGTTTGCCAAGGTTAAGAAAAATGTTATATGGGTAAAGGTCAGTCCTTTTTTCTTGTTGGCACAAATCAGTTCAAGTTACAACACCCTCATAATACACTAACCTACCTAGGCTTTTGCCAATAGCACTTGAATTAGATTTATTAAGTTTTTAAGCAATAATCAAATAAAGTGAAAGCTAAACAGCTGGGATAAGTTGTTTTCGTTAGTAGTAGTGAAATCTCCAAGAAGTTTTTCATTTTTAATATAAAACCTCTGTAAATAATATTCATGTGATAATAATTCCTGTTAACTCAAAAATTAGCATTTTACTTCTCACCATTAAATTTAATTTAGTTTCATATTGCTCATTCTTAAATTGTATCTGGAATTTGAGGACCTGAAGAATTATAAAGTTTTATTATTCCCTATGCTAACTGAAAGGATTATGTTTAGGTAATATTAAAATTTCTTTAAATTGCATTACTTTAACTATAAGCACACATTTATTATATAAATATTGATAATTTCATTTTGTCATTAGTTAAGATTAACAATGCCTCACATTATTTTCTGAAGACTAAAATCCATAAAAATACCCTTTTAATTTCCCTTTAATTTTTTAAAAATAAAATTACCAGCCATTTACTTCAAAATATCTATTTCTAAATGAGAGAACCATACTAGGTCTTTGGAGAATCGTTCCTTTTCCTCTCTACAGATTTTAAGTAATGAACAGAGTTTTTTTTTTCTAGCTGTCCTTTTAAACTTCATTTTCAAAAAAGTTATGAGCATATTAATCAAAGCATCATTACTAAGAATATAAAGCTTTATCATCTTGGGCATGGGCTTACAGACTATGTATACCT
Source organism: Panthera leo (assembly GCF_018350215.1). Lineage (NCBI taxonomy): Eukaryota > Metazoa > Chordata > Mammalia > Carnivora > Felidae > Panthera > Panthera leo. The sequence continues at coordinate 45,128,021 of NC_056687.1, read as the reverse complement.
CTTTTTATAAATAAAGTTTTATTAGCACATAGCCATGTTCTTTCATTTATGTATTGTCGATGGCTGCTTTCCTGTTACAAAGGCAGAGTTGGCTAGTCTGACAGAGAATATATGACCTGCACAACTGAAAATGTTTACTATCCGGCCCTTTACAGAAAAAAAAAAAGTTAGATGGAAGGGGGATACATGCACAGATCTAGAATCTACCTATACAGAATCCTCATATTTTTTATTTGGAATAATTATTATAAACTGTCCAGGAGCTATGAGTTCTCAGTTTCATATCTACTGCATTATAGTCTCTCCTTCAGCAACACATATCATCTTATATTTTTTCTTCTGTTAATTTTGTGTGTCACAATTATAGCAAAAGAAGGTATAACTTAGAAAACGGTTTTGATATAATCTTGAAAAATTCTGTAACTTGATTTTTGTATTCTATATCCTTTCTACATATTAATAATTCTACATATTAATTCTACATAATTCTACATATTAATAAATACATTAAATTGTTAACTTACTTATTGAAACTATTTCTTAAGCACAACAAATTTTATATCTTTACATATTTTAGTTATTATAAGTAAAGAAAAGTAGCTGTACTATTGCTTTGAAACCTATTTAGCTAGGTACACATAACCACTTTAAATAGAAGGCTTTTAGGTAAGGCATCATAAAAATTTACCTTAAAAGTGCATTCCTTTATTTAATCATGTATTCCTTTATTCACCAAGTATTTATGAATACCTTCTAGGTGCTAGGCAGTCTACAAGGTTCTGAAAATACAGTAATGAATCCAATTTATTTCTAATTACAAAGCAGAAATCATTTAGATTGGCTGTGACAACACCTGTAAACATTTCTTTAAAATAATTTTGACATGTTTTATAGTTTGCCAGAAACACACCTATAAGCCGTGGTCATTAATAAACATATATTGATTCTACTTAGCAGTTAACACTGCCTTTAAAAAATAAAAGGCTAATTATATAGAGTAGTTAAATAACTGACTAGAGTTACGATGTCAAAATAAAGGAGATATTTGAACTGTAAATATTAGCTAGTTTTGCTATATAATTTTCTATTAATTCTAAATTACAGATATATTTAGACTAACTAGAAAGTGGTTAGTAAGTCATCATAAAAATTTTAAAAAATATTCACTTATTTAATTATTCATCCACTCAAAAAATATGTCTTGGGTGTCTAGTATGAGTCAGATTCACTGGGAATATAGCAAATAAACGTGACAGGAGTCCGGGCCTACATGGAATTGGAATTGACAAAATACATGTGTAAGTACAGGTGTACCAGAGAATATATACATTTTAAATTTGAACTCTTTCTTATTAAATGTATCTTTTAATATTGTTTTTTCCCTCTAAAATTTATTGAATGTTATATTATGAGCATATGGATATTAATAAACAGCAAAAATACTTATATCTGAATCAAGATAAAATATTCTGAAAGACCTAAGAACACTTTCTTTTTAAGTAGAGAAGGATCATTTTTAGTTTCAGTAGCCTCCTTTGATTATGGTGTCCTTCAATTTAGGCGAGATGTTATAGTGAGAGACTAACAGAGTTTGTGTACTCCAAGGACAGCTCAAAGACACCTGGAGTCTATACGTTTACTGTGCTAGCCTCGCCACATTTTCTATAAAGTCTGATAAAAAGCTATCTTTATTCATCTTTATTTTCTGATAAGCATGTTTCTCATTTGCAATAGGCAGAGAAGCAAAAAGACTGGTGTGAATCAGGTGTGATTAAATAGAGTTTTATAACTACCACCACTCTCTTCAGGCCCAGGTTTCAACAGGCAGTGTGTCCTAATGGTTAGGAGTGCAGAATTCTGGGGGCACCTGTGTGGCTCAGTCGGTTAAACATCCAACTTTTGGTTTCTGCCCAGGTCATGATCTCACTGTTTGTGGGATTGAGCCCCGCATTCGGCTACGTGCTGACAGCATGGAACCCGCTTGGGATTCTCTCCCTGTCTCTCTGCCCCTCCCACTCTCTCTCTCTCTTTCCCAAAATAAATAAATACATTAAAAAAAAAAAAAAAAGAGTTCAGAATTCTGGACCAAGACTCTTTGGTTACCAATTCTGGTTTGTCCATGGCCTAACTGGGTGATACTGACATTTTACTTAGTCTCTGTGTGTGTCAGTTTCCTTATCTGGAAAACACCCAAAATAATACCTTATTCGATTGGTTTATTTTATAAATGAATATAAGGGCTAGAAAGTGTCTGACATAGTAAGTGATCTCTAACTTAATCACATTAAATGAAGGTTAAGCTTCATTTTTCTTAAAATTCATTTGAACTCCAAAGAATAGATTATTTCTTAAGACATTTCCTGAAACATTAAAAATAATTGTCAAGTAGGAAGTCACTTACAGAAGAAACAACTGTCCAATAAATGCTAAAGACAGTAAGAGCCATGGAGAACAGGCCCAGAAAAATAAATGAGGGACTAGTTAAGAAGTTTGTGATTCATAACACCTCTAGGCATTTAGGGTCACATTCACTTTAAGTGTCCTTGTTCACTTTAGCATGAGAAGAGTTGACAGACTTTCTAATGACCTGGTCAGCAGTAGTACAGATATACATACCTAAGCCTTCTCTTCCCTCATCTTCCATGTAGGTACCAAGATTCTGACACATCTGTGAACTCACTTCCTGTTTTAGACTAGTAAGGCTATTCTCAGAGGAAGTATCCTTTTCATATACCTGGACTCATCTAACCAGATGTATAATAATCACTGCCCCCCCCCTTTCTTACCTGAACTAATTGTTATTTGTACATCTCTATTTTCTAATATTTCCTCTGGGTATTCTGTTAAGGTAAAACACAGCTTTATGATGCCCTTTCCAATCAACACCAGACTATTTGTTTCAAGATAGCAATTAACTTCCTGCTTAATTTGTCACACTTAATTTGAAATTAGGCATGCAAAGCTATTAAAAACTGTGGTTGTGGTGTTTGCATCTGGCTGAGGCAGTAGCCACTGGCAGCCTTGATTTATCACTCTTCATTTAAATTCCTGTGCCAATGATTTTAGTTCCTAAATGCTGTGACTGGCATTTATGGATTTCAAAATCAAAGTGAAAATAAGCTACAGTTAAGAACTCAACAGCTCAGATCGATGAAAAATGGTTTTATAACTGAATGCCCCGCAGTTAAATCCTAGGGGCTTGACCGAAAAAGTGCTTAGTGCTCAGAGATGTTGCTGTGGGAAGATGAGTATCCCACTCTCATGGCTGTTTATAAATCACTATCAAAACTCTGCATCTTGTAAGAGTGCCATGGAAATTTGTTCCCAGATGGAAACTATTATTTTGCTAGGCCTGCTTCTTAAAAGAAAAAGCCCCACCCCCAAAGTAAGCTTCCTGTCTGATAAATCTCATCTTTGATATTCAAATATTTTTATCCAGCATTGCTCATATTTGAGGAAGCAGAATATAACATTGCTACTAAAACCTAATCCCTAATACCATGCACAAAATTGTTTCCTAAATTGAATGAGTATGATTCTATAATTTTCTTATCAAAGACTGACTGTGGCATAAATCTTGATTCAGTGAAGTCTTCAGATTGCACAGGAAGAATTAGGCTTTTCAACAACCCTGACAGAAGCAAATTGTAAAAACCTGTTCCTCCTGCATGGCTTCATAATCTCAAGGCTCAACACTTCTTGTGTGGCCAATCTAATTGTTCCTTTAAGGCAAAGAAGTATTCCAGCTCAATTAATCTTTTCTCCTCTGAACTAAAGCATTCACAATCTGTATCTTACCACATAAGCGCTTAAAAATCTTTTTCTCTCTTTTCTTGTTAGCCTTTTTTAGTCTGCTAACATTGTCTCCCCAATTAAAGTAAGGATTTGAGGAAGCCACAATAGCTTCTTCCTTTCCTATACTGCATGATGGACTATAGTACTGATTACATATTATGGCTTAATAAATGTTTGTTCATGGCTCAGTACACTATAAATGTACTGTTCAAAGCTCCAGGGATAAAGTGAACCAACCAATAAAATACAGTGAAAAAGTCCAGTACTCATGGAGCATAAATTCCATTGCTGAAAGACCAAATTATACTTGGAATGTATTACATCATGGAATTAAGTAGTGGAATAAAGAACACACACAAGCCATTCTGAAAAAAAGTGACTTAGGTACTATCATAGGAAATAAACATATGATCAAACCAAGTGGAAACCAAAAACCAAAAAGTAAGGTTGAAAGTGAAAGAAAACAAAGTGTGAAATAAAACAAAAGGAAAGAGGAGAAAGAGATATTCTTCCTGTTATGCTTAAACCATGAAAATTGTTTCTATTTACATTCTCAGGTTTCTAATGTGATATATATTTTTTACTTTCCAGTAACCATAAAAAACTTTTATTTCTTATCATGGAGTGTAAAGTGATATGGGCTTGAACATGGAGGAAATGCTAGTGAGATGCCTATTTTTACCTTCTAAAAATAACTGTATAACTTGAAATCACCAAGTCAAACTTTCAAGAATACTGCAAAATAATTACAGTGTAAGGCCTATAGCAGGAGTTGTATGCATGGAAAGTTACAATTAGATTTTTAGGAGAAGGTATCCTCTTAGAGGAGGTGTCAAAAAAGTTTTGCATCTTTATCAACTATTTTTTTAATTTTATTATATCAAGTCTTTGGGATTATATAGAAAACTGGTTTTAAATACGGAAAGACCATGCAAAGAATGTTCACCATGTTATTTGATACAATATTCTCATTTTGCAGATGAAAAATGTGAAGTGTAGAAAGATTAAATAACTTGCTTGAATTTACACAGCTGGATAGTAGCAGTTTAGGGACTAGAACTCAGAGTTGATCAGATTCTAACCAGCTGTTTTCTGTCTCTCTGTAGGACTAAACTACTGGACATTTTCAAGAGAAAAGAAGGAATGACATTATGAGCTATACATTCATGACTATGCAGATGGTAAATAGCAGACTAAACTATGTAACACAGGATATGAAATTTTGGACCCTAGAGATCCATAAAACCAAATGGACAATAATCTCTCCTGCATATTTTCAGGGCATTCCTGCTTAGGTTTACACAACTGAATGCCTTCAGAATGCCTTCTGAAGATCTGTTCCAGGACAATGAACCTATGAATAGAATACTTACTGTTGATGTCCCTAGTAAACACTTTAAGACTAAGGGACAAAATTATGATGGTATTAAAGCTTTAAAAGGTTCACTTTGAGTACTGTAAAATTTTGTGTTTGTGTGAGCATGCGTGTGTATATGTATACATATGTATACATACCCACACACTTAATTCACTAATTTATTTAGTAGATATTTAATACATAGATTTTAGGTGAAAGGAACTATGTTAAGCCTTGGGGATACAAATATTTATCAACAATCCAGTAGAAAAAACTGACATGCAATTGAAATGCAGAGAATGGTGATAAGTACTGTAACAGGATAAATATAAGGACCTATAAAAAGACAATCAGGTCAGCATCATGAAGGACCTTACAAATTACTCTAGAGAAATCATCAACCATAATCCCACCACACCAAGTGAAACAGTGCCAACATTTGAAAATGTTGAAAATGCTATTCATTTTGCTATGAATAATGTGTATCTTAATTGTGTACATAATTAATTGATAATATATAGAAAGCTTCCATTGTGGCACTTACTGATATTGTTAGCATTATTCTCTTTCATAAAACTTAACATTCCACGTTACAGAGATAATGCATTTTACTTATTATGTTTTGTTGGTCATTTAGAATATACATTTCCTTATACATTATGCATGTTTACACACACAAATAGTTTTTCTATATGTCTTATCTTCCCTAGATATTAATGCAGAATAGCAAATGTAAAAAGATAACAATTTTAAGGTGCTAGAAACACACTGCCATATATTTTTGTGGTTACTTCTGTAGTCCTGTAGTGGTATGAGAGTTTCGATCAAATCACACCCTAAGAAGACATAAGCATTACCATTTACCAAGGAAAACTCCACAAAACACAAAAAACATACCCAATCTAGTTAGAAGAAAATTACCTACCATTGTTTTAACTTTCATTTCTTTGATTTTTAGCAAGAGTGAAATGTTTTTTAATGCATATTAGGCAAATACATTTTATCTGAGAATTGACAACTCTTGTCCTTTGTCTATTTTTATCATGTTCTACTTATCACAGGTATTTACCCAGCTTGTCATTTATTTTCATTTTATTTATAATGACTTTGATGTATAAAATTTCAATTAAGCTCATCTGTCTTCTGCTTTGTAATTTTTTTTCCTCCATTCACTAGTCAACATTTACCTATATTTGCTTTTTCTTAAAATTTTTTATTTAACTTATCTGCTAAATCCTTTGGAATTTTTTAAAGGGTATTTTCTTCGTTGAGGATTAACTGGAAATGTGTTACTTACTTACTTTTTAAATATTTAGTTAGTTAGTTATTGAAAGAAAGACTGTCAGCAGAAGAGCAGAGAAAGAGGGAGACAGAGAATCCCACGCAGACTTTGCACAGTCAGTGCAGAGCCTGATGCAGGGCTCGAACTTACAAACCGTGATATCATGACCTGAGCTGAAATCAAGAGTTGGACGTTGAACTGAATGAGCCACCCCAGGCGTCCCTTGGATGTTTTAAATAATAATTTTTCTTTGACAAATTTTATTCGATGATGTATATTTATTTTCCCATTAATTTCAGATGCATTCTTTATCCTATGTTAAATATTTTTTGCAAATTAAGAACTTTTTTCCAAGGCTATCTCTTCTTTCCCTTTGATCACAAACTTTTTTTATCTTCTCCTTGGGAAAACAAATTAATTCCTGAAATGCAGGCTAATTATTCATTAGGTTATTTTCATTAAATATACTTTTCATGTTTTAAGGGGATATTCTTGGATGAGATTCCATTTAAGAAATGCCATACCCAAATGGAGCAGCATAACATTTTGCATTTATGTAACACCTTCATTATCTTAGCAACAGATGACTTTGTCAATATCCAAACAGAATGCACCAAATTTTTGTAAAATATTATGGAATTGTTATGCATACTTCCAAAGAAAACTTTTACACAGAAAGTTAAGCAAAATTTTAGTAAAGATATTTTGAGAAAAATACCTAGTTTTTGAAAAGTAAGAATTTGAAAATAAAGGTTGTTTATTTGTTTTGCAAATTCTTGTACAGCAATACCATCTGTTTGCCATGTTTATACATTAAGTTTAGACAGTGTGGAATCAGAGTTTTTGTCTGGTTGTTATAAACCTCAAAAATTTACTCTTTTTAGCTGTCTAATAAATTAATACAGTAAATAAGTGGGCAACAATAACTTAGGCATCTTTTGGCTCTAAAATTATAGTTTTCCCTTTAAAATCTAGTCCTTATTGGCCAAATTTATGTCAAATAATTAGTAGCTTTTCCCATATTCTACTTATTATAATTCTCATAACTTGACAAAGTATAATGGTTTTAAAAGTCAAATAAAGGCAGGTATATGACCTCATTCTCTCGTCTGATACTGGGAGACATCACAGGGAGGAAAATAAGAATTGATGGAAGTAGATTATGAAATTAAAGTCAAAATTGAAATAAATTAGATTAATATTAATATGAGAAATGAAAAAATTGGAACACTTGTAGAAAACGGTTTAGAGAAAGATATGTAGTTCTGGACCATAGTTTAAGAATGAGAATGTCTGCCTTGAAAGTTCATGAAAACTTTATCTAATTCTTCATTAGTACCATAGGAAAAGTTCTATTAGAAGGTTAATGCGGGGCACCTGGGTGGTTCAGAGTCTGACTCTGGATTTAGGCTCAGGTTATGATCTTACAGTTTGTGAGTTTGAGCCCCGTGTCTGGCTTTGTGCTGACAGTGTGGAGCCTGCTTGGTATTCTCTCTCTCTCTCTCTCTCTCTGTCTCTCTCGCTCGCTCTTTCTCTCTCTTTCTGCCCAACCTCTGCTCCTGCTCTTTCTCTCTTTTTTCCAAAGAAATTTAAAAAGTTAAAAAAAAGGTGAATGCAATTTGGTTACTTTTTTCATTTATCATTTTGGATTTTTTTACTGAGAAAACTAGAATAAAAATCATATATGAACAATTTACTTTCAAAATTTTATTTCTAATACAGAAATAATTATTTTTCATGTTACCTGTATCTAATATTTATTCTTCAAATAGCAATAAATTATATACAATATTAACAGGAAACTATTCTTATAGTTTAGCAATAAATTATATGGAATGATATTAATAGGAAACTATTCTTATAGCTTTATTAAATCAATAACCAAAGGCCATACTGTTGAACATAAAACTCTAAGACCTTTTTCCCACATTTCGCCTAAATTTGACATAGAGAAATAACTAATCTCTTTATTTTAATTTATACTACATTTAAAGTTCTAATTACTTGACTATGTCAAAATGTGTTATATATTTTTAGCATGGTCTGACCATTTTAATTTCAGCTTAGTCATATAAAAGAAGATTCAAACATTCTGCAATATTTTAACATGAAATTTCATATTGTGGATTCTACAAAAATAAACTTTTAAAACACGTATAATTTTTATAGAACACTTTCCTGTTTCATGGTTCAGAGTTGAAAAACTTAAGATTTTAAGAGTAAACTAAACCCACTGTTAGCTCATTATCAGTAACTACACACTATTTAGAGTAGCTTTTTTTTTTTTTTCTTATACAAATGTTACTTGGAGGCACCATTACTATGGCAGAATGACATGGTGGAGGTATTCAGATTTTGAAAAGTTTTTGTGATGATTCCATGACTCTTAATTCTCCTTTTGGAGAGGATTCTCTTCTCTGGAGCCTAACACTGCCATAATGGTAATTTAAGAGAATGACTGTGAGGCTCTCAGATTACCTTGAATATGCATCCAAGAGGACCTCTTGAAGAGTCCTTAATCTGTTATACTATCTCTTCTCCTGTGGCTCCTGTTAAGATTTGTGACCATAAATTCATAATACTTCTCCAGTCCACCAGAATTAGAGAAGAGTAGAAGCAATTGAATTGGGGATGATAAACTTGCAAATAAAATAAGTAGGGATGATCCAGTTGGAATGTTCCATGGATAGTCTGTCTACAGAGAGTGCTGATGGAGGGAATGGTGACCCTCCACCTCCTGGAATACAATTCATTTTTTTCATTTTCTTATTATATAGATTAATAGGCAAAAGAGAGATTTTAGGTGATACATGGAAAATCATGCTAAAAGAGTCAGCTAAATGATATTAGAGGATTGGAAATATTTCTTCTAGATCTCTGAAATTAGATAAAATAACATTTATTATATTTATTTTACATGATATTCATATGTGCATCCTGCCTGATGACTTGCTGAAGTCTGTAGTCTTTTGAGTTTTTTTTAAGGCATGTGAAAATTGTCACCTTGTAAAATAAGTGTAAAACTGATATGAGATGGCAGCAGTTAGGTTAATAAAATTCAGATAGTGGAAAATAGTTTATTTTAGGAAATAATTTCGCATGTCAGTTATAGCTTAAATTTAAATATATAATTAAGTAGCATTTGAAATAGAGTTTAATTGTTCTGCTCTTAATACAAGTATCTCACATTTTGTAAAACCGCTACATAAAAACAGCAGTTGAATCTTTTAAATATTCAGCACATTAAATGTTTCTTCTCATAAAAATAGAATGAGGAGCCTATTCCCAACTTTTAGGAATCTTAATGTGGAATTCATATCTACAACTGGCCAACATCCTTATCTTCATGAAAAGTAATTTAAAACTTAAAAATATAAAATTAGGAGATAGGACATAACTATCAAATAAACTTATCGAAATATAATCTAAACTCATAGATAGAAAATAGTCAATCATTCACTATTTATATAAAGAAGCCTTGAAGTAGGAAGTAAAAAAGATAAGTCATCAATTCACATATCTTAAAGCTGAAGAGTTATATATATTTTTATATAAAGTAAAAGGTAATAAATATCATAGAGCAGAAGACTTATATAGTTTTTTAAAGGCAAAATGAAATGGAATAAAAAGTACATTTCTATCTTCATATACTTGCTTTAATGAAAGAGTACTTAAATATGTAAGCTGGGTTACAATTTATTTTTTTATTTTTTTTTTACCTTATTTATGTTAAGTTTTTTTTAAATTTAATTTTATTTTTAAATTTACATTCAAATTAGTTAGCATATAGTGCAACAATGATTTCAGGAGTAGATTCCTTAGTGCTCCTTACCTATTTAGCTCATCCCTCTCCCTACACCCCCTCCAGTAACCCTCTGTTTGTTCTCCATATTTATGAGCCTCTTATGTTTTGTCCCCCTCCCTGTTTTTATATTATTTTTGTGGATTACAATTTAAAAGGATGAATACACATAATTCAAGCCACATCATAATTATTTTGAGGAAAAAAAACCCTCTTCTCTATCTAAGGGTATACCTTGGAAATGACTCAGTATAACAATACATAGCAGAGCATAAAGGGATCATAGTTATGAAGACTCACCTTTGGTCTATTAGAATGTCAAAATAATTAGAATAGCATTAGGCGCATTTTGGAACTAACTTTCAATTATCTTGTTTTTAATCTTTCATAACTGAAAGCTTTGCTTGGTGCCTAACAGAATAAATGTGTGGTCAAACAACTAGGTTCTCTTTCATAAAAATAGATAAGTGAAATGTCAACATTCACTCCCTGTCATATCACTATTTAATCATTCATTACTTTATACATATTTTAAGGACTTGTGTACTAATACTTCAGGCACTCAGTTCCTGAAAATGTATACAGAATCAGGTATCATATAGTCTTTTTTACTTAGGTAAGCTCTCCCTTTTAAATCTAGGGAATGAAAGACTGACTGTTAGCTGCTCCACAGTAGGCAGCCCATCGCAAACACTCAAACATGCAACTTGTTTTCACTACATGGCATACAGCACAGTACTTGGCACATCACAGTCACTGAGTACATTTGTTTGCTGACTAACACATACAGGTAAATGGGAAAAATAATACATTACTGTTTTGTAAATTGTTTTCAGGGCTTGTTTCATGAATGTGTAACTTACCCACCTACACAGTTCCCTCCTTCCATGTAAGGTGTTAATGCTCAGCTACTGCCATCTTGCAATTGGTAACAATTTTATCTTTGAATACAAGTTTTGTAAGTGAAGTTTGATGGGACAATGAGCATGCACTTGGAGCTTGGAGCCCTGGCTCTAAGTAAGGTCCAGCCTCTAGCCACCTTCCCACATTTCCAAGATGTATTTTCCAAGGCAGACTCCCCTGCTCTCTGCCATGCAATCTTCCAATTCCTGTCTCACCCCATCATTGCTGCCACCCTCCACCTGAGTTAGGTGATTATGTTGACCACTGAGGGGTCAGGATCACATTTCTAGGTTGTCTCCTGTCTCCAGAGGGGGTCTGGACATGTGTGTAGGCAGGATCTAGGTTGGGTCTGTTAGCCCTGAGTAGTGTAAAGTTGTGTGTGTGTGTGTGTGTGTGTGTGTGTGTGTGTGTGTGTGTGTGTTGGCTGTCTATGTTCTGAAGAGGCCATGTCTTACTAGGGGCAAGCTTCTCACCCACCCCCCTCATGCAGGTAGCAAACAGTTTCTAGAAAGGCAGTTTAAATATTTTTTAACGTTTATTTATTTTTGAGAGAGAGAGAGACAGAATGAGAGTGGTTAGGGGCAGAGACAGAGGGAAACACAGACTCTGAAGCAGGCTCCAGGCTCTAAGCTGTCAGCACAGAGCCCAACGCAAGGCTTGAATTCAAGAGCTGTAAGATCATGACCTGAGCCAAAGTTGAACACTCAAACAACTGAGCCACTTAGGCACCCCTAGAAAGGCAGTTTAAAGACTGTAGGGGTCCTTCCTTCTACTGTGGGTTGTGTACTGTGGGTACTGTGGGTTGATTACCTAGGGGTGTCTTCTCCCTAAGGGTATCCTTGTGCAGAGGGAGTGACCACTGAACTGGCTCCGTGTCTGGCAAGACCTCTCTTCCTCCTTCCAACCTTTCTGAGTATGGCCTACATTTGTCTGTTCTGGTCTGCTTGAGAAACCTTTAGGGACTCTGATGAGGGAGGAGGGACTATAGAAAAATAATTCTGTGACTTTGATGATTCCACAGATGAGTTAAACATTTTAATATTTGAATTTAAAGGTGTCACTGAGCTATATAAAAATGAATGGTAAAGTTTATGTTAATAATTTGCAATTGTATTTTTCATTACTTAGAAGAACATTAAATGGCAATTAAAAATCACCATGACAAGTTGAGAGAAAAATTGCAGAAAGAAAAGGCTTTATATTTTAGTATCTTTAATGACTCTTTTTTCCTGCTTTTTGAACAAAGGGTCTTGTAGTTTAATTTTTCAGTGGGCATCACAAATTATATAGCTGAAACTGACTGTTTTAGAGACCAAACCAAATAGAAAAGTGCTGAGAAATACATGGAAGAAAAAAAAAGCTATTTGATCTAAAAATTCTATATAGAATTTCAGTCTGATTAAAAGGTCAACAGTTTGTTTTCAATCTTTACAAATTATTTAAATATGAAGACATTTCACATTTTCAATAATGATCAGAATAATCTATCAACCTTGAAAATCTTTTAGTTTAGTTATTACACATTAATGCTTTTTCAATCTTTTATTATATATGTATGTATGTATGTAGGAGAGAGTGCAAGCAAGGGAGGAACAAAGAGAGAGAGAGGGACAGAGGATTGGAAGTGGGCTCTGTGCTGACAGGCTGACAACAGCAAGCCGATGTGGGGCTCAAACTCATGAACCACGACATCATGACATGAGCCAAATTTGGATGCTCAACTGACTGAGCCACCCAAGCACCCCTGGTCCTTTATAATATTTAAAAAAAGGAGGCTTTTGGAAAATATATATTTTAAAAACCTAGTGTTTAATAGTAATCTCCAACAAATCAGTTATCCAAATCAGTCAATTTGTTTTGTAGTCAGAGTTTTACTGATGAAATTAAAATGGCTTCCTTCTCCAAAGAACTGCATTGGAAATGAGCAAATAATTGGCTAGCATATTCCTAATCATAAAGCCTTATGACCTATGGCAGATATAGATTCTGCACAATGTGATCATATGCATTTATCTTCACTACTAACCACATCTATTTTTGCAGGATTTAAAATATTTTCCTAAACAATCTCTACCAACACTTTTCAGTTTGTGTGAACAAATGCTGTTAACGTTGTTAATGTAGTAATAAGGCATTATAATAGCAATAAGATCTTATTACTTTCTACTAAAGAAAACAGTAATCTTTCCTGCAAAATGTGCAAATGAGAATTCCTCAGAGAAACAGCTGATAACTCTAAGAGCCAACTGCTTAAAATCAAATTTAGGATTAAACACATTTTTCTAGCAATGTATGATCACCAAGAAAAAAAAAAAAAACATGATTGCTATTAAAGGATGGTTTAGTGTTGATTAAAACCTTTTGTTGAAAATTCTGTAAGCATAGCATCAGAGGATTTAGTGAGCATGAAATTTAGTATGTGGTAAAGAAAATATATGCAATAACTTTCTAGACAAATTCCTACTTAAATTTAAGATTTTTCCCTTTTTTATTACCACTGCCTGCAAGTCTTTTATATATTCACAGATTTTCTCTTCAACTCATGATCTGCTCAAGTGTTATGCTATCAAGAAAGGTATTTTTGCTTTCCCCATGTAAAATGCCCCCTTCTCTTTCTTCCAAATCTCCTATTGGGACATATCACTATTTGCCACTAAAACATGGTATCTATGAAGTCAGGGACACTTAACTGGTTTTTGTTGTTGTTGTTTATTTGTTTTTCTCCTTTATTTGCTATATACCACTAGTTCATATAAGAGTTCCTGGCACACAGTAAATATTCAATAAATATTTTTGAATGAATTAATGGATAAGTTAATGAATGCAAGACAACTCAAATCATCTCCTATTTCTGTTAATGCAAGTCAACAGAGATTTATGAATCAATACAGACAATGTAGGTTGAGAATATTCTTAGTCAAAAACACATCATCTTTGCTCTCAAGAGGCTCACATGTTGGCTGGAAAAGCAAAATATTAAAAAATACATATTTATGGTTCAGTGAGGTATAAAAATGTGTGCTATTGAACATAGCTGACTGGGAGCGGTTCAATTTCTTCATTTGTTGACTGAGAACTGAGGCACCAACTAACCTCAGCAAATTAACTTCTAAAGTCTAAGAGCCTTTTCTAGATTACTCAAAAGATGCATGCTACAAAAAGGCACTAGACTTGGATGTAATTTGATAGTTCTCAGGAGTAAGAAAAGTTTATAATCATCCACACTCTATTATAAGTTAATATTTGGCTGAACCATAAAGTTATTTAGTTTTGATTAATTAGACAGACATTTCAATTATCTTCCATAAATAAAATATCTGGCATACTTTTCAGAAAAGAAACACTTCTTGGACATGAAAGTTTTATCCTTCAATATAAGGTGTTTGTAGGTTTTGTAATATGTAATTTTCTTGTGTTTAAGAAATATGAAAAATACAAATAATAGAGCATCTCTCTTAAATTATCATTATTGCCTTTTTGAAGAAACTTATACCATTAGCTTGTGTTCAGTGTATATTTAGTAAGCATTTAAAACATACTGATTTTTTTTTACTTTGAGTAGACTTGCACAGATTCTAGAAAAATAAGTATTTGTTGTCAATAATTTTGACAGGACTGTGAGAGATATCCTGAGATAAAATAATTTAAAATACAGACATAAAGATGAATGAATGTTTACAGTGTCCTTAATTACCTACTCGAACAATGTATAAAAGGTTGGCATTTGAGATAGACTGTATTTCCAAAATGAAGCAAACCATAAATCAAATAGACATTTCAAGTTTATAAATATGAGAATTTGTTTTATTTAAGTCTATTTTCAATGCTAGTTCAATTAATTATTGCTGCCTGAGTAAATATACGAAATCTCCAGCCAAAATATGAGCCTAAGGCAAGACCTATGCAGAATAGTCATCCAATGGCAGAGAGAAGAGTGTTAAATGTACATTTTAAGAAACCAAGGAATTAGACAACCTGGTTCTGACAAGAATTGCTTTAAAGACCCGTTAGCAAATATCAGCAGAATTGGTTTGTAATTTAGCATTTCTTTCACTTTGAACATGGTCCCTAAAGGTTTTTGCAGATGTCAGGATATCTACAAACACAATTTGTTTCAGGTTGACTATCCATGATTAACATTCTCTTTTACTGTCTATGAGCTGAATAATTCCTTTTACTGCACTACACACCTTAGTTTTCCTATCATGCACTAAAGATTAAAATAAAATGTTTTCTAGGTGTTACTTTCTAAATGAAACACTTTTAAAGACCATTTAAATACACTATGAAAATAGAAGATTGCAAAAATAGCTCTGAGGGATTGTAGAAGTCAGTTAATTAAGGTTTATTGCAAAGATTCCTAATTATGGGAGTCATAGTTTTAAATCTATAATCTTATTTAACCGACTGGAATCAGAATAATCAAGGAATGTTTCTCCTAACTACAGCTAAGTGGCTCTAAGTGATTTGGATTTTTTTTATATTTGTTTAATTATAAACAGAGAACAAACAATTAAGTCAGGGTTATTTAATATGGTTTCCTTAATATTTCTTAAAAATAAGAAAAGATATATACATATTAGTCGACTACATTAAAGAAAAGGCAATTCAATGAATATATTCTCTTTATCTCCATGTTTCACACTGCACACACAAAAAGTAGTGAAAAGATAATACAGTTGTCTCTAATATTTTACTTCATTACTCCTACACGTGTCACCTCATAAACAATATTATTATTTTGCTGATTTTCTTTTTCCCTGTTTATAGCCCTGATAATATAACAGCATCTTCTGCTAAATGGTTGATTCCCTAACTTGTCTTGGCTATTTTACAGACACTCACCACTCATTTCTTCAAATTTTAAGTTATATCTTCAGTCCCTTCCTCAAATCCTGCTGTACCTCTGCAATATATCAACTTTTTAGATAACTTGGGTACATTAGTTATCACTACCTAATCCCTCAGTTGCTTACCCTTTCTTTGCTTGGTTCCTTCTGCTCTGAATCCTTTTCTTTGCCCATCCCAATCTCATTTTGCCTACTCATCTCTCAAAACAAAACTTAATATAAATGTCAGCTCCTCAGGGAAACTTCATTCCCCAGACTTGGAGAAGATGCTCTCAGAGCACCTTGCTCTTCTCTGTAGTGGGACTTACCACATACTAATTATATATTTGTCAAACTATTTTTTTATTATCTGCCTCCCCACCAGAGTGTAAAGTTCATAAGGGCTCATTCATCAATGTCTATATGTCGAATAAATTAAAGGTTTTATGAACAGCATGTATCACTGTTCCATTTTAGTATAAAAACAATGATATGTAACCTACAGTTAATAAGAAAAATCTTTGACTCTGGTCCCCTTAGTCCAACAAAATTGTAATGTATTATCTACCAGACAACTTTGGAAAGTGTTTCAAGTTGCTTTAAGGAGATGTTCCAAAGAGACCCAAGTGGGATGATGGAACATACCTTCTTCAATTTGCAACAGTAAAACTATTATCTTATTATAAAAAAGGCTGGCACACATTATGACGTCTGAAGTCTGGTTCTAGGAAACTCTAGTTACTATTAGCTCCTTTTTATACCCAACACTTGGATATGATATGATAAGAGTAACTTATACATGCACAGACACAGACTGAGTTATTTTATACTGTTCCCCTTGCTTAAAGCATTTTTTTTAAATTTTTTTATTATTATTTTTTCTTTTTTTTTTGTTTTTTTTTTTTTCTTTTAAAAGCATTTTCATTTTTAAAGATGTGATTCTCTACTGTCTGAAGTTCAGGTACAATGAGACAAGGCCTTCTTGGTATGTCTCAAAATTGACCTGGAGACAGTCACTCATACTTACTTGTAGAGCTGGTCATAATATATTTTTTGTTAGTGCAAGATAAATGTATTTTAATATTCAGTAGCTCACTGCCATCCTGCATATGTCTACTTTTGTTATTTTTTTGAAGATTCTATTTGAATTCCAGTTAACGTACAGTGTTATATGAGTTTCAGGTGTACAATACACTAATTCGACGATTCCATACATCACCTGGTGCTCATCACAAAAAGTGCACACCTTAATCTCTTTCACCTATTTAACTCATCCCACAACTATCCTCCCTCTGGTAACTATCAGTTCATTCTCTATAGTTAAGAGTCTGTTTCTTGGTTTCACTCTCTCTCTCTTTTTTTTCTCTTTGCTCATTTGTTTTTTGTTTCTTAATATACACATATGAATCAAATCATATAGTATTCATCTTTCTCTGGCTTATTTTTCTTAGCATTATTCTCTCTAGCTCCATTCATATCATTGCAAATGACACAATTTCATTCATTTCTATGGCTGAATAATATTCCATCATATATATATTCACCACATCTTCTTTATCTATTCATCAACTGATGGATATTTAAACTGCTTCCATAGTTTGGCTATTGTAAATAATGCTGCTATAAACATAGGGGTGCATGTATCTCTTTGAATTAGTGTTTTTGTATAGTCTGAGTAAACAGCCAGTAGTGCCATTGCTGGATCATCGGGTAGACCTATTTTTAGCTTTCTGAGGAACTTCCATACTGTTTTTCACAGTGGTTGCACTAGTTTGCATTCCTACCAACAGTGCAAGAGGGTTCCTTCTTCTCCACATCCCGTCAATACCAATTGCTTCTTGTGTTGTTGATTTTAGCCGTTCTAACAGGTGTGAGGTAATATCACATTGTTGTTTTGATATACATTTCCCTGATGGTAAGTGATAATGAGCATCTTTTCGTGTGTCTGTTGGCCATCAGTATGTCTTCATTGGAGAAAGGGCTATTCATGTCTTCTGCCCATTTTTAATTGGATTATTTATTTTAGGGTATTGACTTTTATAAGTTCTTTATATATTTTGGATACTAGCCCTATCAGCTATATCATTTGTAAATACCTTCTTGCATTCCTTAGGTTGCCTTTAGTTTTGTTGATTGTTTCTTTTACTGTGCAGAAGCTTCTTATTTTGATGCAGTTCCAATAGTTTATTTTTTCTTTTGTTTCCCTTACCTCAGGAAACAAATCTAGAAAAAAGTTGCTATGGCCAAAGTCAAAGAGGTTACTGCCTGTGTTCTCTTCTAGGATTTTTGTGGTTTCAGTTCTTACATTGTATCCATTTTGAGTTTATTTTTTTATATGGTGTAAGAAAGTGGTCCAGTTTCATTCTTTTGAATGTTGTCCAGTTTTCTCAATACCATTTGTTGAAGAGATTGTCTTTTTCCCATTGGATATTCTTTTCTGCTTTGTTGAAGATTAGTTGGCCATATGTTTGTGGGTCCATTTCTGGGTTTTCTATTCTGTTCCATTGATCTATGTGTCTGTTTTCATGCCAGTGCCAAACTGTTTTGATCACTACGGTTTTGTTATGATGCCTCCATCTTTGCTTTTCTTTTTCAAGGTTGGTTTGGCTATTTGGGGTCTTTTGTGGTTGCATATGAATTACAGGATTGGTTGTTCTAGATCTGTGAAAAATGCTGTTAATATTTTGATAGGGATTGCATTAAATGTGTAGACTGCTTTGGGTAGTGTAGATATTTTAACAACATTTGTTCTTCTAATCCATGACCATGGAATATCTTTCCTTTTTTTTTTTTTTTTTTTTTTTTGTTGTTGTTGTTGTTGCCTTTAATTTCTTTCATCTGTGTTTTACAGTTTTCAGAGTACAGGTCTTTCCACTCTTTGGTTAGGTTTATTCCTAGGTATAAAATGATTTTTGGTGCAATTGTAAATGGGATTGATTCCTTGATTTCTCCTTCTGCTGCCTCAGTATTAGTGTATAAATGTAACAGATTTCTGTACATTGCTTTGTATCCTGTGACTTTACTGCATTCATTTATCAATTCTAATAGTTTCTTGATGGAGTCTTTTGGGTTTTCTATATATATATATGTAGTGTCATGTCATGTGCAAATAGTGAAAATCTTAACTTCTTTACTGATTTAGATGCCTTTTATTTCTTTTTTTAATCTTTAGGTCTTTATTTTTTGTACTTTTTTATTGAGGCATAACTGACATACATTTTATTAGTTTCAGCAGTACAACATAATGATTATATAACTGTATATATTATGAAATGATCACCACAATATCTAGGTAACATCATCATCACATATAGTTACAGAATTTCTTTTCTTGTGATGAGAACTTTTAAGACATACTCTCAGCAACTTTCCAATATGCAACACAATATTATTAACTATAGTCACCATGTTGTACATTACATCTCCATGACATTTATTTTATAAATGGAAGTTTTGACTCCCTTTACCTATTCTTCCTACTCTTCACCCTCTGCCTCTGGCAATCATCAATCTATTTTCTGTATCTATGATCTCATGTTTTGTTGTTTTGTTGTTTTTTATATTCCACATTTGAGATCATGTAGTATTTGTCTTTCTCTGACTTACTTCATCTAGCATAATGCCCTCAAGGTCCATCCATATTGTTGCAAAAGGCAAGATTTTATCCCTTTTTATGCCTGAATAATATATATATACATATATATATATATACATATATATATATGTATATATATATATAATCACAATTTCTTTTGTTCTTTTTTAAATGAAGTAATTAATTTTCTTCATGTAAGCTGTTTTCTTTCTTTAACTTAAATTTTTAAATAGTTAACATACAGTGCAATAATGGCTTTAGGAGTAGAATTCAGTGATTTGTTATTTACCTACAACACCCAGTGCTCATCACAACAAGTGACCTCCTAAATACCCCTCACCCATCTAGCCCGTCCCCCACCCACCTCCCTCCATCAACCCTCAGTTTGTTCTCTATCATTAAGAATCTCTTGAGGTTTGTTTCCTTTTATTTCTTTTTATTGTCTGATTTCTCTGTCTAGGACTTCTAGTACTATGTTGAATAAATGTGGTGAGAATTATCTTGTTCCTGCTGGTCATAATATTTTATTAAATATTTTGTGTATTTTAGCTCAGTTTAGGTCCTTTATGTACTTTTCAAATAAAATTTAAATATATTTTTATTTTTCTTATTATTTATATCTAAAATACAGTTAAATTAAATTATCAATAATTATTTCTTAATACTCTTCAACAAAGAAAAATTAATTGAGGAGGACTATTTAATAATATTATCCTTCCAGAATGTATCATCTCAACATATGGATACTATATTTTGTTTTGTGCCTGATTAACCTTCTGTCCTCAAAGCAATATAGTTTTAATGAATTCTATCATTTTAAAAGTGAGAAACAATTATATTCTGTCTTTCTGCTAGGTGGAAGAGTAGACTAAGTAACTCTTCTAACCCTAGAATGAAAGACTGCTGAATATAATATGTATGAAAATATGTAAACACAGTTACATATATATTTTATTTAAAGTGATACACTGTCTTTATCCCTCAACTTAATTATATATACCCTATAGTTAAGAATGATTGTTCTGAGTTGTATTTTTTTGACCCAGCTACAGCCAAAAGGCCTTAGAAGTAATCTGCTAATGCTGAGAGGAACAGAAGACCCTAATCTGTTTTATCCTGAAGATACTTTGACAAGATTTTGTTGATACTATGGGAAAGAAGGAAAAAAAAAGAGGAAATAGGAATTCCATTTTAATAGCCATAAAGCAAATTCTATGGTGTGTAACTATTTGCTAAATGAAGGGGAAAGTTGCATGGTAAATACAAAGATGATGATTGTATGGCACTATTTGGCTTTGCTTTATTTATTAGATGCATTTCTGAAGATTATTGACAATGGGAATTTATGTTTAATACTTTAAATAAAAGTCACATTCATCTACAATGTTCTTAGTAAAATGTTAAAGCTTTCTTTCTGTGCATTTTACAGGTTTAGCAATTTTTTTTAACTTTTTGTTTTACAATAATTATAGTTTCATAAAAATATGTATAGTGAAGTCTCATACACCCTTTACTCAGCCTCCTCAGTATTAACTATTTGCATAACTATGGTACAAATTCAAACGCAGAAAAATGACATTGGTAAAATCCACTGGGCATGTTGTGTGTGTGTAGCTCTATGAACTTATCATATATGTAGCTTAATGTAACTACCACCACAAAAGATATGTAACTGTATTATCATCAACGCTCTCTCCTGCTCTTGATAGCCATATCCCTCTCTCCCAAATCCCAGTTCTGGCTACCACTTATCTATTCCTCATGTCTATAATTATGTTATTTGAAGAATGTTAAATAAGTGAATCACACAGTATGCATCCTTTTGAGATTGGCTTAAAGTTCATCTAAGCTATATGTATCAATAATTTGTTCCTTTTTGTTGCTGAGTAGTATTTCAACACTTTCAATATACTTCTATTTTAAATATCACCATCTGCTGCCTTTAATGTACCCCCATGTCCAAAATTCATATGTTGAAATTCTAACCTCAGTACCTCAGAACGTAACTGTATTTGGAGATAGGGCCTTAAAAGTAGTAATGAAGGTAAAATGAAGACAGGCTTCAGAATGAAATCAACCTTGCTGACACCTTATTCTTGAACTTCTAAACTCTAGAACTATAAGAAAATAAATTTCTGTTGTTTAAGCCACATAGTCTATGGCATTTGTTAAAGCAGAGCTAGCCAACAAATACAATGTGTAAGAATAGTTTTATCTTTCTTTATAAATTGTCTCATATATATATGCTCATATATAACAATACTTTCTGCTATGAGACAATTCTTTGTGTGTCCACATAATTTATGAATGCTTTTCAAAGGGAGTTTTTAAAATCTCTGATGCTTTTACTGTATCATGTACTGCAATAAATCATGTTTATGAGGGAGTTAAAGAAAATACACACTTATAAAAATCATAGGGGTATTCCTGCCTAACTATGTTGCAGTAAAAATCTGTAGTGTTATGATGGGGGCATTTAACTGAAAGCAATTGGATTTTTAAAAAAAGACAATGTAACTACTTTTCACAAATGGTACCTAACAACAGCATTCGGATTCATTTCTGGATATTTTTTTTGCTCTTTTCAGAGTGGATAATAGTTAAACATGTTAGCTGTGATGTTTGTACAACATAGATATGCATTATAATTAATATTAATTCTTACTATTTATTTGATATGGAAAAGAAATGGCACCATAAGTGGAATAACTAGATTTCAATTCACTTAGCAACATTTTTTTTATCTGATGTTTGTTGGTAAGTTAATATGGACTTGCTCATTAAGATGTATTTGTATAGGATTATATCAAAAGCAATGCATAAACATTAGAGAGAAGCCTTATATCTAATTAAACTTACTAATAAGTTACTAAATAACCTTACTAATAAAAAAAATATCTTTCTGGACCTTAGGAAGCAGCAAGAACAACAACCAGAAAATCACTTCTTTGGCATATAGAGTATACAACCACACCTCAGTGAATATAATTCCACCAGGGATATTATGCATCGAAAAGGAATTATGGGTTTGTTTAGAGAGAACAGCAGTGGAACTTACCATCTTGATCCGTGGTCACTGTAATAGCTGTGAATGGCTTGGGAGAAAAACTCAACTCAGAAACTCCATTCATGGCTTCTATTTCAAAGGTGTAATTCACGTGAGACACAAAGTCAAGTACTATCACGGAATTGTTGATGAGGCCAGAATGTCTTGGGATGAAGCGGAGTCCTCCACCACAGTCCTCACACTGGCTGGTATCTAAGCCACATTTCTTACAGATTACACTGTATGTGAGATCTTTTCTCCCTCCTGTGTCACTTGGTGGGCTCCATTCCAAAATAAGGGCTGTTTCATTGATGTTAAAAGCCACATTCCTAGGAGCTGAAGGTGGCCCTAGAGAAAAGCAATTAAAAAACAAATGTACATGTGTAGGACAATGAATGAGAGGGTGCTACCTTGAAAACTTAATCAATAAACATTTGTCTTTTATATTAGTTTGAGCTCTTTCTTCTAATGGGAACCATAAAGAAATATGGTGAAAAACATCTGATTAAGTCTAGTAAGAAAGGAATCTTAGGGGTGAAGATGGTCTATATCTTAATTTTTTGATATATGAATATGAGTATTTAATATCAAAGCCAAAGATCTCCAAAATATATAGTAATTATACTTTGAAAATTTGTTTACTGAAATATATAATAAGCAAACATTATTTAAATTATGTGATGATTTTAATTACGTCTTAATAATTATATCACCATTTTCAAAGTTTGAAAAATAATAACATACATATACAAAACATACTGTCTTCAGTCTTTCAGTCTTCATACTATATTCGGTATATAGATAAAACTCCCACTTATCACCTTTGACAATCCCTAAGGATCTATTTCTTGTAGGCTGAGAAAAAAGTTATAGGTTTTAGGTAGACAGAGAGTTTGGAAGAAGAGGAAGAGAAAGGGAAGTTGGAAGCAGCAGAAAGGCTTTTACTAAGGCCTTGCCAATTTCATGGAATAAAAGTATTATATGGATGGGATAAAGGAGGGTATACATAAGATATGGTGATTAGACTTTTACTTAGATTAACTGTACTAAACACAAATAAGTGTGTTTTAAAAGCTAACAGGAGATCCGCAGAATCTTCTTTATCATCAAAACTCTGCATAAACCAAGTCAGTCCTAACAAGTGCATGAGCATCTTTCCTCAGTCTCTTTTCTATTTTTCCATATGGATCTCACTGCATAGAGTACTTCATATCCTTTAACTACTCCAGTCTTTTCTTAAAATTGTGTCAATAAACTTTTACACTTATGTGAGTACTTCAAACCTCAGTTTGGTATTATTCATTGTACAAACATTAACCAATGGTCTGTTCAGTGTCAGGCACCACACTATATGTGAAATAATACAGAATCCTTTATCTAAGAGACTATGCTTTTTATAAATACTTTAAAAATAATTCATTGAATAAGTAACTAATGAAATACATCCCTGCCATTCTTTAGAAAAAAATTAGCTTAAAGGAAATCTAAAACAATTCCTCAAATTTATGCTATCTAGAAAATTTGCTTAGATGATGGGAGGGAATTATCTACAACTTTCTTTCCACAGGAAGAGATTAAAGTTTTGGGATAGGCTCCTTTTGGATTTCAAGATACAGTCATTAATCATGAAATAAATATTTTTAAGTGACTACTATGTGTCCCAGACACTCTGCTAGATCTTGGACTTACAGTGTGAATGTAATAGACATAATTCCGATTTTGTTATTTACATTTTAGTTGAATGGCAGATAAACACACACATAAACAATAATAAAATTCAAATTATAATAAGTGCAATTGCAAAATCAAAAGGAAAGGAGCTGAAATACACATTATCACGAGAACTAATCTGGAGAAACATTCTGAGAAAGCCTCATGGACTTAGTGAGGAAGATGTCAGAGGAGTGAGAATACTAAGGGTAGAAGGTTCTTTAGTCAAGAAAGATCTTAAAATAGTCATGGAACTGGCAGATAATCACTGTGGCTAGAATGCAAAAGGAGAAAAGCAAGAAGTGAGGGTTTTTTTTTTTAAGTTTACTTTTGGTTTTGCTTTTTGTTTGTTTTTTCTTTTTTGTATGTATGTTTTTAAGAGGGAGAGAGAACCAGTGGGGGAGGGGCAGAGGGAGAAGGGATAGAGGATCCAAAGCAGGCTCTGTGCTGACAGCAGACAGCCTGACGTGGGGCTTGAACTCATGAACCGTAAGATCATGATCTGAGCCAAAATCAGATGCTTAACTGACTGAGACACCCAGGAGACCCAAGAAGTGAGTTTAAAGGAAGAAGAAAGGGTTGGATAACACAAAACTTCTAGGGTCATTAGAATGAGTCTGGACATTTTTCTGTGTACAACAGAAACAGACTTACAGATTTAACATATGGAGGTAATGTGTTTTAAAAAAAAAACATTCTGGTTGCAGTGTAGGGAATAGTCTTAATAAGCATAGGGAACTTATTAGTAAGATCTGTCATACAGTGTTACAGTAGCATAACATTACTCATAAATGTGCATGACTATGTATTGGGTTTGAGATATTAAGAATTGTTATTTTATATTTTCCTTTTTCTTTTTGTTGGATCCTGATAAAAGCAACCTGATGGGTAGGGGCCTCAGCCATCTGTTTGTATATCACCTAAAGTCTGACCTAGAAATGGGGTGGTTAGGTTTTCTAAAAGGTTTCTGCATACTTTGCTTTATGCCATTTTTGTTCCAGAAAGTTGCAGAAACGTCTGCCTTCAGAGAGTAAAATATGGAAGGCATTATAAACTACAGCAAAGGGACGCATGTTGCTTTTTGCCTCCAACCTAGACGTAGGCCTGGGAGATAAAGATTCATTATCATTATCATAAAAAGGTCTTCCTACAGAATGACATATTCATATTGTTGCTCTTTTCTCTTATTTATAATGGAAAACATGAATTATTATTCACTTATATTTTCATGAATAGGAAGAATGTTATCAATTATGTTATGGGTGTCTGCAAGTATATAACTGTCCGCCTGGAGATACTTTCAAAAAAAGGCAGACACCCTTCTTACTCAAGGGCCCTCATACCAATTTGCATGACGATTAAATAGCTTTTTAATTGCTGTTAAATTATGCCAGCTAAACTGTGATTTCATGCAAATATTAAGCTGTAATGACATGCAGTGAATCATTTACTAAGATTTAAAACTTGGAACAAAGAGAGACAATTAATTCTAATCCTCAGATTCAAGCAAATTATCTGTCACTGGGCTTTTATGAATGTGGCCTGATTGCTTTGTTATCATTTATAAATTATACAAAGATTATGTGACATTGGAAAAAAAAAAACCTGGTGCAATAACCCTTTTGGAGACATCTGTATAGAAAACTCTCAGGGATTTCCTTATGTTGATTTTTTTTCTTTAAAGGAAACAAGTAATTCACATAGAAGAGACTTCACCCTCCAGATTGACTTCATAAGAGAAGGACAATTATTCTGATTTGCAACTAGCTGTTTTTCAAGTCCATCGTATATTAAACCTTACAATAAAACTACAATTTTACTTCTACTAGTGTATCTAGCAGGTATACTTTTAATCTTTTGCTTCAGTTTGCGTTCCCCTGTGACATGTTTAAAGAATAAAGGAATGTTATTTTAATAGCAACTTATGAAACAGCCTGGTGGCAGTACAGTCTATTCCCAGAAAAGCATCTGAGTCTACAGCCCCCATATTCCTCTCAGTAGCAAAGGCCAGGTGGGCTATGATTTTTGTTTTATTTCATTTTATGTAAAAAAAAATAAAAATAGAACTGTATTTCCCAAAATATATCCTTTCAATATTTCTAGCCCCATGAGATGTCACACAAAAAATGAGCTTAGTTCTCAAATTAAGAATCCTCTGGTAGACTGATACTGAAATGAAAAATAATACAATTTGCTTTGCTTTGTTGAATCCAACATTTCTAAACATTTATTCATAGAACCTTATTTTCCAAGAAGCATCTACAGGAATACTAGCATTCTGCAGAACACTCTTAAAGGCTGACACTGAACGACAGCAAACTTAAGGATCGTATTTAAGTTACTACATCAATTGCTATAGATTTAGACACCATGATTATAATTGTAGAAATACAGTAACTCACAGATAAACATGGATCTTTTTCAAATTGACTCAAGACTAATTATTCATCTACGATATAGCTAGTTGTGTTCGCAGATGCATTTTCTAACCTTAAGAACAATGAAAATTTGATCCAAATAACTGAGAGTATCAAGTTATGGAAGGCTATTTTACTAAACTATATTTTATGAGTTAAGTTACTCCTTGGCAATAATTTAAATGTGTTTGTTAATTTTATGACTATCATGAATATAGTAGTATATGTCTCCAGAAGCAAGGGAAACAAAAGCAAAGGGGACTATTGGGACTCCATCAAGATAAAAAGCTCCTACACAGTGAAGGAAACAATCAACAAAACTAAGAAGCAACCTATGGAATGGGGGAAGATATTTCCAAATGACATATATGATAAAGGGTTACTATCCAAAATCTATAAAGAATTCATCAAACTCAACACCCAAAAAACAAATAATCCAGTGAAGAAATGGGAAGAAGACATGAATAGACACTTTTCCAAAGAAGACGTTCAATGGCTAACAGATACATGAGAAGATGCTCAATATCACTCATCATCAGGGAAATACGAATCAAAACTACAATGAAATGTCACCTCACACCTGTTAGAATGGCTAAAATTAACACAGGAAGTAAGTGTTGGCAAGGATGTGGAAAAAGGGAACCAACCCTCTTACATTATATTGGTGGGAATGCAAACTGGTGCAGCCACTCTATAATTTAATATGGAGGTTCCTCAAAAAGTTAAAAATAGAACTACCCTACAAACCAGAAACTGCACTACTAGGTATTTATCCAAAGGATACAAAAATACTGATTCAAAGGGACACATGCACCCCAATGTTTATAGCAGGAGTATCAACACTAGCCAAATTCTGGAAAGAGCCCAAATGTCCACTGACTGTTGTTATATATATGTGTGTGTGTGTGTATATATATACGTATATATATGTACATAGATATATACATATATATACATATATACATAGATATAGATAGATATAGATATAATAAATATATATCACATATATATACACTCACACATACACAATGAAATATTACTCAGCCATCAAAAAGAATAAAATCTTGCAATTTGCAATGATTAGGATGGAGCTAGAGCATATTATGCTAAGTGAAATAAGTCAGTCAGAGAAAGACAAATACATGATTTCACTCATATGTGGAATTTAGGAAACCAAACATATGACTGGGGGAAAAAAGAGACAGAAAAATCATAAAACAGACTCTTAACTATAGAGAACAAGCTGAGGGTTTCTGGGGGATGGGGTGGGAGGATGGGTTAAATGGATATTAAGGAGGGCACTTGCTGTGATGAGCACCGGGTATTGCACATGTACAAAATTCTACTATTGAAACTAATATTACACTGTATGTTAACTAACTAGAATTTGAATAAGAAGTAAAATAGGGGCACCTAGGTGGCTCAGTCGGTTGAGCGTCTGACTTCAGCTCAGGTCATGATCTTGTGGTCCATGAGTTCGAGCCCCTCATTAAGCTCTGTGCTGACAGCTCAGATTTTGGAGCCTGCTTGGGATTCTATGTCTCCTTCTCTCTCTGCCCCTCACCTGCTCACTCTCTCTCTCTCTCTCTCTCTCTGTAACATAAATAAACATCAAAAAAATGCATATAATAGTACAGTCACCTAATAAATGGGAATTTCTTTATATCTATGAGTTTACAAAGGAGATAAAAATTGTTCTATGTTAATCTATCCCAAAAAGAACATTTAAAAAATATATTGAACCATCTAGAGATGTCTAGGTAAATAATTTTGCAAATGAGTAAACTGTAAAATATACTAAAGAAAGATAAACACATAGGAATAGTTCATATGAAAAAGTACATTTCTGTATTTTAATAATGTACTACAATATAGGTTGCCAGATTTGCATATGGACATAATTTAAAACTCTAAAAGCCATCTTACTCTTTGAATTATTGCTCTTAACTTTAACTTTTATCTATAGCCATATTATTAATCTAATGTCCTTCCTATATGATCTTTGAAAAATGTATTTAATAAGTGTATCTGTAAACAGAATTCTGTATTTTCCTACTCTAAGCCACTTTGTGCTCTAAGTTTTGTTCACAAAATGTTTGTATATTTGGAAATAAATGGTAAGTAATCACAAACATGGAGCTTCAACCTCATTGGAGGGAAGATAAATCAATTTAGCCAGATAAAGCAATGAGGCCCAGGAAAGTACTATAATTATGTCAAGGTCATACAGTGTACTAATGGTAGGATGATCCCTAGGTCTTTTTATATTTATATTTTTTTAACTCTACTACATGTATTCATCCTATAGGTAAAAAACACATGTGATATTAAAAGTATCTTATAGTGCTTTGCTTAGAGAGTATTGCCAAATACAAATTTTCAAAACATACAAATTAGAAATATATTGCATTCTGATGGCAGGTTCTTGAATAATGTTATCTTATAGCATTTTTTAAATGTTTTTATTTATTTTTGAAGGAGAGAGAGAGGGCATGAGCAGGGGAGGAGAAGAGAGAGGGAGACACAGAATTGGAAGCAGGCTCCAGGCTCTAAGCTGCCAGCACAGAGCCTGATGCAGGGCTCGAACCCACAAACTGTGAGATCGTGACCTGAGCCGAAGCCACATGCTCAACTGACTGAGCCACCCAGGTGCCCCGATCTTAAAGCATTTTAAAACAATTTTATATACAGAAGAGCAATTGAAAATTAAAATTTTAAGATAAATATTGCTCAAAATACAGCAGCGAGTACACTTCAAATTCTTTGTATTTCACGTATTTTCATTTTCTTCAATATGTTTGCACCTACTTCAGTAATGAAATCGACATTCAAAATTAACACTTGCTATCCATTGAGGCACCTGGGTAGGTCAGTTGGCTGAACAGCTGACTCTTGATTTCGGTTCAGGTCATGATCTCACAGTCAGTCATGGGATCAAGCCCTGCATCAGGCTCTGTGCTGAGTGTGGAGTCTGCTTAGGATTCTCTCTCTCTCCTTCTCTCTCTGCCCCTCTCCCATTCACATTCTCTCTCTCTCTCTCTCTCTCTCTCTCTCTCTCAAAATAAATAAACTTACCAAAAAGAGAGAAAAAAAAAGACTTGCTATCCATTTACATTTTCATAGTACTGTGAATGGTGACTTAGATAATTCTTTTTAGATTCTCCATTACTTCTAAAACTCACAATTAAAGGAAACAAATGACAAAAATCTTATCGGCCAAATACCACTCACTTCCAGAATAAAAGCTAAACCTCTCAACCTTGTCACCACGTGTCTTCATAACCAGGTCTCTTGCTCCCTTTTGCTGCATGTCAATGCTTTTGTACATGCTGTTCCTTTATGTCCTTTGTTCTGTGGAAGATTCCTACTCATCCTTCAGTTTCCAATTTAGGTGTTACCCACTTGTGGCATTTTCCTATTGGTCCTGAGGCAGAAATGAGCAGTTTTATACTTTTATAGGTATGAATTTTTAAAATATAGCCAGCATCTTGAGCACTCATTTTGTTCTAAGATGTGTACTTCTTACTTCACATGATTTCATTCATCTCATAATAAACCCAAAAGTTTGTTCATCTTTTGGTGATGAAAAAAAACCCAAAATGGTTATTCATCACCATTCATAGAAGATGTGACTAACACTTAACAAGGGTACATATTGCACTGAAATATTTGTATTACTGTACACAAGTTTATCCTGGTCCAGCCTGATCCAAAGGCAACATGTGCTTTTACTAAGGGGACAAATAGAATGCATGGCATTATGCAATCCTCCAATAATTATTTTTCAAATAGTGCAAATTTTGACAAATATTGGAGAATAGGAAGTTTGAGGTTATGATCTTTCCAAGATCCTGGTGTTATTGGTGAAGGATAGACTCACATAACTTGAAAATAAAGAAGTGGAAGGAAAGGATATGTTACAGTAACTGAGATTAACTAACAAAGACCCATAAACAAAAAGGGCAGTCACCCATGTCTCTATCCATTGGGAAGGAACTTACAACTTCTTAAATTTTAAATTTGTTAAGAACTTTTAAATTCCTTAAAACACTTAAGAATTTGAAAAGTAAACACTTGTGGCCCCAAATTTCTATGCTATAGAGCACAGATATAATTTTACCTGGGAAAAATTCCAAGAAATGGTTATCGGCCACCCTTATCAATTCAGAAAAACAAAAAAGGAAACCCATAGAATAACTAATTGTATGAATCACAGAAATGTATTATTGCTGTACAGGTCAAGAGTTAAATGCAAAAACACATGTATGATAAAAGCACACTAAAATACAAATGAAATAATGAGAAGGCTGGCTTTGTGTCTTCTGAGTAAAATAGCATCCAGTTCCCTAATACCATAAAAAAAATTATGCACACCTACATGTAGCCTTTTCTGTGTTTGAGTCAATTATTTTTAATTAAACACTCATTAGAAATAGAAAAGAGAAATATGAAAAGACTAAGTACAGTCATAACTTGGGAGGGAAGATAAAACAATACATGAATAGATTAAAGCAAATTAATAACCTTTCTCAAAATGCATAACACTGTGAAGATAATAATGAATGCTCCTTTTCCAATTATGGATGCTTCTTGGTAACTGGTTTGTTGTGTACAAGTAGATGATACTGAATGGTACAATATTTTCTGGATTCCAACTGTTAGAGGCCTGAGAGCAAGTGGTAACTCAATTCTCCAGCATCAGCAGAATGACCACTTAATATTTCTTTCTATAGAGGAACCTCTCCCAGGTGATTTGGTAAAAGAACCTCCACAGAAATAAAGATTAAAGTATCTGCATTTAGGAAACTCTATGAAGCTCAAAAGATATCCTACATCAGTGATCAGTACTGGGGAAACTGGGATTCATTGCATACAGGTATTTATTCCATAATGTAAGGATCATTTTAATTTTAAAAATATACCATTGCAATACATTGAGTTAGAGCTATTTTCTATAGTAAGACAAGAATATAACATAGCCTTCTAGAAGTAAGAAAATCCATCTTTGCAACTTCTCCCATTCTAGTGTCTGCAGATTGTGGTTCCTACATTGTGCTTACAATGAGCCACCTGAACAATTAGTTGCACTTTTGTATTTCACTTGTGAGGTGGAAAAGCAAGGAACCAGAATCGTTTTCTCCATGCAAAACATGCTTAGGAAAGAGAGAAGAAGAAAACTGAAAGATATGGGAAAAATAAAGAGAAAGCAAGCACAGTGGGGGTCCCTGGGTGCGAAATCCTGTACCCACCCAGAAGTAGGGGACATGAGTCGGGCAGCACAAATGAATAACACCTGTTGCATCTCAACACACTACTTGTTCCACTCAAAATAAGAATGAGAGATACTTACTTTAAAAATTTTTTTTAATGTTTATTTATTTTCGAGAGAGAGGGAGCGTGAGCGGGGAGGGGCAGAGAGAGAGACACACACACATAGAATCTAAAGCAGGCTCCAGGACCTGAGCTGTCAGCACAGAGCCTGATGCGGGGCTGGAACTCACAAACTGCGAGATCATGACCTGAGCCGAAGTCAGATGCTTAACCAACTGAGCCACCCTGGCACACCGAGAGATAATTACTTTTTAAAGTTGCAGATTATTCCAGCAATAAAGAAGCGATTTTACAATATTAGCCTTATAGCAAAAGTAAATTCAACTTTTGTAAGTTCATGTCAATCCTCATCACTGTATGTCAAATATAAAGACACAAAACCATGGAGTTTGCCTTTATATTAAGAATGAAGTTTGAAAAAACTGTGTTTACTCCTAAGATACTTGATTCATATTTAGAAGACGAAAAAAACAGAGAAATCCTTAATGATGTCCATTAGAATTACCCATATATATATATATATATATATATATATATATATATATATAATTTACATTTTTACGTTTTGAACCTTTCTAAGTGGGTAACACGAATGTTTGCTGAATGTGTTAATCTTCCAGCATCTGTTTGGAAGCTTTTAAAAAATCCTATTGATTTAAACACAAGAGAAACAGCAAAGTAAAAATGCTATGACATTGTAATTATATTTTGTCTAACTTTTCATGCAACCATGTATTAGACCCTCACTTCATTTCTCTTGACCCCTTCATGCTCTCTGCCTTTCCTGCTGGACAAGTACTTTCTTGGTAATTCTTATTTTCCTTATTTTCCTTTGTGTCTTTAACCTCAGTGAGTACTTTTCCCTTCTGGCCTGGAAAAGCCTTAGATAGTTATTTTGATAACAGATTTCTTGGCAGGCAGCTGCGTCTCCTGTGCTCTCAACTGCTCTCAAAGGCAGCCCTAATTGACCAAGATCTGACATGAAGAAGTGTCCTCCACAGTTCATCCTTCAAAGTACAGAATATACATTAATTAGTCACCTGGGAAATAAAGTTAAGGGTTTATGAAGTAGATTAAAAATTCAGAGAAAACATTTTGGTATTTCATTTTAAATTTCTTATTCACAATTTCTTTTATGTAATTTGTAGTTCAAGCAAAAACGACATAAGGAGTTTTTAAAAATCAAGAAGGCCTAAGGTTGCAAGTATGTTGCTGATATAACTGGTTAGTAGGGCTGTTTGAGAGATCCTAATATAGTTAAAATTAGAGAGGGAGAGGAGCACCTGGGTGGCTCAGTCTGTTAAGCGTCTGACTTCAGCTCAGGTCATGATCTCGTGGCTCGGCTAGTGAGTTTGAACCCTGCGTTGGGCTCTGTGCTGACAAGTCAGAGCCTGGAGGCTGCTTCAGATTCTGTGTCTCCCTCTCTCTCTGCCCCTCCCCCGCTTGTGCTCACGTGCTCTCTCTCTCTCTCTCTCTTGCAAGAATAAATAAACATTAAAAAAAAAAATAGAGATGGAGAAAAACAGGCCAGGATTTTGAATGTCCTTGGATTGACTTACAATTTGGGAAATGGAGGTTGGGCTTTGAAAGACCATAGGAGGAAGTGGTAATACAATCAAGGTTTATTTTTGTTTCTAATAGTTTGGAATATTTGGAGGTATAGAAGGCTAAAGGAAGGGGACTAGCCAGGATATTATTAAATTAGCCCAAGGGTGAGTTGAAGCCCTCAACTAAAAGGATAGGGCCAGGAACTAACAGGAAGGAATGGACTGAAGAAATGCTAAGACGCAGAACTGATAGTACTTGTGTCTACAACATTGATAGGACATGTTAAAGTCTGGGCAAGAATTATGATTCCAAGCTTTCTGGTTTAGATGCATGGGCAGATGAGGATTCACCAGGACAAGGACATAAAGCTGGGGTGGATGAGAAGGCTGAGAGACAAAGCAGTCAACTGACTTTTGCAGGTTGAGCTTGAAATTATTAGTCTACTCCTTCAACAAACAAATGAATTCTAAATAAATTTTAGAACCTAGTGCCTAGTGCCTACATACTATTATTAGTGCTGGAGAATAGGAGAGAAAGAACATCCATGATCTCATGGGTCTTATAGTCTAGTGGGGCTAGAATAACAATAAACAAAGAAGGAAATGCACAAATAAATCAGAAATTTCAAAGACTGTTATAATCCATAAAAAATAAAAAGTCACAGGGGAGCCTGGGTAGCTCAGTTGGTTAAGCATCCGACTCTTGATTTTGGCTCAGGTCATGATCTCGTGGTTCATAAGTTCAAGCCCCACATCGAGCTCTGGGCTGATGGTACAGAATCTGCTTGGGATTCTCCTTCTCCCTCTCTTTCTGTCCCTCCCACATGCTTTCTATCTCTCTCTCTCTCTCCCAAAAGTAAATAAAAACTTTTTTTTAATCTTTAAAAAAAAGTGACATTAAAAAGAGTACTGGGAGGAATTCTATTTTTGAACGGTTGGTCAGGAAGTGCTTGTCCCAAGAGCTGGTATTTGAGCCTGAATGGCAAAAAGAAAACAGCCATAAGAAGACTTTGAGGAAGAGTATTTCAAGTAAAAGAAACTGCTGGCACCAAGGATGAGAACAAGCTCAGAATCTTGGACCATGGGATCAATAACCAAAGGGAATATGGTATTATGTAAGGTCAGACATTTGGGCAGGTTTCTATAGGACATATAGGTTGTCAAATCCCACAATTAGTTCGCTAGACAACTTTGGACTTAGGAGAAAAGACTAGGATATGAATAAAAATATAGGCACCATCCATTTAAAGGTAGTATTTGAAGTCATGAGAATGAGCACATTGAAAAGATAAGAAAGCAAATAAAGGAACATGAGGAAAATTAATATTTAACAGGTAAGGAAAAGAAGAGAAACTATCAATGGTGACAAATACAATGGTGAGAAAATTAGAAGGATGAACAGGTCCTAGAATAAAAGGAAACAGAGAGTTTCAAACAACAGAGTTAAATACCATGAATAGCAGGACAAAAGCATTACTAAAACAAAATGGCAAAGATAATTGGTGAATTTTTCTTACATATTTTACATGAAGTGGTAGGGAAAAAATCTGATTGCTCTCCTAGAGTGAAGAGCAAAAATCTTAATACAGTAGAGTAAAAAGCAAATAAAAAATGGAGAAGTAACCATAGCCAATAAAGTCTGCTTTAACAAGATTATATTTTTTGTGGAGAAAAAATTTTAGACTTGGAGTATTCTTTTAATGACAGAAATTCAAATATACTTATAGGTTGTGAGGAAGGAGTTAGTGGAAACTAAATGGCAAAGAAGGAAACTACAATAGCCATGTCCAATAGGTTGAAGATCAGGTCACTCTCCTGCCCACCACCATTGGAAGAATTAACTTTGAATGTAAGGCATCATTTGTTTTCATTGTAACCACTTGTTTATGGGGACACCACTTCAAAGAAGATAGATGGATGACGAAAAGCATATGAAAAGGCGCTCCACATTACATGTCAACAGGGAAAAATTACAAATTAAAACAACAATGAGATTCTACTATACACCTATTAGAAATGGTCAAAGTCCAGAATACTGACATCACCAAATGATGGCAAGGATGTGGAGCAACAGGAACTCTCATTCTTTATTGGTAGGAATACAAAATGGTAGTTTGGTAGTTTCTTAACAAAATTAAACATACTCCTACCATATAACCCAGCAATCACACTCCTTAGTATCTACCCTAAAGTGAAAACTTATGTCCACACAAAAACCTCCACATGCACATTTACAGCAGCTTATTCATAACTGTCAAAACTGGGAAGCAACCAAGTTGTCCTGCAGGAAGTAAATAAGTAAACTATGTCACATCCAGACAATGGAATATTATTCAGCACTAAAAAGAAATGAGCTATCTGGCCATGGAAGACATGGAGGAATCTTAAATGCATATCACTAAGTGAAAGAAGCCATACTGTATGATTCCAACTATATGACATTCTGGAAAAGGCAAAAGGTATGGAGACAGTAAAAAGATAAGTGGTATCCAGAAGTTAGGGGGTAGAGGATATGGATAGGTGGGGCACAGAGGTGTTTTAGGGCATTGAAAATAGTCTGTAAGATACTTCAATGATGGATACATGCCCTTACACATTTTCAAAACCCATGGAATGTATGACACCAAGAGTGAACTCTAATGTAAACTGTAGACTTTACGTGATTAGGATATGTCAATGTAGGTTCATCAATTGTAGAAATGTACCATTTTGGTAGAAGATGCAGATAATAGGGGATGCTATGCATATCTGGGAGCAGGGAGGTTTATGGGAAATTTCTACATTTTCTCTTAGTTTTGTTGTGAATCTCAAACTGCTCTAAAAGAATAAAATCTTAATACAACTTTTTATGTGAATAAATTTTACATATGATGTGTCTCAAGATTATGAAATAAAAAGATACCTATCTCTACATTGAAAATGCAAAGAAATCATAAAAACTCTTAATGGTGAAATTACATTTTTAAGGGTTGCTGTTACAGTTTTGATGATGGCACTAAGGAGCAGTGGAAGACTTCTTACGGTCCTTAAAATCATATCAATTATATGATCACATACTATACCTATATATAAAATCTTTCCCTAGCAGGCCATTTACTAGCCAAATGTCCTGGTTTATCATTTCCAACATTTCAGTCCTTCACTTTCTTTTAAACTCATACATTTAAAATCTCTATGCCTCTGATACTAAGGGAAAATATGCCTCCTTTTAAATCCCTAAAAAATTCTCTGAATGCAGTTTCAAATGCTAAGACTGACAAAAATCCCAGAAAGTGATGGCACTGACTGCTTAACTAACCCAAATTCTGCACTTTAGATAATACACTATTGGAACAAAGGTAATAAAGAATGTCTAATTCATAGATACATGATATAGCAGTTAAGAAAGCAAGTATCTATTAAAATGTGGCTATTGTTTGTGATTAATGAAAGATAGGAAAGGCTGATTGCTTGATTCTTGGCCTCAAATGTTCTAGATCTCAGTGAACTTATCCTGGTCCTCTTAAGTCTGATTGTTCAATGATCTCCTGCCTTGTCATTTTCTGATTTTTCTTCCCTAACAATCTAAGTTTATGATATTTAGGAGTAATGATACTTTGGAGTTTATGCTCCTTACCTTTTCTGTATATATTGTAATAACTGTTAGGGTCTCTCACCCTAGTCAGACTGTGTTTCAGAAAACCTGCCTATTAGATAGGCAATGGAGGTACAGGACTTAATGTATTTTGTGAAAAGGTCAAGAATTCAGTATATACATATTTTCAATTTGTAGGAATGCAGATGATGGAATCCATGAGCCTAGTATAGTAGTATCAACCATAAACTGTGTAATAGTTTGAATACTAGCTGATCAAAACCTATTTCAAAATGAACTGTAAAAGAACAGCTTTCTGTGCTAAACAAACATGTACGTAGCACCTACTATGTGCTAGGTATTGTTCTTAGCACTTTTCAGCTATTAACTTATTTAATCATTGTAACTACAGAATGAGTTACATACTGTTATTAATAACAGTACTGTTATTATCACTATGCATGAGATAACTGAGGCGAAGAGAATTTGCCCAAGGTTACACAGTCACGAAGTACCAACACCGAGAATCATGCACAGATAATTTGACTCAAAGATGGTGAGCTTAAATACACTATGCTAAGTCTTTGTTATAACATCACACAGAAGTCCTTAAGGAAGTAACACAGAGAAGCCTTGAGAGGGGAGCCTCCTAGGGCTTGACTAGGGAGATCTGACTAAAGCTTTCACCTCTTTTAGGAGGGTCTTCTCTTTCAATTTTTGATGCCAACCTCTATGCCGTTCTCTAAAACTCTGCCCAACAATAACCAGTATCAAACCTTCCTCTGCTTCCGCTTGGAGAGCTGTGACTAGCATTGCCACAATGAGCGCCGGGTGATGTATGGCATTGTGGAATCACTATATTGCACCCCTAAAACTAATGTAACACTGTATGTTAACTATACTGGAATTAAAATAAAATGAAATGAAATGAAATAAAATAAAATAAATCCATCATGAACAAGACATTAATAAAGATGGCAAAAGATCAGACAATTACAGTTCCCTGGCAAATGATATCTACTGATTAAAATGAAATTAAAACATACAAAAGATAAAAAAATAAAAACATATAAACATAATTTATATACCAAGGATAAAAAAGGAGATATTTTTAAAAGAAATAACCCTTAAAAACATAAACACAAAGCTGATAAGTACACATCTCTGATTCAATGACTGACTTGTTTATCAGCTTCATAGACCATGTTGCATCCGATATTTATTTCTTTAACCAGACTCTGACTCCAAAGAACTGCAAGTCTACCCTGCTACCTTACTGAAGGGTATTCCTTCAATTTGTCAATTGTCTATTTATGGCCTCCTAAGAATAAAAAGAAAAAATTATCCTCTATCACTCACCTACAAAGTTCCACCCAGTTTCCAATACAGGTTTTGAGAAATACTTGCCTAGCAGTACTGTACCCATATGAAATACCACCATTTACCTAAGTTGAAGTCTGCTGTCCACAATATAATAATATACAGTAACCATGCAAGGAGGTTTCATGTGTATAGTAACAGCAAGATTTTCCTACTAAAAATTATTTCCATAATTAGATAAGAAAAATATATTTTGAATTTTCCTCTTCCTATTTATTAAGTTAAAATATATTCCAATGAAAAAATGCCAAGTAGTAATCTCCCAGGCTACAATTTTCTGAAGAAAATGGTCACTCAGTATTCACAATCAGAAGGCAAAATTTACATCTGCTAATGAATGTGTTACATTTTTATTAAATGGGTTCTATACAAATATTTTATATTAACGTCTGTAGTAATGAAGATAAATCTACAAACTGCATCAGTTAAAAGAAATGGGACATCACCATCGTCTCTAAGGGATATTTAACATTATATAATTCTCAATCTATTTTTGCCTTTATGGAATTGCATAAGATAAGCAATAGTTTGGCACCAATTCATCAAACAGAAGGGCAAATTTTCACTATAATATCTTATTTATGTATTTAACAAGACTTTTATAGCTATCTAAGAGGTGACATTTTACTTTTGCATAGCTTAGCAATGCATTAATAGGCTTCATTTTACTTTTTAAATGTAAACTATATTTCACAATACTTTATAATAAAAGAGTACAAATAATTTAAAACTCTCAGTGCATGCATTAAAATAACCTTCACATTTAAATTTAATATTCTATTGGTTTCAACCCCAAAACTAGAGAGAATGTGAGAGGTGAAATGTGGACAAACCAAAAAAATACCTTCCCTTAAAGACAAATGTCAAGGAAAACTAGAACTTTTCTGCAAAACAATAGCATAATAACTTTAAAAGTTCTGTCTGAAAGCCCCACCGCTCCCCAACACACATAGTAAACTTGATGGTCCTAAATTGATGTGCCTTAAAATGGATAAGGGTGAAGCAAAGAACAAGTTTTGCTTATAAATTCTTGGGTAGCCTTAAACTGCTTTAACCTCCTAAGGACAGACTAAGGTTCGGGAAAATTTTCAGGGTCTCAGACCAGCACTGGGATTTGCATGTCATGGGTCAACGTGAATTCTGAGGAATAAACACTTTCTTTGCAGGCAGATGAAAAGCAGTTATGCTGAGAAGAAAGAGAAACTTTCTTCTTCACTGCTATCAAAGACAAAAAACACTGTTGCTACAGGATTTTGTATATCTTTTTAAAAAACAATTTAGAATGAAGGGGCCAAAAGGGTTGAAAACAGGATTTCCAAATGGAAAATGTGTAGACTTACTGGTACATGCCATGGAAGGTGGGTCTTTTTCAGCTCGGAAGTAACCTTTTTCACACTGACAGACAGAAGTTGCTTCCATGTAAGTTAAACTGTGTGGAGGGCACTTAGAACATTTTGTGTTCCCAGCAAATGCTTTATAGAATCCTGGTCTGCAAGCTGTAAAAACAGGAAAAATAATTTTTGTTATTATTTCTAGAGTTCATTTGCACATGTACAACATACTTTAATTTATACACACTTTAATCTCAGAGTTCTGGGTCACACATATACAGAAGAGTCAATATATGGTAACATTTAATGAAATTAGTTATTCAAAATTAGTAATATAATGATAACTTCACATTTCAGCTCAGGAAGCTAATTTTAGAAAGCATACCTGAAACAAACATATACAAAATAAATTGTCTACCAGAGCATAGGGATGCCCTTAAACTAGCAGTAAGGGAAATGATTTTGTGTAGTTCTTGGAGATAGCATTAAATAACATTGAATCACACTGTTTAAAATGTATTTGCATTCTGTTTCTTCTTCAGTCCTTCTGAGTACTAAAGGAAAAAGTCCTAGTGTGGTGCTGGTATATCTTAACACGTGTCCTATTGGTGCTTTTTATTTTTTTAACAAAAGGAAAGCTGGCCTTATGTTCAGAGTTTAGCAAGATCTACCTATAGTTTGAAAACATTGTTTTATTTTTATCATGTTTGTTTTTATTTTTTTTAATTTTTTTTAAATGTTTATTTATTTTTGAGACAGAGAGACACAGCATGAGCAGGGAAGGGGCAGAAAGAGAGGGAGACACAGAATGTGAAGCAGGCTCCAGGCTCTGAGCTGTCAGCACAGAGCCCGATGCGGGGCTCGAACCCACGAACTGTGAGATCATGACCTGAGCCGAAGTCGGACACTTAACCGACTGAGCCACCCAGGCGCCCCATGTTTGTTTTTATTTTTTTATGGCAAAATATTTTTCTGTTTATTATACTGAAATACATTCATTTAAAAATTTTGAACTAATTTCAAAAGTAGGCAGACAAAATATTAAGTAAATAAAGTATATGTACTATACACATATGGCAAGAACCATGAAAATGTAAGCAAATGAGTAAATTAAAAATTTTTTTATACATTTATTTATTATTGAGAGACAGAGAGAGACAGAGCACAAGCAGGGGAGGGGCCGAGAGACGGGGAGACACAGAATGTGAGGCAGGCTCGAGGCTCCAAGCTGTCAGCACAGAGCCCAATGTGGGGCTCGAACTCACGGACTGGACTGTGAGATCATGACCTGAGCTAAAGTCAGATGCTCAACCGACTGAGCCACCCAGGTGTCCCCAAATAAGTAAATTAAAAAAAATCACTATGTGATGAAATGTTTTATTGGACCTCATTTGCTCTTTGCTTATTAAATCCATGTTGTCGTTTACAGTGTACATGTTCACAGGAATGGAGGCTCTAAAAAAAGGATCCTATGCTAGGTATGCAGCCAAGGTCCTGAAGGAGGAGCGGGTAGTCTTAGTTGTTTCTGGTCTCAAACAAACCACAGCTGATTAGTTTTTAAATTAACACTGTTAGGGGCACCTGGGTGGTTCAGTCGGTTGAGCCTCCAGCTTAGGCTCAGGTCATGATACTGCGGTTTATGAGTTCAAGCCCCACATCGGGCTCTCTGCTGTCAGCACAGAGTCCTTCGGATCTTCTGTACCCCTCTCTCTGCCCCTTCCCTGCTTGTGATCTTTCAAAATTAAACATTAAAATATTTATATATAAACACTGCTAAACAAAATAAAGAATAATGTATTATGTTTTTTAAAAATGTTTTAAAAACTTTTTTTAATCCAATTCATTTTCACAAAATCCTCTTTTTAGAAATACACAAGAATCTTAACAATAATCTCTTAATAAGGTTTCCGCTTATATATTCAGGAGAGAAAGAAAAAAATGCCACTTATTTTTTTTAGGTAAATTTAATGAATCCCCCCAAAATAACTATGTGTCTTTCTCTAGGTACATTTTGATGAATATTCCTACAGATCTAAATGACTGCAATTCAACTTATACCAGTAGTATACTATGCACCAGTGACTCATCCTCTAGGAGGGCATAAACCACAAGATGTGCACGTACATGCACACACACACACACATTTGCTGTAAATGGATTATTTTGGATAGTTAATGTTTCCTTTTATAGTAACATTTATCATAAATCACCTAGCAATTCAATAGAAGTAAAATGATCAATTCTGTACAGTAAAATTACTATTAAAAATTTGGTTATTCACTATCAATGAAGCTCTAAGTGGTGATACATAATAAATATCAACCACAGTCTATTCTCTAACTAGCTGATAAATTAATACTATGTCACTAATCAATACAAACACCGTATCATTAAAATATTTCTCTAAGCCTGTCAAAATTTAGACTATGTAAATAATATATAATTAACCCCTAACATAATATATAATATAATATATGTAAATAATATATAATTAACCCTGGATCCAGCTTGAGGGTTAACCATCCTGTTACCTCTTTCGTTTTTTATTTCTTTTGAGAGAGAGAGAGAGGAGAGAGAATGAGGAAGGGCACATATGAGCGGGGGAGGAATAGAGAGAAGGAAAGAGAGAGATTCCCAAGCAGGTTCAATGCTATCAGGGCAGAGCTCCATGCTGGGCTCGAACTCACAAACTGTGAAATCATGACCTGAGCCAAAACCAGAGCCAGGTGCCTAACCAACTGAGCCATCCAGGGGCACCTCTGTTACTCTTTTCAACAGCACCATGACATGCACTTGTGTAATGGCTGAAGGCTCTAAAGGACAGACTGGTAACACTGATTATCATAAAGTAGGTGTTCAATACATTTTCTTTTTTTTTTTTGCACTGAATTGAACAGAGTGTGAATACTCTGTTAACTTAATTCCTGCAGACGATTATACATTTCTACTTAGTGCATGTTCTGATCATAGTATAATTCATCTTACCAAAAATTTAGGGTTTTGTTTTTTGTTTTTTTGCTTTACTATAAGAGATGGAAGAAGTGAGTAAAGATATAGAAAGTGATTCAACTGCAGCTCAAAACTAATTATTCTAATACCTCCAGATGAGCTAGCTATAAAACAAAACAAATCTTTTCCATTTGAAATTATTATCCACATGAATTTGAAAATTTTATCACCACAAAAAATACAAATACAAGTTGGATATTGGTACTGCCACTCTCAAACTTATCTCTCATTTGAATACACATAAAAATTTCCTTTAAAAATTTTAAAACGTTGAAGTTATAAAAATACATTTGAATTATTAAAATATTACTCACCTTAATATTAAGGTTTCATATAATATTTCATTTAAAAACAATGGATAATGCTGTTAATAATGTTAGAAAGCCATTGTTCTAGGTAGTCACATTCTCTTTATGTAGTACGCAGTAATGGCACACAACATATACTTCTCTTTTAGCTTGAATCATATTAGATTATAACTACTTTGTGACGTTTATCACCTCAATTTCTTGTAACTGCCACAAGCCAGACATGGGCATATATCCATAATGCTTAGCATATTTCAAGTATATATTTAGTTTTTACAGAGGTTTGAAAAATTTAATGAGTAAATGAATAAATAATTCACTAATGTCTAGTATGAAATTACTAGAACTCTAAATGTAATAAACATTCTATATATTCATT
This sequence comes from Panthera leo, assembly GCF_018350215.1. Classification (NCBI taxonomy): domain Eukaryota; kingdom Metazoa; phylum Chordata; class Mammalia; order Carnivora; family Felidae; genus Panthera; species Panthera leo. Next base: position 45,084,426 of record NC_056687.1, on the reverse strand, counting down.
CGTTAGTGATTCTAGATTTTGTTTGTATTTCTGTTACAGATGAGATATCAGTACCTAAGCCTTAAGAACTTTTAAATTGTTTTCTTCTTCTCTATCACTTTTTAATTTATCTAATTATAGGGAATGTAAAATTCATTTCCAAAAACAAACCACTGTAGATAAGAGTATTTTCCAATGTATGTCAGTACTGCATGTGTTTGATATTTCTATTAATTTGTAAGAGCTGTTTATTAGCAATATTACAGTTATATTTATTGTTTTTATGTACATTTTTCTATCCATTTTATGACTTTGTGCATAAAAAGAAAGATAATAATCCCATTCATTATAGCATCAAGAACAATGAAATACGTTGGAATAAATTCAACCAAGACGTGAAATATGTATATGGTGAAAATTACAAAACTTTGATGAAAGAAACTGAAGAAGACACAAATGAAAAGATATTCCATGTTCATGGATCAGAAGAATTAATTGTTAAAATTTCCATACTACCCAAAGTCATTTATGTATTCAATGCAAGTCCTATCAAAATTCTAATGACATTTTCCACAGATACAGAAAAAAAATTCCTAAAAATCTGTATGGAACGACAACAACCACAACAACAAACCCTCCAACAGCCAAAGCAATTTGGAAACCAACCAACAAACAAACAAACAAAACTGGAGGCATCACACTCCCTGATTCCAAACTATAATGAAAGCTATAGTCATCAAAGCAGTAAGTTACTGGCATAAGAATACAAACAGACCAATGGAATAGAACAGAGAGACCTGAAATAAATTCTTTCATATATGGTCAACTAATCTTTGACAAGGGAACCAAGAATATGCAATAGGGAAAGGATAGTATTTTCAATAAATTGTATTGGGAAAACTAGAAACCACAAAGAGAAGAATGAAATTGGATCCCTATCTCGCACCACTCACAAAAATTAACTTGAAATAGCTTAAGGATATATTAAATATAAGACCTGGAACTATAAAACTCCTAGAAGAAACAATAGGGAAAAGCTCCCTGATGTTGGTTTTAGCAAAAATTTTTTGGATAGGACAACAAAAGCAGAAGCAACAAAAGTAAAAATCAACAAATAGGACTACATTAAACTTAAATGCTTCTGCACACCAAAAGAAACAAGCAACAAAATGAAAAGGCAAACCATCTATTTGATAAGATGTTAATATTCAAAATTTATAAAGAATACATGCAACTCAACAACAAAAAAGTAATTGGATTAAAAAATGACTATAGGAACTGAATAGACATTTCCCCCCAAAAGACATCCAAATGGCCAACGGACACATGAAAAGATGCTCAACATCATTAACCACCAGAAAAACGCAAATCAAAACCATAATGAGATATTACTTCATATTTGCTAGAATGGCTATTATCAAAGAGACAAAAAATAACAAGTGTTAGTGAGGCTGTGGAGAAAAAGGAACTCTTCTGCATTGTTGATGGGAACATAAATTATTTAAGCCACTATGGGAAACAGTATAGTTTCTCAAAAAATTAATAGAATTACCATATAATCCAGTAATCCCACTTCTGAGTATTTATCCAAAGGAAATGAAAACAGGGTATCAAAAAGATAACTGCACTCTCGTATTTATTGCAGCATTATTCACAACAGCCAAGATACAGAAACAACCTAAGTGCTTTTCAACAGATGAATGGATAAAGAAGTTCTATCGTGATTCTATTTTTTAGTTTCCTTCCATAATATTATAACCTTATTATGTAAATCTGTATTTCTTGTACTACTGTATTCATCTCATCTGCTTGCCTCTGCTTTCTCCTTGCTCAAATCTGTGCCATAGTTACTACCAGTTACATTACTAAATCGTAGAGATGACCATGCTGCTGTCTATTGTCAAAAAAGTAGGAGCTGGCAAACATTGCCCTTTGGCCAAATCTGTCCTAGCCCTTGGTTTGGTAAAGCTTGTGAGCTAAGAATAGCTTGTGGATTTTTAAATGATTACATAGGTACATGGTAACATTGATTTTGACTCTTGGCCTGCAAAGCCTAAAATGTATACCACCTGGCCCTTTACGGAACATGTTTGTTAACACCTGGTCTCTAGCATAAAGTCCAAATTCAGTTTAGCATTTAAATTGCTTCAGAGTTGAGCTCACACCTGTTTTTCCAAACTCAACTTCCACTGTTACATAAATTTTAGACTTCTTCTCCCCACACACACCATATTATTTTTAACAGTTTTATTATGGTGTACTTGACATGAAAAAACCTGCAGGTACATGTAAAGGGAACAAATGGAAGAATTTTGACTTATGTATACAACTATGAATATTTAACTGCAACCAAGATAGTGAACATATACATTCAACTCCAAAAGTTTCCTTGCATCCCTTTATTTTCACCTATTTGCATTTTTATATTTATTTTATTTATTTTAAAGATTTTATTATTAAGTAATCTCTATACCCAACGTGGGTCCCAAACTTAAAACCCCAAGGATCAAGAGTCACATGTTCTACTGACTGAGCCAGCCAGGTGCCCTGGATTTTGATATTTAAAGTATATGTCCTGCAGGTAGCACTTTTCTGGGTCATGCATTTTTTTTTTAATTCTAATCTGACAACTTCTTTCTTTTAATTGAGATGTTTAGTGTATTTACATTTAATGTAGTTACTGACATTACTAGATTTAAGTCTATCTTGCTACTTTTTCCCCATTTGTCCCATCTGTTCTTTGTTCCGTTTTCTTCTTCTTCTTTTTTTTTTTTTTTAAATAACTGCATGCTTATTACAATCTCATTTAACCTCCTTTGTTGGTTTATTCGCTCATGAGCAAACTCAGGTGAACACTCATGGGAATGTCTGCAGCTCTCTGGAGCTCTCTTTTAGGGACGCACTCTCCTTTTTCATACTTTGTTTTGTGAAATCTAGCTGTCTGGGTCTACATGGACTCTCAGATCTGTCTTCTTAAGCCACAGAAGGAGTCTACTGGCTTCTATCAGGGTCCCTCCTCCCTGTACCACGGCCTGGAAACTCTCTCAAGACACTAAATGGGATAGTTGTACGGCTCTCCTCTTTTATCTTTTTTATTTCCCATCTCTCAGGGATCACAATCTTTCATAATCTGATATATTGTCTTAAAATGATTTTTTCATATATCTTATGTGTCTTCTAGGTTTCTTTCAGGCAACAGATGTTACTAAATCTTGGCTGCAAGTAAAAATCAAACTGTTTTAATCATTTTGAATTATTTTTCTAACTGTCTTCATATTTCTCTGTTTTATAATGTTTTTATCCTAAATTCACCTAGTTAGTTTCTCAAAGACATACTTGAAAAACTTACCTTAAAGTACAATGCAATACAACTACCATCTACCAGATTGCCTAAGGTGAAAAAGACACACAATACTAAGTGTTGGTGAGGATATGGAGCAACATGAGCTCTCTCATACATTGTTGAAGGATTTTTAATTGGTACTACCACTTTGGGAAACTGTTTGGCAGTATTTACAATAGATGAACATAGATATATCTTTTGACATAACAATCCTACTCCTAGGTATATACCCAACAGAATAGCACAAAGTGAAAGTAGCTTCTATACCATTAGACAGGCATACCAAATCTATTGCCAGGTGAGTCATCACTCTTCCATTCGATTTTAATTTCTGTAATTTTGTTAACTTGTTGACCTTTTTCACCTGAGGTATTTTCTACTCCTTTCATCCCCTACTTTGTCCTTGTTGCTGTACTTCTATGTTCCCTTACTCATTTTAATGAAGTATCCTGAGGGAATGGAAGTAAACTGATATGTTCAATCAACTATGCTTAACAAATAAGTTTACACTTTAGTAAATTTCTAATCATGTAATTAGAGTATATTTAGTTTAAAATAAACAAATTACAATCAGGCCATTATTTATGAGATATTTGTTTAAATGTTTCCATGTGCCTACTTATAAAGATAGCAACAGTGCTGGAAGAATAAATGCAATGTAATTTGATAATGGTAGATCTATAAAATGCAAAATATATAAGTATTCTCATAAAATTATATAATAAATAATCTAAATTAAAACATAAGTCTTCTGCTTCAAAAATATGTTGATAATCTGAGGAATTTTAAATGCTCAAAATAATAAGAGATTTCATACATATTATAAGGTAAAAATAATTTTTACAAAAAGCATGTATTAAAGGCACATTCTATATGAGTATAGTTACTGAAATACTACTAATATTAATGAAGTATGTACCCTGCAATGCAATTTCCCTTATAAATTTTTGAAATTTCATTGTCTTTTATTCCTAAAATACAGTTTGAAAGTACTTTCTCTCTCTCTCTCTCACACACACACACATTCATGTCTCTGCTAAAACAAAATCAAGAAATGTACGAACTGTTTTATACATACATTATGTTAAAAAAGGAATGGCGAGGCTATACATAGCTAGCAATGTTTTGGGGATTTATCTTCATTATCAGAGAACTCTAAGACAAAGGACCAAAAGAAATCCTAGTTGGCATATCATGCAGTTCCCACCATTTGATGAAATATGAATTGCATCTTGTGTGACAGAAACTGCTATTAATATAATTGACTCCCTTTCTCTCATCAGTGTTCAATAGTCTGTAAGTTTAGATAATCCTGAATGACTTATCAGTAAAATATGTGATCTTCATCATTTCTCAAAACATTAGAATTCATGAATTTAAGAAACTGGGATAGGGAATATTATCACTTCTTTCTTAGATGCTGTTCTGCAGTTATGAAAATTAAATTTTGCTATCATGTAAGCAGAGAAGGCAGGAAAGATTGGGGAATTAAAAACTAAAAAGAAAAGAAAACAAAAACCTAAAATCTAAGGGTAAATAACCATGGATATTTTGCTTCTTTAATCTATTAATAACAATCCAAGGAAAATCTCAAGACCAAATGCAAATCTATTAGTAGTAAACTTGTAGGTTGTGCTTCAAAATGTTCAGTCTAACCTTCCTTATAGGGGACTACCATAAAGTCCTCATAAGATGAGGTATATAAAATTGCCCTGTTACTAATTCCAATTTCTAACTTCCATCAAAGAAATTTCTAAAGTGGACTTTCTCTTGAATAAACAAATAGAAAAAACAAAATACCTACAAAACTATATTGTAGGTTACATAACTTTTATCCTAAAGAATCAGAGGAAGGGGCTTTGGGTTCTGAAAAGGATGGAATAAGCAAACTATGTCCTCTTTCTCTTGCTTATCTACAAAATCGGAGCACGCTATACCCAGCAGATATTTGAGGACTCTGAAAAGTAAGTTGAAGCAGGTATATTGGAGAAGATCAAAATATGCAGTACTTCTGAGTTGGTGATGAGTTCACCATCTTTCTCTCCTTCTCTCCCTTCCCTCCCCCCTGCCTCCCCCAACACTTGGAGCCTAAACTTAATGGACTGAACACCAAAAGTTGGCACCAGGTCACAGACAGAGGTCCAGGACAAGCCTGCTCATCACGGTTTTGGGAGTGGGAAACACAAATCCTAATGTTCAGGAGAGAATGTGAAAATCTGTTCCTCCTTTGCTTCTCTTTCTTTTTTCCCTTCTCTCCTGCCTATCCCTCACATAATCATGTGGTGGTGCTGGTGGTGGTGATGGTGGCCAGTAATGACAGTCCACAGGAGCCAAAATTCCTAAGAAGGGAAAACCTCCTCTTCATTCACTGAAACTGTAGTTCAGAGAGGGTAGTGTCAACTCCCATTGATTGCATTCCTTTTTCTCTCTGCCATCATCTCACTTGGCCCTGGATGCATATCCAGCTGATGAATTGCACACCAGAGTGGAGTACATAAAGATTCAGCCAGCCTTGTAGCCAAGAGACCTTGATGAGGAGCCATAGTGAACCAGAGAGTACTGGGAAGAGTGTGGAGAGACTGGAGCTTGAGACATCAGTCCCATAGGCTTGTTTATGAACTCCTGGGCTTGCTTCCAAACTGCACATATGGGGATGGCATTCTATTTAACATACCAAAGACTGAGAACTGAACCAAAAGACCACTAGTGACTTTGGTCTCAGACTAGCAATAAGATTTTGAACTTCTGGTTAGGTAAAAAACCTAGAAACTAAATAGTATTTTTTTAACTATATGACATAGTAACTTATAAAATAAAAAGATACACACAGGCAAATCCACACAAGTTGCCATTAACAAGCATAAAGTGGCTATATCAGATCTTTGTTTTATCTTCCACCATTTTTCTCATTCTTAGATTTATAATTTATATGTTAAAGATGATTTGAAAAAGCATATTCCTTCAAGAGATGCATAATTGTCAACAACAGGGCACTACTTGGAAAGTCAAGTCAGAAATACATTAGTAGTCTGAGGCTTGTGACATGCACAGTTAAAATTCTAAAGATGTAAGGTACTTACATCTAAAGAGTAAGGTAGTGGGGGTATGGAGACCAAAAGGTTTATATTAGCTGTTTTTTTGTGATTGGATACCATTTTAATTTTTATTACCATTCATCACCAGTTTGAAAGCAATCTGGCAATAACACTGGCACAATATTAAAAGCTAACCATATTTTTTTAAATACAGATCACCATTTCAGTGTTCTAATATTCATCTTCTAATATAATTTTTAATTAATTTGTTACTCTCAGGTATATTTTAGTCTTAAAATTAAGCCTTATTAATTAAACATTATTAATACAACTTCCTCCATATTTAGCATGACTTTTAAAAATGTGTTTGTTGCATCAGTCATATTTCCAGATATTCTGAAATGAGATGCCATTTAACTTTTTCTTCCCTCATCAGAGATTCTTATTCTTATTTCACTATTTTTTCTAGACATCTAACTGTAATGACAGTTTCTAACTTTTTCTTCAACATTCCTTTCTTTTATACTCCTTAAGCCAACCTAAATTTACTTTTATGAATAAGAAAAGCCATCCCCACAGAGAACATACCCAATGATTCACTGTAATATACAGTAGTAATAATAGCTACAGCAAAACTATTTATAGTTACTGAGCATTAAGAATGAGCCAGATAACTGTGAAAAACATTTTGTACACAATTTTTTAGGTATGCTTATAAAAATTAGTTACAAAGGATAATAAAGAATGTGGCCTTTGGAGCTAGATTATTTGGCTTTGAGTTATGTTCTTGTATTTTACCAATTCTGTCACTTCAGGCAACTTATTTTTCTGTGCATCATTTTCCTTGTCTGGAAAATGGGGATAAATGATAGCACTGAACTCAGAGGTTGTTGTGAGAATTTGAATTAATATGTATAAAGTGATCAGAAGGGTGCCCAGCACATTACTACTTTGATGAGAAAACTGAAGTTAAGTGATATTAAGTAACTTTCTAAGGCAGATAGTATTTTCCAGAAACAGCCTCAACAATTCCTCCCACTCTCCCATTCTTCTGACAATGTCTCATGGGCGCCCTTCCCACAAAAAGTTCTTTCAGGTCCATGTTTCCCATCTCCTGAATCTGGATGTGTTTGTGACTAGTGGGAGTCTATGTGACTTCCTAGGCTAGGTCATAAAAAGTGAGAGCTGTTTCTTCCTTTTGGGATACTTACATTTAGAAACTGGCCACCATGACAAGAGGAAGGCCAAGCAGCCATGGAGAGGACCATGTGGAGAACTGAGGCCCTTGGCCAACAGCTCTGGCTCAGCACCCAGCTGACAACCAGTACTATCTTGCCAGCAAGGTGAGTGAGCTCCCTGTAATGTAGATTCTCCAGGTCCTTGTATAACCACCTCAGCAAATGCTGTATAAAGCAGAGATGAGCTGTCTTTGCTAAACTTTGTCAAATTTCATACTTAATGATAGTTGCTGTTTTAAGGCAGTAACTTTTGGGGATGTTTTCTTATGAAACACTAACTGGAAGACTTGCTTAAGGTCATATGGTAGGAGAATCAAAGTTAAAACCCAAGTCCTTTCTAATCTGTAATCTGAGTTCTCATCATAGGGTATATTGGTTACTCATTATATCTAGAACATATCTATTCTGTAATCTAGAGCAGTGAGGGAGTGAACTACAACTTTTAAAGGACAACTAGTGATGGTGTTTGAATTATAAATAACTGCTGTAATAAAAATCACTCTTTTGTAGGATTTAATTGACAGATAACAGTTTTAACTAATGGTTTTATGTCTTCGTACACACTATCTTTTTTCGTAAGAAGCAAAACAAGTATAGCTTTTTTCTCAGACCATTAGAAATAAACATGTATTTCACAACTTTTATCATAAAATTCTTTTGTGACAACCTCATTTTATGGAAAAAATAAGCAAGGCATTTTATCTTTCAAGCTAGAATTAAAGAACAGATGCATAATAAAATGGCTTGTATGCATACATGATTTGAACATTCTGAGCAAACTCACTCATCACCGCTCTGTCTCAAGTACTCTGACACTTTAAAGTTTGTGAAGTTTGACAACCATATCTGCTTCTGGCTTAGCAACAAACTTAACAATCCATTCTTCAATCTGACAATCATGAATGTCCCGTTGTCATGTATTTGTGGCATTTCTGTAGCTGAATAGCATAGAAAAGTAATGTAAACATTATTGAATTATACACTAAAAATTTTGCTAATAAGAAAAGCATACATTCTTTTTATAGAGTTACTAATCATATTGATAATTGATATAATAATCACAATTTATCATCCACTGTGTTTTACAAACATCATTCTACTTAAGTCTTATAAAAACCCAAAGATGTAGGTATTAACATTTTCATCTTATAAATGAGGAGATAAAGGCTTTAACGGTTGCTCAAGCTTATATGAGCAAGCCAGTATTTGAAACTGGGCCTCTCTGACTCTTTAGCCCAAACTTTGTTAGGGACAATACCTTGTCATTATGTGAATATTCATATATGTACACAAATATGCACATACACCTATATATGTATATAGGCAGATATATGAACATACATGAAGATATTCCTGGCAATACTTATACATATTTATCTCCTCCTAAATAACCTACAATTATGATCATCATTTGCATTCCACATTTTGGCACCTGTTATTTCTTATTTCGTGACAGAACTACGTTGTAAATAACATAACAACTTATGTTATATATGCTATTGCGTTGGGACAATACTGCAGATATAGCAAAAGCTCAAATATAAGCCTTACAGATTACCTTTATACATACTTAATATACTTACTAGTCAAAATTATGTGAGAATATTATAGAATAAAGCTTGGCAGAGTAGACACTCAAAATATTCACTACCTTCTCTTCTTAAAAACTGTAAAGATAAAGTACTACAGTAGGATTTAAAATTGATAAGCTTTTTCATTGAGTTCACCTTCTTCATTAGTAAATATTCAGATAATATCTGTTTTTCCATAGAAGCTTGAAATGGTTATTTATACCACTAGTTGAAATGTGAATGGGTGTTTTCAATGTAGTTCCACCATAAGTACCCTCTACAGTAAAACTGTCTAGTGCTTGAATTTCATAATTATACTTTCACAGTTTTACTTTGTATTCAGTATCACAATGTTTGCATGTTGAATAACAACTAATGGGGTAACTGAACAATAGTTACTTTATCACTTTCTATTACCACTTTAAAATAAGCTATCAAAACCTTGGTTTACATTTCATTGGAGTTCTCTGAAATACTGAATTGAAGGAAACTGGAAAAGCATCCAGTTTCAAGTACAAGTAGAGTACTTACACTGATTCAGCATGGTTTAGATATAACAGATTCTCACGGATCATGAGGGCACATTCAAGGGTGAAATACTGCATGTAGCAACAGCAGAAACTTAAGATTCAGAACCTCCAATACATTGCTTGCAAAAGCTCTACATGGCTATATAATCAACAGAAACTATGATATGCAGATTTTACAGATGTGATGTTTCTGACAAGAATATGGTCTCTTAATTTGGTTCATATCTAGTTCCAGCATGAAGAGCCATTCTATATATTAATGCCATTGACCTGAACCTGAATTTCCAAGTGACGATTTTACACCCAGGCAGATCATCTGTAACCTGGTGCTTGGATAAATCCAATTTTCATAACAAGCAGGAGCTTTCCTGAAACACCAGTTATAGCATTTCATGAACCCATATAAAGTGTTTCTATTGGACAATTTGGAACTAAAAGAGGCAGTTTTCAATTTTAGCTATAAATCCCATTAATCAGAAGTTGTGTACTTATAAAATCTTGTGTAAATCTTTTATATCTGGGCATGTGTAAATATTTTAAACACTGTGGAGTAATTCTTAGCAAATCTTTCTTTATGCAACTCCAAACTCTCTAATTAATCTATTTTATACATATGTAGATCAGATTTCCTCAAATTGGATCATACTCTAAAATACCTAGGCAAAATAGGTGTTAGGCCAAAAACATTTCATTATCAACTTAAGCCAATTTGTGTCTCATGTCTGTTCCAAGTGCATATTACACAGGCCTCCATTAAAACAGGTATTTGTTTTGCAGTGCTTTGATTATCTAAGGCCACCTCAACACCAGTATATGAGCACTTGTGAGAAGAAACTAACTCTGTGTTGAAATTCTCACTCTCTAATAGTGTTTATTATATATTAGGTGCTCAATAAATATTTGCTAAATGAATAAAAAAATCTGTGGTCTTTGATATTCCTTGGCTTACAAAATCAATGTTTAAATATACAGTAAATATTACTAAATTATAAGTATTCTGATACAACTTGTCTAAGTAGGCAGGAACACTTGCAAAAGATACCTGGAATTAACATAAAATTTTACTATACCTGTTATCAAAGAAATATATTCAAGCACTATTTAAAAAACTAATCCTAAATTGTTATCCAGGCTTTTATTTTGAAGCCTACAATTTTATAACTTTTGTCTCAAATTGCTGTATTGACAAATATATTCAGCTTCCATGTTTGACTGCATATTTTAATTTGAATGCATGTGTAATTTTCCCTTTTTGCACCTTTGCAAACACAAAAATTAATACAAAAATAACAGTGCTATTGCAAAAACCATTTAGCTGATACTGCATTTTCAAGTACAATCACCTTTGATTATTCTCAAGTGGAACAACTTTGGTAAATGCATAATTGACTACAGTTACTATTCACTCAGCATATAATAGAGAAGTCGTGGGTAGAGATTGTGTAAGATGCAGTGAAGAGGTAATGAATATACACCTCAAGTTATATGAGAATATTAGACACTACATGATTAAATACCTCATAAATGGTAGGGATAATACATGCCTGGAGTTTCAAGAAGAAACATGTTAATATGGAGTGCCGTAGCTAAAATCAGCCTAGAGATGTGGCATTTTAACTGGTCCTTTTCCGTGAAAGGTAAAATGGGAAAAAAGAATGAGAAAAAAAGACCTAAAGGTGAAAGTAAGTATCACAAGTTCCTAAATCACAGAGGAAACCAGCTTGGATACAATAAAGAGCTGACAGTGGAAAAGGAGATAGAAAGTAGTTAATGGAGGATGATGATCAGGAGTCTTATAAAATAGCTTAAAAAATTCATATTGGGGTGCATGGAAGGCTCAACTGGTTGAACATCCAACTATTGATTTATACTCAGGTCATGATCCCAGGGTACTGGGACTAAGCCCCGCATGGGGCTCCATGCTGAGCATAGAGCCTGCTTAAGATTCTCTCTCTCTCTCTCTCTCTCTCTCTCTCTCTCCCTCTGCCCCCTCCCCTGCTCATGCTCTCTCTAATTAAAAAAAAAAAAAATTACATATTTACCTTGAAGAACACAAGTTTAAACTGGAATCTACTTAAAATAAACAAACAAATACACAAACAAACAAACAAACTTGAATCTGCTGACAGCATACCAAATCTACTAAAGAAGTCTGGGATAAGAGACCAAGTAGGAGACAAAGGGATTGATCCTGAGAAGAAATATTCAACAACATAGCAGGTGGTGGTAAAAGAGGAAAAAGTGACACTATGAAAAAGGTAACTTTTAAAATGATATGGAAACAAACAAGGTAGAGATTAAGTACAGTTTAAAAATACCTATTAAATATATTTAATATACTTACTGATGTTAAACTCTATATGATTGTGAATAGGGTTTGCAGCTTTTGACACAGAAATATTATATTCAAATCCCACTGGTTAAAATACATTGCCTTAGGTTTATTTTGGTTAATTATTTAACCCCTGCAAGTCTGAATTTACTCATCTGTAAAATGGAGATGAAAACAGATCTACCTGTTGGTATGATGCACAATATAATGTGTATAATGGATTTAGTTGATACCTAGCTATTATAAGCAATGGATGAAGGCTAGATCCATGTTTTAACATCAATCAGTCCATATACATTCATACTGCCAAGAAAGAAACTCTCTTGTATTCTAAATAGTCAGGAAGACAGATGTAATGGCCAAAGATGCCAGTCATGTATTTCATAGATGAATTTCCATTTTCCAATAAATGGAATTTTAAATGCATAGTATGCAACTGTAACTATACTTAATGAATATATTCTATCTTATATAATCAAAAAAAGCACTTTAGGATTTAACAAACTTATGTTTAAGCTTTGCAATGTCTGATTTTATCCAAATATTCATACTCAATATTTTTAACTTTTATATTCCTTCAAAGTAAATCAGATAAAAAGAAACTAAATTTTAAACATGGATTAGGTTTGTTTTGTGGAAGAAAGGTAATTCAGGAGAAAGAAGTCTTTCTACATTTTCCAACTCAGAAAAATAAAAGTTTTTGTTTGAGACAAGTGAATTTAATTTTGTGGTAACCTAATTCATTGTTTGAAGTAAGTCTAAGATTTACAACAGAGTTATACACATATATATTGCTCAATTTTACATGTACTTTTAAGAAAAATATAAGCCTGGTAGATAGCTCTACCAAATATCCAACAAAAATTTCTTCTCTTTTCCTCTTATTTTTTAGGAAGATGATCTCTTCTAAACCACTCTAATCAAGTTGTCTTAAAGATTAGTAGGGGAAACCTACCTACTGTAAGTGAATCCACTTGAAACCTATTCTAATGTGAATCCACTCAATAAACATATACTGTGTGCTAGTTTATTCAATCATTTCTGCTAAGTGCATAAAAAGGCTTTGGGTGATAAAATCTCCTTTTAATTTCTTCAAAATTCCTTTTATGGAATTTAAGGGTCTTCTTCTTTTTCTCATAATGATGGATAATAATTTATCATAGGAATTCAGGAACTGCTTCTCTATATTAAATTCTCAAGAATACAGGCCTTCCTGGGGCACCTGGGTGGCTCAGTTTGTTAAGCGTCCAACTTAAGCGTCCCACTCTTGATTTCAGCTCAGGTTACAATCTCATGGCCCTGAAATCAAAACCTATGTCAGGATCCTCGAAGGGCATGGAGCCTGCTTAAGATTCTCTCTCTCTCTCTCTCTCTCTCTCTCTCTCTCTCTCCGCCCCCCCCCCACCTTCTTCCCTTCTCCCTGGTTTCAGGTGAACTCTTTCTCTAAAAAGAAAAAAGAAAAAAGAAAGAAAGAAAGGAGGGAAGGGAAGGGAGGGCAGAGGAGGGAGGGGAGGGGAGGGGAGGGGAGGGGAGGGGAGGGGAGGGGAGGGAAGGGAAGGGAAGGGAAGGGAAGGGAAAGGAAAGGAAAGGAAAGGAAAGGAAAGGAAAGGAAAGGAAAGGAAAGGAAAGGAAAGGAGAAAAAAAAGAATACAGGCCTTCCTTTATCAATTTCAGATATAATGTAACATTTAGGGGCAGAAACCCTAGTGCCAGATAAGTTGGATTAAAAGCTTGACCCATCCACTTATTAACTATGTGACCTAAGGAAAGTTAACTTCTCTGTGTCTCATTTTCTCATCTATGAAATAGTTGTAAAAACAGCTCTTATAAGGGTATCTTGATAATTTAATTGAGTCAACATTTTTAAAGCAGTATCCCACACACAGTAAGTGCTAGGTAATGATTCTCTTATATATGATTTTATCTAACCATGTAAAGTATCTTTATATTTTGGGAACTTAACACATAAGAAACGAATTATGATTTAGAAAATGGTTAGCTATTAATACATAAGGCAAATATTTTATAATTTCACTATTTCTTAAATAAAACAGCATCAGCTTTCATATGAATAATAGTTACTTTTTTCAAAGTTCTAGACTGTTTCCAAGGTTTAAAATGGTCTATAATTTGATGAGAAAATTATTTAAAACACACAATTATATACACTTTTACCATGCATCTCTCACCCATAATGTTTCAAAGCAAAAGACTAAGTGGGACTATAAAATGTTTAAGCTATTAGTGACTATAGAGATAATCTTCTTCCACAGCACTCTTGTTCTACAAAGCAGACAGAATGTTAGAAAGATACAGCTCATTCCTCAGAATTTCGCCTTGGGACAGTAACAGAGCTGGACTTAGAACATAAGCCTTCTGACTCCCTGGATTTCCTGGAGGAAAGATTTCCTCAATACCACAATCATGCATCAGGTCTCTACACCTTAAATATTTCATTAGCTTTCTATTATCTCTTTCCTTCTCCTTGGAGTATCATAATCAGAGTCACCTGTAGTATTTTTGAAGTAGAGACACTATGATTTTGTTCAGAATTGGGTATGATGACTAGTTTTGTGGCAACTTTCCCACTCTTATGAACAATCTGTATAAACATCCAATGTCTTATGTGGTTTCCTATCTTTGCCTTCAGCTGGTAAATCACTACCTCATTCCTGTGGCTCTAACTCCAAAAGATGCTGCATCTGTCTCTTTATCTCCAAGTCCACATCATCATCATCTTTTGCCTAAATGGTTACAATGATTCTTCTACTTTTGCACCCACGACCTTAAAATATAGTTTTGACACTATAGTCAGAGTGATCTTTTAAAAATGTACATCAGAGTGGCGCCTGGGTGGCTCAGTCGGTTGAGCGTCTGACTTCGGCTCAGGTCATGATCTCTCAGTTTGTGAGTTCGAGCCCTGCACTGGGCTCTGTGCTGACAGCTCAGAGCCTGCAGCCTGCTTCAGATTCTGTGTTTCCCTCTCTCTGCCCCTTCCCTGCTCATGCTCTTCTGTGTCTCTCAAAAATGAATAAGCATTAAAAATTTTTAAAAATGTACATCAGAGTTTACAGGCATAGACTTTAGAGTAAAATATTTCACCTTACTCCTTGAATCCTCTAATTGCTAGAATTACAGTTTGAATAAAATCTAAATTACTTATACTGCTTAAAGGGCAGTTCTGTAAGATCTGGCCCCTGCCTACCTCTCCAATCCCTCTCCTCTACCCTCATTTTGTTCCAGTCATACTGGCCCTCTTACTCCTTCTGAAATACACCAAAGATATTTGTGCTTTAGATTTGATCCTCTAACTAGTCTGTATCATATCATGTGTTCTTATGCTCTGCATAGTATTAACTACAAGTTGAATTTATTTTGTTCATTTATTAGTTTTTATTGCTATTCCTGAGAGCAGGAAACATTATTCTTATTGATGACCTATCCCTTGTCCCTAGAACAGAAGTTGCCAAAAGGAGTTTATTCAATAAGTATTTGTTGAATGAGTGACTGTGACTCTTATGGTCAATATAGGTTCAACTATCTTCCAGGTCAATTATCAGTAAATTGCTACCACTATTTACTGGAGAAGATATATTCCTTAATATTGTTTCTCCAATATATACCCTCAGGATGCCTCTAGCAGAACTTGGACCTCGGATTTCTTCAAAGTGCTCTTGATCAATTTCAACAGTTTCTCTCTTAGGTCTACAATAAACATGATCTTTGTTCACAGAAAGAGAGCCTATTTTGAGCATCATAAAGGAGTTTCTTGCATGAAGAGTATATATAAGAGTTCTGTCTAAGGGGTAATATTCATTTATGTCTCTAGCCTTTCAGTAATTTTCCTTACTTCATAAAACGCAATTTTCCCCATTACTCTGTCAACTCCTTGAGGCTTCTTCTTTTGCTTGCATGGAACCCTCAGATGTAAAATCAACATAGTCAGCATGTTTGGTTATGTGTGTACCCATTAGAGTGCCTAGTTACAGTAACTTGCCAACGATGAGCAATCAAAAATTATGAGCTAGTGATGAAGATTCTGGTCCTTATGTGCCTGTGTGCCAGTATTAATTCAGGCAGTGAGGAATTTATGTCTTCACTGGGTATTGGGTATTGGGAAATATAAGGGCTATGTGTTGCTGCATATAACAGCACTTTCTTAATTAAGATTGGAAGCCAGAATTAGCTTTACTCAATATGTATTATTGCCTTACAGATGAGAACACTGAGGCAGTGCAGCATGATGAAAGATGCCAGCAGTTTAATTACAATATCTTAGTGTTATATGAAAAAGATCATTCTGTTCCTTATACCTGAAAAAAAAAGGTTATTAAATTATTGAAAAGAACTTAATAGTCGCTTTTGGCAGGTTTTCAAGTATATTTCCTAATTAAATAATATTTTTGGACATGTTTACTTTTCTTTAATAGTAAATAATGCCACAATGGTTGTACATTTTTTACTTTTACTAAGAGGTAAGCTACTGTGAATCAGGAAACCTGCACAGTGTATAGACAATAAAAATACCTGAATTAACAATTCAAGTTTTTGTAAATATTATTAATAGATTTAAGGCTTCAAGTAAATTTTCATTTTCCTATATTGACTGTGACTATGAAAAATAATTTAAATAATTTATAAAATACTTAAGATTAAAGAAACATACAAAACCAATGCTGATCAAATATTCCCCAGGACAATTTTTCAGTGTTGTCATTTTTATAGATGTGTTTCATGAGTAAACTACTTCAGTGATTTGCATTAAGAGACTTTAGAGAAAGTGACAAGGGTTACTGCTTGATAATTTATTAGAGGAAATGAAATTCTCATTTACTGAATTCTATAAAATATATCTTGATATCTTGTACACATTCATGTTGAAATGCAGTACAAATGCCTAAGTGATAAATTAGCTTTTGTTTGTTTGGTTATTGAAAAATAGATAACATTCACAAACTGAGCAATTAGACATGTTTTCTTCTATTTCCTAAGATGCAATTTGATTATAATTTATGTGTAATTTCTGAACCACAGTACCTTAGGCTTTTTGCCAAATGATTCCAACTTAAACCAGCCATTATACTTTGGCCTAATTAAAAAATAAACTGCATGGAACTCTCAGATTTTCACATCTGCCCTATCTCTGCCTCCAGCAGGCAATCAAAACTGTGTCCACACTAGCCTTGTATTAGATGTTTATGAATATACTATCTCAACCATTAAACTGCAGACTCCTGGAATGCAAAGAATATGCCATATTCATCTTTGTATCCTCTTACACCCAACAGAGGGTCTGCTAAATGGTCTGCTGAGCACTAGTAAACTTTCAGTAAATATCTGTTGAATTAAATTGGATGAGAGGACTGAGAAATTACACTAAGAATCTGGGTAATGGGACTGTCAGTCACTGTGTAATTAAGCAGTACAAGGGAAAATGCTGAGTGTGCATGCTTGCATTGCTGCAGGGAAAGCAGGCACAAAGGCCACCAGATTGAAAGCATTACAGGACAGAGACATGTAATTCACTGAGCACTTAATATGTATCAAGTATGCGGTGAAACACCATACATTCACCATCTCATTCAATCAATCACAGCCAATTTATAAGATAGGAAGGATTTATCTCACTGCAATATTCATGAGAACCTTGAGGCAATATGGTGTGATGGTTAAGACTTAAATGCATTCTGCTTTCAGAACTTGAGTTTGATTCCTGGTTTTGCCAATTAAAACCACTCTGTAGCACTGACACAGATAGAAGCCTAGATGGCAATTGGGAAATATTTCTCAAAATGTAAAACAACATTTTTTGACATCACTATCAGATTTCTATTATTCCTCTTATATTTGAATGATAGCCTGGTATTTAAGACCCTTCACATTTTTTTTAATGTTTATTTATTTTTGAGAGAGAGGGAGAGCACAAGCAGGGGAGGGGCAGAGAGAGGGAGACACAGAATCTGTAGTAGGCTCCAGGCTCCAAGCTGTCAGCACAGAGCCTGATGCAGGGCTTGAACCCACAAACTGTAAGATCATGACCTGAGCCAAAGTCAGGCACTTAACCTACTGAGCCACCCAGGCGCCCTGGAATCCTTCACAATTTGATCCTGGCAAGCTTTCATAACTTCTTACCTATTGTATAAATCAATGTAGCCACCCTAAATACTTTTTGTTCCCCCAATATACTCTGCATTCTCCAGAGCCTCTGCAAATACTGTCCTTTAAACTAGAATACCATGTTTGAAGTTGACCTAAAATCAGTTTCATCATGAGATTCAGATTTTTCTATTTAAAAGGCATTTTTTGCTGCCATTGTTGTCCATGATTTATCTGTATCAATTAAACTCTATTATTAAAGTTAAATTGGGGCCCCTGGGTGGTTCAGTCAGTTAAGTGTCTGACTTCAGCTCAGGTCATGGTCTTAGAGCTGGTGGGATCAAGCCCCCATGTGGCTCAAAGCCTGGAACCTGCTTCAGATTCTACCTCCATCTCTCTCTGCCCCTCCCCCGCTCATGCTCGGTCTCTTTCTCTCTTTCTCTCTGTCTCTCAAAAATAAACAAACATTAAAAACAATTAAGTTAACTTGTAGTCATCCCCAGCCCCCTATGCTAGCTAATGAATTCTTTGAGATCAGAGACAATGAAGCTTTCTCTTTGTCTCATATATGCTTGTACTAACAACCCCAATGCTTCAAGGCTCTGGTGTTCTGTTTGGCCAGTGAACCCTGTTCAACTGCAATTAAGCTAACTCTTTTAGGAAGCAAGAGCACTAGTCTTGCTTGGTCAACTGGGGAGAGAACAAGCAGCAAGAGCAGGCTGAATAAATGCCAGACCTTTCTGTGTCACATTCAAGTTGGAGCAAGTGACATACACATAAATATGAACTTTCAAACCAGTGAAAACTATTTTGTTTCCCTAATTTTGGGTTCACACTTACACAAACTGTTTTCAGGCACTGACAATTTTTATTTTTGAAAATTATCTTTTTATTCTTTTTATTTTAAATTTTTTAAAATTTAAATCCAAGTTAGTTTACCTATAGTGTAATAACGGTTTCATGAGTACAACCCAGTGATTCATCATTTATATATAACACCCAGTGCTCATCCCAACAAGTGCCCTCCTTAATGCCCATCACCCATTTAGCCTGTCCCCCCAACCCAACATCTCTCCAGCAACCCTCAGTTTGTTTTCTGTATTCAAGAGTCTCTTATGGGTTTGCCTCCCTCTCTGTTTTTATCTTATTTTTCCTTCCATTTTCCTATGCTCATCTGTTGTGTTTCTTAAATTCCACGTATGAGTGAAATCATATATTTGTATTTCTCTAACTGACTTATTCCATTTAGCATAATACATTCTAGCTCCACCCATATTGTTGCCAATGATGAGATTTCATTCTTTTTGATCACTGAGTAATATTCCATTGTGTGTGTGTGTGTGTGTGTGTGTGTGTGTGTGTGTGAAATCTTCTTTATTCATCAATCGATGGACATGTGGGCTCTTGCCATAATTTGGCTATTATTGATAGTGCTGCTATAAACACTGGGGTGCTTTCAATGTTAAATCTTTGACGACTTTTCATTATAAGTGACTTTGTTATTTCAAGAATATCATCAGACAAAGGAAAGAAATCACAGTAAAATCTCCATTCTATTAAGTTTGGTTTTTATCCCTATGTAAACTTGGTTTGGTTCCTTCAGCCAAATGAAAATCTAAGGAATTAAAAGGACCAAAGCAAAGTGCTCACTAGTTCCACCTTATACCCTCATGTCTTCTTATGATGCAGCTGAGAAATCCAGTGCTATTTAGTCATATCCCATGCAGACATGGCAAAAGTGGAGCCAGGGATAGGGAGTTCTGTAGTTATTGGGCTAGAATTTATGAGCTGGAAGTTGGAACAGCAAGTAGATGACAGCTAGCAGCTACCCTGCTCTAGAATCAAAAAATAAGCCAGATATAGATAATATCACCAAGGGAATGTAACAGTCACAGACATATTTTTTTTTTTTTCCTGTATAGGTCCTTACAGCTCGAGCAATGTTTTCAGACACTAGGATACCTTAAAGATGCTTTTTAACTAGAAAGTCCCCTTATTTCTCTTTGAAATATAATACAATCTTTTAAAATGGTTTTAAGAAGCTGAGTTAGAATATAGAAGGCAACTAGGTTCCTTGAGATATTGACTTTGAAATAAAAATCCAGTATGAGTCGTTTATCTGGAAAGTGAAGGGGGATGAGTGGGAGGCAGCACATTAAAAAGATGTTTTTAAGCTAGCTACCAGTGTGGATGATTGTGGAGTTTAATCTAGTTGGGAAACTAAGAGAGCCAAGAGTAGAACAGGTAGCTGAGAATTATCCCACCAAAAAGCTGAAGAAGTTGGGATATTTATATACCAATTCTCATCCGTCATTCACTGAGGGCTGCTCCTGGGGCACATTAATTCTCCACAAAGTAAAATCCAACCTCAAGGGGCTAGTGAATTCTGAAGCAGTAAGAGTAAAAGGGTGAGACAAGACAGCACCTGCTACAAGTGTACATTTGGTTGTTGTGTGCTGTTCCTTTCAGAATTGCAATGTCTTCACGTAAGCCCTAGGACATTCGAATCACCCAAACTCTCCTAGGCAGTCTCTACTGATCCTGCCCATTGCTAGTTCCTGCGTCAATTTATGAGGGATTGCAGTATTTCCATTCAGGTTTAATCAGACCTTCATTCATCACATATATATTATACACTGCCACCCACAGGGAAGGAAGCTCTGCCAAACTAAAAAACTCTGAATTCTTAGAATGACACATGAGTTTTTTTCACAAAATCTGTGTGCATCTTTAAAATATTGGTCATTTTTGTATTGTAAAAGTAGAAATGGTTTATTCAGTAGAAGTTAAAATTTCTGAACTAAGTAGAGATCACAAAATGAACTAAAATTTGAAATGGAAAAAGTGGGCCCATAGTTATAAGCTTCTCTTGAAGCAAACACTAATAATTTCCCATCTCCAAAGTCAAAAGGATATAAAGGTTAAAAGTAAAAGAACTGGGGTGCCCAGGTGGTTCAGTCGGTTAAGCGTCCGACCTCTGCTCAAGTCAAGATCTCACAGTGAGTTGGAGACCTGCGTTGGGCTCTGTGTTGACAGCTCAGAGCCTGGAGCCTGCTTCGGATTCTGTGTTTCCCTCTCTCTCTGCCCCTCCCCCGCGCTCTCTCAAAAATTAATAAATTCGAAAAATTTTTAAAAAGTAAAAGGACTTTGTGGTGAAAACTGGGGGGATAGGTAGAGATAGAGGACATTTCTAAAGCTATGTTCATCTTTCTAAGGAAACACAATTAGAGTTCTATCCTACTTTACCCATTGTGACATGTAAATGCCTACGCATTTAAAAAGCATTATGAAGATAAAAGGCTTCTGCACAGCAAAGGAAACAACCAACAAAACTAAAAGGCAACCAACGGAATGGGAAAAGATATTTGCAAATGACATATCGGACAAAGGGTAAGTATCCAAAATCTATAAAGAGCTCACCAAACTCCACACCCGAAAAACAAATAACCCCGTGAAGAAATGGGCAGAAAACATGAATAGACACTTCTCTAAAGAAGACATCCGGATGGCCAACAGGCACATGAAAAGATGTTCAACGTCACTCCTTATCAGGGAAATACAAATCAAAACCACACTCAGATATCACCTCACGCCAGTCAGAGTGGCCAAAATGAAGAAATCAGGAGACTATAGATGCTGGAGAGGATGTGGAGAAATGGGAACCCTCTTGCACTGTTGGTGGGAATGCAAACTGGTTCAGCCACTCTGGAAAGCAGTGTGGAGGTCCCTCAGGAAATTAAAAATAGACCTACCCTATGACCCAGCAATAGCACTTCTAGGAATTTACCCAAGGGATACAGGAGTGCTGATGCATAGGGGCACTTGTACCCCAATGTTTATAGCAGCACTCTCAACAATAGCCAAATTATGGAAAGAGCCTAAATGTCCATCAACTGATGAATGGATAAAGAAATTGTGGTTTATATACACAATGGAATACTACGTGGCAATGAGAAAGAATGAAATATGGCCTTTTGTAGCAACGTGGATGGAACTGGAGAGTGTGATGCTAAGTGAAATAAGCCATACAGAGAAAGACAGATACCATATGGTTTCACTCTTATGTGGATCCTGAGAAACTTAACAGAAACGCATGGGGGAGGGGAAGAAAAAAAAAAAAAAGAGGTTAGAGTGGGAGAGAGCCAAAGCATAAGAGACTGTTAAAAACTGAGAACAAACTGAGGGTTGATGGGGGGTGGGAGGGAGGGGAGGGTGGGTGATGGGTATTGAGGAGGACACTTTTTGGGATGAGCACTGGGTGTTGTATGGAAACCAATTTGACAATAAATTTCATATATTAAAAAAATAAAAAATAAAAAAAAATAAACTCCAAAAAAATAAAATAAAATAAAATAAAATAAAATAAAATAAAATAAAATACAGGCTAAAAAAAAAAAAGCATTATAATTTTGTTTGGAGACCACAACAAAGAATTACAGTAGGATTGTTTTTAATTTCATTGCTCTCTGTCCCTACATAAGTAACAATATTATTTTAGGCAACAAACCTCACCTGACCTGCATGATTCTACATTCTGAAAGCAAGCTTGTGTTTTACAAGGTATATTTCGTAAACAATTTAAAAGAAGTATTTAAAGAGCATTTTGTGATACTGATAATCTTCACTTGTACTTGTTGACACATCTCATACTATAGTGTCCACAAAGTCTGAAAACATAAATAATATTATTTATTTTTTACAGATAGAAGTTGTCCTTGATGGTGCTATATTTTCACATGTCCAGATTTTATAGATATCCTATAGGCCAGTTTCCAATATCCTTAGCAAAACAGAATGTAATAATATCATGGTGGCAGGTAACTTTCACAATTGAAAAATTTTTTTCCCCACAATAATGTTCATAAGAGTTACTCATGTTAAAATATGTAACTGTAGTTTATTCACTGCAAATGATGTTCAGCATCCCATTTTATGAAAATACCATAATTCATCCATTTTCATATTGCTGAGAGTTTACATTATTTAAGACTATTTGCTTTTAAAAATAATGCTGTGATAAACCAACTTACACATGCTATTATGTTATGCATGTATGAAAATTTACTGGAAAAGTATGGAATTTCTGGATCATAGTTTATGTACTCTTCAGCTTTATGAGACGCTACCAAATTTTTCTCTAAAGTGATTAAACCAGTTTATAGTTTTAACACCAGTAAATAAGAGTTCCTATTTCCCTACATCTCCAAACATAGTTGGTATAATCAATATTTTGGATTTTTTTCCAAGTCAGAAATGTATGAAATGGTATTTTATTCTTGTTTTAACTTGCATTCTCTTGATTTCTAAGGAGTGTATGGATGATAACACAATTATTCTTACCACTTACGGCCCTAACTGTAAGAGTACTGCACCTACCTACCCTATCCCCTCACTGACATTAGGTTGATCCTGTGTCTTCCCAATTAGGTTAATTTGTGATAGGGACACAAATGACATATGTCATTTCTAAGGAGAAACTTCAAGAGCCATCACATCATTCTTCCATTTCTCCTTTCCCTCTGCCTCATAACAGAAATCTCAGAAAAGGGCTGATCCTCAGCCTGTATTAGAGAATGAAGAAGAGCCATAGGGCTAAGCCCCACAGTGAACATAAAATGTTAACGACAGATAAAACCTTGTTGTTTTACTGAGGGTTGTTGGGGGGTGGGAGGGAGGGGAGGGTGGGTGATGGGTATTGAGGAGGCCACCTTTTGGGATGAGCACTGGGTGTTGTATGGAAACCAATTTGACAATAAATTTCATAAATTGAAAAAAAAAACTTGTTGTTTTAATCCTCCATTGAGATTTTGGGTCATTTGCTATCACAACATAATCTAGTTAATGTAGAAGACATTACATGAATTAGCCCTGAAAATATGGTGTTTCTATTAAAAACAAACAAACTAAAACATGTGGTATCATCTGGGCCAGGCTAGATAATAGTTATTGAACTAGAAAGATGGCAACCTATATTATATGATGGTGAAACTCTTGGCAACTTGATAACACACCAAAATAGCTCATAGTTTTAGATGAAAAGTCTGATAAATGTATTGGCTGTGTTTGACAATGTCACAAGAAGAGATGAGCTCACACACAAAATTGGCTGTCTTGCAGAGAGCAATGGAAATCCTCAAGATTCATGTCTTGTAGGATTGAAAGAATCGATTGTTTCTCATCTCTAACAATTGAGAAATGTTTTCAGTGGCAGAGGCAAGGGCTAGGCTATCACACACTTAAACTTTTTCACTGATTAATTTGGCACCCAATAAATCCTTTAGGACAAAATGGCTAAGAAAAGACAATAAAGGCATGGTTCTACCAAGGTCTAGGTACTGGCAGTTAAGTTGAGAGAAAGGGGCATTATCTCTATAAGATTTATGAGTTTAGCACATGGAACAGGTTAGAGTTAATGGATGAAAAGATAACAAAGTTTTAACAGTTGTGAGCTGTATAGCCACTGAAAGCTACCACTCTGGATTAGAAAAGCTAAAAACTTAAAAACAGTCATTGGGTCCCAAATTCTATCAATAGGAAGCAGACTGAGAGGAAAGCATATTTTGAAACATCTGCTTTCATATATGGCTAAGGAACATCTTGGGAAAGGAAGGACAACCCAGACAATGAAACCATGGGCCATGGGAACAGTACATTGGGAAATTATTTCTAGAGTGTAGAACCTAAAAAGTAGAAACAATCGCTACTTTTGAAAACATGTCACATTTTATTAATTTCCATTGCTTTTTAAAAAAAAATATTTATTCATTTTTGAGAAACAGAGAGAGAGCATGAGTGGGGTTGGGACAGAGAGGGAGGGAGACACAGATTCTGAAGCAGGCTCCAGGCTCTGAGCTGTTAGCACAGAGTCTGATGCAGGGCTCGAACTCATAGACTACAAGACCAGGACCTGAGCTGAAGTCAGACGCTTAACCGACTGAGCCACCCAGGTACCCCTCTGTTGCTTTAAAATAAACATTGACAGCTTTTTTTTTTTTCTATAATAATGATAGTCATTTCAAGATGTTAAAAAAAACAAAAACAAAAACAACTGTGAGCAGTGGTCTATAAAATAAAATACCATGGCAAAGGTATATCTCTACTATTCCATATATAATTCTATCTATATAATTCATATAATTCTATCTATAAAACTATATATAACATATCATTTTTAATGGTACTTTAAATTTTTTTTGAAATAATCAGTTAATTTTATTATCTCAAGAAAAACGGCTGGCTCACTTTAAACTATAACATAGAACTGAACTCACCCTGCTACTTGAGCCACTGCTGAATGCATGTCAGCTGCTGCAGAATCCATTGATTGCCTCAGATATTGATTGGTTAATTTAATGAAAAAGGAAGGTTGGAGTCTAAAGAAATTTATAATGCTGACTGACAGGATCTTACCTGAAGTTATGTTCAGCAAAACATTCACATCCATGTGTATGCACACATGTACAGCACACACTCTCAGTCAACACTGCCAATAGTGACTAATATTTTTAATATTATAAAGTGAGGTCCTCACTTATAATTTAACTAAAGAAGATAAAAGATATTCACAAAGGAAAATCCTAACTAGAATAACATGTTTTTACATGAATTTGTAAAGAATATGAATAGCTCACGAAGTATTCCTTCACTTTCCCTCAAAATGAACATCTGAGAGACTCTTAATTGTACTATCTAAAATGAGTCTCTTGTAGGCAGCATATAGATGGATCTCATTTTTTACTCATTCTGATACCCTATGTCTTTTGATTGGAGCATTTAGTCCATTACATTCAGAGTGACTACTGAAAAGATAAGAATTTAGTGCCATTGCATTACCTGTAGAGTTGGTGTTTCTGGTGATGCTCTCTGGTCCTTTCTAGTCTTTGTTGCTTTTTTTTTTTTCTTCCCTCCACTCAAAAAGTCCCCCTTAAGATTTCTTGTAGGGCTGTTTTAGTCTACTGGTCATAAACTCCTTTAGTTTTTGTTTGTCTGAGAAAGCCTTTTTGTCTTCTTCTATTCTGAATGACAGCCTTTCTGGATAGAGTATTCTTGGCTGCATATTTTTCCCATTCAGCACATCAAATATATCTTGCCACTCCTTTCTGGCCTGCCAAGTTTCTGTGGATAGATCTGCTGACAGCCCGATCTGTTCTCCCTTGTAGGTTAAGGACTTTTTTTCCCTTGCTGCTTTCAGGATTCTTTTCTTGTTTGTGTATTTTGTGAATTTGACAATGATATGTCTTGGTGATAGCCATTTTTTTGTTGACTTTAGTGGGGGTTCTCTATGCTTCTTGAATTTTGATGTCTGCCCTCTCCCAGATTAAGGAAGTTTTCAGCTATAAATTACTCACCTAAACCCTTCTTCTCCCTCTTCTCTCTTCATCTTCTGAGACTTCTATGATACAAATGTTATTACATTTTAATTACTGAGTTCCCTAATGCCTTCATGATTCCTGACCTTTGTTTCCCTCTTCTTTTCAGCTTCATTATTTTCCATAATTTTATCTTCTCTACTACTAATTCGCTCCTCTGCCTCATCCATCCTCATTTTTATGGCCTCCATTTGGGTTTACATCTAGGTTATAGCATTTTTAATTTCAGCCTGACTGGATTTTAGTTCTTTTATCTCTGTAGAAAGGGACTGTCTGGTGTCTTCTATGCTTTTTTTCAAGCCCAGCTATTATCCTTATAATTGTTGTTTTCAATTCTGGTTCAGACATCTTACTTATTTTTGCACTGATTAAATCCCTGGCCATTGTTTCTTCCTGTTCTTTCTTTTGAGGTGAATTCTTCCATATTGTCATTTTGGAGGAAGAAAAAACAGTAAGAATAATAATAGAAAAAAATAAAATTGTTTTAATTTAAAAAATCAAATAAAGGTAGCTAGATCCTAGGTGTGTTTTGGTCTGCTTTTTAAGAGAAACTTAATAGGAAAAAGAGAAAGGAGAAAAGAAGAGAGGAAATAATTAAAAAATTAAAAATTAAAAAAAGTAATAAAAATAAAATAACATAATTCGTTCTTTCTGTAACCAAGAAACAAAAGAAAAGAAAAACAACAGAAACAGAAGCAACAATAAACAAACAAATAAACAAACAAAAAGACCAAATGAAGCTAGATCAAGTTTCCCCTAGAGCTGAAACTTTGCAGCAGTCTATGGTCAGTAGACTAAGCTCCTGGAAGGGATTTGCTTGTCTTCTAGGGTGCAGTGGGGGGCTGCTGCTCTGATTCTCAGGTTAACTGGCCCTAGTGGAGATATGCTTGGAGGGCACAGGGGGCTGGGGCATAATATAACCACCCTGTTCTCCACTTGGTGGCGCTGTTTAGCTCACTGGGGTGATCAGTGTTGGTGAACTAATGGTGAAAATGGCTTCACCTCACTCTCTGGTCTACAGAACAGGAAGTTTGCACCCTCACAGACACGAAATCAGTTACCCCTCCTGTGTCCCGCTTCCGTCAGCTCCCCACCTTCTCCTTGTGTCCAAGCTGTCCATCTATCTACCAGGCTGTTTTATCACAAGTCGGCTGTGTTTCAAAACTTCACAATTCAGAGAACACTGCAGTTCAGACCACAGCAATCTTCGTGGGGAGGGTCTCATCACTCTGTGGCTGGTGCTGGCTTGTCCCAGGAAATAGTCTTCCACTGGGCAGCACAGAGGCTGCATAGCCCTATGAGCCAGGGTCTGCTGCCCTCAGCACACCTCTTTGTTCCTATATGGGTGAACATAATAGCTTCATGGCGCCTTCAGGGTCTTTTGCCCGTGGAGAGGCTATATTACCTCTCCCAAATGCACTCCAAGCCGGGGAACTGCTTCCCCCCATCAACCCAGGGGATCCTTAGACTGCACTGCCCACTCCTGGGGTTCCACCCTGCTTCCTCACTGGAGCACCACCAGGCGCTGACCTCTAAAACTTCATACTCTGTGCAACGCTATTTATAAAAATAGCGGTATTGAAACCTCTCCTTTTCCCTCTGTCAATGATTCGGGGAAAGTTTTCTTGTGCAGACCCCTGTGCTTATCTTCACTCTTTCTCTCTAGCTCCTTTCAGGGGGAGTGCTTTCTTGGGCAAACCGGATGGCTGCTCTCTCTCCCCTCCATCTTTCTCCTCTCCGCAAAAATGGCTCCCTCCCTTCTGTGGCACGATGGATCTTATCTCCCCTAATTCACCTCTCCACACCACATACGTGCCGTGTTGTCTCCCTCAAATTATGCAGATTATTCTGTTAATCATCAGATTGATTTCCTAGGTGTTCAAAATGGTTCCATGTTCATCTAGCTGTGTTCCAGGGATGAGACAAGCCCAGGGTCCCCTTACTACTCTGCCATCTTAACTCCTCCTCTTTCTGTGTTCTTGATTTCTACAAAATCATTTTGACAATTGAATAATATTTTAAATATATGATGTATAGTAATTTAATTAGCCAGTTTTCTTTTATTACACTTTAAGTGGTTTCTACTTTCTTACAGCTTTAACAAAAATATAAAAAATTTTGTTGGAAAACAGCTAATGCTCATTCAGGATTATTTTCTTAGGATAAGTTCCTAATGAGATTGTTGAGTAATGGTAAGCAATTACATTGTTTTTCAATGTATTGCTAAACTGCCAGCAGAAAGGTATTGCTGATTCTAATAGTATTATATGAAAGGAATAATTTTCCTGCCATATATTATCCCTATTTTCCTATTGCTTAATAATTTATAATTTAAAGTTGCATATCATTGTTTTAATTTGAATTTTTTTGATTTCTTGAGATAATCAACATTCTTCCAAGGTTAGTTAGGTTCTAAGTATTTAATTCTTACTTAAACTTAAGTAAAATAGTGGGATAATATTTGGAAAATTACATTGACTCTACTTGATCACACCTCAATTGAAAATGGGGATAATATAAATATTACTCAGGTAACACGTGGAATCCTTTATGAATTTCAACTGCAAAGCATTAATAAGTGAAATTAAGCTAAACAATTAACACAGGATGAACTCTACCACTTTTGGTTGAGCTTTAAAAATAAGGTAAATCATGTCAAAAACAATGTAAACCCCAAGAGAAGAGAAGATAAAGTAGATTTAAAATATATATATGCTTCCTCCATAAGAAACAAAGGGGCAAACTGCCGTATTTAAAGATTTCTATTATATATATATTTTTTTAAAAAAGAATACAACTAGTAATTGGGATACTAAAGAAAACTTAAAAAAATAAACATTTCTATTATAAATTTTTGTCTTTCTTTCCTCTGGCTATTGGGTCCCAGGCACTTTGGGTCCCACTATAAAGCAAAACAAAGGTTGTGGTCTTAAGTTTATCACTCACATAATTCAAACTTCCTTATTTAAGACACTGAATTAGATCTATAGATCTTTTATGATATGAAGCCATGTGGGAAGTCACACTGTTTGCAAATATAAATGAAGAAAATTGTCAATATTCTTAATGGTACTTTCTCCCAGAATAGACTTCCTGGAGCTAATTTCTTCTGCACAAAATCATCAGGGCTAGTGGAAACTAGACTAATTTCTTGATGTTTCTGACAAGATTAAGATCTACTTATCTTGACTTCATTAATTTTCCATAATTGCAAATGCCGCTTATGTCCCAGAAGAGAAATCACAATATACTAACAATAAAAAAAAAGTATAGCTTCTGAACAGCCAATTGATAACAACTAATTATAAAAAAATGTCAATGCAAAATTGATAATTCTATGTATTTCTTAAATCTATTTTCAGTATTGTTCTACTTTAGATAAGCAAGTCTTTAACATGGAATTATAATGATAAATTTAGAGGAAAAAGTCAGCATTCTGAAGGATTTTTAGTGGGAACCAATTATTTGTCTCAGGAAACTCTTAAATTGTTGTCATTTGAGAATACATTAGAAAGACATATGAATATCATTTGAGTTATAGGCAACATAAGCCAAACTAGCAAAATGAAAGAAAGAAACACAAGGTTCAATTTTTTGAGAACCAACTGAGACATCCTATCTGACCTCTAGAAGGGCAGAGGCCAGCGTACCCCCTGGGGACCTTTGTAGCAGAGGTCAGTGGGCCTTTTCTCTGAGGTATGGCCACCGGCATGACTCATCTTCCTCAATTCTTGGCTGTTACATTTCTCCTATTCCAAGTTTTAATTCAAAGAAGAGGGGTTCTAATTGGTCCAGCTGTGACTGCTCATAGTTAAATCACTATGTTTAGAGGTCAGATTCAAAAGCAAAGCCCCGGTGTCTGGGGTAGCCACTGTGTACCAGAACCATCCAGATAGAGGTGATACTCAAGAGAGAAAACTTCAGGTTGCTTAAATAGACTTGGTGTCCCTGCCCTAAGTCTAGCCTTCCTATTTGCCTTCTTAAAAAAAGTCATCAACCATTGTGTGTCTACTACTGATACTTCAAAATCAGTGTACTGACATTCTAATGATTATGCATAGACTATTTTAGGTAACTTCAAATTTATTAAATGGAATTTTGAAACAGTAATTATTGTGCATAGTACTTACATGACTTATTTTGCATACTAGAAAGTGTCCATAAACACAGAAAAGTAAAAGGCTTAGTACATGTTTACATTTAAATGCATTATATGTGGCTTTGGCAGGGATTGATAATTACAAATTTACACATTTAGATTAATGACTTTTATTTTCATCTCCTATTTGAATTGTAGAATATATTTACCTGAATAACTAGTAGACTAATAATTTTATAATGATAAGAAGAGACTTGCTGGGAATACTTGTAGAATTGAGACTCTAGCCAACATTTGTTTCGATGGGTTTACTAGATGTGTATTTCATAATACTTTTCTACATTTGCATGAACCTTGGGAAATTTTTTGGATGAACAGAAATTTCTACCAATAGCTCATTGTTATGGACTGAACTGTGTTCCCCTAAAATTCATATGTTGAAGCCCTAACTCCCAGAACCTCAGAATGTAACTATATTTGGGATTGGGCTTTTAAAGAGATGATTAGGTTCTCCATCCCTCCCTCCCTCTCTCTCTCTCTCTCTCTCTCTCAAAATGAAATAAATAAACCCCCAAAAAGTGGGGGGCACCTAGGTGGCTCAGTCAGTTAAGTGTCCAACTGTTGATTTCAGCTTGGGTCATGATGTCATAGTTTGTGAGATGGAGCCTTGCGTGGGCTCTGAGGGAACTGCTTGGGATTCTCTCTCTACCTCTCTCTCTCTGCCCCTCACCTGCACACACACTCTTTTTCTCTCTCAATATAAATAAACTTAAAAAAAAAAAAGAGATGATTAGGTTAAATGAAGACGTAAGGCAGGCCCTAATCCAGTCTGATTAATGTCTTTATAAGAACAGGAGATAAGGACATACAAAGCGACATCAAGGATCCACAGAGAGAAAAAGCCAAATGAGGTCACAGGAAGAAGAGGGTCATCTTCAAGCCAAGTAGAGAGGTCTCAGAGGAAACTCAACTTGCAGACACCTTGATATTAGCCTTCCAGAATCCAGAACCGTGATTAAATAAATTTCTATTATTTAAACCACCCAGTATGTGGCAGCCTGACCAAACAAATATGCTCACATTTATTTAAGTATCTTGTAAATAATGTTTTAAAACATTTAATATAAAATTATTTCTAGACTATGCTACCATGTTCGTTACCTTTGACATTTATGTTTTAATACATTTTAAAAGTAGTTTATGACATTTTACATGGACATTTATTACTACTAGTAGTTTATTTAACCTCTCAAAATTTAAGTCTAGGTCTAATCAAAACCTCTGAGACATTTCAAAACATACACAATATATTTATATAGCATATGGCATGAGAAGTAATAGAAAATGACAAAATCTTTCATGTTAGACTAAAATATCAACTCATATTCTATGGAAATCTGTATGTGAAATAATTATGTTGTTGCTGACTACAAATCACTTTCCAGATCTTCAGTTACTCAAGGTCAAAACCATGAATAGCATGCTGTTTGCTCAATAAAAATGTAAATAATCTTGATTCCTTGAAAATACAACAATTTGGTTGTGCTATGTACCTAGTCATTTGAGCAATAGGACAGTGGACTGATGATGCTATTATTCAAAGGAAGCCAGGTGAAATATTGATCTATAGTATAACAGTAAGTACATTTCTACATTTTAGAGCAATTTCTTTATTTCAGGACATGACACTTTTGTAATGTTATGATAAAAGCAAATGTATACAAATCAGTGATAAATATTTATGAGTCAGAAACAACACTTAAAAATAAAGCTAATTCAGTCCCCCTGCCCTGAAAAAAAAATATTTGGTACTGTGTTTAATTATATACTGATTTTTATATGCTTAAAGTTGTGTCTAAGCATGAATTCATGTTTCCTCTATGTATATGTACTAGTCAGGTATTTTAGAATGAGTAACAATCACAGTGCAATTAGATAGTTCTGCTTAAACTATCTATTCCTGAAATAGTTGCAAGGACAAAGTTTCAGAATTCTAGATAGGAAAGTAAGTAGCTTTCCAGCTGGCCTTCTTGCTCACTTATTCATTAATTCAACACTTATTTTTTGAGAGACTTCTCTGTGCAAGAACTGCAAAGCTCCACAGGAGATATACAATAGCTAAAATATAATTCCTATTTCTGCATATTTCACACGTCTGGATACACTGTTGTATATCCTATTTAGCTCACTACACACTCTGTCAAACCATTCACAGCAAACGTTCAAAAGACCAGTCTGTATATACCGCACATTCATGCCAACACCCACCACCTCCTCAGCTCATTACAACCTGGACTTGACTCCTACCATTTCACAAAACCCACAGTCTTAAAAGTTGCCATAAACAAGTTATGGATTGCCTTTCTCAATTCTCCACACAAATATTGCATTGGGCAATGTTGAAATGCTTCTTTCTTGATTTTCTGCTTTGACTTGTATGATGGTACAGATTTCTTGCTCTTCTGTAACCACTCTTTAATTTTAATCTATAGGGACTCTTCCAAAATTGATTCTTGGTGATTTTCATGGTTCTGACCTCTCAGGTCACACAGCTTTATTACAAATTATCTTCTGGCCATCTTATTAGGTGGATATTTAAACTCATTCTGTCCTGAGCTGAACTGACCATTTCCCTCTCTTCACTAACTGTAGTTAAATCTGTTCCTCCTCTACATTGCTATGATTCTGGTAATAGAACTACCATTCTAATAATCACTAACTCTCCAATAGTGGAGTTAGCTCTGCCTCCAAATTCACCTAGACATCATATCAAACCAATTCAAACATCCGCTGGCTCTGTGGTTGCAATATCTTTTGCATGTCTGCCTTCCTCTCCATGCCTGTTTCTATCTTCATTATCTCTTACTTCTCATAAGCATAGATGACTGCATTCTTGGCCACCTTTTTCTCTCCCAGATTCTACCCACTGATAATTACTCTCCTACACATTAATCGTACTACTTATTTCTTCCATTATTGAAACAAAATTCAAGCTTTATCTACCTCTCTCATCTTCAATTCATTAGATGGTAGGCAATTTGTTTCTATACCTTTGGAATAAATGTTTGTACTTATTTTTTTACATCATTCATTCATTTATTCAACAAACACTGATGAAACTTTTTGTCTCCATACCATGTAAAATCAGTGCTTTCTATCTCTTATAAATCTGTAGCTCATGCTAAACTCTTGTGTTCTAAAATCTTTTTCTCTAGCTAAGACAGAATTCTTTCCTGGTTAGTTTCTAAACATAATAATGAGCTTATCACTCATTTTTGCATGATTCTCAAGAAAATAAAAGGACTCTCAAGACCCCACAATCAGCAATATGCAGAGCGCCTACGTGTCACTCCTTGGAATTTATTTCTCCCACCTGCTTTCAGACCTGGTCCTATTTCTCCTACTCTCTTCTAAGCACAAACTTTATATTAGCAACTGTATCCATGATTAGAGCTTCATTAAGGGCTCATTCATGCAGGTTATACCTAAGGTGTTAAAAGAAGTTTCATAAGAGTGGTCTCTGGGGTGCCTGGGTGGCTCAGTCCATTAGGCATCCACTTCAGCTCAGGTCATGATCTCACAGTTTGTGAGTTCGAGCCCCACGTCGGGCTCTGTGCTGACAGTTTGGAGCCTGGAGCCTACTTTGGATTCTGTGTCTCCCTCTCTCTCTGCTCATCCCCCACTCATGCTGTCTCTCTCTGTCTCTCAAAAATAAAACAAAAAACATTAAACAACAACAACAAAAAGAGTGGCCTTTCTTGGATTTCTTGATTCAGCTGTGAGTGCCAAAGAAGTTGGCATTAATGGTAACAATTTTCACTTGCTAATTGCCTTCGGCTATAAAACTGCCCCTCTTTCCAACTCCATTCCATATAGGGCTCTCTTGTCTAATTCTTGAAGTTGCTTAGGGTATTTAGCAGGTGCTTATAAATAACACGTGTATTTTTCTTCCACTTCAGCTCCCTTCCAGCCTCCTTGTTCAGGTGTACATTCTGAATTGCATATGAAATCTACCGGAGATAAATACACAGAGGGTTAAAATCTCTATAAACTTTATTTTTAGTGGGGGAAAATCAATTAATTTATTTAATTGAAAGGTATAGGATGAGGCTGAATGAGGGAAAGAGGGGAAATAAGCAGATAATTAATACATAAATAATTGCATTTTATGAAGTACTAGTGTCTAAATATGTATCTGTATACTTACATTAATTTGACAGTGATTCTATACACTTGCAAATGAAATGGGAAGATGTGTCAAAGAATGTCAAAGAGAGGCCATAATAAGCATCTAAAAAAAGTGTACAAGGAAATCACATGATACATACGAGATACTAATGATATTTAAACCAGATGGGGAGAAAAAGAAGGGTAGGGGGAGAGAGGGTAGGGGAAGAGAAAAAGGCAGATTTAAACACTGAAGGGAATTCTACCAGCCATTGCCCTGAAGAAATGTATATTCTAGATTGAACATAAAATAGAAGAGAACCTGTGTCAGAATCTTTGATGAAATGAAATAGTAAAAAGAATATGATAATTATTTTTAATGACTTTATGCTAAATGCCATTTCTAATTCTGTAGCAACACTACAAACAGAATTATTTTAAGGGTATATGCCATGATGTAAAAAGATGGAATTATTAGATGTTATTTACCTTAAAAATGAAACCTAGAGTGTATTTGCATGATTAAATTCATCCAAATGGAATTCTATTATAACTTACAACTACTACTTAAATACTGTTATTTCTGAAACCAAGGAGAGAGATAGTCTAAAACCTTAACTTAACTTATGTAGTAATGAAATAAGTAAATAAAGCTTCATAGGATTAAAATTGATGCTGTGGAACTAGTAATGAGAGTTGTGAGAGATCTCTTTTTTAAAGAGCTTCTGGCCTCAATATGTGATATATTTCAAAACTTATTATCCAATAGAATCAATTATTAATAAACAATAATGTTGGTTTTAAACAGATTATATACTAATATGACTTGGATAAATTAGGCTGTTCTTCAGGAAAAGTATCTCAAGGAACACTATATTTTAAAGTCTGATAACATAAAAAAGAACAAAAGTAATCATTGATGACACCTTATAACTTAAAACACAATTATCAGCTGGCTAGCTTCAGTATTAATAGTCAGGGTTTTGAATTTCAAAATTAATGATGTGTCTAAGTCAATTCTCTATTTCATTTGGATAGAGATTGTTTCTAAATAAAAATTTAAATCTGAATATCCATACCTCAACATATAGTAAAGTTTTTAAAGAAATTCAACTAAAATGGATGTATAGAGAGAATTCAAACATAAAAAATTCAGAATCTAAGTGAAACAGAAAACAGAAAGATCTCATTATTCATTCATATAAAAAAGCCTCTGGTAGATTTTATTATTGTTCTCCAATATTCTCTGCCTTATCTTGCAAGAAGATTATACCTCTCTATGCCTTGGTGAATTGTTGTCACTCAAATTACTCCAAAAAAATGTAAGCAGAAGTTTTTCTATTATTTCTCAGTATAAGCTTTAGGAGCCTAAGCATGCTTTACTATGCTTTCTCAACCCTTTCACCACCACCATCACTTTCATCATGACCAGAAATTCATAATAAAAGACATACCTTCAGCCTAGAACATGCATGAAAGTGACATACATCAGAGGAACAGCCTATAAGCAATGGTCATACAGAAAGAGCAACAAAGAAGACTTTGTTATGATAATCCACTCTGATTTAGAGGCCATTTGTTATTGCAAAATTACATTGCCTCTTCTAAGGTATATGGAACCACTGGAGTTAGGCAGTCTGTAGCCTGAACAACTGTGCATAGCAGCCCTTATACTGCATTCTTAATACAATATTGCCCCCAAAGATTCTTTAAAACCAGTGATTCTAAAAAATCTGCCATATCTGAACAAATGTGATTTTTTTAACGTTTATTTATTTTTGAGAGAGAGAGAGAGAGAGAGAGAGAGAGAGAGAACATGAGTGGGGGAGGGGCAGAGAGAGAGGGAGACAGAATCTGAAGCAGGCTTCATGCTTTGAGCTGTCAGTACAGAGCCCAATGCAGATCTCGAACTCATGGACTGTGAGATCATGACCTGAGCCAAAAGTTGGATGCTCAACCGACTGAGCCACCCAGGCACCCCACGGATGTGATTTTTTAATCATGAGAAAACACTTTTAATTTCTATTCAAATTTAACGTTCCAACCTAATGTGATAAACAATATACTCAGGATATATACGATCCCAGGCAGGGTTTCCTCTATGCACAGAAACCATTATCCACAAGTTTGTTGCTTTGATTAAAAAAACAAAAAAACAAAAACAAAACAAAACAAAACATACTTTCAGCTTTTCTACCTTAACTAAAAAGGGTAAAAATACAAATATTGTGTTAATTATTATCAGACTTTTTTAATTATAAAGGTTTAAGGTAAAACTAATTGTTTACGGTAAGTATTCAGAACTAAGAGCCACGTTTCATGTCCTTCACAGCAGCACTTACATATTTGCACATAACAACAACAGATGGTATTACCAAATGCTTGTTCCATTAAATTTAAAACTTCCTTTGGGAGGCTAACTGCTTTCTGCAATATCGCAATCACCCAAATTCAATATTAAAGAAACATAGAGGTCCCTTGGAAGGAAAGACTAATCTTAGAAGGAAAAGATAGATATTTCTTCATATTTTCATACGTGTAAAGAAATCTAATCATGTCTTTTAAATGAAAACTAAAAGTGTCTGTATTTGTCTGACTGCACTACAAACTTGCTTTGTATAGACAAAAGACACATTGCAATTTCTACTGAATACTTAAAAATACACTTTCAAAGAAATTATTAATCATCAAAAGATAATACCATTTCAACTTCCAATATGAAGCTCTTTACCTACTACTTTCTAGATTATTTGTTCCACCCAATGGTGCTCATCAATGCTAGTGAAAGCTTCATTCCCTTCTGCAGAAAACTTAACTGGCAGAGTCATAATGATCCAGGCAATAACTAACAATCACTTCTAGCCTTTTTCACTTCAGTCCACACGCCCTGGCTTCTCTGTTCATTACCAGCCTCAGACATTTTCTGTTCCTCCTTAGAGCTAAACATTGTAAATTTATTTGCTCTGATTTCCATTTCCCATGATTATTATGTAACCTGCAACTCACCAAACACTTATATCAATGAATAAAATTTAAGAAATGCTTATTAAGTACCTTGTAAGTTTAATGGTATGTATACCCTGCCAAAGATACACTAATGGATATTTTATTGAAAATATGTGTAATCCGATGCTGGAATTATAATCCATTATAAATCCCTGAAATAGATTTTAGGCAAACTCTTGTGAGATTTCAGAGAACAAGAAGGTTATATTTTGTTGAGGAGTCAGGAGACATTTGAGGAGATCTTGGTGTACAGATGGTTATCTCCAAGGAAGAAATAAGAGATGATAGGTCAGGAATAAGGAAGTGACAGCCAGTGATAACAGCACACGCAAAAAGATGCAAAAACCAAAAAAAAACCCACAAAAACCACAATTTAATAAACAGTAAAGTGGCTGGTTTTGCTCTAGCTTTGTATATGTAGGAGAGCAGTAACAAATATGTTTGAGAAGGTGTTTTATCTGCTAAGCTGCGGGTTTCATATTTAAGTTAGCTGGCAGTGGTGAGAAGTAAAGAATATTGCTAAGAGTCCTGCTCTTGCAAGATTAAATCAGCCTCAGAGTGGATTGAAGGCAGAAGTGATTGAAGGAATAGAATCATTACATAAAAGTTCCAGAAAGAGTTAATAGGGCCCTCAAATAGGATGGTGGTAATAGGAATAAAGATATATGAATGGCATCACGAAAGCAAAGCCAGTATCTGACAACTAATTGTCCGTGAGAGGAGAGAAAGAGTAGAATTACTTACTCCCTCGTGAAGAGAACACTGTTTCCCAAAATAGCAACATATGCCACTTGAATACAGTCTATCCTCAACATCAAATACTCAGGATTTCCAATTCACAATTTTAAATAATATTTAACCAAACTGGTTATTTGTCTTACAACTTTAAGGGAAATAAGAATACCAAAAAAGTAACACAGGAGAAAAAAAGTAAGCAACCCAAGAAAAGTAGTTAAACTTACAGAAATCTAACAGTTTGAATAAAATACTTAACAAATAAAATCATCCAAAATAATGGTCAGCGATCATATTTATGTGGGTCATTTTAAACAATTTCTATTAATGCATATAAAGTGAGCTTAGTCAGTGCTGTGGAAGAATGTGGGTGATACAGGCAGAACAGCAATTTAATAAAAAGGTATTGGGCAGACCACAGAATACGTGGCAGGCAGAATTGGATTCAGAGGCTACATCCAACGTTCTAACTAGATCCAGGCATGAGATGTCACAGAGTGAACTACCAGCACCCCCAACACGGGTCACTAGATATCGCCAGTAGAATTGCTGTTTCTCCTTTCTCTGGAAATCAGATGTAGCTGCCATCATGGCCGCGACTTATCAGCAGAAAGAAGACTGGTAGTTCCTACAAATCTCATCTGCAGAACCTACAGCATGCAGTGCCCCAATTGAGAGGGAATCTAGAGAAGCCAAACCCTGGCATTTCAAATTCTATATGGAAGGAGGCTCTGCCATTTAAGAGGCCACAGACACTGGCAGACCTGAAGGATGCTAGATAAAACATTGCTGATAGACACATATTCAACATTTAAAAAGAAGTATATGAAGTTATGTTATTCTCATTGATGTTCTAAGTGGCAAAATTCACGTCAAATGGTAAGTATTTAGTACAAGCATATTTATTAGTCTATTTAATATAAAAAATAATGGGATTTCAGTGATGTTTGGTCAAAAAAACCATTTTACTTGATATGTATGTATGTGTCAAGTCAAAGCTGCCACGAAAACAAGGCATACATGGGGTAATGCATTTTAACGGAAATATGTTAAATTCAGAAATAGGATAGGTATCTACTATAATGTTACTTATGATATTTGGACTAAATCATGGGACTTATTATTTATAAAGAAAAAAATAATAAGATTATAAGTTTAGATTACCACAAAATGTATAGTTCCTGGAATGAGATCCACAAGAGGTACTAGTTATCTGAACCACTCACTAATGACTGAATTTATGTCCAAAGTGGCCTTCTGTGGGAACATATAGACACAGAAAACGATCTGATTAGATTTAAAGATGCTAATGACTCTACTTCTAGTAGTAAAGAGAGCAGTGATTGTCTATGGCAAGATCTGGCAATGGAGATATGTACAACATCTCCTTAGGATACTCCTAAGCAATAAGAAACAAGGATATGATTGTTGTGTATATGATACTTTGAACATTTTTGGCAAACAAATATAATGGCTAGTTGCTCCTAATGTCACTATACAAAATGGGGAGAGAAAAAGCTGAGCTCAGGAATTTGAATTCCCTGCATAGATGACCTGCTTCCATGTGAGCCCTCAGAGACTTTTCTCCTCTACCTGCAATGCTGAGAGTACTGAAAACTAAATTCAGAATTGTATTCTGTGACTGGCTAAATTACAATGTAAGTTGAACTCCTAGCCTTAATGAGTACCTACTGTTCAAGTTAGGACACTGACTGGGGGAAAAATGGGATACTGTAAGTTGGAACAGAGATGTGTAGAAAGATTCCAATGAAGTTGGGGACATTGAATTCTGATGTCTTCTTTGCCAGTGAAAGAGGCCTCCCCACCCCCATTGGGAGTATCATCCCCATCTGCATCTGAAGAAATTAACCCTGCACTGCCTGAGGAAACTATAATGGCTCCCCTGAGACAGTTGCCTTACAAGAAAATGCAGGGTCCTCAGGACTCACCCTCACCACCCTTCTTTGCTTCTGGACCTGTGATTATATTCAAATCTCAGTAGGAGCCTAAAGGTGAGGTAAAAAGTGTGACCCATGAGAAGGTGTGCTATATACTTCAAAAGAACCCCTTGAGCTTTCTAATTTATACAAACAGAAATCTGGGGAACCCTGTAAGAATGAATGTTAAAAATGTGGGATAATTGTGGAACATAAAGTTGTATCAGGTTAACTTTACTGACAACAGGCTTGCTAAAAATATTCTGAATTTAATGTTACAGCTCAGGAAGTTACAAAGGTTCTCTCTGTTTGTTTGGTTGGCTGAAACATGGACCAACACGTGGCCCATGTGAGCAACCTGGACAAGTCAGAACTTGGTTTAATGCAGAAGAAAGAATTCAAAGCCATAGGGAGACTAGAATGGGTAGAGTGAATGTGTCATTTAAGATCTATTTACCCATAGTGGGAAGGTTTAGAAAACATACCTTTCACCATGACTATGAGAAATAAATTTGTGAAAGGAGCCCCTACCATCCTTTGGAATGATCTCTGATGATTCTGTTCTGTAGGCCAAACCTTACAGTGGGAACTACAATAACTGAGATGGGACACACAAATGCAATGCAGGAAATTGGATCCTGTGGTAGCAGGGGCCAACTGGAAGCACACAACTGCCAGGGCAAGGCAGGAGTAGTTACTATTAATGGACATCAGAGTCAAAGCAGCGATTAGAAAAGTTTGACTCACACAGACTTTTTGACTAGTTGATCATAGTGTTCCTAGAGGAGAAACAGGAAGCCTACTAAATTCTTATTGATCTGTATAAGCAGAAAAGTACTAGGTCAAATGAACAAAAGTCTAGCCTGAACCATAAAAAAGAGTCACAGCCCCTCTATCAATTCTCACCCTTGAGCCAGTTTATGGACACAAACCCCTTAGAATGAAGCGGGGGCCAAGTCAGAAAAGCCTTTGGTGCACTGCCAAAAATTTATATTACTAATCTTTTCTCTCAGACTTTCCTAAAGGGATCTGTGGCCTTTCACCAGGATAACTGTGCATTGGGGAATGGAAATTATCAGACATCTGGGGGACTATTGACACTGGCTATGAACTGGCATTAATACCGGGAGAATCAAAACATCACTGTGGTCCTTCCATCAGAGTAGGGGCTTATGTAGGTCAGGAGAACAATGGGATTTTAGCTCAGAGCTATCTCACAATGGGCCCAGGGGCCTCCCAAAACCATCCTGTGGTTATTTCCTCAATTTCAAAAAGCATAATTGTAATAAATATACTTAGAAACTGGCAGAATTCCCACATTAGC
Organism: Panthera leo; assembly: GCF_018350215.1. NCBI lineage: Eukaryota > Metazoa > Chordata > Mammalia > Carnivora > Felidae > Panthera > Panthera leo. The sequence goes on along the minus strand of NC_056687.1, from coordinate 45,042,665 downwards.
TCTCTGACCTGTGAAGCTAGGGCTATTATGGTGGCAAAGGCCAAGTGGAAGCCACTAGAACTGCCTCTACCCAGGAAAATAGTAAACCCAAAGCAATACTGCATTCTTGGAGGGATTGCAGCGATTACTGCCATAATCAAGGACTTGAAAGGAAAAAAAAAAAAAAGCACTTGAAAGATAACAGGAGTGGTGATTCCCATGATATCCCCATTCAAATTCTCCCAGTTAGCCTGTGCAGAAGATGGATGGATCCTACAGAATGACAATGGATTAGATTAAGCTTAACCGGGTGAGGACTCCAATTGCAGCTGCTGTACCCGATATGGTTTTAATGCTTGAACAAAATTATACATCCCTAATAACCTGATATGCAGCTATCGATCAGCCTTTTTCTCCATTCCTGTCAGTAATCTCCAATAGAAGCAGTTAGCTTACATCTGGTAAGGCCAACAACACAGTCACAATTTAATCTGAAGGAATTTTGATAGCTTTTCTCTTCCACAAGATATCACATTGGCCATTACATTGATGCTATTATGCTGACAGGACCTCAGGAGCCAGAAGTTGCAACTAATCTAGACTTACTGCTAAGGCATTTGCATGTTAAAGGGTAAAAAATAAATCTGACAAGTTCAGGGGCCTTATACCTCAGTGAAACTTCTAGGGATCTAGTGGTCCTGTGGGGAATGTTAAGATATTCCTTATAAGATGAAGAGTAAGTTCTTACATCTGGTCCCACATTTTCCTCATTTGCATGTGTCACTCCACCCCATTTACTTAGTGACTCAAAAGCAGCTTGTTTTGAGTGGGGCCCAGACAAGAAAAGGCTCTGCAACAGATCCAGACTACTCTGAGTTGTTCTGTCACTTGAGCTGTATGATCTAGCAGATCCAATAGTACATCAAGTGTCAATGGCAGTTAGGGATGCTGTCTGTAGTCTTTGGCAGGTCCCTTCAGGGGAAAAAAAAAAGAGTGCAGGCCCTTAGGGTTTTGGAACAATGTCCAGCCATCCTCTGAATAATGAATAACTACTCCTCTTTTAAGAAACAGCTCTGGGTCTGATGCTAGGCCTTATTAGAGACTGAATGCTTAAACATGAACTACCATGTGACCATGAAATCTGAGCTGACCATCAAGAAATGGGTGTTATCTGACTTACCAAGCCATAAAGTCAAATGTGCACAGCAACGCTTTATTATCAAATAGAAGTGATAACATATGCTATCAAGTCTGAAGGTGCTGAAGGCACACGTTGTATGAAAAGAGGCCCAAATGCCCATGGTTCCTACTCTTGATACACTACCTTCTCTGTCCTAAATTGCATGTATGGCCCAATGGAGAGTTTCCTACAATCAGTTGACAGAGGAAGAGAAGAATACAGCCTGGTTTTCAGATGGTTCTGCATGATATGCAAGCAGTCCCCAAGAGTGGACAGCTACAACACTACAGACCCCCTTCTGGGACATCACTGAAGGGCAACAGTAAAGGACACAACTCTGAAGGACAGTGTACCTGGCTTTCACTTTGCTTGGAAGGAGAAAGGGCCAGCTGTGTGATTCATGGGTGGTGGCCAATGTTTTGACTGGATGGTCAGGGACTTGGAAGGTACATGATTGGAAAATTAGTGACAAGGAAATTTAGGGAAGAGATATGTGCACAGATCTCTCTGAATGGCTTAACAGAACAGTGGAATGGCCTTTTGGAAACTCAGTTACAGTGCCAGCTAGATGGTAATACCTTGCAGACTGGGGTAATGCTCTCCAGAAGGGTGCAAATGCTCTGAGTCAGCATCCATAATATGGTGCTGTTTCTCCCACAGCTAGAATAAATGAGTTTAAAAATCAAGGAGTTGAAATGGGAGTGGTAAACTCATTATTACCCTTAGTGACCTACCAGCAAAAGCATTTGTTTTCTGTTCCCACAACCTGGTACTCTACTAGCCTAGAAGTCTTAGTGCCAAAAGGAGAAATGCTCATACTAGGAGATACAGAAATGATTTCACTGAACTAGAAGTTAAGGCAACAGCCTAGACAGGGGCTCAATCCCATGACCCTGGGATCATGACTTGAGCCAAAATCAAGGGTCAGATGCTCAACCAACTGAGCCACTGAGGCATCCTAGTCAAGGTTGTTTTAAATTAGATCAGTAGCTCTGTTAATCAAAGTGAATCACCATAGGCAATAAGTGATATCTTTATATTCATCTGCTTAGTTAATATTTGCTTTAATAAGTTACATTTTGGGGGAAATTTTTGTTAAGTATATTTATTTTTATCAAAAATGTTAAGAATTAGTCTCTATATGGAATCTGCTTCAGCTGTGACCATTTATTCCACAAGTCCCTTTTCCTTCTTGCATTCTGATAAGATTTTTTACTAAACTCATTATTGGATTAAAAGTTTAGTCACTCTAGTCTTAAAATTAATACTTCCTTGACTCTGATCAATAGTGTTTAAATCCTCCAGGTTCATTCTCCTGTTTCCATTCTCAGAGCTAATAAAATAACTTCACTTTTGTTTTACAGTATGTGGCAGGCAGAAAGTGGCATTCCCAAATGCTGATGTCCTAATCTCTGGAACCTATGAGTATGTTATAAGGTAACATGGTATAAGGGACTTTGCAGATATCATTAAGTCCATACTCCTTAAAATAGAAATTGCTCTGGATTATCCACTCATCTGAGTGGGATTAATGTAATCACACAAGCCCTTAAAAATAGAGGACCTTCTCTAGGTGGAAAAGAGATATGGAGTAGAAAAGGCATAAAAGAATGGTGGCACAAGGGGCAATCAGAGAGCTTCCAAGCATGAGAAGAATTTGACATGCTATTGCTGGCTCTGAGATGTAGGCTCCTAAATGCAAGCACTCTAGTCAGACAGGAAATAAGGGCAGTCTCACCTCTGTAGGCAGGTTAATGAAACCTCAGACCTACAACCATAAGGAACTGGATTTCTTAGAGTCTCTCAATAAGACCCAGGCCAGCTAACACTTTGGTTTCTATTTTATGCAACACAGAGCCAAGAAACCAGTCCCATCAACCTGGACTTCTGATGTAAAAGGACTATGGGATTAAAAATTTGCATTTAAGCTTCTAAATTTGTGAATATTTTTTATGGAAGTAATACAAATACACAGAAAACAAATACACAGCATTACAGCATTTTTGTATTGAGCATTTTTCATATTTATTATGAAGTTTATTTCTAATCATCCAGGTATTTGGGAAGGGCATTATTAGGCCGCTTATTCAATGCGTAAAATGGGTCTCAGAGTAATTGAATGACTTCCGAAAGATTCTGTTCAACATACTGCCAAGGGACAAAGCCCACCCAGGTCTTTTAGGTTTGGGTTCAAAGTCTTCACTCTAACAAAAAAAGAGGACCTAACAGGATTGTAAATGCAGAGCAACATTAGAAGTTGGAATTTTACTTCTTAATACTACCTTTCTTGACAATTTAAAGGAATCTTTATTTAGTGTTTACTTATTCTTATTTTTAAGATAAGGAAAAAAATAATCTTCTAATTTCCCCTCAGCTATTTAAAAAAGTTAACCATAAATTAAAATCTCAAAGTGTTAAAACTCCTGAGAAAACAGAATAGTACAATGCAGTATAACCTCTATTTCAAATACATCTTACATAGAACTAGGTTGTTTCCTTGTATGGTCATCTATTTTACATATTCAAATGAGGTCTAATAATATGAATGAATTATGTATATTTTAATCCAATTGCCTAAACTTCTAATTCAGATGGCTATGGCATCATTCATCCCATGTGATGTCAGGATTAGGTCTCCTGAACTGCTAATCTAGACAGTACCCAAGAAAGACTGTTTGGGTGCCTCAGTTGGTTAAGCATCTAACTCCTGGTTTTGGCTCAGGTCATGATCTCATGGCTTTGTGGGTTTGAGCCCCACATCAGGCTGTGTGCTGACAGCGTGATGGCTGCTTGGGATTCTCTCTCTCTCTCGCCCTCTCTCTGCTCCTCCCCCACTCTTGCTGACTCTGTCTCTCTCAAAAGTAAAAATCAATAAATCTTAAAGATTGTTTGTGAAGGTGTGCTTTTATTTATTGGGGTCCTTTCTTTTTTCTTTTTCGTTAAGTCTAGCTACAGTTTATCAATTTTATTAATTTTTTCAAAGAACCAGCTCCTGTTTTCATTGATCTGTTCTATTGTTTTGTTTTGGTTTTTGGTTTCTGTTTAATTTATTTCTGCTCTTACAAATGAGGAGAAGAATAGCAACCAACACCACACCATGAGACAGGAAACCAACAAAATCCTAGAGAAGAACACGGGCAGCAACCTCTTTGACACTAGCCATAGCAACTTCTTACTAGACATGTCTCTGGAAGCAAGGGAAACAAAAGTAAAAATAAACTATTGGGACTTCACCAAGATAAAAATATTTTGCACAGTGAAGTAAAAAATCAACAAAACTAAATGGCAACTTTTGGAATGAGAGAAGATATTTGCAAATGACATTATCTGATAAAAGGTTAGTATTCAAAAATCTACAATGAACTTATCAAACTCAATACCCAAAAAACAAATAATCCAGTTAAGAAATCGGCAGAAAACATGAATAGACATTTTTTCCAAGGAAGATATACAGATGGCTAACAGACACATGAAAAGATGCTCAACATTACTTATCATCAGGGAAATGCAAATCAAAACTACAATGAGGTATCACCTCACATCTGTCAAGATGGCTAAAATCAAAAAGACAGGAAAAGAAAAGATGTTGGCAAAGATGGAGAGAAAAGAGAACCAAACCTCTTACCCTGTTGCTGGGAATGCAAACTGGTGCAGTCACTCCAGAAAACAGTATAGAGGTTCCTCAAAAAGTTAAAAATAGAACTACCCTACGATCTGGCAATTGTACTACCAGGTATTTATCCAAAGGATGCAAAAATACTGATCTGAAGGGGCACATGCACCCCATTGCTTACAGCAGCATTATCAACAATAGCCAAATTATGGAAACAGTCCAAGTGTCCACTGATTGATGAATAGAAAAGGAAGAGGTGGTATATATATGTATGTATGTGTATACACACACACACACACACACACACACAATGGAATATTACCCAACCATAAAAAGAATGAAATCTTGCCATCTGCAACGACATGGATAGAGCTAAAGAGTATTATGCTAAATAAGTCAATCAGAGAAAGACAAAAATACCATATGATTTCACTGACAATGTAGAATTTAAGAAACAAATAAGCCAAGAGAAAAAGAGAGAGAGAGAAAGAGAAAGAGGCAGACCAAGAAGCAGACTGTTAACTATGAAGAACAAACTAATGCTTACCAAAAAGGAGGTGGGTGGGGGAATGTGTTAAATAGGTGATGGGGATTAACGAGAGCACTTGTGATAAGCACCAGGTGATGTGTGGAAGTGCTAGATCACTATATTGTACACCTGAAACTAATATTACATTATATGTTAACTGAATTTCAGTCAAAGCTTTAAAAAATGCCAAAGAGGAGCTCCTGGGTGGCTCATTCGGTTAAGTGTCCAACTTCAGCTTAGGTCATGATCTCTCAGTTCATGAGTTAGCCCCACATCAGGTTCTCTGCAGTCAACACAGAACCCACTTCGGAGCTTCTGCCCCCTCTCTTCCTCCCCACCTGTTTCTCTCTCTCTCTCTCTCTCTCTCTCTCTCTCTCTCTTTCTCAAAATAAATAAATAAACTTTTAAAAAATGCTAAAGAGATAGAGCTGTTGCAGTAGTGAATTTTATCAATATAAACTCTGCTAACAACAACTATTATTTTCCTTTTTTGATTCAAAAAACCTTGGGAGAAACAACCCTAAACAGTGTGTTAGCATAACTCTTCTCTGCTTCTTTTGTCAAGGATTATACTTAGTGAAACACAGACTTTGTAAAGGAGTATAATCTCCAAATCAAGCTTAATTCTTGACACCTTGTTACTCAATCTTTATGGCCATTAATCTTCAAAGGCTACTTATGTCTCCAGGCAAGCTACTTAATGTCTCTAGATTTAATTTTTCTTCCCACATTACATATGGAAATAATAACAGAATGTACCTGTTGGAGTTATGGTGAACATATAAATGTTTAACACAGTAAATGGGTAATAAATTTTATTTATTATTAATACATACTAAATATAATCATATAATATGAGAGTGTTATATATTATATTATAAAAATGTTAGTTGATCACAATATAAATTAATCATAGAATATTATCAATATGAATTATAGTAATTTTAATAATGATGCCACAGAGTTATATTTATTATACTGATTAAAATGGAAATAAATTATTTCACTTTTTGTCATGGAACTTTGTCATGCAATGATTGTCTAAATTTATGTTTCAGGTTATTTTATTACTTGTTAGGAGCTCTGAATCTTCTCAGTAAAGAACAAAGTCTAATTATAATCTTTATTTAGTTTTTAAAAATGATGCAAATAAGGCCCAAGCCATGCTAAACTCAGACTAGCAGACCTATGCTTTGTGTTGCTGGTGCTCAAATGGCCAAGTCTGAAGGAAGAAAGTATATGTTTAAATTGCATTTGGTTGGCAGAACATGGTAGTTAAAGAAAGTTTTGGGTTTGGCTTGTGAAGCTTTGGGCATTTCTCATATCTGTATTTAGTTTCTTATTCATTCCAATTTCATTGAGCACCTAAGTAGGAAGCAATGTAAGAAATAAAAGATATATAGGATATTTTATATTTCCTCAAGCAGGTATCATTTGGTATAAGATAAAGGAATGGATTTAACAATTACAATATAAATGAGTGTCATATAAAAGGAGACAAAGACAACGATCACTTCTAAGTTAAAAGGGAAACATTCATAAAGAAATTGTTATTTAAAACGGGCTTAGAGTACAGACTAGTTTTTAGTAAGTGCAGATCCAGAATCACAGTATTTTAGGTACAGGAATGAACACAGGCATAGGGTTGGAAGTCATAGGATCTATTTTGTGATTCAATCCAGGATGTTGGAACACATGTTCTTTAAAGAGTATAAAGTAATACAAGAAAGCCAATACTGGAATGTTCTATCTTAAAACACTGCAGTTGTCCTCAAGCTTATGGGGGCCAGTTGCATAGCTAACTTATCATAACATCCTAAGTTTAGGCTATCCATCATAGCCTAAAAAGTGAGTCATAAATGTGCTTTAAGATGTTTGATAAATGCATGAGTTAGTGTTGTACTTTAATCAGTAAGCAATGGGTAGCCAAGAGATTTGAGTCAAAGGTGCACATTAGAAACAATGATCAGTGGATTAAAGAGGTCAGAAATTACAAGACGAGAAACTAAAAGGAACACTTTTTGTGGATTTGAGTGTCAGGAACTGTGAAGGGGCTGAAATTTCTCCTACTTGAAAGCTTACCTATTTGCCACAGTTTCATGAACACTGGCAAAAGACAACAGATTCCTGGGTCAGAGACAAAGGACTTTATTGCTAACAGGTAGAGAGGTAATCAAATATCAGCAATTGTGTTGTTTCATCAAGTGGCAATTCCCATAGAGATAGGTGGCATATGCATACCCAGTGGGCTGCATTACAGTAGAGGAAACTAAATCTTTTACATCAAGTAGTAGGCTGACAAAACTTTGTTCCAGAGGTAGATGAACTTTATTACACTGGAAAGTAAACAAAGCTACTCTTTGCTCCAGAGAGACCCTGTCTTTTTTGTCCAAGGCTGTTAACTATACAAACGTCCTTGAAAAGGTAATCCAAAACAAAGACAGCTTAAAAGATGTGCAGAAACATGAGAGACCCATAGAGAATTGTTTCCCAATAGTGAAGGCCTGAATTTAGGATGTGGTAGTGAAAACTGCATTCAAATAATCACCATACTCATGAAGGTTTCTGTGCTTTTATTTAGTCTGCAGGTCAAAATTTTTAACTAGAGAAAGAGACGTTTCTTGTTATATTGCTTTTTTTTTCAAGACTAGTAGAAAAGATAATACTTTATTGCTTCTATATCACAGTTCATCATAACTCAGGAGGGAAATGTTGACTTCTCATAAGAATAAATTATAAGTCAGATTTGAGCACTTCTAAGCTTTGAAGAAGGGAGTTAAATTCACAGAATTCAGTGTTTATTCAAAACCCCTCTAAGGAGAGTTTCTGTCATCTTTGACAAACTCATATATGTGTGTGTGTGTGTGTGTGTGTGTGTGTGTGTGTGTGTGTGTGTATACACATATACATATATATATCAGTATATATACTGATACATATATATTTGTATGTATATATATATGAATTAAAAAAACAACATAGCAAAAAAAGATGAATAAATTTTATTATCATATAAACTAAAAAATCAGAGTCAATATGCTTTGTTTTGAGCTGTGAATATAACAATGGCTGTAAAAAAAATAACTAGAAGCAACATGAACACACACTTATTAAGTCCTGTGGCAAGGAATTTAGCCTTACCTAAAATGAGATCTGGCCTGTTTCACCTGACCTCTGAGAGGTTATCTCTTAGTCTTTATGATGTCATGCTTGACAGGTGTATCTTTTCAGGGGAGCCCTGGGCCAGCCAAGTAGTTGCAATGTGATTTAGGATGGATTTTGGGTCACCTGGTATTAGCTGATATCCGAGGAGGTGGAGACTGAGATCAGCCCCATTGAAAATCAATCATGCCTATGTGATGGAGCCCCAGTTAAAATTCTAGACATAAAAATTCAAGTTAGCATCTTGTATTGGCAATACCTGTGTGTACTGTAACATACTGATACTGGGAGGGTAAAGATACCTTGACTCCTTAGGTACAGGACAAGTGGAATCTCCATGTTTGGAACTCTCCTGGACTCTATTATGCCCTTCTTCTCTTGTCTGATTTTAATCTGTATCCTTTAGGTGTAATGACCATTGGTATAGCAGCTTTCAGTGAATTCTATGAATCTCTTTACTGATTTTTTTAATGTAATGGTGGTTTGGGGAACCTCTGAACATACAGATGATGTCAGAAATCAGGGTGGTCTTGTGTGGAGTGTGTTATCTCTAACTTTGCACAGTTCCCAACTCTAGAAATTTTATATTCAGGAGATAATATTTCATCTTTTTGTAGAACATATTTTACATTTTTGCAATTTCAAAATTTTGATTTGCATATTTTAATATGTAAAGGAAACATTATATTTTACTTTTTACAATATACATTTAAATATATATATGAATGTATATATATATATATAATTTCATGAAATTCTAGAATCCGTTTTACAAATACATTTTTAAACTTTCCTAAAAAATTAACAAGATTGACTACATCTCAGTTGAAATAAAGCATATTCATCTTTCTAATTAAAGATAAATATATATCAATCTTATGGACAAAATATTTTACAAATTAATCACATTTTACCTAAAAATATATATTCAAAATGATAAATTTGATTCCTTCATATCATTTTATTGAAAATGATAAATTTGATCACTTTATATCCATCAGAGGTTAATTTTATTTCTCAAGATTTATTGTAAACTTAAGGAATTTCACATTTTGAAATCTTTTTACAGGAAATTCTTGAATTTCCTAATTAGAAATATTATTAGCTATTGCATAGCCCTGAGGATTCTCATTAATGGAAATGGAATCCCTTGCTGGTTAACAAGGAGTTGGAAATGCCTTTCTACAGAAATATGATTTAACTGTTTTTTTTTTTTTAAGAGTGTCTTAGCTACAGTAGGGATAGACAAACTGACCAATTATAGATTCTTGCTGGTGCAGTGGTGTGAAAGGTAAATTTACATGCCTTATCATTAATAAGTGCTTATTTTATGCCTACTGCATGGAAGCTGTACACAGAGAATTGTTAAGCCTCTTCCCTAGTAATGTGGTTTTGTACCCAGCCTCTGCAGTTTTTAGCCTCAGGGTTTCATATTGACTTGGGCGGGCCATGAGCATCAAAGTTCTGTAGGTAGCCTGCATGAGAAAATATGTTCTCATTACTTCCCTTAGCACTGTAACCTGGTGACAGTTCTTCTTTTAGTCATGGGCCAGAGGAAGCAAGCCAAAAAACCCTTGTCATCTTCTAAATTCACAGCATGAGGCTATAACATTTCTTTAAGGCTTCTTCTTTTATTTCTGTCTCCTACTGCCAGTCTGACTGTCAAAGTCACAGCAGGAGATAAAAATGAAAAGAACCATCAAAGAAACCCATGTGCAGAATTTCCCTACAGGAGCTTTCAGCAAGAGGGGTAAAAAAAAAAAATGAAAGTGGCTACATTGACATTTGCCCTCCAGCAAAACATTAATAAAAAGGGAAAAACTAATGTGTGCTTGCCCACCCCTCAAATGTGTCCCCTGATATCAGAAAATGGATGTTTTATGTTTGTAATAGATGAAAAGACCAATTGCTCAAGCATATTTTGCTGTGAGGAATTTTAAAAATATAAAAATTGAAAATGGTCCGTAATATTCAGGTAGTCAAAGTCAGTATGAATTTCCATTGATTTCGAGGTCAGAGATTTACAAAAAAAATTGACAAAATCAGGTGAAAAATAATGTCTTCAAATTTTGATATAGAACAGATCATTAACATGTAGTGTGCGATCATAAAAGCATTTATATCTCCTCAATTTAAAATCAACCTTATAGCAAGTAGCTTATAATAAAAGAAAAATTGCATTTTTAAACAATTACAACTTCCACTAAAATTTTGAAAAAGATACACATTTGTAAAAATTGAAATGTTTTTATTGCAAGTGTTCTTTGAGTGCACATACTGTTTAGAAAATCTGTATATTGTATTATGTTAACAACTAAGCCATTTGTTGTTACGATTGCATTTTTGAAAATAAACTTTTACTTTGGAATAATTTTAGATTTATAGCAAAGTTGCAAATACATTATGAAGAGTTAGTTTTCATATACCTTCACCTAGTTTCCTGCATCAATACCTTCTAGTACATTTGTCAAAACTAAGAAACTGATGTTTGCACATTACTATTAACTATCACACTTTATTTAGATTCTCCTAGCTTTTCAGTTTCTTTCTAGGATCCAATCTTGGTTGCCCCGTTGCATTAGGTTGTCATCTCACTCCTGGTCTGTGACAGTTTCTCAGACTTTCCTTGACTTTCATGACTTTGACAATCTCAAGAATTACTGGTCAGATAGTCTGTAGAATGCCCCAAATATGGACTTTCACAGTTGCTCTTTAATCCTATCAATCTGATGCATGTTTGTATAGTTTTGCTATGTATAATTGTTGCACAACTAATCACTTAAATGAATAGACAAACTAATGGATGAATATTGTATTTCGTTACTAAAAAGGAGGAAGTTGTCCTTCCAGAAAGACTTATTACAATTTTTTCTACTAGTCAAATAGCTTTGTAATAAGATTTTTCATCAAGATGAGATCAATTCATTAAATCAGTAAGCATTTATTGAATGACTACTTTGTGTCAGGCACTGTGCCCTGCAAAGAAAACACAAAAATAAAACATGCAGTTTCTTTCTTCAGGGAGGACATAGTCAAGAAAAGGGAAAAATCAAATAAGCAAAAAATTACCACAGCAAGTATGGAGGATTGGGTGGGAATTAATGTCAGAGACATACCCAGACCGTAACACCCATAAAGGCAGGTATCTATAACTATAAAACTATCAGATGTGTTCAAATATATATCATCACCTCTATAAATGTTATCTGCATTTCACTCTATTGTAAAAAGATGTAAAAAAAAATATCTGTTCAGTCATGAGGTAACATCCAAGGTAAGTTTTGTAGATGAGCTGGGTTTCACCAGGGGAAGAAGTGAGCAAAAAAGTTTTAGGTAAGGAAGTAAATGTTTTAGTGTGGCCAGAGCCTATGATGCTACTAGCATGCTTTGATACTGTCTTTTGAATTTCATCGAAATGAAGATGAAAAGTTAAGAGAGGATTATTTTCCCTACTTATTTTAAGTAAAAGCCTGACAAACAAGATTTGCATTTTTAAATTTATTGAATTATTTTTCTTAAAAGAGCAACTTACATCACTTCACATATTGCAACTTTTTTTTTTCCTTTTAAACTTCTTTGCATTTTAGAAAGACTATATGGTCAGCAACATGGAGAGCAAACTGGAGGTAGAAAGAATTAGAAACAGGAAATTATCAGAAAAATGTTAATATGATCAGGACAAAATAATGAGATTATGAACTAGGGATGAAGAAGAGTCTTTAAAAAGAGGTAGAGGGCGCCTGGGTGGCGCAGTCGGTTAAGCGTCCGACTTCAGCCAGGTCACGATCTCGCGGTCCGTGAGTTCGAGCCCCGCGTCAGGCTCTGGGCTGATGGCTCGGAGCCTGGAGCCTGTTTCCGATTCTGTGTCTCCCTCTCTCTCTGCCCCTCCCCCGTTCATGCTCTGTCTCTCTCTGTCCCAAAAATAAATTAAAAACGTTGAAAAAAAAAAAATTAAAAAAAAAAAAAATAAAAAAATAAAAAGAGGTAGAATCTGCTGGATATGTACAAAATGAATATGGAAAATAAGAGGAGAGAAAATATCGCTTTTGAATTTCTACATAGCTGATAAGGTGACCTGCTGGTGTGAGTTTGTCTCTTATACAGGCAGAGTGAGGGGGCTGAGAGATGTGAAAATATTTCAGCTTTGAACAGACTAGGTGTAAGATGCCTGAGTTGGAAGACATAATGTAGAGGTGCCCAATAGGCTCGTGATTATTGGAAATGAAGCTAAGGAGACAGACTGGGATACAGTTTGGGAGGCATTACCATATAGATGGTATTGAAAATAACAAAACTAGATGATACCCTCCAGCAGCATATAGAATGAGAAATGAAGGCTGTTGTTGGAGCTCTCAGAAAACACCCACATTTAACGCATGGGCTGAAGTAGACTAACCAACAAAGGATACTAAGAAAGAATGGCAAGGAAGAATAGGGTAAAACTAAGAAAACTTTTTCACAGAAACCAGGAAGGAGGTTCAACATTCAAGGAAAGGAAATCTAAAAGCAGAAAAGGGTCAACAGTGCCAAAGCTACAAATATATCAGTCTATATAGGTATATTATTCTAAAATAACTTTTCACAGGATGTTTCTACTGGTTAATTTTAAATAAGCAAGCAAAGAATATACTAAACATTATATTTTAAACTGTACATTTTAGGACAAATTTGCTAATATATGAGAATAAACTGATTCAAACATCTGCAAAAGGAATAAAATTATGGAAAAACTAATACTCTGTAACATTTGCACACGTGGAGATTTTAACACTGTTTTATTATGTACTCCACAACAATGCTTCAAATAACCAAAGAGAGTTTCCATAAAAAACAGAGCACAATGCTAGAAAATTCACCAAAGTATACTAGAGATCTTCCGACTTGCTAAAAAGTAGGTAACAAGAATTTTACAACCAATACATTCATGGAATTGTTGGAAAGTACTCAACTCTCTATATGATGCATTTTGCTGTTCTCTTTTAAGCTATAGTCTGCACTCAAAATACTGCTTTTTAAAGACAAAAAAATCACTTTGCTGGTTTTATTTCAGCTAACAAAAAATCTTCACATTAAAAAAATAAATTCTTCAATAAATGTGGTTTGATACAAAATAAAGGATCTATGTAGTAGAGTTCCGTGACTGTTTAGGAATTGCCAAATTCTTCCTATTACAACTTATTTAAAAAATAAATGCCATTTGTAAAAATGAGAACAAGTGGTAATATAACTGTAAAATAGGACATTAGCATAGTGCATTAAAATGTTTTATTTATTGTTATCATTTCCTAAAGCTATCGATGCTGTCTTAAAATTAAAATTAGGAAAGTCAAGAGAAATAAAAACACATAAGAAAAAGCTATATGCAAGGATAACAGGCAACGGTATAAATAAACATATTGAATACTAAAAATATTCCTGTTTAAAAAATGAAAATAAAACCAATTAGAACAGGAGAAAATCAAATCTAAAAGCTCAGAATATCTAGGAAGTACTGACCAACTTAACTTTCAGTGAGAATTTCTGGACAATACCCCAAGACACCATCTACATGGTATAGATGGTATTGTACATTCTCATTCATATGAGAATGAGGGCTGTATCTTACGCACAATGAGGGTTGTAAAGACCTGTAAGATATGATTAACTTTGGAAAACAAATGCAGAAAAATTAGAGTAAGCTCCCTCATGTATTAAAAATTCAGAGGGTGGGGGGTGCCTGAGTGGCACAGTCGGTTAAGTGTCCGACTTCGGCTCAGGTCATGATCTCACAGTTTGTGAGTTCCAGCCCGGTGTTGGGTTCTGGGCTAACAGCTCAGAGCCTGGAGCCCACTTCAGATTCTGTGTCTCTCTCTGTCTACCCCTCTGCTGCTTGCACTCTGTCTCTTGCATTGTCTCAAAAATAAATTAACATTAAAAGAAAAAAATTAAAAATTCAGAGGGGAGAGTTACATTTCATTGCATATCTGTCTGTATTGCTTGATTTTATTTACTACGTACAATGAACACATTTTCAAGGTAAAATAAAAATTAAGAAAAAAGTAAACTTAACATTAAGTTAAAATGATGTTTTTTATTCCCTATTCAGATACAGATATACAAAAACGAAATATTTGTGTTTTTTTTCTTCTTCCAAAATTTTATTTAAATTCCAAATAGTTAACATATAGTGCATATTGGTTTCAGGAGTAGAATTTAGTGATTCATCCATCACTTACATATAACACCCAGTGCTCTTCCCAACAAGTGCCCTCCTTAATGCCCATCACCCATTTGGCCCATCCCCCACCCAAAGCCCCTCCAGCAACCCTCAGTTTGTCTCTACAGTTAAGAGTCTCTTTATGGTTTGCCTCCATCTCTGTTTTTATCTTATTTTTTCCCTCCTTTCCTTATGTTCATCTCTTTTGTTCCTTAAATTCCACATATGAGTGAAATCATATGGTATTTGTCTTACTCTGACTTATTTCACTTAGCTTAACACACTCTAGTTCCATCCACGTCATCGCAAATGACAAGATTTCATTCTTTTGATGGCTGAGTAGTATTCCATTGTATATATACACCACATCTTCTTTATCCATTCATCAAGCAATGGACATTTGGGTTCCTTCCATAATCTGGCTATTGTTGATAGCGCTGCTATGAACATTGGCATGCATGTATCCCTTCAAATCAGTATTTTTGTGTCCTTTGGATAAATACCTAGCAGTGCAATTGCTGGGTGGCAGGGCAGTTTTACTTTTAACTTTTTGAGGGACCTCCACACTGTTTTCCAGAGTGGCTGCACCAGTATGCATTCCCACCAAGAGTAAACATTTATGTTTCATAATTTTTTTTCTCAAGTGCTCAAGAAGCTTTGATAAAATTCAGACTATAAAAATATGAGAGCATTAACACAGGAAAATGCTCTACATATGGTTTTAAAACCGGAATTCAGCAGAGAAACAAGGCAAAGGAAATCCAAGAATCAGCAAAAGGTAGTCTTAGGACAACAACTGTGCCTCAGACATTAAAACAAAAGCAAAAACAAAATGAGATCCACCGAACAAAAATGTACAGGGGGAAAGGAAGAAATGTATGAGCTATTTAAGTGTATGAAAGTTTTATTAAAATACGGCACATAGGATATGTATAGGTAAATTACTTTCATGTTTTAAGACAATTAACTACACTAAGAAAGATATGAAGAGATCAGTAATTCCAGTTAAAAAAAAACTGTAGAGGAAAAATTTTCATTTCCTTGTGCATTATATGGTCCAGCAGTGAACAACAGTTGTAGCATTATAACAACAGAAATCTTGAATATGGATTTAGCAACATTTGAGAAGGGGAAAGTTAACTTAAAGTGCTGTAAATCTACTACAATAGATATAAATAATGTCTAAAATTGAGATTATGGCATATGCATTTTATTTAGATATATGCAGATAAAAAACTAGAAAAAAATGCCAAAGAAGATAAAAACGATTTCCTCTGGGTAATGGGATAGGAAATGAGGTGGGGGTACATAGGGACTGGTTTATTTTTGTTATAAACCTAAGTACCTATATGATTTTAAAGTTTTTGCATATAAATAATTTTAAATGTATAAAGTATATTAAATGAAAACATAGAAAACTCCAAAAAAACAGAAGATACTTAAACTCACTGTTGATCAGAGAAATTTAAATTAAAGCAGTATGAGACCACCTATACCCACTCTATTAACAAAAATGGATAGTTTTCTAACACTTATTTTTGGTGGGGATACTAGAAATTCACCCAAACACACAAAGTAAACTACTGACTAAACCACGGAGAATAACAACATTATGCTTATAAGATTATAATATATCTTGATCGTACTACTTTTTGGCAAACTAGTACTGTTCAAAAAATAACTTTGCTACCTAATATTTAGCAGGCTTTTGAGGTAGCTGTATGAGCAGTCATTCTCAGTACTCTTTCCAACGGGCATAACAGAATTGAATCAGACACAGTGAAAACCTTTTCCATGTAGTATAGCATCATAAAAGAATATGGTCATGGTGCAATCTGTAACCTACAGTATTTTTAAATTGATTTTCTAACTATTCCATATTTTAAGGAAGTTAATCTTTGATTATTCATAAGTGCTGAAACATAAGAATGCAGACAGTTTTTTCTTACTCATAAAGATGTAGATGAAGAAAGAAAAATAGCAAAACAAGTTTCTAGACCTAGTCTACTACTGGCACTTGGCAAACGATTTAATTCTTTTTTAGCAATAAATACCAATATAGTTTTATAAAAAATTCTTGCTAAATTAATTTCTATGTTAAAGGCATTGGAATATTTGATAATTTAAAAAAAAACAGTATTGAGCATTTGTCATATTTCAGGCACTGCTCTGAGTGCTAGCATTATTACACCTCACTTAACCCTCAAAACAACTTCAATTTTGTAGGTTCAATCACTATCTCCATTTTACAGATATATAAACTGAAAAAGAGGGAGAGTAAGTTGTCCAAGTTCAAATGTTAGATCCAGATTTGAATCCAAGCAATCTGACACTAGCCTACATTTTTGGCAAGTAAAAGCCAACTCTACAGAATGTAGAATAAGCAACCATAGGGCAGAGAGACTGTACAAAATGGAGAATCAAAGACCCAGAAGAGAAAGGATACAGGAATTGTCTGAACTCATACAAAATAAAGAAACACACTTTAAATTGCAGCCCTCCAAATAATTTGAAAAGTGACAAGTCTTTTCCACCTGTCTGTACAGTGAATTCATAAATGTGACTTACATAATGTAAAATTTTAAATTACCTTTATGTATTGACATTTTTATACTTATTTTTTTAGTTGTAAAGAATATTTACATTCCAGATATAATTCTTTTCATGTGAAATAGAAATTCTTTTGATAGTATTTTATTACATATAATTATGACTAAGATTGAGATTTGGATATTTTTATGTTATTGTTTAGGGTATCCTTTTGAATATGATTTATTACCTTCTTAAGGAATACTATCAAAAATTCCACTAATGAAGAAATATTGTATCATAATTTATGTATTTTTAAATGAAAGTATCGTCATTTAATCCTCCTACCTTAAAGATCATTTTGTTGGATAATTAATACTGGACTGATGGTTATTTTCTCTTAGTACTTTAAATATACCACCCTATGCATGTCTGTCTTACATTAAAGCTTTCAGAAGTCTCCTATCTGTCAATAGTCATCCTTTTGTAAGTGATATTAAGTGATATGCCCTTTTCCTCTCTGGATCCTTTTTTTTTTAATGTTTTTTTTTTTGTGAGAGAGACAGAGACAGAGTGTGAGCAGGGGAGGAGCAGAGAGAGAGGGAGACACAGAATCCAAAGCAGGTTCCAGGCTTTGAGCTGCCAGCACAGAGCCCGATGGGGGGCTCAAACTCATGAACTGTGAGATCATAACCTGAGGTGAATTCAAATGCCCAACCAACTGAGCCACCCAGGTGCCTCTTTCTGGATACTTTTAAGATCTCTTTTTGCTGTGAAATTTCTTCCCAGCGTGTCTATGTGTATACTTATTTTGCTTATTATATATGGAGCTTCCTGAACTGTTGATTTGTATCTTTAATCAATTATGGAAAATACTTAGTCATTATGCCTTTAAGTACTTTTAATTACCATATTCTCTACTTCTGGGATACCATGTAGTTAGATAGCATAATTTCTCATTCTGCTCTGTAGGTCTCTATATTTTCTACCTACTTATCTGTGTTGCATTCTGAGTAATTTATTCAAATCTATCCCCCATTCACTTCTCTTATTCTGTCTGTCATTTAATCTATCTATTGAGTTTTTATTTTCATCTTGTTTTTTTTATTTTTGGAAGTTTTCATATGGTCTCATTTTGATGGTTTCTTTACCTCTTTAAGTTTAAGTTTCTTTACCTCTTTACATCTTTAAGTTCTTTAGATATTTTATATACTATCTAGGTCATTGTCCATTTAGGTTTGCTTGAGTTTTGTTTCTGCTGAATCATAATAGCTTGGTTCTATGAATGTTGAGTACTTTTAGTTTAGGAGCCCACATTTCATTGAATGTCATCTGTGGGAATCATAAAGGCATAATTGGGAATGCTTTCCTAAACAGAAAATGCAGAAATGATTCTTCGGGGAGTCTCTAAGTATTAAAAAAACTGAGATCACTTTAATCCCTTTTGAGGGTTCCTGCTTCAATATAAAAATTTCAGGTCCAGATCTGCTACCTTGCTAGGAATCCAAGACTTTTATCTATGTGATGCAGCACTGATACCTGCTTTGGCCTCAGTACAACCCCATTTTATGCTTACCACTCATAGCTTTCTGCTAGAATTTCAGCTTGCTGGTTGTGTGTGTGTGTGTGTGTGTGTGTGTGTGTGTGTGTGTGTACATCCCCATTTAGTATTTACTACTCACAGTTTTCTACTATAGTTTCAGCTTGCTGGGATGGGTAGGAGTGTGTGTGTGTATGTGTAGGTTTCTTTTACTTTCCAGCAAACTCAGAAATGCAGTAATACTTAAATGTTTTTTGCATTTGATCTTGGATCTAGTTGAATTTTATACAAAAGTTCTCTCAGAGTGTTTACCTATCTATATAGCCAAAGTGTGAGTTCTTTTATATCCTGCTACTCAGGATAGATTAAAAACATCAAGAGCATTAGCATTATCTGGGGATTTGTTAGCAATGTGGAATCTCAGGTCACACCTAAGACATTCTGAATCAGAATCTGCATTTTAAGAAGTTTCCCGAGTAACTTGAATGCACTTTAAAGTTTAAGAAACACGGCTCTAACAGACCCTCCCTTATACTTATTAAATATCTTAAGAATGAATGAACAGAAATCGAAGTTTAGGTAAATTTTTTCCAACTTTTACTTAGTAATTAGTATTTATTTTCAATACCTTCTATTTGTGTGTCAGCAAAATTTTTTTAAATGATTTTTCAAATTTTCAAATGGAGATGGTTCCAAAGAGAAATGCCAGGGGTGGATGTTGAGATACAATCAATGAAGTTTTGGGCTCAAAGATTAGAAAGTTCAACTGGATCAGAAATATATAGCTTGCATAGATTAAGTGATTTTTCTCAACTTCATGCAGCTTGTTACTGAAAAAGCCAAGCTTTGAATGCAGGTTTTCTTTCTTTTGTGTGTGTGTGTATGTTTGTTTAACCTTTTTTAAATGTTTTTTTTTATTTCTGAGAGAGAAAGAGAGAGAGAGAGAGAGGGAGGGAGAAAGAGACAGAGAGATAGCATGATCAGGGTAGGGGCAAAGAGAGAGGGAGACATAGAATCCAAAGCAGGATCCAGGCTCTGAGATGTCAGCACAGAGCCCAATGCAGGGCTCGAGCTCATGAACTGCGAGATCATGACCTAAGCTGAAGTTTGACAATCAACTGAGCCACCCAGGCTCCCTGAATCCAGGTGTTTTTTTACAGTCAGCATGTCATATCCTCCTGAGTGTTGGCCACAGGCTAAATAAATGCAAATATGTGTCTTTGTCAAGGTTTTGAGTGTCATACAGGTTTTACCTTTCTGATTGCACTCCCTCCTAACTTTAGGGAAATAAGAGAAGTACTTATTTTATACTCAAATTCTTATGAAATATAGAAAACAAAACCAACATTCATTTTTTTCCCATTTCTTTTTATGTTTTACACAGTACAAAAATGTATTTCTGGACAAACTAAACTTAGTCCATAAGAGATTAAAATGAATTAGTCATTTGTATTTTAGTAACATAAGTTAAAAGCTATAAAGACTGATGTGTTTTCATCTCAAATGCGATACTAAGAAAACTGTGAAAAGTCAATAAACATGTTATTCAATTTTTTCTTAAATATCTGTTAAACATTTAAAATTAGAAATTTATAAAAAATAAATGTAAATATTTAAAATTGTGATTCATGTGCTCAGTTATGTTGAAAACTCTTCAAGATACACATTTCTAAATTCAAATAAATGGGTCATTATTTATTCAGTACTATTATTTCAATTTTTTTTTCCTTCATTCTAGTTATAGTCTAGTTCTTGATTTCTTTTTATTCAGTTAAATATGTTAAAAATCAGTAAATACGAAATTTTATTTTCCTTTTTTCTTTATATTAATACATTTTCTATAATGTAATGATTTTCCCCTAACTTAGAATGTATTTGTTGATTTTTCAGTTTTTAATGTTAAAAATATGCATTAAAGTATTATTATGGGAAATCATTTTAATAGAAGATAATTTTACTTGGTTAGTTTCTTTGAAATCAAATCCAATATTAAGATCCTGCAAATATTTGCCCATATTTCAGAACAGATGATACTTGATTTCTCTTCATTGTTTGCAGTCTGGTCAGCACTACTCAACCATATGAGTAGATTTGCAAATATACCAATGTCCAAGATGCTCACATCCTCAATTACCTCAGATTCTCCTGAGTGTGGGACACAGATATCAGTATTTTCTAAAATTTCCCTGTATGATTCTAACATTTATCTAGAGTTAGAAGCCACTGATCTATCTTACTCATTGAAGTTTCAAAAAACAATTCTGCCTGAAAAAAATATCAAAGAAACAATCTAAATATATAGCTTCTGAAATACTATACTATTAAAAGAGATGTTATTTTCTTATGTTGATAAAATACCTATCCAGTGGGAGAACCTCATGTGGATAACTAAATATAATGCATATGAAGTTTAAACTAAATGTATATCAAATCATTCTTCATTTGTTTTTAACTGATATTTGACTCTAGTAATTTTCTGCAGTGTGTTATATTTATGTGTGTGTGTGTGTGTGTGTTTAATTTCATGAAAACAAACCAGGGCAAAAGCAATTTTCTTTAGTTCAAATATGAGGTTACTTTTCTAAAATCACACTCTGAGCTGCTAATAGGATTTTATATATCATATTCAGTATCAGTAATCTGCTATAGAATTAAGAGCTTCAGTTACGTTGATACACTTAAAAGGATAAAATTTAGAATTCCCTCTTGGAAACAAATTAAACTTATTATTAGAGAAGATACTTTTGACCTCTTTGATCTCCTACATGGTATAGGCATTCCTATGGCATTCTCATCACTTTCATACTGCTAAAGTCTCAATTACTAATACTAAAAATTTTACTACAAATTCCAATAAGTGAACACCATTATGCCATTCAAATACCTAGTCTGTATATTCAAAGACATTTTACAAAATACATTATGATTTTATGTTTGCAAATTAGCATTAGATATAGGAATATTTACTGATAACTGTAACTCTATCTTCTAATTGTTGAATGTAAATACTTACGGTCTTCAGAGTCATTCTGACCATTTTTGTCAATTGTGCTTTGTTCTAATAAATATTTAATAAGTATTATGATAATTATTTTTTTCTAAGAAAACAGAAGACAAAGAAAATATGAACATTTGAAAAATTTAGTCATAATTACCTTGTGCCAATTTACAAGTTCAATTTGAAAATGCTTTAAAATCTGAGAGAAATTTGTCACTGAAAATTTGAGCAATTTTGTCAAAAGCTGACTTTGCCAAATATGCATGACTTAATCCAATATTCTAGGCCCAACATAAAGTACTTCCCTACTTTATCCACATCTCTATTTCAGTCACTGTAAGCTTCCTGCTCACTACGACTGGGTGTCATGCCTCTACAATATACGTCTATTATCTTTTAATACAAGTCTCAACCTTTACCAATCACTGGAAGGCTTTAAGAACACCAGTTATCTTTTCTCCATGCTATCAACATTTATGGGCTAATTATATAATGTTCTATTTTAAAACTGTGTGTGTGTATATGTATATGTATATGTATATGTATATGTATATGTATATGTATGTATACGTATGTGTGTATATGTCATTTTATAATATTATTGTGCTACAACAAGAGGGAAAATTTGCCTTGAGTGGCTATGGTGCAATATTCTCAAGGGAAAACAATATTTTCTTTATTTTATTGTTTTATATCTATTGAATTTTGTAGCAATTTTAGGCCTGGGAGAAAGTATACATTGATTACTTCCTGTAAATTTACTTTGAGTATTCATTTATCTACTTCTCTACATGACAATGTTCCACTTAGACCCACTCTCCAGGTGATGCCCCATATTGTGCAATTGTGCCTTCGCTCAGCTTTGGATTCTCAATTGGCTAAGAGTAAAGCAATCTGATAAACTAACATCTTAGAGATTGTAGAATAAAGTTGATAACAGATTGATGTGTCAAGCCCTGCAAGGTGTACTGTGATTTTAGAGGATATTTATTCACTGTGCCATTTAAGCAGGGAAATAAGGAGGTGAAAGATCATTTTGAGCAAGTAAACATGTCAGTATATCCTTAAATATAATCATGAAAGGAACTATCTACCTTGACAGATACAGTTTTTTTAAAATTTTTATTTATTTATTTTGAGAGAGAGAGAGAGAGACAGAGAGAGAGAGAGAGAGAGAGAGAGAGAGAGAGCATGAGCTGGGGAGGGGCAGAGAGAGAGAGAGAGAGAGAGAGAGAGAGAGGGAGCATGAGCTGGGGAGGGGCAGAGAGAGAGGGAGAGAGAGAATCCCCAGGAGAGAGAGAAGGAAAGTGAATTGCGGGGCTTGAACCTGAGCCACAACCAAGAGTCGGATGTTCAACCTATCGAACTATTGAGCCACTGAGGTGCCCCAATACAGGAGTGTATTAATAGGGGTATAGTAAGAAATTAAGAAAGACAACAGGTAGAGTGAATGACTTAACAGTTTTCCACCTCCTATACTTTGTAAAGTACCTCTCTTGGAATGTACTGTATGTATATTTCAAGTCCCTGAAACAGTCCCTGACACATGGATAGTTCTTATCAATTATTTATTTTGTGAATTGATAAATATATACATTGATTAGAAAATGGATGACAGCTCTGTAAAGCAAAGGCTTTGATTAGTTTTTAATTCTATAACTAATTAAATATATATTTATATATAATTTTTGCTTTCATTATTATTAAATTGAGGGCTAGCTTCTTTGAATAGTATAATGGCATTCACAGATATTTGACAAATGGGTAGTATTACATTGTTCCAGTACCATGTAATATACAATTTTTATACACTTTAAATGTGTTTAATTTTATTTTAATCTTCGGTGGAAAACATACCAGTTTAAACATGGCATATCATTTATATTATAATTGAAACCACCACAGGCTGCTTACCTCCAGAGGCTGATTTGCTGACAAAACAGCCTGTATACAAATGTATAAGCAGACAGCCACACACTTTGATCAAGATAGCATCTCTCTTGCTTACTATTTTTAGAAATAAGAGTACAATAACAAGAGAATATTCATTACTTCACACACCTTGACTGAAATGAGAACTTTTCTGGTCTGTTAGCTGTTTGCTGCCAATATCCTGACAGGTGCCCTAGATAATACACCAGGCATCGAGTTGGGTCATTTTTAGCTTTCCATTTGCAAATAAGGTCATATGGACGTGACTGTCCTCTCTTGGAGGAAGAAAGGAACTATATTTCTGTGATAATATTGTACAAAAAAATAAATATTATAAAAACTCACAGATTTTTCCTATTTCATCTTTATTATTTTATTATGGAATCTGGCACCAAAAATTTATTATTATAATTATTTTATTGCTGTAGTTAAATGTTTTTTAATGTTTATTTATCTTTTGAGAGAGAGAAAGAGTACAAGTAGGGGAGGGGCAGAGAGAGGAAAAAAGAGAATCCCAAGCAGGCCCTGCCCTGTCAGCACAGAACCCGACATGGGGCTTGATCCCACAAACCATGAGATCATGACCTGAGCTGAAATCAAGAGTCAGACACTTAACCAACTGAGCCACCCAGGCACCCCTGCTGAAGTTCAGTTTAATCACTGTTATGACTAATAAATATTCTAAGTAGGCTTGATCTATTTCTATTTTTATATAGTTCTTTGGGGACATTAACAAGTGTGTATTACCTATTTATCTATCTTCTCTCACTCTCTATTTATCCATATTTATATAAACTTACATATATATTACTGCTTTCATTTGTGTTTTTTAAATTCCCACATCCACAACTATTACATTCATATAATAAAGGCTTCTGTATATTTTACTTCATATATGTCTAAAAGTGAAGTAAAGCACACACTTGGGTACCAATTTACATAATAATACTTCTCCAAATACTAGTTCTTTTTCTTTTCTGCTATGGTAATTTTAATCTGCCATTGCAGTATCAGGGTATCACAGGTGTATATAAACTGCACTATTGATTCTTTTTCCCATGGAATCATGGAAGAATTAACTACTGAATTAAAGATCACTTTGTGTAAATTAAGTGCATATGAATGGTTGTAATAAAATAATCATAGTAAAAACAAACCTCTGCAGTAACATATCCTCTCAGAAACAAATTTAGCCCTTCTTAGTAGAAAAAAAAAAAAAAAGACAGTTTGGTTATAATCAGGGAGAATTGCAGGGAGGATAACTGAAATACTTCCACTTTTAACTGCATATCTAGGATATACACACTGCCTAGGATAGACATAGTTTTATTAGAAGCCTTATGTAGTCTTAGCATTGTTCATATGTATATTCCTTAATGTTTCCCTAATGTCAGACGAATTAATGTGCATATTGTCATGAGAATAGCTAAGGAATTTGTCATTCTGGAATGACACATGAATATGCAAGGAAAATGATAAATTAGGATAAATATGAATGGAAATTCTTAAATTAATGTTGTAAACTCTATCTAAGGTAATGGGTATATTTTAACTAGTATGGAAAGATGACAAAAATAACGTTCAAGAGAGAGTCAGAAAATTTGAGTAAATCAGAAATACCTATATAATCAAATAGACCATAGATGTTAACAAAACAAAAAAGTTAATAGGATGCTATAAAAATTATATTATATCTGAATTATGGCCAAATCAATTTACAATAAAAGCAAATTAGACATAACCATCCATATGTAGAAGAATTGTAAATTCAGTTTGACAGATGGCAACTAGAGAGCAAATGAAGAAAAAAAAAACTTGAGATGTTAATAAAATGTAGGAAGGGCAAACAGAATACTGAAGACATACACACAACCTGGCAGGGAAAATAACAAAGGTTGGTTGAGGAAATTAGTGATAGTCTCCAGTACCACTACTAAAGGAAAATAAATAATTTCACTAACAAAACCCACTATGACAGACACCAAATAATATTCATTTTGATCAAATGATAGACCTTGAAGTTCCATGATAGTTTTATTGCACATTGTTAACACATAATTTACCACTGCACCTTTGTGTACAACAGACACTCAGGAAATTATCTCTGAATGATTATAGCTCATTGATTCCAATGGGAACATAACAATTCAGGTAGTAGAAGAAAGGAAAATATAAAAATATCTAAATAAAAGTAGACATTTTTCAGTTTATAGAGTTCAGACACTTTCTGTATCCAACAAAGCTAGTTATGAAGTAATCTAACCTAATAGAGTGGCATAGAGGTGAGGTAAATTATAATGTCACATCCTTTCATCAAGATTATTATAAAATGATATTTTTCTCTTTAATATTTTATGTTTGTTATTGTTTCAGTTTTATTTTTTGTTTTGCAAGTACATCTAAGCTTTTTGTTGCTTTTTCTTATGCCTCCTCCTTTGGCTCATCCTCTTCTTTATGCTCTTAAAGAACTGATTTTCAATAAACCAATATTGATCATTTAAGCATCAGAACTGAGTGTATAGAGGCACCTGGGTGGCTCAGTCAGTTTAGCGTTTGACTCTTCGTTTCAGCTCAGGTCATGATCTCACGGTTCCTAGGTTTGAGCCCCATGCCATCAGTGCAGAGCCTGCTTGGGATTCTTCCTCTCTTTCTCTCTCCCTACCCCTCCTGCACTCTGTCTCTCTCTCTCTCAAAAATAAAGAAATAAACTTAAAAAAAACTGAATATATATACTAGCTTCAGTTCTGATGTATTTAGTTTGGTTATCTTGTTTGACACAGGTAAGGACTCTGAATTTTCACTGTCCCTTAGTACAAAGCAAAAACAGATGTAACATTTATAAAAACCTAGTAGCAATTATCTGAGTGTCATGGGAAGTAATCTGTCATTTTTTGGTGTGGCATATCAATAAAGTTTCTCTATGTCACCAAACTCTACTCAGGCTTCTCTGAATTCTCTTCTCAAGTAGTCCCCGACTTTTGGGCTTCCATGGTCATCTGTGCATTACCTAATTTTAGCAAGAATCTTTCAAAGTCAATTCAACCAGAGCCCCTCACCCTCAATATCTGGTCATCTTCAATGTCTGTTAATGTTCCTCATCCTCCACCATCCCTATGTAACATATAATCATCTTGACTCTGCCTTCACAAGAATCCTGTTAGGTCACCTTAGCCAGATCCCAAGAATTTCCCATCTACTAAATTTCCGACCCTCTCCTGGGCTATGAATTACCACTTTTCTTTGTTCTATTTGGAGTTGAACCCAATTTCTCTCTCCTATTACAAAACCCCATTGTAGTAACCCCCAGCATTCCCATCACAATAGTGCTCCTTGGAGTTTGTCTTACCATCTTTAACAAGATGTCGTAATTTTTTCTTTATTAAGAAATGTTTCTTAACAATATATCTTTCTTAACAATATCTAAATTCCCAGGACAAAGTTGTTTAGTAGCGAGGTGTTAATAAATTATTTCTAATTATTTCTTATTATGTTTCTTTATGTAATTATTTGCAGTTTCGTGAAATTGCATTATTTGTGCTAAATGCCAAAAATAAAGCGATCTTGGAGATATATATATATATATATATATATATATATATATTTTTTTTTTTTTTTTTTTTTTTTTTTTTTTTTTTTTTTGCTTGCTCTCAGACTGACACAGCTATTCAGGAAAGCAAGAAAATTACTGTTTTCTTCAGCACTCAGGGGATGCCAGCTGAAGCCTCACACCTGGAGTTAGCATTCCTGAACTGTGCTCCATGCTGCCAGTGCTATGTGTGGATTCAGAGACAACAGAACTGCAATCCCCTGGCTATTGGAATCAGGTGGTGGTAATAACTTGTTGACATGGCCACCAGGTCTAAATCCATAAATCTCAAACGTGGGTCAAGACAAGAAACCTCGGTGCCTGTTCAAAAGTTTAAGAGACAAGCAATACTGTGAAGGTTAAAAAAAGTTGTCTTCTAAAGTAGTAGGAAATCCCAGACCTGCACTAAGATTGGCTTTTGTCATATAATCACAGCCTTGGGATTCAAGCCTGCTTGCCATTTGATCTTGAATAAGTCTCATTTTGTAACCCATTCACTAAACCAAAGCACAGTAGGAAGTGTGACTGTGATTGAAGCCGTGTCTGTGTTCTACAAAGATGAACTACATCAATAGCCTTTGCTTATGTCCTTATTAGAACTGGAGTGAATACTGTAAAACAATCTTAAAGCATTTATAACTGGGTCTGAAATTCAATAAAAGAGATATATGCGTGTGCATATGTGCGTGTGTGCGTGTGTGTGTGTGTGTGTGTGTGTGTGTGTGGTTATTTTCTGGGCTAACTGATCAGCCCAGAATTACTGTGATTCTGCTAATAATTAAAACTTAACCACTTATGTATGTAAGTAATATTATCTGAAAGTTTTCAGTTTGATCATTTATTTATCAACATAACTATAAGGGCTTTATAGTCATTTTTCTATTTCTCTTGAAAGAAGGAAAGAATAACTTGATACCTATTTTAAACTTATAATAATTACAATACCAAAAAGTAATCTGCCTTAAATTGTTACAATACCAAAGACAAATTATACTGCTCTGTGTTGCCTTCCAATGAATACCTGTCCATATCGCATTAGTGGAAAAAAAGTAACCCAATAACAGATGTGACCTTAAATTTTCTAGAAGCATTTCTACTTATTTATACATTAGTAAAACATCACAATTCCATACTAGTATAACTGAAAAGAAAACAGCCTTATTGAATTGGGTCACCTTCTTCTATAGGTATCCTTCCATGTTCTGTATTTTATGTATTTTGCCAGAGACAGTCAATAGAAGCATGTTTCAATAAATATCCAAACTAAATATTTTCTCAGCTAAAGGTTAACACCTAAACATCATTTGACTTTAAGGTCAAAGAGAAAAGTGGGGTGCCTGGGTGGTTCAGTCGGTTAAGCGACCAACTTCAGCTCAGGTCATGACCTCTCAGTTTGTGATTTTAAGCCCCGGATCGGGCTCTGTGCTGACAGCTCAGAGCCTGAAACCTGCTTCAGATTCTGTGTCCTCTCTCTGCCCTTCCCCTACTCACGCTCTGTCTCTCCTTCCTTCAAAAATAAATAAACATGTTAAAAAATTCAAAAAAGAAGAAAGTATTAGTCTCTTCTGATGACATTAAACACGCACGAACATGAGTGTGCACGCACACACACACACACACACACACACTGAAACACACAAAACAAGGCATATCATTGGTTTCTTCTGTCTTTAAATCTGATAGCTCAAAGGCATGTCCTTTTCCAAGAGTCTGTTATGACACCCTGCATTTTTCTAAGCAATACAACTGGACTTCTTCTAATGAGGTAAAATTCTTTGTCACTTGGAGGGGTCAACCTGCTCCCAATTAAGATTTGTAAAGCTTTTAAAAAGTGGGTCAATTACTTTTTTAGTAAAGATGTTTCCAGCAAGTCAAAAGATAGATCTGGAACTGCTAATGTCCCTTACTGACATTTGATACCTTAACTATAAAATTTCTGAGGTCAATAAAGACAGGACCTGCAGTAGATATTGGGCTTTAGTAACTCCTAGGATCATGCGCATAAGGTTGGATATGTCTTGCCAAAATCAATAATAGTGTCTCAGTATCACTGAATTTTACATTTTATCTGTACCCAGAAGTTTAGCTAGAATAATAGAACTGGGAGAAGGGGGGAGTGGTGGCCTCTCTTCAAAATAATGTCCAAGAATGAGTCTTTTTAAGGTAATTTGTGACAAAATATTGATTAACTTTAATCTAAAAGGCATTAGAGGAAGTAGTGTGAAAGCAAGACTTGGAAAAATCCAGAAAGGCAATCCAAGTTAGCATAATTCTTTTTTCCATTTTTTTTTAAAATCAGGCTGACTCTCCAAACTACCAAATCCAACATAGATGTTAGGTACAGCACTCTATTAAAAAAAAACAGAGTCCTTAATAAAATACTCAAATATCTTTTAAGATACTACACTTATCCTCTTTATTCATCCCTCCTTAAATTTTCTCTTTATGATGATCAGATTAACAATAAAATGGACATGAAGAAATGTCTCACCCTAATGCCAGAAGAATTGCCATTCAATGTTAGTGGGGTTAATTCTAAATTGTATAGGATCAATAAAGAAGCACAGAGATTTAAACATGTGTATATATAAGACATTTCAGCTGAACATGATAAATTACCATTCTCAGGTTTCTTATCTTCCACTTGTATAGAATAGAATTGTGGCATTTAGTTCATTATTTGGGATGCTCCTTTTCTAAGGCATCTTGCTCAAAGTGTATGTGTATGTGAGTGTGTGTGTGAGTGTGTGTGTACATACTATGTAAAATGAGCATGACATAAATGTGGGTCTATTAGAAGGCTGTGAAATCATTCCCAGAAATAAAGCAAGGAGTTACAGCTGGGAACCTGTGACCTGTCAGTTATCTAAGGAACTACTCTCCTCTTTGCTCTCTTTCCATCAGTGTTTGTGGCTAAACGTATAAATAACTACTAGCTCTCAGGGACAGGGAAGCTCTGATTTGGAGTGCTTGCCTGGTTCCATAGTATAAATGTACCACCACGGTAGATTTCAAACTACCTGCAAAAATACCCTAAAGTTTGGCAACTGGTTCTTGTGAAATGGAATAAGGTGAGTTCGGTACACTATTGCTCTAGGACACAATGATCTATTCTTTTTTTTTTTTTTTTATATGTCTGGTCTTTCTGATTCTCCTTGAAGACTGTTTTCTATACTGATTTACCATTATGCACATGCCTGAAAATGGCTGTCTCAGTCCCATCTCTGCATCAGTTAAAATTTCAATGACTATGCTCCTAATTTCAATATTTCAAGGAGTTATTTCATTGGATTAGCCTATTCCTCATGTGTTGCTAAATTTAAGGAAACGTGAGGTGCTGATAGCAATAAAGTTGGGCAATACATAGCCACAACCTGAGTGCTATTTAAGGCAGACTGAACTCCTTTCTTGGAATATTATTATATAAGAAGAAAAAAGAAGATGAGAAGCTAGGGCATTGTACATATTAATAATTAGCTATGGAAGTTTATTATGGCAGCACATGTGCGTTTTTAAATACATTACTGAATTTTGAAGACAAGAATCTTACACTGCAATTCAAGTATTAGGATAACTAATGGTATTAGCTACATGTGCTATTATTTACCTATTTAAACTATCAAAAATATTGGGAATTTGTGTCTAATTTGTGATTTCATTTGCCCCTGGATAAGTGATAAAGTGATAACCACACACATTAGCATTCTTTTTTTATATCAAACTTAAAAGCAGCATACCTTATAGTTATTTCTAAATCAGATAAAAATATTCTGGAAAAAAAAAACTACATATACATAAGAACAACAGTTTGTATTCATAGAAATATAAATAAGATAGCTATAAATATTTTTTCAAATTCAACATCAAATAACATTGTCATGACTTTTATTTTTAGAAATGGTAGGATTTCCTTTATCAATGTATCACATATATATTCTTTATACATATATTTTTAACTATATGATTTTATTATGTGTTTTCCATTTTTACAAGCTTTTATATAAATAATTTCATACTGTTCATAATAATTAACACTGTTCATAAATTGCTTTTAAGGCTATTGGTGACAGAAACACATTATCTTCTATATGGATGAAACAGTCTCTTACCAAGTATCTTTCAGCTTCTAATCACTGCTAGATGTCCAGCAATGAAATGCTGTATACAATCTAATAATGAATCACTCAATTTCTTTGATTCTGTAAGAATTTTGTCAGCCTAAAGATATCTGTACTGTTTTCTTTCTTCCCACTGAAATACATTTTGTTTTTAAAAAGGATTAGCCACTCAGTAGAAAATTGGAACACATAAAATCAATAGATTTCCATGCTTGCCAAATCAACATGATGTATAACAGCAAGTAATTCTGAAATCCATTAAAACAGTCTGATTTTTTTTAAATATGTGTAAATTCAATTGAAAGCCATAGGCATTTCATTTTATGATTATGTGTCAGACATGATATTGTTAAGTATAGAAACAAAAAATTCAAGCTGATTCTTCCTACACAGAGCTTGGTAATATCAGAGAAGCAATTGAGAATAGCTCAAAATGAAAGAGGACCAATGTAAGTTTCTACTCATTGTTTCTGTTTTTTCTTTTCTTTTCAGTGGGACATCATGACTTCATGTGAGTTTTATAATAATTTCTGGATTATAACTTACGTCAAATATTATCAAATATGCTAGTTATTTCACTTGTTATTAAAGACATATCCGGAAACAGGTTTAGTTCCTGGCACCTATGTTCTCACTGAATAAATAATTAGTGAAGAAAGACATAGCAACATCTATAGGCATCAAGGGGTTATAAACTCCCTGAAAATTTACAAAAAATATTTAATAAATGTGCAGGTCAGACAAATACACCTAAACATCCCAGAGAGTTTGAAAACTAGAGAGGGCTTATGATTTGGTGTCCTTCAGTATATTCTCAATATATCTGCCCAGCATTATTGTAGAGCTGGAACAGATTACTCTGCTTCAGGGAAAGTAATGAAGCACAGGCAGCAACAATCATCCTTTGTCTTCTGTCCTGGATTGCAGCCCTACCCTAGTATAATCCTTTCAGTAAATATTGAATGTTGCTGTTAACTGAATCCAACCTCTTGAGAAGGCAGTTATAAAGCCTTCTGTTGTATGAACTTCTGCCCTTGGGCAAGGTCTCTATGGTATGGTCACAATGGCACCCAGCCAATAGGACAAATACATGTGGAAAACTAGTTTGTCATTAGATTCCTGAAGCTGACCAACATGTCTAACTGGATCTACTTAAAGGCATGGAGTATGCACCAAAATGCCACATAGGCTAGAGGTGGCCCAAATCTTGGAGATCGTCTCTCCTTCCTCAAGAGAATTATGAAAGTAATTCTTCTGGCTATGTACAGGATTACATAGAAGAACTAAGAAGAACTCTCTTAAAGCAACTCTTCTCTATCTCAACATATTCTTAGTGTCATGTTAGGGCTACTTTTAGATTAGGATCTTGAGTAACTGTTCAGCAGGCCACTACTAAATCTAGATCATGAATGTGCATTTGTGAATTTTTCTAGAGCAAGGATACGCAGCTCTTTGTCAGTTTTGCTAAGATGCTCATATCTCAAAATAATTGGAAACTACTTTCTTAGGGTATTGTGAAACTGGGTGATATCATCAGGACTCACTCTTTAAATTGGTAACAAGGGAAATGGGAACATCTTCTATTTGTAGCAGCTTATTATACTGAAACGAATATGGACTTTGGCTTAACTGCCTTTTCTTTCAATAGTTACATGATCTTTTGCAGAACATAACATTTCTGAATCTCTTTTGTCATTTGTAAAATTCCAAACTAATAAGCATTTGAGAAGAGGTATTTATCATCTTAATTTAGAGTAATTTTATCTTTCTCATATTAAACATTATTTAGAAGCCAGTGTTTTTAAATTTATACTATAAAATCATTTGGGGCCAATATACTATGGTATGTTTACACTTATAAATTAATATACCAGGAATGCTGAAAACTCTATTTGGTTAGTGATAATAAACACTAATAATTATATACACTTATCCTGTGAAACCACAGAATCATGGTTTTATCATAGAGAAAACAGCAGTCTTTTAAACACATCTGTTTTTAGGTCAGCTTAAGGATAACTTATGAGACAAAACTCATGACCTATGAATTGTTTGTTAACATAAACATGACAACCTTTTTAGATAATACCCTTTTAGAAAACAACCATGGTTTTCAACCAAGATATTTCTCTTTTTAAACCCATTCCACATATTAGCAGTTTGCCTAGAAGATTTGAGTCAGTTCATTATCTGTTTCTCTAAATTGCCTGGGCAATTACTAATTTTCATGCTTCTGCACTTTCCTAATCATGCAAAGCTGAGTGACTAAACAGTATAAGCAATATCCACACAATGTTTTATAAACACATTTTTATAAAAATATGTAACATTTGCACACCAAGTTTAATAAATCTCACCTGTATCCAGTTTCTAAGAATTACTATTTCTAAGAAAACAAGGACTGCTATGGTTTATTTTAAAATTATACAAATTATAAACTAAAAAAAAATAGCATGTTTACTTCTTCAAAGCACTAATTTTTATGAGATGCAAAAGAAGCATCTAAATTCCTATTTTGCTTTATATAGAGAAAGGGTAATTTTTGAACCCCAAAACAATATATGATAAACTGACAAGGAATTTCAACTCCAAATGAATAAGGGATTTTAAGAAGATATCTTGCTACTCTAATATAGTTCAAGTTTTCTTACACAGACTAACTATATCCCAATGTTACAAGGAGACATCCATGTGAGTGTACGATTTTATCAGCGGCCCTTGGGAAATAGTGAGACTGGACTAAGACTGCAACACTGGCAGTGAGCAAATGAGTCTCAGCCTTCAACTGGGTTTATGCTGATCCTAAATGAAATTATATACTATAAATGGGATGGTTAAGAGTTTCTGCAGAAGAAGAATGGCAAAGAACCAGCATGGTTTTACCAAAATCCATTTGACATTTGCTGATTTTTCTTCATGGTAACTTTGTAGGCAACATGCAGCTAAAAAATATGTTACATGCTAAGGTAAGATGAATCATAAGCAGGTGCAGAGTAATGGATCAGTACATAGTTTGCTGTCATCCTGGCTTACATGTGCTCCCCTCCTAGGTTCAGTGGTTTATCACTGATTCAGGGGGAACTATTACCAAATTCTCAGAAATCAAATTTGGGAACCTAGCCAATAGATACCTGGGCTAACTGGACAAGGATCCAAAAGACTGCTTAACAAGTTGGAGCCACAAGCAGACTCTAACATGAAGCATTATACCAATTATAGTGTAAAAAAGAGGGGAAAAAAATGTATACACGAGGGTGATATGAAAGCTAGCAGCTCCTGTACAAAAAGGATTTAAAATTTTCCTTGACAGCTCCTTGTGAGTAAATAGCATAATTGGACTGCCAAAAAGCAAATGTAATCTTTGTATTACTTAGCCATATCTAGAGTACTTGAAGTGATAGTATTGATCTACCAGTAACCATAAAAAGTCAGAAAAGGAAATTAAAATGTATTAAACTACTAGGGTATTGTATGGAAATATTTTAGACACTTTCACATTTAATTCTCACAACGACCTCTGGGAGATATTGTTGCTAGTGCCATTTTACAGATGAGAAAACAGAATGCTAGAGAATTTAATCAATTTTGCCAAGATCACAGGTACTAAAGTCTGGAAATAGTACTTTAAGCCATGTCTATATGATTCTAAAACATATGGGTTTGACACCATACATATGGATCTGGGTAGTCAAACTGAAATGGATGTGGTGAGCAAACTGGAAGCCACTTCCTCATCAAAATAGAAAAGGAACTAACGTGTTAAGACTGGGGAAGAGAAGATTTATATTAGACAAGATCTTTGTATCGAGATAATTTCAGAAGTAGAGAATTACTGGTCTCTGGGAGAGTTAGCGCAGGCCGAATGAACATTTGTGAAATGTACTGTTCATGTCAGACAGGCATTTGGACTAGGTAGTTTTTAAGGTAGTTTTCAACTAAAAGAATCTCTGATTCTAGCATATTTATAACTGAAAGAGTTCCAAAACTGAAGCAGAAAGCTTAAGTATGAGAAAAGAAGATAAATGATATTCCAGTGTACATGTCAGTAATATGCATACTGAGCCTATACAGCATCTGAATCAGAAGTTGACAGGGACCCTGAAATGGTTTAGAAAGAACCAGAAGATTTTGCAATAATCCTTTGTATATAAAATTGCTCTGTACCAGTAACTTAAAATCAAATCTTAATCCAGTATAATCTTTTAATGATTTTATTCAAATTAATGAATTTGAACTCTTAGCATCCTACTTATTTGATACAGTATTTGGAGACCAAAATGAAGTTTGTAATACATAATACTTCTTTCATGGATGTTTTTCAACAGACATTCATTGTGTTCCAACATTGTGCCAAACACTAAAGGAGGTGAACATAATATTAAGTAATACATGGTTCTTTGTATACGAAGTGATACCAAATGTAGGAAATATATTTTAATATCCTTTTAAGACTAAAATAATTAAGCTGTACTATTCGTCTAACTTTTGGTTTCTCCTTGTAACCAAATTAATTTCTAGCATAGGAAATCTTGTGAGATATAGATGCATAGTTGATTGCAAATGAACACAGTCAAGCTTGCAACCTTAATTTAAAGAGGATAATCCTCTAATCTAAAATATTTAAAATCAGCTAGGATTTTTAAATTGGATGCATGCAAATAATAAGATGTTTAGTTTTTTCCCTTTTACTCTATATGCTTTCACTACAGAAGAAAATATTACATGTAAAAGGAAATTAAGAAGAAAAGTTCCAGTGCTGACTCACCTTCTGTTTGCCTTTGGGCCAAAATTCAAAAACTTTTTATATAACTGATCATTTTTTAAAACTAGACCATTAGATTCTGTGATTCTTTTTCAGGGAGTTAATTAATAAGGGGATTCTTTCTAAAAGTGTCCTTTATATATAGTTATTTGATATGTTTAGATAAAATATAGTGATAGTGCCCCTATAATACAGTTAACTCCAGCATCCTAAAGGCCTTTCATTCCATAACAAAATGAGAATAAACTTAGGGCATAATGTTAAATGAGTGCATACAATGACTGCAATTACATAAAGGGACATACGGCCACAAAGAATGTAATATATGAGTCCTCACTCTTTTTTAATCTCTATTCTCAGGGCACCTGGGTGGCTCCGTCGATTGAGCGTCCAATTTACGCTCAAATCATGTTCTATGATTCGTGAGTTTGAGCCCTGCATTGGGTTCTGTGCTGACAGCTCAGAGCCTGGAGCCTGTTTCAGATT
This sequence comes from Panthera leo, assembly GCF_018350215.1. Lineage (NCBI taxonomy): Eukaryota > Metazoa > Chordata > Mammalia > Carnivora > Felidae > Panthera > Panthera leo. The sequence continues at coordinate 45,006,055 of NC_056687.1, read as the reverse complement.
CTGTGTCTCCCTCTACCTCTTTGCCCCTCCCCCACTTATGCTCTGTCTCTTTCTCTCTCAAATATAAAATTAAAAAAAAAAATTAAATCTCTATTCTCATTCTCCCTTCTTTCCTCCTCCTCCAAACCCTCAGAATTCCCGTTCATTTCAATGATTTCAGCGGCTGCATACATACTCCTGATGCTGAGTTACAGATGCAAATTTGAAGCTTTCTGTAGAATAAAAAGATCTGGTTGTGCCACAGACACATGGATGAAGACAACATTTCAAAGGTGAATTAATATTTCCTGCCACTTTCAGTTCCTTCTCCTGCAAACTTTAATTACTCTATCACCATTCACTCAGTCATTCAAGCTAGAAACTCCAGTAAATTCCCCACTTCTCTCACATTTTCTTCATCTGCCTGGCAATAAATATCTGATAGTTTTCCCTGCCTTCATTCATAATGCAAGAATTTCATAGCTAGATTATTTAAATTGCCTCTCATTTAGGGTTCCACTGATAATCTATCCTACACATAAAATTAAAACTTCCTTTCTGAAATAAAGATATGATCAAGTTATTCCCTTTCTCAAAACCAACACAAAACAAAACAAAAAAATCCTTAAATAGCTATCTATTAAATACAGGTAAAATTATTTTAAGGCCCTTTAATATTAGACCTTAATTTTGGTCTCTGTCATGTTCTACTACTCATGATACAGCCCATTTCCCAGCTATTCTGGAAGTACTGTTCATGCATACTCTATGCAGATCAGAAATCAGGCTTATCTGACAAGGATCTGCTCAAAGACAACCTCCTTCATTCACTTTATTTTCTAGTAAATCTGTCAAGAATTAGTTCTATTATAAGTGTTCCAAGTAGCATTTTTCACAGTACCAAAGAGCATTTATCCAATTGCATTAGAGCCACTTGTATATCAGATTCTTCAACCACATTTGTGAAAATTTTGAGGAAAAAAGCATCCCATTCATCCTTCAACCCCTTTGTACACAAAACAACTCCAAAATGGTTCTTTTTTTTTTTTTTAATATAATTTATTGTCAAGTTGGCTAACATACAGGGTATACAGTGTGCTTTTGGCTTTGTAAGTAGATTCCCATGATTCATCACTTACATACAACCACACTGAGTGCTCACCCCAACAAGTACCCTTCTCAATGCCCATCACCCATTTCCCGTCTCCCCTGCTCCCCTTCCATCAACCTTGATTTGTTCTTTGTATTTAAGAGTCTCTTATGGTTTGCCTCTCTCTCAATTTGAAATTATTTTTCCCCTTCCCTTATCCCTCTTCTGTTAAGTTTCTCAAGTTCCACATGTGAGTGAAAACATATGACATCTGTCTTTCTCTGACTGACTTATTTCACTTAGCATAATACCCTCTTGGGAGCATTGCTATTTACCCCAATGTTTATAGCACCACTTCCAAGATGGTTTTTAAATAAATAAGTGGATTCACAATTTAAAAAGTTTTTTTCTCTTCTTATGATCTTAATCAAATAAGACAAAAATGGTAAGCTATAGAGTTGTAAAAAAATATATCTTAAGTGAGAACATATAGGATCCTAGTTATCATCATTTGTTTATATTTACTGAGAAGAGACAATGTGAAAATAAAATTATACTAAACCTAGAATCATCAAAGAACACTTCTGAAATTATAAAATAATAAAAGAGCACTGAAAATAATCTACACAGATCTCTTACCATGTGATAACATTTTGTTGTGATGTAACAATGAGAAGAGACATTTTGAAATTAATCCAACAGTTCTAAGTATATTAAATTCAATTGTATTTGCTGGTGAAATTAGAATCTTTAAATGTAAGGAATTGTCTGTACCATCAAATGGCCTTTTGTTATTTGCTTGAAGATCCTTAGCAAAAATTTTAGGTTCCTTTTGATGTAAACTAAGCTAATTATTATAAAAAAAATGGTTGATGTGACAAAATTTCCTAAATGTGGTTCAAGTTTATAAAATGTAATTGAAGGTATGGAAGGTAAGGGGGCTTGTTCATCAAGGAGCTCCTGTAACAAAACTGCTTTTGTTACATCCATTTTTCACTTATATATTCTGAATGAATAGCATAATAGCAGCAGATGTTATGTTAGAAGTAGTAATCACCTCCTCATGGTGATCAGGAACTGGCCATCTGTCCCAAGATACCCCACGCAAAGCCAGTGATATTTCTGCAGAATTCTAGTGTAGAGAATGCCTAAAGTTAGTCTTTAGGCATTTATTTCTATAAATGAAATAAAAAGTGATTAAATTTCTCATCATATGTCTCATGACTAGATATACATAAAATATTGTCTTTGTTTTATTTTATTTATAGGTAAAATTATAACGAACAAGTCTACAGAACATTTTTTCCACTAGATATATTTTAAAAGATTTTACTCTATGCAAACTGCAGTAAGAAATACCATTAGAGGCTAGAGGAGCTGACATGGTGGAGAAGTAGAGGGATCTGTACTTCCTGTGTTTCTCAAACAAAGAAGGGTGGAAGCCAAAGTACTTTGAATCCCAAGAGTCTGGGAGGAAAAGAGACTGAGTCTACCAGGGAGAAACTGGGACAACCTGAGAGGCCATAGGTGGGTGACTGCAAACTGGAGGGACATAAAACAGGCCACTTAGGCACGCAGGGAGGGATCCCCTTTTGTGGAGAGATAAAGAGAAGAGAAAGAGCAAATGGGGAAGCATAGGACTGTATTTGGACAAGGGATAAAAAGTTGGACGAGGATGGAGAGGGATTCCCATCTCAAGCTGCAGGTTAGAGGATCTCTAACTACAGATCCCATCTTCAGACTGGGGCCAGCTGCCCTGTTTGTGCACTTGGGGAGGAGGGAAGCCACCTCTGGGTTCAGTGGTAGATCAAGGGCACAGTCTGCAGCTGGAGAAACCAGTCCCCTCCCTGAAGTGCTGCGACCAGGACAAAACCAGCCAGGACCACATTTTGGGAGGTGCTTCCCCAGTACTGGGGAGATTAATTTCCAGCCAAGCACCTGGGCAAAGGAGTCGGTGGAGTGAGACAGACAGCTTCATCTGTGCCCTGGCACAGTGAGGATGGCTCCAAAGGAGTGATTTGGGACACCAGTTGGTGGAGAAGAGACTGGAGGCGGGGGGGGGGGGGGGGGGCGCCATTTTTCTCCCCATCACCACCAAGGCAGGGACTGGGATCCACAGTGGAAGCGGGACCAGCCTACACCAAACCCCACCCCTCTACAGCCTGGTAACTACGTATCTACTAGAGCAGGATAGAAGCTGTGGAACCAGATGGCTCCATCCTCCAGACCAGCTCTGCTGCATTGCATGGATTAATTCTAGGACAATTCTTGTTATATAGATATATTCTCCCTTCCATTTCTCCTTCTTATCTCTTCCCTCCTCTAGGCTGGTTACTCTGGTTATTTGGTTTGTTTAAATAGACATATTTAATCCATTCTCTTGATACATGTTCTACACCTTCCTTTCTCTCTCTCTGGAATAATCAAGCCATATAGTTTCTCTGTCTGGGTAACTTTATCTTTGCTTCTTTTTCTCCACCTCCTTCTTTATTTTCCTTTCTCTCTCTATGTTAGATTAAGACTTTTAGTCTCTCTGCCTGGCCAATGTTTATTTTTTCTTTTTCCCTGCCACTGTCATTTCTCTCTTTGTACGTGCTCTTCCATCAGCACCACCTTCAACCTGTTCTTTACCTGTAGCTGGTGTTTCTGGATGTTTGCTTTTAGATTGTTTTTAGTTTTTGTTTTTGTTTGTTTTATTTGTTTGTGTGTTTACATATTTTTGTTTCCTGTTTGTCTGTTTTCCTTTCCAGAGCTACTTCAAGGAACAAATCAAAGCATACCTGGTGGAGGGTCCAAAACATCACTTCAAGTAGGGAAATAAAATAACCAAAGTTACTAACAACAGAGACCAAGTAACAATCTCCAAAAAACACCTCCTGAAGGGCCAGGCCCTGGACAGTGTAGGACCCATTTTTAATATAGCAGTGCTTGCAAGAAAAGGAGGAAGCTGAGAAAAAGAGAGATAAAAAAACTCCAGGATCATGAGAGGAGAATTAGAGAAATAAGTGATTCAATTAAATGGAACAATATCTGTATCACAGGAATTCCAGAAGAAAAGAGAGAAAGGGGCTGAAGGTGTACTTGAACAAATCATAGCTGAGACCTTCCCCAATCTGGGGATGGAAACAGAGATTGAACTCCAAGAGACACAGAGAACTCCCTTCAGACATAACTTGAATCAATCTTCTGCATGACATATCATAGTGAAACTGGGAAAATACAAGGATAAAGAGAGAATTTTGAAAGCAGCTAGGCATAAACAGGCCTTAACATACAAAGGTAGACACATAAGGGTAGTAGTAGACCTATCTACAGAAACTTGGCAGGCCAGAAAGGAATGGCAGGAAATCTTCAATGTGATGAACAGGAAAAATATGCAGCCAAGAATCCTTTATCCAGCAAGCATGTCTTTTGGAATAGAAAGAGAAAGATTTTCCCAAACAAAAACTGAAGGAATTCATCACCACTAAACCAGCCCTACAAGAATCCTAAGGGGGACTCTGTGAGTGAAATGTTGCAAGGACCACAGAGTACCAGAGACATCACTACAAGCATGAAACCTACAGATATCACAATGACTCTAAAACCATATCTTTAAATAATTACACTGAATGTAAATGGAGTAAATGTTCCAACCAAAAGACATAGGGTATCAGAATTTATATATAAAAAAAAGACCCATCTATTTGCTGTCTACAAGAGATTCATTTTAGACCTGAGGACACCTTCAGATTGAAAGTGACAGGACGGAAAACTATCTATCATGCTACTGGAAGTCAAAAGAAAGCTGGAGTAGCCATACTTATATCAGAAAAACTAGACTTTAAAGGCTGTAACAAGAGATGAAGAAGGGCATTATATAATAATTACAGGGTCTATCCATCAGGAAGAGCTAACAATTATAAATGTCTATGCACCGAATTAGGAAGCCCCCAAATATATAACAATTAATCACAAACATAAACAATCTTATTGATAAGAATGTGGTAATTGCAGGGACTTTAATACTACACTTACAACAATGGAAAGATCATCTAGACAGAAAGTCAGTAAACAAACAACGGCCCTGAATGATACATTGGACCAGATGTGCTTGACAGATATATTTAGAACTCTACATCCCAAGACAGGAGAATATACTTTCTTCTTGAGTGCACATGGAATATTCTCCAAGATAGATCACATACTGGGTCACAAAACAGCCCTTAATAAATATAAAAGAATTGAGATCATACCATTTACACTTTCAAACCACAATGCTATGAAACTTGAAATCAACCACGGGAAAAGTCTGGAAAACCTTCAAAAACATGGAGGTTAAAGAACATCCTACTAAAAAATAAATGGGTCAACCAGGCAATTACATAAGAAATTTAAAAATATATGGAAACAAATGAAAATGAAAATACAACAATCCAAATGCTTTGGGATGCAGCAAAGGAAGTCCTAAGAGGAAAATACATTGCAATCCAGGCCTATCTCATGAAAAAAGAAAAATCCCAAATACAAAATCTAACAGAACACCTAAAGGAACTAGAAGCAGAACAGCAAAGACACCCCAAACCCAGCAGAAGAAGAGAAGTAATAAAGATCAGAGCAGAAATAAACAGTATAGAATCCAAAAAAACCCCAAAAAACCAAAAACCAAAAACCAAAAAACAACAGTAAAGCAGATCAATGAATCCAACAGTTGGTTCTTTGAAAAAATAAACAAAATTGATAAACCTCTAGCCAGGCTTCTCAAAAAGAAAAGAGAAAGGACCCAAATAGATAAAATCATGAATGAAAATGGAATTATTACAACCAATTCCCTGAAGCAATTATCAGGGAATACTATGAAAAATTATATGCCAATAAACTGCATAACTTGGAAGAAATGGACAAATTCCTAAATACCCATACACTTCCAAAACTCAAATGGGAAGAAATAGAAAATTTGAAGAAATCCATAACTAGTGAAGAAATTGAATCAGTTATCAAAAATCTCCCAACAAATAAGAGTCCAGGACAAGATGGCTTTCCTGGGGAATTCTATCAGATTTTAAAGCAGAGATAACACCTATCCTTCTCAAGCTGTTCCAAAAAATAGAAAGGGAAGGAAAAATTCCAGACTCCATCTATTAAGCCAGCATTACTTTGATTCCCAAACCAGACAGAGACCCAGCAAAAAAAGAGAGTTATAGGCCAATATCCCTGATGAATATGGATTCACAAATTCTCAACAAGATACTAGCAAATCAAATTCAACAGCATATAAAAAGAATTATTCACCATGATCAAATGGGATTCATTCTTGGGCTGCAGGGCTGGTTAAATATTTGCTGATGTGATATATCACTTTAATAAAAGAAAAGATAAGAATCATATGATCCTGTCAATAGATGCAGAAAAAACATTTGACAAAATACACCATCCTTTCTTAATAAAGACCCTTGACAAAATAGAGATAGAAGGAACATACTGAAACATCATAAAAGCCATTTATGAAAATCCCACAGCTAATATCATCCTCAAGGGGAAAAACTGAGAGCTTTCCCCCTGAGATCAGGAACATGACAGGGATGTCCACTCTCAGCACTGTTTTTTAACATAGTGTTGGGAATCCTAGCATCAGGAATCACACAACGAAATAAAATAAAAGGCATCAAAATTGGCAAAGATGAAGTCAAACTTTCACTTTTCACAGATGACATGATACTCTACATGGAAAACCTGACAGACTCCCCCAAAACTCTGCTAGAACTTATATATGAATGCAGCAAAGTCGCAGGGTACAAAATCAATGTACAGAAATTGGTTTCATTTTTATACACCAATAATGAAGCAACAGAAAGAGAAATAAAGAGGGGCGCCTGGGTGGCGCAGTCGGTTAAGCGTCCGACTTCAGCCAGGTCACGATCTCGCGGTCCGTGAGTTCGAGCCCTGCGTCAGGCTCTGGGCTGATGGCTCGGAGCCTGGAGCCTGTTTCCGATTCTGTGTCTCCCTCTCTCTCTGCCCCTCCCCCGTTCATGCTCTGTCTCTCTCTGTCCCAAAAATAAATTAAAAAAAAAAAAATGTTAAAAGAAAGAGAAATAAAGAAACTGATCCCATTCACAATTGCACCAAGAACCATAAAATACCTAGGAATAAACCTAAACAAAGATGTAAAAGATTTGTATGTTGAAAACTATAAAAATCTTATGAAGGAAATTGAAGAAGACACAAAGAAATGGAAAAACATTCCATGCTCATGGATTGGAAGAATAAATATTGTTAAAATGTCAATACTACCCAAAGCAATCTACACATTCAATGCAACCCCAATCAAAATTGCACCAGCATTCTTCTTGAAGCTAGAAAAAGCAATCCTAAAATTTGTATGGAACCACAAAAGACTTTGAATAGCCAAATAATATTGAAGAAGAAAACCAAAGTGGGAGGCATCACAATCCCAGACTTTAGCCTCTACTACAAAGCTGTAATCATCAAGACAGTATGGTATTGGCACAAAAACAGACACATACACCAATGGAATAGAATTGAGAACCCAGAATTGGACCCACAAATGTATGGCTAACTAATCTTTGACAAAGCAGGAAAGAGTATTCAATGGAAAAAAGTCTCTTTAACAAATGGTGCTGGGAGGACAGGACAGCAACATGCAGAATAATGAAAGTAGACCACTTTCTTACACCATATACACAAATAAACTCAAAATGGATGAAGGACCTGAATATGAGACAGGAAACCATCAAAACCCTTGAAGGGAAAGCAGGAAAAAACCTCTCTGACCTCAGCCGCAGCAATTTCTTACTTGACAGATCTCCAAAGGCAAGGGAATTAAAAGCAAAAATGAACTATTGGGACCTCATGAAGATAAAAAGCTTCTGCACAGCAAAGGAAACAATCAACAAAACTAAAAGGCAACCAATGGAATGGGAAAAGACATTTGCAAATGACATATCAGACAAAGGGCTAGTATCCAAATTCTATAAAGAACTCACCAAACTCCACACCTGAAAAACAAACAATGTTTATAGCAGCACTTTCAACAATAGCCAAGTTATGGAAAGAGCCCAAATGTCCATCAACTGACGAATGGATAAAGAAGATGTGGTTTATATATACAATGGAATACTACTTTGCAATGAGAAAGAATGAAATCTGGCCATTTGCAGCAATGTGGATGGAACTGGAGGGTATTATGCTAAGTGAAATAAGTTAGTCAGGGAAAGACAGATACCATATGTTTTCACTCATATGTGGATCTTGAGAAACTTAACAGAAGACCATGGGGGAAGGGAGGGGAGAAAAAGTTACAGAGAGGGAGGGAGGCAAACCATAAGAGACTCTTGGATACTGAGAACAAACTAAGCGTTGATGGGGGGTGGGGAGAGGGGAAACTGGGTGATGGGCATTGAGGAGGGCACTTGTTGGGATGAGAAATGGGTGTTGTATCGAAACCAATTTGCCAATAAATTATATTAAAAGGAAGGAAGGAAGGAAGGAAGAAAGAAAGAAAGAAAGGAAGGGAGAATTACTATAACAGCCTCTACCTTTAAAGTGCCCATGCTGTGGTTATGAATTTAACTCGTACACACTAGAAAAAGTATAATAAAGTAGAAAATGCAATAAATGTTACAATATAAAAATAGATGAAATGCTATGAAGGTTAAGGGGAGGGGGATACAGAGAGAGATAGAGAGGGGGAAGAGAAGGGAAGGGAAGGGAAGGGAAGGGAAGGGAAGGGAAGGGAAGGGAAGGGAAGGGAAGGGAAAGGTTTGACTTTGATTAGTATTACTTCCAGATGGAAAAAAAGAGAAAAGCCAGGGAAGACAGTTTTTTTGTAGGTACTATGGTATGCCACCCAGATCTCCTTTTGTGGACTGAGGCCTCATCAGCTGCAAAGCGTGTTGGCTGCTGATGGAATGCAGCTGACTACCTCCTTGGGAACTGCCCTTGAGAAAAGGAGGAGCTTCTCATACAAGGTGTGGTGTGCAGTATATATCAATGGCTTGTTGATGAGTAGAAACAAGGGGATCCTCTTGCCTCAGTCAGGGGCAATTCTGAATGGCTGTTTTAGCTCCAGAGCAATCTGTTGGATTGGGTGAAGCCACTTTTGCAAATGCATCTCAGTTCAACATCTGCATCCACCCAGTCACACTTCCCTCACTCCCTCATAGGTGTTGTTCCTTGGAGCACTTCTAGTAAATGTCCTGAACTCAAATGTTGTTTCTAAGTCTGTTTCCAGTAAATCTGACCTCAGACAGGATCACTAAAATCAAAGCAAGGGTTATACAAGTAATTTTTATAGTACAATAATGTAGAAAGACTACAATTCTGGATAATTATTATCTATAGGATACTGCTAAGCCAGAGGGAAGCAAAAGTAGGCAAGACAAGAGCTTGACACACAGTGGAGACTCCAACTGATAGTTGCTTTGGAATGAGTAACTAAAAACAAGCCAAGTAGGTTAGAAGTATAAGGACAGTAAGTTAGGATGTTGAACTTGAGGCTCACAAATATGACTGAATAGATAGAAAAACAATTATTTTTATGTGAATCATTAAAGAAATATGGAGGCTGTCCTGTCAGTTATTGGTAATGATGGTGAAGGGCAGACAGTGGGATTAACTTTATGGTGCAAACTTCAAGAGAAGGAAAACAAAACAAAACACAATAAAACTGAAAGCGTGCATTAAGAATCCTGTATAAAAGGGACACAGATCCATACCTGAATCCTCTGAATAAAGACCTATAAAATATTGTTTAGGCAAAAAAAACTTCCCAAATGTTTAGTAAAGCATCAGGCTAGGCTAGAAGAAACTCTCCCATGGTGTACTGTTCCAGACAGAAAGTTAGACTATGTTGACTAAGCTTCATATATAAAGTTAACTTCTTCATGCACGTAGGGGACAATGAAAACTATTATCAACTTTGAACCAATATAATTCTTGAATCCTAAAAAAGCACTTAGCTTTTCTCTTCCTTTCTAACATCCCCAAATCTGACTAGTGTCCCCAAATGTGATTACTCTGACAGGTCTAAATATTGTAGAAATGATCATCAAAGGTATCAGACTTATTTCTCTAATACTCTTTTCATTGCAAATGACATCATTCAAGTCCAAAGTGGAATTAAATGCACTTAGGATACCAAAGAACTCATGAATAGTGTGCTGTTTTTGTAAGCAATAGTTTTCACATAAGCTATTAACCCAAGCTAAACTTTTAGAAGTTTCACAATAAAGACATGCCAACACATAAAATAATGAAAACAACAACAACAAAAATCACTTATAAACAAGCAAATGGAGAGTAGGAAAAGACAGATTAAAATTTTCTCATTGTTTCCTATTCATGGAAGTCATCAAATAAACATCGTATCTTTACAAATCACATATTGTAAAGTGAAATACTGGTGAGAAAATTTAAAACCACATGATGTGGAAATATAGTTAAGGTACTCTATGCCTTCTTGGATACAGGCAAGGACATTATAATACAAAATGGAAACAAGTAATAAATAAATGATATTTCTTATTTTACTTGGAAATGAAGTTAAAATATAGCATATTTAAAATATTGAGTCTAGGGCTGTAATCTTTCCTCCGTCCGGGTGAGCAGGAGAACCTTCCTTAAGTGGCAGTCACAGCTTAAATTCCCTTGCTTGCCAATCAGATGAATGTGGAAGAACAAGGTCTCAGTTACAATGCTATGTACTGAGTAATTCTGTCCTTCAGGGATAAATTTAAGCAAATATCATGGAGCTTTACTGAGAAATAAGTGCATATTGCTTGAATGAAAGAGAGTAACACAAATGAAAAAAATCCAAAGGATCTTGGGAAAGTTGTAAATTGCAAGAAAATATGTTACAATAATATAAATAAGGTCTTTCAGTGTGCATCTAACCAGAAAAGCAATTATATTTTTGTTTCTGGGGAAAAATATAATTTTAACGATTCATTTAAATGATGGTGACCTGCCCACCCAGAAGCTGTTTTTCCTTCCTTCCAATTTATCTGTAGATGAAAATATGCATTACATATTGCCACACAGCTGTCACTCTCTACTTGGCAGGAAAATTGAAGCTATGATAGCACATATTGCTTATTATGCTAAAAGCCGAAAACAAGTACTTAACTAGGTACATGTCAAATACAAGTTTTAAAAATTCACTCACAACAAATGAACACCACAATAATAGATACTAAAAACTTAATTCAAAGGATATATTTTATAACATGCAAAGAAGAAATTCATGAATAAAAATTAAATTTTCTCACATGAAAATTCCACATTTATAAATGGATTATCATTGCTGCTGTACATAACCTCTAAGTCTGTACATGATGAAAATCTCTAGGTGTATAACTCAGAGCCTTTAATCCCTGGCTGAGTTTGGGGGAGTTTTAACTAACAGTCACAGAAGCACACTAGATGGTATCATTTTTATATGCAAAGCTCTCTCTAAATCTTTTTCTAAAGATCTCCAATAATAAAATTTTCAGGAAAAATGTTGCCTTCTTACTATCATACAAACTACATAAATATAAATATATTCAGTAATTATATATTTTTCAGTGCTTCCTACAAATTATGACAACTCTGGTCTAATCTTTGTAAGATTTGAAGCATGTCACATTATCTCACTGAATTCCAATTTCCTCTTCTGTAAAATGAAGGATCTACATTGGTGATCTAGTATTTCTGGGTTTCTAAATTAAATCGACAACAACAGTAACAAATGAAATCTGAAACAATGTGGTTTAACATGGAAAAAAATTAAAAGAAAGTGAAACAGACACAACAATCAAATAGAATCAAATAGTATGATTTCCAGCTGCCCTTTAGCTGTGTAACTGTGGGCGGTTATCTGACATTTCTGCTGAGAGAGTTGTGTAAGTGGCAAATTATATCATGGAGGTAGTGCCATTACCATGTCTAAGTAATTTGCACCCATTATCCACCCCCACCAGCAAATATCTTAGTCACTCTAATCACTACATATGAAGGTAAATCTACCTGTTTCACTGAAGAGTGTTAATTTAAAATATAATAAATATGTTAAGTATCTATCTCATATAAAGATTAAAATATGGTTAGTTTTCATTTCCTCAAGAAGTAAGAAATATAATGAATAAAATTTCAATGCTCCTTAATATCTCCTAAAATTTAATTTTTTATTGATCTAAAATATGTTTTTCAACATGATGTGTCTCATATACACCAGCACTTCCAGTGACAATGATTATTTTGGTTGAATAATGATCAGGTTAGCATATGATCACATCTATACTTATTATGACTATCATTAATGACTTAAAATAATTACAATTTTTGTCTTTCTTCCACTAGACCATCTGCTTCATAAGGCCAGGAGCATTTGTCCATCCAGTTTACTACTGTTGGTATCTGTCACAGTACCTTGCTTTTTCTCAATAAATATTCTGCAATTAATGAATAAATGAATGCTACACATCTTCTTGACATCCTCATCTCCAAGGTCTCTGCTTCTCATATGACTTTGTTTCTAGCGTCCTTCTCTGTGAGCACAAAAAAAATCTCTGTACTGTATAAAAGCTGAAAAAGTGGAAGCTCCTAGCATCTTCACTTTTTTTTTTTTTTTTTTTTTACTACAAGTAATGGCATTATTGACAGCTATTTTTCCAAGTCTTCTTAAAATTTCACTTTAAAGTGTTCATGAAGCTTTTCATTTAAGACCTTAAAGCACTCTCCTTCCCCTGCAAGAGTTAAGTTTTATCCTATTTAGCTCTACTGGAGTGAACTAGGCCCATGGGAGATGGTTTTATTTTATACCAAAACTAACTTCATAAATCTACTTTTTACCTTAAGCCTAAACAGCCTTCACCCTAAATTTGAGCCATGGATGTCCACAAAAGCTAGACTGAAAGATACCCATTTATATGTTTGATTAGGCAGCTTTCAATGGAAAAAAGAACTCACCCAAAGAAAAGTGAATATTGCCTAATTTTGGCTGAGTACAGAAGCTTAGAATTGTTCATTCATTCAACAAATATTTTTGAACTAAAAAAAATCACAGTGCTTGCTCTCACTCATCTCATACTCTGATAGGAAAATCCTGACAATAAATCAATAGTTACATTTCCTTATAACTGTTGTGCCAAATGAAATAGGACAAAGAGGTGGTTATAAATATTGGCCTTTCATCTGTTGCTGTGGTTGCCCTATGCCCTAGGAATGTTATAATTGCCACTGGAATGGCTCCTACATTTGGTGTTCATCAGAGCCTTGAACATCAACATTGGAAGTAAGAGCAACAAAGGAAAATGCTGACTGCAGTATTGCTAACATGAAAAAGAGTCCTCAGAGCACATTCATGTGAACCTTAGAAATTTCAAGAAATAACAAGGAGTATTTGGAGAAGTCAAATATCCCAAACAGGGTAAGAGTAGCACCAGAAATTCAATAGTTTGTTAATGTTTCCCTTGTCCACCTATTCTTGGGATAGCTTGGGGAATACAGATTGTAGATGAAAACTATTTAAAAATGGGATATGCTATCTTATAAGATAGTAAATTCTGTGCTCAGATCCTCTCAGGCAGTGATTTTTGTTATACAGAGTGTGGGGGGGGGGTGACTTATTGGAAAAGATTCCCTTTAATTCCTAGAACTGTGATGTCATATAATATAGCATTACACCTGTCTGTAATGTCATATAATGTAGTATTACACATGTATTTTGGTCCAACCATTGTGTTCTTTTCCTGTGTACTGCCTTTCTTTCTTGGCACTGCAGCCATATTTTGAAGAAATAGGCATTTAGGATCTATAAATATAACAATAGGTGTGCCACTTCCTGAAGCTCCTTCATCGCTGTTTCCTGTCCAATCCTAAAATAGAGTTAGAATGAACAAAATCTGCAAATATCAATGTTTCATGCTGACTAAGCTATTTTGGCGTCCATTGATTGATTTTAAATGGGAACCTTTGCCATCTAGTTTAACTACTGATAACAACAAGCATACTGTTTTCATGTGTTCTATCTCCTACTGAGCTCACCAGTGACTTTCTACTAACACTCCTTTCCTACTACTTCCTATTGTGGGTGACACTACGGCAGCTTTTACCTAGCATGCAATTTACCTAGGTTTGCACCACATGATATGGGAAGTACTAGCCAGAATTATAAAGGTTTCAGAGATAAGAAAAGGTACCCCGCTATGTTTTGAATGAGGCCAAACTTAGCGAGGGAAACTTAGGTCTCCTATGTACAATAACAGTGCCGGCACTTGAAAAGTATCATGTAGTTTTATTTGAAAACCTGAGAATATAAGCTTTAAAATAAAATAAAAAAAAAAACCTTAAAATATACAATACATAACTGACTTTAAAAGGAATGACCTGCTTACAAGTAAAATGAGATGCCTAGTCTGAAAGAACTCACAATCTACTTGAGGAAATACATAGAGAAAAACAATGAAGAACACCAAAAGATAACATCCATTAAATGATAAATAATGTAGGATGGGCCCTATTTACTGTCTAGAAATTCAGTCTTTGTAATCTGTCAGAATCAAAGAAATCCTTGTGGAATACATGAGCATGAAATAAGACTGAATAAGATTGTACATGAGCACTCCAGAACAGAAACAGCATAATCAAAAGTATGCAAACAGGGTTAGGATAATTTGTGTAGGAAACAAACATGAGGTTCAGCCAATTACAAAGAACTAACCTTATGGGAGCTGGAGAGAAAACAGGCTTAGTTTATGAAAGGTCTTGCAGTAAAAGTTGAGGAATATAGACTTAATTCAGTGGACAATAGGTAAGCAACATATTGTCTTGAACAAAGTTGTCAAATGAGGAAAGTGGTATAAAACAAACATAGACAGTGTCATCTAAGATGACTTGTGTAAGGAAGAAAATAGGAATGGGTGCAGGGACCCCAGCTAGAAAACCAGTTTAAGAAATCCAGATGAAATGTGGAAGCAGGTCTTCTAATTATTATCAACTTCTTGGATCTTCAGGAAGATTCCATGACTGCCCCCCACCATATAAGATACATCTCAATGTAATTATCATGTAATTTTCAATATTCACTTAATAAAATATAGTATTAATATATACAGAATTCTGAAAAGTAGTATGGTATGTGACGGGTGCTTTAATTCATTCATTCATCCATTCAACCTTTGAATACCTAAAATGAACAAGGCAGGTGGTAGATTTGAAGATGTAAGACTAGTGAATTTTCTATACTCATTTCTTATACCACTTTCTTTGGTAGTCCCAAAGATTTATTTCTCAGTCACTTTACAGTTCAGTGTAGTCAGTAAAGGGACTCTGTTCCATATGAACATTCAAGGATCTAGGCTAATTTCATCTTGTGTTTCTCCGTATCTCTGTGGCCGTGGAGTTCTCCACTGGATTTCTGTCGTTAGGATGTGAGAAGAAAGATGGGAGACAGACTGGCAGATAATATGGGAAGCCATTTAATGGACCAGGCCTACAAGTGTTATATATTGTTTTAATCTTCTCAGTTGCCAGAAAAATTACATGAGTCTACCCAGCACAAAGAATGCTGGAAAATTTCATCCAGGTGGGTGACAAAGAGGAAAAAAATGAGAATTAGATAAACATATAGTATTGTTTCTGACATAACACACTATCTGATTAGTAAGAGATACTTATTAAGAAATATCTAATGCTTTAATAAATATGCTTACAGGAAAAAAATGTGAAGATATTTGTGAATACCAAAACACAAATTCTATGCAATATTAAACAGATTTCTGACTAAAATAATTTCTTAATTTTAAAGACAAGTTTTTAACATTTTAAATGATCAAAAATTTCCTAGTTAGAAATTATAAAGTTGACAGGAAAGAATGTTTAAATTTTATGGTTGGCAAAGCATGATGGGAAAGTTGTGGATCAGTTTTCTGAAAATAGATTCCCCAACTGTGATTAACAATAAGGAAGCTTAAACTAAATTAATGAATATACATGTTGACTTTAAGCTTCAATTCACTGGAATAATTACTTCACATTAACATATCAACAAGCCAGCAATAAACAGTCTAAAGTCTCAGGTCACTGACTACTACAAATATATATTTTTTAAATTTTTATTATTATACATCCTTCTGCAAATTCTCTGTCCATATTGTTACATGCTTAATTGCACAGAATCTCATAAATTCTTACTGAAACTGTTTTCTTAATGTTAATTTTATCATTATGTTAATGAGAATATAATAGAACTGCATTCTGATAGTAATGCTGACAGCAGAAGCCACCAATTTGTTAGCAATCATCAAACAGCAGCAAACACATTCATCAATGGTGGACAGAACAGCATAACAATGGTATCTCTATTTTCTTGATAAATATAGTAGATTATAAATTATGATGTAGCGTTCAAGGTATTCCAGATAACCCCTTTCTTTTGTAGATCTATAACAGAAGTATTATCTTTTCCCACCTTACTGACTTCTTTATCTTAAGGGGCCTAGAAACAGTCTTAAGAGGCTCAACTACTTTTTAATCATAAGTTAGGCAAAGATATTTCACGTAATATGCCATAATCACATGACATCAAAACTTAGATGATTCATGTTTAAACCGATTCATATTTAAAATCTACTCAGACCTGTTTTAATTTATCTTGCCCTACTTTTCCTGGAACTGTTTTGTTTCTCCCATAAACTGTGTTGTCTACCCAGATGTAATACCTAAGAAAGGTAACATAAAAAGCAGGAAGATTTAAGTAATCCTGCAAATCAAAAATTAAGTCAGCAATTCAAGTTTGTAATTTCCAACAGTCCCAGAAATTTAATAACATCCAAATAATTTGAAATAAAAATAAAAAATAATGTGAATTATTTAGATGTTTTAGAGGTCTAGAACAAAGGCCTAATTAAAGCATATACCCTGGAGTCAGACTTGATTTAATCCTTGGTTCTACCACGTGCTAGCTGTGTAAACTTTTCTGCACTTGAGTAGCCATATCCTCAAAATGAGGATATTAACAATGCCATCTTAAAAGGTTTTTGTGAGGGGCACCTGCATGGCTCATTTGTTTGAGTGTCTCACTCTTGATTTCAGCTCAGGTCATGATCTCACAGTTCGTGAGACTGAGCGTGATGTTGGGCTCCACTGACAGCACAGAGCCTGCCTGGGATTCTCTGTCTCTCTCTCTGACTCTCTACCCATCCCCCACTCATGCTTTCTCTGTCTCCCTCAAAATAAATAAATAAACTTAAAAAAAAAGAAAGGTTTTTGTGAGACATATGCTAGTTTCTATATATGAAACACTTGGAAAAGTCCTAAATAGCATTGTTAACTTGAGTTATATAACTTGAGTTATCCAAATTCAAATTCCTAAACAAGATTTATTTTACACTGGTATTAAAAAACTTTAATTTGACAGGAAGGGAGATGTGACATCTCTAATGATATAATTCCTATCCACAAATGTAATTTAATAACCACTGCATACATTGAATTTTCATTTTAGATATGTTAGCTGCATGCATTCTTCTCATTTATCTACTATGTGATTAAAATATTGGTATTTCTTAGCATAAACTTTGACAATTCATCAGTTACTAAAAAACATTTACCTATTGTAAACACAGGTTTGATATCTGACATATGTGTCACAAAATATGGGACATACTTTAGTACTCAGGATCTTCTATTCTGGCAGTTAACATGTTAGGTTTTAATCAAATAACTATAAAATAATACATTAAAAGTGTCACGTGGTAATTTCATTATAAAAAAAACAATGTGATTTTATCTAAATTGACATGGTCACTCGAGTACAAGTAACATTTTAGCATCCACAATTTTTTTTCTGGTTTTCAAATTCAAAGCTTTTAATCCAAAGTTTTTTAAATTTAATTTTATTATTATTATTTTTAATGCTGGTATATCTCCTTCCTCCATAAAAAAAGGAATGACAATTATGTAGCTGGTTATGACTTGTTTGCTTTGACTACCAGCAAACAAAATATAGCAATGATGTCCAGGCATTTAAATTATTCTTTACATCATTTTTTAAAAGCTTGTACTTTTCATTGTATTTTTCCTTTTATACATTTTATTTCCCTTTTATTATTGATTTACTTATGTGTAAGTCACCTAATTCTTCATAAAACATATATAACCATAAATACTCAATACTTACATTTTAAAGAATTCTTGTAGCTTCTTAAACTATATTTTATCTTTTTTTCTTTGTTCTCATAATATCAAAATATAATTGCTTTAATGAGAAGCATTAGTGAAATATCTGAAAGTTGGATTTTTTCTGTTGGAATTTGAATTTTCATTTAAGTGTTTATTACTGTACATATTCTCAGGGAACTACAATGAAGAAAAACATTAGATGTGGGAATTTAACTTTGAGTTACTTATAATTTTAAAAAGTTGGTTAACAGAGATGATAAAGGCTTTATTTGACTTATTTCTTTTTCTTAATATAGGTCTAAATTTGAACATAAAAGCAAAAGCTTGCTCTATAGCCCTTATGTTGAAGTAAATACTAGCTTCTGATTTTCACTTTTCAATTAAAATGGACATTTCTATCATTAAAACCACTCCTGATTATTCAAACATTAAGAAATTTAAGGTTGTGTAAATAAAGGCCAGAATTTACCAATGATTTTAGCATTAAAAAATACCTGAATATACTATTCTTACATGTCTCACTAAGAATTTAAATGCCTTGGTCAGCATAACCCATGACAGGTTATAGTCTCCTTTTGAGTTATATTCAGTAGTTCAGAAAATCGAAAGTCATGAGGTTAAAGGCCAAGCATTCTCAAAACTTATAAAGTCAGTAAATCTCATTATTAATCATTATCCTTGAACATGTTTATGTACTACTATAAAATACTCATAGATTTAAAATATATGTATACAATAACATAATTTTAAACTACTCTAAATATAGCTTTGCTACAAAAATTTAATACGCAAGGGTAAGATGTATTTGTATATCCTGAGGTTAAATATACAAACACATACTTTACAAGTATTTTCCTCCATATAGCCAGATACATATAAAATCATTTTATTAGACCAACGTTGGAAATAACAGGAATTAAAGCAAAACCCATTACATCGGCTCAAAGATGTCTTAATTGCTAAATAATGAATTTCATATTAGATCCTCAGTCCTCAGTTTTGGAACAAATATTAGTTTTAAAATTCCCTGGTGTGCACAAGTGTTTGGGTGAAAGACCACCATCAACCACTGTAAGAAACTTAAGTGTAGGAAGGGTGGGGAGAGTGGTGATCCAATTTTATTTAATACATTTCATTGCTATTAATTAGGTTTGGTTGAATTTGACAGAAAATATAAGTTAACAAACAACTGAGACATTTATTTCTCTCTCACAGAAAAATATACATGTAGGCAGTTCATAGTTGATATAGTAGCTCTGCAGTTTTCTGAAATCAGGCTTCCAGCTTTCTTATCTGCATTCCCAGGACCCTCAAGTTTACGGATCCAGATGCAGCACTAGCCATCACATTCACATTCCAAGCGTTACAGTGGACGAAAGGACAAGGCAGAGGTTCCCAAAGTGTAGCTCTTAGACTAGCAGCACCAGCATGTTCTAGGAACTTATTAGAAATGCAAATTCTCTTGGGGCGCCTGGGTGGCTCAGTCGGTTAAGCGTCCGACTTCAGCTCAGGTCACGATCTCGCGGTCTGTGAGTTTGAGCCCCGCGTCGGGCTCTGGGCTGATGGCTCAGAGGCTGGAGCCTGTTTCCGATTCTGTGTCTCCCTCTCTCTCTGCCCCTCCCCCGTTCATGCTCTGTCTCTCTCTGTCTCAAAAATAAATAAACGTTAAAAAAAAATTAAAAAAAAAAAAAAAAAAAAAGAAATGCAAATTCTCAGTGGGGATGCTAACAGGACCCTAGGCTCCTCTTCTCCCTCAAATACAACTAGAGAACTATAGGATCATTCTGAATACCCAAGAAATCGACCTGAAGACTGACAGAACAAACACTACATCCAGTAAGGTACGAAGTGCAGACACACGGTTTGGTAGAGAAATGGATCACAGGTGCTGTAAAGGGAGAGACCCCTGGTCTAGAAATACAAATTCTCAAGCTCCTCTCCAGGCTTGAGAATTTATTTATTTATTTAACAAGCTTTTCAAGTGATGACGATACACATAAAGTTTGAAGCAAGTTCAAAGGATGTAACCAAGGAGTTACACACATCAGTTTCTCTCACATTTGGTTAGCCAGATTTTAGTTGCATGGCCACATGTAGCTACGAAGGCAAGGAAATGTAGCTGTTGTTTTAAGGAGCAATAGCCCAGCTAAACATCAGGGATTTCATTAGTCTAAGGACAGTTGGAATAAGGGGAAACACTATCAGCCTGTGTCACATAATTTTATAAGGAAAGGGGGAGGGGGAAACCACAACTACAGAAAGTAGGAAGTTATGTATTGTTTTCCTTTTCTTTCCAGTGAAAAATTCTACTTTTCTTAGGAAAAGAAAATGTTTTTGATTAAAAAGAGAGTGCTATTTTTCTTGGTATTTATTCATTTTAATGACAGCCTTTTTCTCTTTATTCAATTTTTAAATCAAATACTAATCATAAAGAATGGGGATCAATTTTGTCCCTCTTTGGAAGATAAGGAAACTGAAAGCTTCAAATTATAAATTTCTTACTCGGGAACTCACAAACTCACTGGTAGAAAGAGTCACACCTAGAAATCAGATTTTCTTTACCCAAAGTTCTTTACCCTTTACATTATATCACATTTATTTAATGAGGGCCACCCTCTTTATCTTCAATGTTTCAATACCTCAGCTTTCAATTTTCCTTTTTTTGTCCCTCCAAATACTTTCTTCCCATGAATCTTGCCCATTAAAATGTTGAAGTCTTTTAAAATGTAAAGGCTAAAATAATAGTTTATGCAGCCATACTAAAAGAACTTTACAATTATACTACTAATCAGAGTGAGATACACTTGACATTTCCCTCTATTTCTTGTTTATATTTCAATCATTGAAACATAAAAGAAGTAACTGGATTTTAATAACTGAGAAATGTTAATAACTCAAGATAAATAGCTGCCTAGCACTAATATTTCTAAACTTTGATTTGAAGTTAAACTAATGTGACAATGCAATCTTTAAGAGACCGGGACAATTGACATTAAATTGTTGCTTGCTTGTTCTTCCGTTAAAAAACCGAGAAAATAGTTGTTATGACAGGAACTATAATGAGAGTAGAAAGTGATTAAAAGTTACTCTTTATTTTTGATATTCTGATCAGAATATTCAGCTCAATTCAAGTCACTGACTCTTTTCTCTAATGTTTTAGAAACATTTATTGCCAGAGTTTAATAAACTATCTGATGATTTGCTCCAGCATGTTAAAACTTCCATATGAAAACAAGGTACATAGCTTACAGATATGAAGATACATACAACATAATCAATGTAGCACAGTGTTAACAGCAGCATAGATTCTAGAACACAGAATAAAAGAAGCTTTACTGATGCTGAAGAGCAGTCCTTATGTTCTAACTGGCATAAGTTTTGAAATGCAACGAGAGTAATCAACATGGAGGGTGCTCTGGCCATGACCTAGACAAACCCAGAGGACACCCATTTGGTTATTACATGACTTGTCTGAAGCTGCATAGTTATTGACCAAAAAGGGCCATTTTTCAGTCCCAGAAAAGTAGCTGAATTTCCCTGACAGAGCCCCTAGCCATGAAAGAAAAGCATTTGCTATTCCTATGCCTGTAGGAAAGAATGCTCATAAAATAAGGACACAAATAGTTGTAACTTTATAAAATTATGAGATTTAATCACTTTAAT
This sequence comes from Panthera leo, assembly GCF_018350215.1. Classification (NCBI taxonomy): domain Eukaryota; kingdom Metazoa; phylum Chordata; class Mammalia; order Carnivora; family Felidae; genus Panthera; species Panthera leo. Next base: position 44,984,163 of record NC_056687.1, on the reverse strand, counting down.
AAATGGGACAGAAGTATTACATCACTAAAGTAAAGAGACGGAGGAGTAAGTAATCATCTTACGTATACAAAGCACAGAGCACATGATGACGAAAATAATAATAGCATGAACCATATATTGAGAATTAATTTTACACCTGACCATACATCAAATACTTAAGGTACATTATCTCATTTACTCTTTTTACTGATCTTTCAGGGGTATTATTCTCTTTTTTTCTGTGAGGAAACAGAATGATGGAAATACATTTTTTTTAAGTCATACAGTTAGCTTGGTAAGATGGCTGGATATGCACCAATATTTTGTATTCCCTTTCCAAATGTATCATTGCAGCTAGGAAGTAGCTGTCCAACTAGGGATTTTATTTATCAGCTCCTCTTTTTATGAGGGTAGGTATGTTGACTGATTCTTGCCAATGAATGAAGGTGACTATGTCACTTCTAGGTCAAGATATTTAATAAGCTGGGCTGGTTGGAAAATGGTGGCAGAGCAGGAGGACCCTAGACTTACCTCATCCCATGAGTACAACTACATAACTTTCAAATCATCCTAAATACCCCAGAAATTGACTTGAAGAGTGGCAGAACAACTCCACAACTAAAGGCAGAGAAGAGGCCACATCCATGAAGGTAGGAAGGGCAGAGATGAGGTTTGAAGGGGAAAGGGTTGAGACTGCTGTGGTGGGGAGGGAGCCACGGTTGTGGAGAAGAGCAAGAGACAGATAAGCACACAGGGGAGTGCACAGGGAAAACAAAAGCCCATAGCAACTGACATGAAAAGTGAGAGTGGCCAAATTTCGTGGCTTCTGGCAACTAGCAAGATATATAATCTGGAGTTTTAAAGGTCAACAGGCTTGGCAGGGATAAGTCCTGGAGAAAATTATACTACCTTTGGATAGAGGGTAGGCAAACATCCTGCAGACATACATCATAGAAACAGCATTCTGAAGAGCTCCTGGGCTACACAGTGGAGAGGTTACTTGCTTATTTCATAGTGTGTCCCAGAGACATAGAATTCACAGGGAGACCTCTCCAGCAACAAAGAAACTGGCAGGTACCATTTCCCTTCCCAACCCCTCAGCATAAGCACAAGGCCACTGGCAGGAACCAGAACAACACCTACACTCACTACCTAAATTCCTTACAGCAAGCCTTGCTGCCCCATACTCTGGGACCCTTTTCAGTCTCCCTTTCCTTAGTGCCAGCACAGTTTGTCCCATCCTTCAAAATACCTGCCTAAACCCCTACTCCCACTGCATCTCCTCACGGGGAGTTTTGCAGAGCCTCAGTTCTTGCAATGGCGATAATAGGTCTCATTTCACAAGAATACCAGACTGCAACTTGTTAAAATGTGCCACATTCAGTCCAGGGACCTAACCATGTCCACAACAGGCAAAAGAGCCTCTGCTTAATGGATAAAGCAGCCAGGACAAAACAGCAGAGCGTACATAACACAACACTGGAGACACTCCCATAAGCACCAGTCCACTGGGGAACAGGGGATACTACACAGCAGAATACTACAGGACCTCTTCTTCATAAGGTCATTACTGTTAAGAACAGGAGATATAGCTGACTTTCTGAAAACAGAGAAACAAACAGACTTAGACAAAATGAGAAGATAATTTATCCCAAATGAATGAACAGGACAAGGACATGGCCAGAGATCTAAGCAAAACAAAAGAAATGTGCTTGATGGGATATTTAAAGCAATGATCATAAGGATCCTCACTGCACTTGAGAAAAGAGTAGAAGGTATCAGTGAGACTCTTAACAGAGGTAAAGAATAACACAGCAGAGGTAAAGGGCTCAATAAGCAAAATGAGAAACACTTGATAGAATGAACATCAGACTGGAAGAAGCAGAGGAATGAATTAATGACCTAGAAGGTAGAGTAATGGAAAGTATTCAAGCTGCACAAAATAGAGAAAAAAATGATGTAAAACAAGAATAAATACAGGGACTCAGTGACTCCATCAAATGTAATAGCATTCTTAATATAGGAATCCCAAAAATATAAGAGAGAAAAGGGAGCATTATTTGAAGAAATAATGGTTGGAAACTTCTCTAATGTGGAGAAGGAAACAGACATCCAAATCCAGCAGGCACATAGTACATGCAACAAAATCAGCAAAAGCTGATCCACACCAAGACATACTATAATTAAATTGGTAAAATATAGTGATAAAGAAAAAATTTTAAAGGGAGCAAGACAAAAGAAGACAGTAACACATAAGAGAAAAGCTACCAGCAGATTTTTCAGCAGAAACTTTCTAAGCCAGAAGGGAGTGGCATGACATATTCAAGGTACTAAATGGGAAATATCTACAACCAAGAATATTATATACAGCAAGACTATCATCAGAATACAGTGAGAAATAAACATTTTCCCAGAAAAAGACTAAAGGACTTCATGACCACTAAACCTGCTTTGCAAGAAATATTACATAGAACGCTAAGAGTGGAAAGGAGTGACCAAAAGTGACAGTATAAAAGTAGGAAACAAAAAGCAGCAAAAATGAGTATTTCTGTAAAAAAAAAAAAAACAAAAAAACAAAAAAACAGTCAAGGAATTCACAAAATAAAAGGATGTAAAATAAAATATGTAACAAAATATCTCTAAAACATGGGGAGAAATAAAGGATTATTTAAAGTTAAACGTCCATCAACTGAATACAGACTGCCATATGCAGAATAGGTTATGATCAAACCTGATGACAACCATATATGAAAACCACTAATAAACATACAAAGAATAAGAGAAAGAATTCCAAATATATTCCTAAAGAAAATCAGCAAACATTGAAAAAGACAAGAAAGGATGAGAAAATCTTTAGTGACAACCACAAAACAGGTAATAAAATGGCAATATATACATATCTATGAATAATTACTTTGAACATAAATGGACTAAATGCTCCAATCAAAAGACACAGGGTGTCACACTGGGAAAACAACAACAACAACAACAACAAACACAAAAAAACCCTAGACCCTATATATGCTGCCTACAAGAAAATCATTTTAGACCTAAAGGCATCTACAGATTGAAAGTGAGGGGATGGAAAAAGATGCATCATGCAAATGGCTGTCAAAAGAAAGTCAGAGTAGCAATACTTATATTGGAAAATGTGGACTTTAAAGCAAAGACTGTAACAGGAGACAAAGAAGGACACTAGAGAATAATAAAGGGGAATATCCAACAACAAAATGTAACAGTTGTAAATATTTATGTAACCAAAATGGAAGCACCCAAATACATAAAACAGTTAACCACAAACATAAAGGAAAAAATCCGTAATAATAAAAATAATAGTAGGGTATTTTAACACTCCACTTACCTCAACAGAGAGATCATCTAAACAGAAAATCAACAAAGAAACAGTAGCTTTGAATGTCACACTGGAACAGATGGATTTAAAATATATGTTAAGAACATTCCATCCTAAAAGCATAGAATACACATTCTTTTTGAGTGCACATGGAACATTCTCCAGAACAGATCACATATTAGCCCACAAAACAAGCCTCAATAAATTGAAAAAAGAGTGAAAAAGAGTCATACCATGCAACTTTTCTGACCACAATGCTATGAAACTAGGAGCCAACCACAAGAAAAAATCTCAAAATACCAGAAACATATGGAAGTTAAATAACATACTACTAAACAATGAATGGGTCAGCTAGGAAATAAAAGAAGAAATAAAAAAGTACATGGAAACAAATGAAAATGAAAACACAATGGTTCAAAACCTTTGGGATGTACCAAAAGTGGTTTTAAGAAGGAAGTTTATAGCAATACAGTCTACCTCAAGAAGCAAGAAAAATCTCAAATAAACAACCTAACCTTACACCTAAAGGAGCTAAAAGAGAATAACAAACAGAACCTAAGCCAACAAAAGGAAGGAAGTAATAACTATAAAATAAATAAATGATATAGAAACTAAAAAAAAAAAAAAAAACAAAAAAACAGTCAATGAAACCAGGAACTGGTTCTTTGAAAAGATCAATATAATTGATCAACCTTTCACCAGACTTGTCATGAAAAAAAGAGAAAGGACTCAAATAAATAAAAGCACAAACAAGAGAGGAGAAATAACAAACAACACCACAGAAATACAAACAGGGATGCCTGGGTGGCTCAGTCGGTTAAGCATCTGCCTTAGGCTCAGGTCATTATCTCGTAGCTCATGAGTTCAAGCCCCATGTTGGGCTCTGTGCTGATAGCTCAGAGCCTGCAGACTGCTTCTAATTCTGCATCTCCCTCTCCAGCCCCTATTCATGCGTGCTCTCTCAAAAATAAATAAACTTTAAAAAAAGTGAACATGTTTTAAACAAAAAAAGAAATAACAAACAAATGTAAGAGAATAATATGAAAAACTATACGCCAACAAATTGGACAACCTAAAGGAAATGGATAAAACCTTAGAAAGATACAAACTGCCAAACCAAAGCAGGAAGAAACAGTAAGTTTGAATAGACCAATAATGAGCAAAGAGATTGAATCAATAATCAAAACACTCCCAACAAACAAAACTCCAGGACTAGATGGCTTCATGGGAGAATTCTACCAAACATTTAAAGAAGAATTAATACCTAGTCTTCTCAAACTATTCTAAAAAATAGAACAGGAAGGAAAACTTCCAAATTCATTTTATGAGACCAGAATTATGCTGATACCAAAAATCAGATAAAGACACCACTAAAAAAGAGAACTGCAGACCAAACTCCGATGACAAAGATGCAAAAATCCTCAACAAAATACAAGGAAAGCAAATAAAAAATACAGTAAAAAATTATTCACCATGATCAAGGGGAATTTATTCCTGGGTTGCAAGTGTGGTTGAGCATTTGCAAATCAATCAATGTAATACATCAAATCAATAAGAGAAAAGATAAGAATCATATGATCCTTTTTATAGACACAGAAAAAGCATTTGATAAAGTACAACATCCATTATGATAAAAACCCTCAACTAGTAGGTATTAGAGGGAACATACTTCAATATCATAAATATCATACATGAAAAACCCATAGCTAACAACATCCTTAATGAAAACTGAGAGCTTTTCCTCTTCAGTAAGGAACAAGACAGAGATGTCCACTCTCACCAATTTATTCAACATAGTACTGGAAGTCCTAGCCACAGCAATCAAACAACAGAAATAAATAAAAGGCATCTAAATCGATGAGGAAGAAGTAAAACTTTAATTATTTGCACATGACATGATATGATATATAGAAAACCCAAAAGACTCCACCAAAAAAACTGTTAGAACTGATAAATTCAATAAAGTCACAGAATACAAAATTGGCATATAGAAATCCATTGCATTTCCATATACCCAGAAAGAGAAAGAGAAATTAACATAACGATCCCATTTATAATTGCACCAAAAATAAGACACCTTGGAATAAACCTAACCAAAGAGGTGAAAGACCTGTACTCTGAAAATTATAAAACACTGATGAAAAAACTGAACACAACAAAAAGAAAGGGAAAGACATTCCATGCTTATGGACTGCAAGAACAAATACTGTTAAAATGTCTATACTACCCAAAGCAATCTACACATTTAATTCAATCCCTATCAAAATACTAACAGCATTTTTTCACAGAACTAAAACATACAATTCTAAACTCTGCATGGAACCACAAAAAGATCCCAAACAGCCAAAGCAATCTTGATAAAGAAAAACAAAGCTGGAGGAATCACAATTCTGGGCTTCAAGTTATATTACAAAACTACAGTAATAAAAACAGTATGCTACAGTCACAGAAGTAGATAGATCAATAGAAAAGAATAGAAAATCCAGAAATAAACTCACACCTATATATGGTCAGTTAATCTTTGACAAAGCAAGAAAGAATATTAATGTGAAAAAGACAGTCTCTTCAACAAATGCTGCTGGGAAAACTGGCAGCTAAAGGCAGGGGAATGAAACTTCACTATTTTCTCACACCATGTCCTCCTGATGTTCCTAGACAGATTTGAATAGAACTGTTCAATATTATAACATGTTTTCTTTCATGAAGGAGTCACACTGCAAACAGAACAAAGTACCAGTAACATTAGTAACCAGCTTTTTTATATCTTGAGAAGAGAATATTAGTAACTCGTCAAAGCAATAATGATGATGATGACAATAGTAACAATAACAGATATGTTGAAAAGATTGATTCAGACTACTTTGTAGAAACACTTTTGTCTACGAATTCATTGAGTAGGGGCTCCTGGGTGGCTCAGTCAGTTAAGCGTCCAACTTTGGCTCAGGTTATGATCTCACGGCTGGTGAGTTCGAGCCTCACATAGGGCTCTGTGTGGACAGTTCAGAGCCTGGAGCCTGCTTTGGATTCTGGGTTTCCGTCTCTCTCTGCCCCTCCCCCATTCATGCTTTGTCTCTCTCTCAAAAATAAATAAATCTTAAAAATTTTTTTTAAAAATCTGAGTAAAACAGACCCCAAAATATATATTCAAGGAGAAGTATCAGGTCTCTTTTTGCTTAGGTGTAAGCCTTTTCCTCGAAGACAATTTATAGGAGCTATGCACTAGAAGGTTAGGGAATGATATGTATGTGTATATGGAGTTGAAACTGATCTCCATTTGAATATTAATATTTTGTCTATGACCTTAATTGCTATCATCACTCCCATTCCAGTAATGACATTCCCATTGCTTGACATGAGAATAAGATGTGGGTTTATATAACACATTGTTAAATTAAAGAAAGGAGTAATGTAGCAAGGATTTGTAATGTCCAAGCTCTGCCTTTCCAGGTAAGAAGCTTTATTTATTATTCATTTAGTTAAATGTGGTGGTGATAATATGTTAAATTTAAAAAACAAACACACAAAACCTTGCTAACGAAATAATACATTAAAAAGAAAAAAAAAACTTTTAATTGAGTCTATTCTGAAACACCAAATTTCCTATCATAGTGGTTCTCCCATCATAATGAACTGGACCTTTCCCTTGCCCTCCACCCCTGCCCCGACCTCACCCCCCCACCCCCCCCGCCCCAGCACAGCATAGCACTAACTCAGAAGCTACAGAGAAGACACCTGGGTAGTTATTTTTTAAAGGTTTACATTTCTTTTTTTCTTAAAAGTACCACAAGTGATGCTAAGACAACCAAACTCTATTTTGCATAAGAGCCATCTTGAAAGAAACAATATATAGTTCCTATCATTAAAATGTTAAAATAAGAAGTAGCTAACATTCAATGAGTGTATAATGCATCCATACTAAGCAGAGTGTGGCCATTCTTTTCCTTTAATCTTCACAATAATTAAACATAGATATTAGCTAATCTTACAGAATGAAAAACTGAAGATTAGAGAAATTGAGCACATTTCCCAAGGCCACAAAGTCATTATGCAATAGGACACAAATAGCTGTCCTCTTGCTTTGCATAGTGTATTTTGCTTAGATTCTGAGGGCAACACTGGTCTGACTGGGCCCATCCAAAAAACATGATCCAGTGTACATAGTTTTCCACAAATTTTTGTCTGTTTTTAGGACTACTGTTATTCTGATCCATAGCAGAAAATATTTTTTTAATTTTTTAATGTTTATTTATTTTTGAGAGAGAGACAGACAGACAGAGCATGAGTGGGGGAGGGGCAGAGAGAGAGGGAGATACAGAATCTGAAGCAGGCTCCAGACGCTGAGCTGTCAGCACAGAGCCCGATGCCAGGCTTGAACCCATGAACCATGAGATCATGACCTGAGCCAAAGTTGGACACTTAACCAACTAAGCCACTCAGGTGCCCCTATAGTAAAAAAATCTCTTAATGTTGTTGTTTTCCATTAGTTTGGGTAGCTTCCTTTGGAAACAATGTATAGAATAGAAAATGACAAAGAATTCCAAGACTATTTTCATATTTTGAGAGGAACATCAAGGGACAATTTATTTTGCAAATAACTCCACTGTCAGAAAATTGGTCTGAACAGGAAATCATATAGCTCAATTTTCTTAGGACACTGTTATTTGTGCCTATTGTCCCAGTCAAATGAAAAAAAGAGTAATGTTTTAATCACAGGGCTGTGGAGAGGACTGAATATAATAATACACATGAAGCTTCTGGCAAATGGCTATACCTGCTAAGTATGGTATTAGCATTAGAGATTATTATAATTATTAGTAGCTATTTCCAGGTGTTATAAACATCTAGCTCTTTTATTCTCTATAGCAGATAATTTTATATTTTTCTTAGTTCTAAAAGTATAATATTTATCATTTCCCTAAGTTCTATTCCCCATAGTAACTAAGAAAGCAATTTTAAAAGTAAATCTCAAGTCTTTAAAGTTTCTAGAAATTGTTTTTACTTATGGTAATTTTGTTTAGCCAATGAGTCCATCATGAATCCCAATTTCAGGTACAGAATGTTTACAATTGAGATAATGACTCCATTATCCAAGCTGAAACACAATATTTCAGCTTTATATGTACTATATCAAAGAGAACATGGTAAATAGGTGTTTCCCTTGTGAAATGTAAACAAATTAAACTCAGATCATATGAGGCAATAAATTAGAATTTGTTCTTTAGTTACTATAGATTGCCTTTTCCCTTCCGTTTCTTGAATTTTCAAATCTTGTTCATGCTGTAATTTACACACTTACTGAGCTGAATATATTGCCACACATTATAAATTGAGAGTAAAAAAAGAAATTTGCAATGTGTAACCACCCCTTTCTTTATACTGTAATGCCTAACAGGAAAAAAAAAAGATGTGAATTTATAGTGTGATCTATAAGTAAATGTATACAATGTTCAAAGTCATGATTCATAAACAAAGAATCCACACTATTTTTTTTTTAATTTTAAAGGGTTTCACAGAATCTGTTACAAAATGTCCTCATCAAATAATCTAACCAAAAAGGCAAAAGAATAAGTAACTTATTTCATTTTGAAATAAATGAAGTAGCAAATAGCTTGTTTCAACTAAACTAAGATAAATTCCCTATTCTGCTTTCTAGCGTGAGGAGAACATAATAATTTTGTGAAAAAGGCCCTTGATGTCTCTCTATTAGGACATAAGATATGAATAGCAATTACAATAATTAAATATAATTACATTAAAATAATTAGTACTTAAACTATCAATTGCAGTGCTCTACTCAGCAATTAAACACACAGACAAAATTTCAATATAATTTATATTGCTCTGTTCCTTACTCAGGAAGTGATGAAAATAATCTCCCTGTGTGTTTTCAATTAAACCAGCATTGCATCAGTTTTACATCAGTTTTCGAAGCTAGAGAGGTCATAAAACTTATGAATCAATGAACTTTCTTAGTGGCCGTAGTTTGATGGCTTTACCAAATGCTCTGGAAAAGTCACTTTTCTACTTCTAGAAATTCCTACGATGGAAGCTGGCCCTGCCTTGGAACCTATGAATAGTGACAGATTTTATTGCCATTTCCACATCACAGGCTTCAAAGTGGACACTCAGATACTACTGATATTCATTTACAAAATAGGTCTGAATAATTCTGATTTCCATTTGTTTGGGTAGCTCCCTTTGGAAAACAATGTACAGAAGTAGAAAATGATAGATTTCTGAGACTCCAAAATTCTCATTTAGTAGGGGAGTCAAGGGAAATCTATTTTGCATGAGTTTCAGATTGTTGACATTCCAGCATTAGAAACATCACTCAATAGGGGCGCCTGGGTGGCTCAGTCAGTTGAACATCCGACTTTGGCTCAGGTCATGATCTTGTGGTTGACCAGTTCAAGCCCCGCGTTGGGATTCTGTGCTGACAGCTCAGAGCCTGAAGCCTGCTTTGGATTCTATGTCTCCCTCTCTCTGCACCTCCCCTGCCCCCACTTATGCTCTGTCTCTCTCTGTCTCAAAAATAAAATAAATATTTAAAAAATTTAAAACAAAGAAAGAAACACCACTCAATAAAAATTATTACAGAAAAATAAGTCCACAGACCAATGACTCAGAAACTAAATTACATTGTAAAAATTACAGTATGACATCAATACCTAGAAAAGTGGACCGTGAAAAGATTATATAATACTCAGCATCTCATTAACAGGTTTGATATTTGTTGTTTTTAATAATTTTTAAGCCAGTACTCCCTAGTAAAACACTGTAAGTTGTTAAAATGTGAAGTACTTCTCTACCAATTGGTAAATACCTGGTATCCAAACTTTCTGAGTTACCATTTTGCTGCACTGATGTTTATCCTGTTTTCTCTTCTTCTAACCTCTCTAAGATCCAGCAAATAACCCTGATATAGAAGGTGTCAAGGACACTACTACTGTCATAAAGCCAGCATCTATTTAGTGCCTTATTGGCTATAAAACATAGTGAATACACCCTTGGAAAGATGCTGCGCTAAACCATCAGCAAACCTTTCCTCAAACTTTCTTAGTGTCTGGCATGTCACGGATAGATGTTGCTTTTAGCTAAGACCATTTCCATATGTAATGTCGAATAAACCAATGTTGATGGAATGAGCTGGCATTTAGCATTTAGCAGAATCTAAGGACATAAACACTGCTAAGAGATGTCAGGGACGGACAATCAAAGCAAAAAGGGATAGAGGAAACCCAGTGCTCTCCCAAGCAGACACTGAGATCTATGGTGGGGAATAACCCAGAAGAGCAGGGGGAAAGAGAAGTTAAAAGTACAGTAAAGGCAGAGACAACAAAAATCAACACAAAATGTGTTCCAATAAATCTGTATCCATCACATGGGGAAATATGAGAAAAAAGATGGACAGAAATGAGGCATGAAAATACATGATAGCCATACAACTAGAGTTCAGGTATGCTTTTCCGGATACCTGACAGACCGGGCCAACTGAACAGCTCTAGGTATCTTAGAGTTAGAGTGAGTCCCAGGGATGATCCTTGCTCAGTATTTGCCCAAAAAAGCCGATTAAGATCAATTTCCCAGCAAGTTACAGTGACTGAAAATCTAGTATGGACTTACAAGTCACATAAACTTCAACTCACATCTTAGGGTTTCCACTTACTAATTCTGCGACTTCAGGAGTGACTTAACATCTCTGAATATGTTTCCTAACTGAAAAATGTTTTAATGGGATATAAGGAAACAGATATTTTTAAATTACTTTGGACTTGTCAGTATTGAGCCGATAAAAACTATGCCAATAATGATTGCATTGAATAGTAAGAAAACTACATCAGCAGTCTCTGCTATCTTGCCAGTTAAAACTCCGTTTCTATCCAGAGGATATGAACGTAGGTGATTGACTACTCATTACTATTATCTGAGATGACACTCTGGTGAAACAATCAACACATGCTACTTTAATACACAGACTCCTGCAATGAGTATAAATATACACCACAGTACTCAGATGAAAAATAACTTTAACCTTTTAGTTTTCCACTTTCTGAATCAATCAAATCTGGTTCTGAATACCCCACCTGCCTAGCTGACAGGATCCTTCCCCTTTGTTAAGGTCATAAATGTTTCTGGCTTCTTACACAGTCCAGAAATCTTGGGAAAAGAGATGACTTTTCAGTTCAATTGAGATTTTCATTATCCATGTCTCTTTGGTCTGACCATCTTGCCCACTTTCCAATGATAATTTTAGTCAGTAGAGCCTTTGTTGTTATTTCCAATCTCCTAAATTTGAGACTCAGTCTTCAGAAATTTACCTCCAACAGAAATAATTCCATCAAGCTCCTACCATGATTGTTGCAGTATAGATGGAGACAGGAGGAGACACCATCCATGCACTGTCCCCAGTTTCCAAAAATCCACCTCATCTGGGGCCAGCACAATTCTTGCTCTTTTAAGTAATCTAGGTCTTTTTCTTCCCATAGTTTAGACATTCCTAAAAAGAGCCATTAAACTTTTGCCCTCTGGCAAGGGCAGTGCCTGGATAGAAGGCAGGGCTCTTTTGTGACATGCCCACAGGAAAACAATATAAGTCTTTCTTCTACTGAACTATATTCAGCATGGTTTGTGGTGATCTCAAAAGCCATGAGTTCTATTTCTCCACTAATAATTCCACAGTATTTAACTGCTCCTAAAATTACAAATATACAATCTGATGATAGACTAAAATTGAAACTTTTAAGATAGCTATAAATTATAGATTAGTAACTCTTTAAATATGAAAATTAATAAGTCATTAAAATTTCTTCATCAGAATAAAAAATTACTCATGTAGAAAACCTTGATTTTCCTTTGCGATATAAATACATTGAATGATTGTTATTTAGGTAGATATTTAAATCTTTAGGATGTTCAAAATATTAAAAAATATAACCAATGAATGTTAAAGAATACTGCCAATGTAGGTATGTTTATATGTATGTATATGTGTTTATATTCTTTTTGTTGTTAAGGTTTATTTATTTTTGAGAGAGAGAGAGAGAGAGACAGAGCAAGCAGGGGAGGGGCAGAGAGAGAGGGAGACACAGAATCCAAAGCAGGCACCAGGCTCTGAGCTGTCAGCACAGAGCCTGACATGGAGCTTGAACTCACGAACCGCAAGATCATGACCTGAGCTGAAGTTGGACGCTTAACCAACTGAGCCACCCAGGCACCCCTGTCTGTGTGTATTCTTATATTTCCTGGTAAGCCCATGTAAATTAATACCTTTTCCATTTCTTAAGTGTATCACTGAAGAGAGTAGGACAATAAATTTAGTATTGTACAACTAAATTAAAAATTTGATAAACTCTACATAAAGTTTAATATTTGTATTGCTATAAAATTCAATATTATTTAAAACCAATGAATTTCAAAATCGTTTTATGGTAATTACAATAAAGATAAACTATAATTTGGGGAATGCTTATTTGACACATAAGTAAATTAGAGTTGAATATAAATACTAAAAAAGGTGAGATCTTTGTTACACATGGAACTGTGAAGCTTCAGCATGAAGAAGACAATATTATAGCTCAATATATTTAAGATATTTATTACATATTAATTTTACCTTAATCCAATAATTTCCAGAGAATTTTAAAAATAATTGTAATTTATAATGTAATCATACCGATAAATAGCTATCAAATGGGAATTTTATCTCATCGATTTCAAAGAGAGGACTTGATTTATTTTATTGATATGAAAGAAATATACTCAGTCTGGCTAACTAAAAAAGAGATGGAAAGTATTTTAAGAAATAAAAATAGAAATCAAATCAAAGCTCAATTGTGTTTCCGAGGCCTACAATAAACAGTCAAGCATAAATGTAACAGAAACAACAAATCCAATCGTAATATTTAACTCATACTATCATTCTGTTTTATCTGAATTTGTATAGCAAATTTGTTTTGATAACATCCAGATGGTCTATAAATGAAATGTAAATCTGTGAAATTTACTTTATTAGGCTATCAACAAGCAACTATGATATTGGACTCATATAAAGCATGTATCACAGAACACTGGATACTCTTCAGTAAACTCAAAGTAACTTGCTTAAGGTCACATGCAGCCATTTTCTCAAAGAATCACTGTGCATGAACACGTTGGCCATGTGCTGTGTCACTTTATGTTTATAGTATTATTTCTTCAAGTTTGTACAGATTTTATGACTCAGTTTGTCAAAGTTTTTTAACTCCATTACTCAAACTAGACTTTCTGAGAATAAAAGAGAGCTGGTGAGTAGAGGACATGTATTTCCTAAGACTGAGTTTGTGAAATTATGTTTAAAAGTAAAATTAAACTTTCACATTCTGACCATACACACAACTTGTGCAAATTGTTGTCTGGTGAAAGAAACATTTCTTTATAAAATTTTGATTTATTTTGTCATATCATGTTAAGTACCAGAGTGGGTTATAAATTGTTATTGGAAGTCATTTCAAGGTAGAATATTTTGAAGCAATCATGTGTCTTATGATCTTAAAATATTTTTAAGTTAAACTGGTACCATTCATAAAACTTTGAAGTACTAAAAGGATTTCTATGTAATTACTTAAATCATGAAATGTATTATTTTGTTAATGATTCTAAGAGCTTTCTTAACTATCTTTAGATTTACAAGTGGTTTTGTAATATTTAGATAAATAAGTTTTTTTAAAATAATGACAGCCAAGGGGCACCTGGATGGCTCAGTCCATTAAGCTTTCAACTCTTGATTTCAGCTCAGGTCATGATCTCAAGGTTTGTGAGATCGAGCCCAGTTATGAGCTGTGTGCTGACAGCACAGAGCCTGCTTGGGATTCTCTCTCACCCTCTCTCTCTGCCCCCTCCTCCATTAGTGTGTAAGCTCTCTAAATAAATAAATAAATAAATAAACATTAAAAAAATAATGACAGCCAAAAATGTGGCATATACATTACTTTCACACTTATTGTATCATTACCACATATTTATCCTGTGGTCATAAGCACATAAAATGATGTCAGACATTATGAAGTTACAGTCATATATTTCAGAAAGTCCATGCTCTAGAGCATCTTATGAACTAATGAAATATTTTTTTTTTAAATCCTATTATCAACATTGTCTGTAAAATAGCAACATGAATAGATTAAGAAAGAGGGCGTTAGGGGCTGTCTGGTTGGCACAGGTGGTTAAACATCTGACTTCAGCTCAGGTCATGATCTCACTGTTTGTGGGTTCAAGCCCCACGTTGGGCTCTGTGCTGACAGCCTGGGGCCTGCTTGGGATTCTCTGTCTCCCTCTCTCTCTGCCCCTCCCCCACTCATTCATGTGCATGCGCTCGCATGCTCTCACTCTCTCATAAATGAATTAATAAACATTAAAACCTTTTTTTTAGAAATGGGGTTTTAAATTAAAGAATTTATAATAAAAAAAGAAGACAGGACAAGATCATCTGGAAAACTGATTAAATATAAAATAGAACAATCTCAAAATACACATAAATAAGGATAAAGAAAGCACAAATCATGTAATTGGAACCAACTGGGAGTAGTTGGTTAAGTTTTTTGATTGGATGAGTATTGTTTGGAAAAGCAAATGACTGGCAAACAAAAACTGAGAGCAATTTCAGACAGTTTAAGAATGGTAACTGCACAGAATAAATGAGGTCAGGACAAATTTAAAGTAAAACCTGTGGTTACATTAGACTCAGTGATGAAAGAACCTTGCACAGAACGCAAAAAGCAGAGAACTCTGCACAAAAAAGTATTTCTAGTATAACAATGAAAAGCTGTAAGAGTCTGAGTTATTCCAGGGAAGCAGAAGTATGTGAGTGAGAGTGAGAGAAAGAGAGAGAGAGAGAGAGAGTGTGTGTATACACTGTGATCACCTCAAAAAAGTCAGATATTTGGCTCTGCCATTTTTGTTGTGAATGATGCAAATAAATTTAGCAATTGATGTTTTGCAATGGGTGAAAAGCAGGATAAAATTTCTTCCACAGAGACATTCTGGATAAAAAAGAGAGCTTACTATAAGGGTTTAATTTTTCTCTCCATACTATAATAGGGGCCCTGCATCTATATTAATATATATATATATATATATATATATATATATATATATATATATATATATATAATTTTTAACATATATGTAGATAGATACACAAATATCTCTCTATATTTTTAAGAACTTTAATAAAAAGCACCATTCCTATCTATGCATTCATACCCACCTACAAACACATAACACATACATATAATACCTATTTTAAACAAAAATGAATTCATATTAGTTATACTATTATGCTGATTTCTTCACTTTGCACCGTATCATGGATAGTTTCAACCTCAGATTTACCTTGTTTTTGTCGTTGTTGTTGTTGCTGTTGTTGCTTTTTAATGGCTTTATAGAATTCAATGTATATATGTACAGTAGTCTAACTTACTTATTTTTCTTTTGAGAAAATCTTAGATTTTTTCATTTAAATGTCACAAAAAATGATTCTGTGATTATCTTTGTGTATACATATCTGAAAATTTGTGTGAATATGATTATTGAATGAATTTCTGAAAGTGGAAAGGCTGGAAATTTATATTTGAAAGAAAGATTTAAAGTGGTGGTAAACATTTGTGCATAGTTCTAAGCGTAAGTATAGATTTTTGTTGAGGGAACAAGTTTAGGAATAGAAAGAAGACCTAGCATTATGAACATAAATATAGCTGAATGAAAGCACTGTACAGAAATGTGGCAGATAGAAACACAAAGGAAAGAAGTTAAGGGTAAGTCCTGTTATCCTGTTCTTAAATTTTATAGAAGTAACATAAATGATAAACATAATCAGTTGTGATTTGAAAAAGATAAACGGCCAGGAAGCAAATTCTAAAGAATCAAAACTAACAAGTGGTTAACGATCTTTAATTATTAAAAATTAACAGTCTTCATTTTTTTAAAAATTTTTTTAAAATGTTTATTTATTTTTGAGAGAGACAGGGACAGAGAATGGGCAGGGGAGGGACAGAGAGAGAGGGAGACACAGAATCCAAAGCAGGCTCCAGGCTCTGAGCTGTCAGCACAGAGCCCGACGCGGGGCTCGAACTCACGGACCGTGAGATCATGACCTGAGCATGAAGTCGGACACCCAACTGACTGAGCCACTCAGGCACCCCTACAGTCTTCATTCTTAAAAAGGAGTGGTGAGGATGGTGATACTGAGATTAGCCATGAGATCACAGTCACACTAAGGAATAGTTTTGTAAAAGACTCATGATGAAGATATAAATTAGGAATGACCAGGCAGAGATAGGGAAGTGAAAGTAGAAACATGTTTCAAAAAAGGATGGTAATTGTAGGGAAAGTAGATTTGAGACAGCATCTGTCTTCATAAAAGACATTTGTTGAAATACATTAAAGGAGGTTGAGCACAAAATAATTCTTATAACATGAATTAGGTGGTCTTAAAATGATGTGCTCTCACGTGATAGATCTGAGTTATAGAATGGAATATTAAATATTTAATTGATATAATCCAAAAAGGAATTTGGAGATATTTTGTTATAAATCGTAAAGCCAAAGCATTTTCTAATTCAAATATTTGTAACATGAGAAAAAAAGTGAGGAATTCAGAGCTGTTAAATTTTACCAGACTGCTCTCAACAAACAGTTATAGAAGACTATAAACTTAAACACTTACTACACTTTTAAAAATGTGAAAAAAGTTGTCAGTCAATACTGAATAAATTTAATGGTATGTAGTGGCAGTTATGACAAAAGGTAAAAGAAAAAATAAACATGCTTACTGATTATGCCACACACCAAAGATTAGAGTAAGTTTTCATGAGTATTTTTATTTTACAGGTGTTGCATGCATGGTCACCCATTCTTATAAACAACTGACAGATCATGAACAAAATCAATAAACATATATAGAATTTTATACTAACGTGACAAGCAGTAAATTCTTTGTGCTGAAACTAAATATGGGTTTTCTAATTTAAAGTTATAAAAGGACTGTATACATGGCCAACACCCTAACAATATATGATACTAATAAATGAAAACAGGGGAAAAATTGAATATAGCTGAAAAACTGATGCTGGAAACAGTTTAAAAATAGTAAAAAATACCAGAAAACATATTCTTAATTACAGAGAATAAACTGAGGGTTGCTGGAGGACAAGTGGGTGGGAGGATGTGTTAAATGGGTGATGGGGATTAAGTAGGGCATTTGTGATGAGCACTAGGTGCTCTATATAAGTGATGAATCACTAAATTCTACACCTGAAATATTAAACTGTAAACTAACCTGACTTTAAATAAAACTTGAAAAAATATATAAAAAACAAAATAAAATAATAGCTAAATATAAAAAATTATAAAAAATAATGTACAGTAAGTGAATATTTCCTTTTAATACTACATATTTATTTAAAAGTATATGATTATATACATTATGATTATAATTATTATATACACTGTAATTACATATATGTCATTATACATAAATGATATTAAAAATCAAGTGAAATAATGTAGGCTATTTTCTGATTTCTACTTGTATGAATCCCATATCTAATTCATGAAGTTTTTATAAGCTTTTCTTGTATTTTTCAAATATTAAAAGCAATATGTGCTCATTTTGAAAACTGGAAATAATGTATAAAATATGTAATAAGTTACACAACAGCCAAACACATAAAGGCAAACAGCTAATATTTTGTATTTTTTCAGAATTTTTGATGCAAATTTTAAAATATTATTTTAGGTTGATATATAAATTTTCTTGTCTAAAAGTTTTTTTGAATGTTTATTTATTTTGAGAAAGAGAGTGTGCACAAGTGCGTGGGAGGCAGAGAGTGGCAGAGAGAGAGAGAGGGAGAGAAAGAGAGAATCCCAAGCAGGAACCAAACTGTCAGCATAGTGCCTGATGCAGGATTCTATCCCACAGAACGTAAGATCATGACCTGAGCCAAAATCAAGAGTCTGATGCTGAACTGAACCACCCAGGTACCCCCCCTAAAATTTTCTTTTATCAACATGTAGGCAGCATTGCCTCATACTACTTAAAAATATGATTTTAATAGATGCATAAAAATTTCATTGTTATTATGGTATATCATAATTTTGATAAGCAATCTTATTTTGGACACCTAGATAATTTCTTTTCTTCTTTTAAATAATATCAGAGGCACCTAGGTGGCTCAGTCTGTTGAGCATCCAACTTGATCTCACAGTTCTTCGGTTTGAGTTCCACATAACTTGGGATTCTCTCTCCCTCTCTCTCTCTCTCTCTCTCTCTCTCTCTCTGTCTCTGCCCCTCCCCCACTTTTGCTTGCTATCTCTAAATAAATAAATAAATAAATAAATAAATAAGCAAACAATAAATAAATAAATAAATAAATAATAAATAAATAAATAAACTTAAAATAATATTATAGTATGGGATGCCTAGGTGGCTCAGCTGGTTAAGCATGTGAGCTCTCTCTCTCTCAAATAAACTTAAAAATAATAAAAACAAAATAATATTATAGTAAACATACATTCTAATCTCTATGTGTGAATATATCCTTAGAGTAGAAGTGGAATCACATGGTCAAAATATATGAACTATTGAAGGTCTCTTGCTATACTGGCACAGCACTATATTGTTCTGAAATCACTGTTTTAATGCCTACTCACATTAGAAGTGTTTAAGTGTGTGAGTTTCAATATACTCTGTCCAGAAAAAAGAAAGTATAATCATTTACAACATATACATTATATTGATAAGGAAAAATACTTATCTCAATAGGTATTAAATTATATTTGATTATAGTGAGTTTGAGCACTCTTATTATAGATATTAGCTTTTTTTTTTTAATTTTTTTATGCTTGTTTGCACTACCTGTTTTTGTCCTTTGTCAAATTTTTGAATGGGAAAGTAGTATTTTAACATAGCTTATAAAAGAAAGCCCTTTACATATTAAAAATTTTAACTCTTCCTCTGTAATGTTATACTTTATTTTTAAATTTTCTTATAATTTTTGCAAGATATTTTAAAATTCTTTATGTTTGTGCCTAATTTCAATAGACCCAATAATTAAATCAGAGATAATAATGTAGACTATATTAATTCTACATTAATACCTGTTGAATTTCTGATTAGGCCAAGAATGTTCTGAATTCTGCTTCCCGGGCCTTCTTTTTAATGCCAGTTTGACAGAAATGTTTGCTTTCTATATATGATAGTAGCATTTTATTGAAGAAAACAAAACAAAACTACACCAAAGAAACCCTCTATTTTTTTAATAAAAATAGTATGCACAAAAGTACAGTAAAACGCCTCTAGTTTTTTTTAAAAAGGTCATTATTTTTTAGAGCCTGTTTCTCACCTTATACTATAAATATAACTATGAAAATATATAATGCATATGTCTATGTATTTTGTCACAGATGTTCAAATTAAGCCAATAAATGTACATGTATATACTTTATATATAAGCACTACATATTCTAGATTTTACAATTTTTTCATGTTTGAGAGAGACAGAGAACAAGTGGGGGAGGGGTACAGAGAGAGAGAGAGAGGGAGAAACAGAGAAACTTAAACAGGCTCCGGGCTCTGAGCTGTCAGCACAGAACCCGACACAAGGCTCAAACCCATGAACCATGAGATCTGACCCAAGCTGAAGTCAGACACTTAACTGACTGAGCCACCCAGGTGCCCCTAAGCACTATATATTCTTAAATTGAGTTTGGGAGAGTATTCATTTCTCAGTGTGAGCTGATTTTTTGATGTTCAATTTATTAAATGTCAAGTCATCAACTGTATTTCTATAGACCTAATAATTGCTATTCCTACTATTATTACACATTTTTATATAATCTTGAGTTTAGGTTCATTGTATACCTTACTGGAACATTCTCTTCTAGACACTGCTTGCAAAAAATAGTAAGAGAGGCAATTTTAGAGAGATTTTTGGCTTTAGATGAAAAAAATACTTTCTGAGGTAAGCTTACTTTGGAAACATGACTCATTATAAAGAAAACACCAAATATGAAATATCTTCCCTATCCTGCCATTGATCTTCCCCCTGACCTCCCGACCTGTGGCACAAGAATACAGATTAAGCTGTGGCAATTTCAGTAACAAAGTGATCACTTCCAGTACCAGAGTTTTGCAATCCATTTTATGATCATGTCTCTGAAGGTAACATTATCTCATTAATTCTAATGTTATTGTAGATATATATAGAAGACTGTACTATATTATTTATTTATTTAAATACAAGTTAGTTGACATACAGTGTAGCATTGGTTTCTGGGGTAGAACCCAGTGATTCATCACTTACATAATAACTTCCAGCACTCATCCCAACTAGTTCCCTCCTTAATTAATGCCCATCACCCTTTTTGCCCATCCCACCACCCACTCCCCCTCTAGCAAACCCTCAGTTTGTTCTCTGTGTATAAGAGGCTCTTACGGTTTGCCACCCTCTCTGTTTTTATCTTATTTTTCCTTTCCCTTATGTTCATCTGTTTTGTTTCTTAAATATGAGTGAAATCATATATTTGTCTTCCTCTGACTTATTTCGTTTAGCATAATACACTCTCGTCCCATCCATGTTGTTGCAAATAGCAAGACTTCATTGTTTTTGATCACCAAGTAGTATTCCATTGTGTATATATATACACACACATACATACACACCACATCTTCTTTATCTATTCATCAGTGGATGGACATTTGGGCTTTTTCCATAATTTGGTTATTGTTGATAGTACTGCTATAAACATTGGTGTGCATGTGCCCCTTCAAATTAGCATTTTTGTATCCTTTGGATAAATACCTAGTAATGTAACTGCTGGGTTGTAGGGTAGTTCTACTTTTAATTTTTTGAGGAACCTCCATACTGTTTTCCAGAATGGCTATACAAGTTTGCATTCTCACCAAAAGTACAAAACTGTTCTCCCTTCTTTGCATCCTTGTCAACATCTGCTGTTTCCTGAGTTGTTCATTTTAGCTATTCTGACAGGTGTTAGGTGGTATCTCATTGTGATTTGGATTTGTATTGCCCTGATGATGAGTGATGTTGAAAATCTTTTTATCTGTCTGTTGTCATCTGGATGTCTTCTTTGCAAGTGTCTATTTGTGTGTTTGCCTTTCTTCACTGGATTATTTGTTTTTTGGGTGTTGAGTTTGGCTAATAAGTTCTTTATAGTTTTTGGATACTAACCCTTTATCTGCCATGTCATTTGCAAATATCTTCTCCCATTCCAAAGGTTGCCTCTTTGTTCTGTTGATTGTTTCCTTCACTGGTCAGAAGCTTTTTATCTTGATGAAGTCCCAATAGTTCATTTTTGCTTTTATTTCCCTAGCCTCTAGTAGAAGCTGCTACAGCCGAAGTCAAAGAGGATGTTGGCGTTTTCTCCTCTAGGATTTTGATGGTTTCCTGTCTCACAATTAGGTCATTAATCTATTTTGAATTTATTCTTGTGCATGGTGTAAGAAAGTAGTACAGTTTTCATTATTCTGCATGTTGCTTTCCAGTTTTCCCAGCACCATTTGCTGAAGAGACTGTCTTTTTTCCATTGGATCCTCTTTCCCGCTTTGTCAAAGATTAGTTGGCCATATATTTGTGGGTCCATTTCTGTTCCATCGATCTACGTATCTGTTTTTGTGCCAGTACCATATCGTCTTGATTACAGCTTTGTAAGATAGCTTCAAGTCTGGAATTGTGATGCCTCCAACTTTGGTTTTCTTTTTCAACAATACTTTGACTATTTGGGGTCATTTCGAGGTCATTCAGGGGTCACTTTAGGAGTTTTTTTTCTAGCTCTGTGAAGAATGTTGGTGTTATTTTGATAGGGATTGCATTGAACATGTAGATTGTTTTGGGTAGTAGAGACATTTAACAATATTCTTCCAATTCATGAGCATGGAATGTTTTTCCATTTCTTTGTTTCTTCAATTTCTTTCATAAACTTTCTACAGTTTTCAGCATACAGATTTTTTACCTCTTTGGTTAGGTTTATTCCTATGTATCTTATGGTTTTAGGTGCCAATGTAAGTGGCATCAATTCCTTGATTTATCTTTCTGCTGCTTCACTATTGGTGTATAGAAATGCAACAGATTTCTGTACGTTGATTTTATATACTGCGACTTTGCTGAATTCACGTATCAGTTCTAGTAGTTTTTTGGTGGAGTCTTTAGGGTTTCCCATGTAGAGCATCATGTCATCTGTGAAAAGTGACAGTTTGACTTCTTCTTTGTCAATTTGTATACCTTTTATTTCATTTGTTGTCTTACTGCTGAGGCTAGGACTTCCAATACTATGTTGAACAACAGTGGTGAGACTGGACATCCCTGTCACATTCCTGACCTTAGGGGGAAAGCTCTCGGTTTTTCCCCATTAAGGATGATGTTAGCTTTGGGTCTTTCATGTATGGCCTTTATGATGTTAGGAATGTTCCTTCTATCCCTACTTTCTTGAGAGTATTTATCAGGAAAGCATGCTGTATTTTGTCAAATGATTTTTCTGCATCTATTTATCTTGAGAGAGAGAGAGAGAGAGAGAGAGCGAGCATGAGAGGGGGTGAGGCAGAGAGAGGAGGACACAGATTACCAACCAGGCTCCGTGCTGTCAGCACAGAGCCCAATACAGGGGTTGAATTCATAAACCACATGATCTTGACCTGAGCCAAAATCAAAAGTCGGACACTGAACTGACTGAGGCACCCAGGTGCCCCAAGACTATATTATCTTTAAAATGTGGCAGATAATACACACTGGTACATTAATTTATCCATTGTGACCAAAGTAAAAGGGGAGAAATATAGTTTGCTATTCACTACATAAGTTGTTTTTTTATGATAAATATTAAACTGAAAATCTTCAGTATTCATTCAGGAATAGAAAATTATAAATTAAAGTGCTACAGATTTTCTAAAAGCCAAACTTATATTATAGTTTTAAAGTGTGGCATAAAACCTAGAGACCCCATAAAAGTTCAAATTATTGCAGTAGTAAAAATATGACCCACAAAAGTCAAAGTTCAAATAAAAAATTGGAAAAAATATTTGGAACATACAACATGTAATTAACCCAGTTTTCCTAACATACATATCAATATTATCTTTATTTTTAAATAAGCAAAAAACTCAAACAGCCAAGAGCAAAATAGATGTAAAACATCATGTTTCATAATCCATATGTTAAAACTCTCTTTACCCTTCTTGAATATGTATAATTTAAGCCTCTCATAATTGATTTCATTTCACCCTCTCTATACTAATATAATTCTCGTATTTTGCCTTGAAGCCGCAGGCTGTCCTAATTGTTGAAGAAATAAATAACGGAAAATTGAGGAAAAAAGCTTCCCTTTTCCCCAAAGCTATAGAAAAGACACCATTCTACATGATATGATATGTCCTAAAAACATGGTATATTGAGAACATCCCAGAATTGTCCATTGTGCTCTCCAGTCCATTATGGAGATGTGTATGGAAATGCATAATCCTGTTCTGTTACCAATCATTGAACAGAACTTGGAACTGAGGATCATTTTTAGATAGAATTCAGAGAATGATGCTGTGAGTTGTGTAAAGAATGATTTCTAAAAAGTCTGCAACACTGCTTTATTGTTTCCATTATTTTTTGATCCCAGAAATCATATTTATCTCTGTTTCCTTGAAGTTATAAGAAAGAAATAAGTTTTTGGATTTTGCTTCTTTTTGCATAAAATCAAAATAAATCCTGTGACTCTACAGAGTCATTATTCAAATGAGGAGTTTGAGAATCTTTGTTTCATTTAAATTAGCAACAGAAAAAAAATCTCAAGATCAATCATACTCCCACTTTTTTTTAACGTTTATTCATTCTTGAGAGAAGACAGAGATAGAGTGCAAGTGAGGGAGGGGCAGAGAAACAGACAGGGAGACACAGAATCTGAAGCAGGCTCCAGGCTCCAAGCCGTCAGCACAGAACCTGACGCGGGGCTTGAACTCATAAACCATGAGATCATGACCTGGGCCGAAGTTGGACACTTAACCAACTGAGCCACCCAGGCTCCCCAATCATACTCCTACTATTAAAAATGAAAACCTTACTAATTAAATTACCAATTTAAATTAGCAAGTTCTTCAAGAATAAAATATTTCATAGGTCTAAGGGCTCCTTAAGGTATGGGAAAACAAGAACTCTCCAATACTGCTGTTAGGAGTGTAAATTGCTATCAATTTCTGAAAGAAAAAACTGGAATATCTATAAAAATCTGAAATGCAAGTACTCACAATTTTACTAATTTTACACACAATTTTACTAATAATCTACACACATCATCAAATAAGTACACAGATGCAAGTGTGTTGACTTTTTATATCTGCAATTGTCAGGGGAAAAAAGAAAACAATCTAAATGCCCATCAGAGAGAGACTGGCAAAATAAAGGTGGCACCTTGTAAAATTCAACATGGTATATATTGTAGATATTTATATATTTATGGAAATGGATCTAAGTTTAAAATGTATTTATAATATGCTTCAAATGACATAAAATAGTATATATTTTTCTCATATTGATAAAAAACTTTATCAACAATAGACAAATGAATAAAGTACATGAACAGGTCACTCATAAAAGAAGAAAAGAAAAACATAAATGCCAATAAACATGTTGAAAATCTACAATTTTGCTAGGGTTCAAATAAATGTAAATTAATCCAATAGTGAGATACTGATTTTCCCTTTTCTGAATCTGGCATACATTTTTCTTTAAAGTAACAATAATTTATACTTTTACCAAAGGGGAGGCAAATATACTTACTCATAAATGGATTATAAATAGTAGTAATCATTCATATATACACTTACATGTGCACAGACTATTTTCCAAAGGATATTCCAGAAAATCTCAGCATTTTTTTTCTCTATGAGAGAGATATAGGGTCATATTCAAGATCAAAGAGAAATATTGTATCTTACAATATACCCTTCTGAATTATTTGGATTTTGTTTTTATAAAGAGGAGATATTATATTAAAAATTTATTTCTAAAAAGTTTAATTGCCATATTGACAAAAATTAGATATAGCTCCCCCTGTGCAGTCAGAGTAAAATAGCATCTTTCTAACACAACAATATCAGTTGTGTAAATGTTCTTAAAGCAAAATCCTTTGTGTGGCAAAAATCACCGAAGTTTCTTTTCAGGAATAAGAAGAGGACGCTGTCTTTCTTGGTTTACTTGTTATCTTAGTTCAGGTTGCTATAACAACATACCACAGACTTTTTATTTCTTACAGTTCTGGAGGCTCAAAGTATAAGATCAAGGTGCCAGCATGATCAGGCTGTTGGTGACAGCAATCTTCCTGGTTTACAGACAGTGACCTTCTTGTTCAATCTGCACATAGTAGAAAGAGACCATCTCTCCCTTTTTTTATACGAGCACCAATCCTATTCATAAGGGATCCACCTTCATGACCCAATTACCTACCTCCTAAGGCCCCACCTCCAAATGCCATCACATTGGAGTTTCAACATGTGAATTTTGAAGAGTCACAAACATTCAGTCCATAGCGTTGACATTATATTTATTCCTAGTTTTGATGTAAATATGTGGTGATCCTAGGACAGTGAATAATAGGACTGAATAAGTTAATTTTTCTCCTTCCTGATACTACCTGTTCTTGGGTCTCTTTCAAGTAGTATTTGCTTTTAAGTGAAGGAATCACTCTAAAGGTCAGAAATTCCAATTTAAGGTGTGCCTGAGTGGCTCAGTTGGTTAAGCATCCAACTTGGTTTTGGCTCAGGTCATGATCTTGCAGTTCCTGAGATTAAGGCCTGCATTGGGGTCTGTGCTGGCAGCATGGGCCTGCTTGGGATTCTCTCTGCCCTTCCCCTGCTCGCGCGCTCTCGCTCTCTCTCTCTCTCTCTCTCTCTCTCTCAAAATAAATAAACATTAAAAACAAAGAAATTCCAATTTAAGTGTAAGAGACATTTGGGTTAGCCTTGATTTCAGGAAATAATTTTGTATTCTTTATATCTCCTGTTTAACAGTCTTCTTATTTTTTTTAACATTTATTTATTTTGGGGGGAGAGAGAGAGAGAGAGAGAGAGAGAGAGAGAGAGAACATGAGTGGGGGAGGGGCAGAGAGAGAGGGAGACACAAAATCCAAAGCAGGCTCCAGGCTCTGAGCTGTCAGCACAGAGCCAAATGCGGGGCTCGAACTCACAAACTATGAGATCATGACCTGAGCTGAAGTAGGACGCTCAACCGACTGAGCCACCCACCCAGGTGCCCCCACAGTCTTTTTAAATGTTCAGAAATAAAAATAGGCAATAGTCAAAACAAATCAGATTACAGAGAAATTAAGGAAGGTGTTACAGCATTTTAGAAATTCTTTTCAGTTCATATAGCATTTACCAAAAAGAAACATGGAGTTGAGTGAATGAATGAGTTTGATGAAAGGTCCACAATTCAGCTGCCAAGGATTCCTGTACTGATTGAGGGAAAAAAAAGGTAAGCTCATACAGCAGATGTATTATCATACATCTATATCTTCTTATTTTGGCTGTAAATCTACATCACATGTGGCATCGAACGCCCTATGTAAAAAAGAAAGCAGTCCCTCCTCATAAAAAGATAATGGAAGATAGGATAATAGAAGAGGGTACATTGCCTTACTATGTTGCAAGAAGTTATAAGGTTTTTGATGTCAAAGGTAATCTGAAGCCTGGAGTGGAAGACCCATACGCTATGAGCAAAATACACATCACAGTAGGTTCCTGAACCCGAGAAAAAATTCATGGTTAATTCAAGTGCAGATTAGTACCTGCCCAATGGGAAAATCTAAGGTTAGATTAATTAGTGTTTCATAATAGTTGACATTGAGACAAAAATCTGCCACTTGTTGGCAAATTATAGTTCCTGAAATTATTTTCTCCTTGTCTACAGTAATTTTTATAAAAAGATATTTTCAAGTTACTTTAATCATTGATAAAGATATACTTTTCTAACTATAGCCCTAATAACTAAATATTTTTAAAATTATTCCAATCAGTTATTCTATTACCTATGATTCTATTACCATGATTCTCAATTAATTTCTGTCCCTTCCCTAGTTTCCTAGGGCTGCTGTAGCAAAGTACCAAATATTGAGTTGCTTAAACAACAGAAATATATTGTCTTACAGTTCTAGAGACTAGAAATAAAAAAATAAAGATGTCTGAAGTGCTGATTCCTTCCAAGAGCTGTAAGGGACAATCTGTTCCATGTCTCCCTCTTAGATACTTGGCTTATCGATGGTGTTCTCCTTGTGTCTTCACACTGTCTTCCCTCTCTGTACTTTTTTTATAAGAACATGGGTCATATGGAATTAAGGTCCATCCTAATGATCTCATTTTTTAAAAGACTTATCTCTTTTAAAAATATTTTTAATGTTTATTTATTTTGTAAGACAGAGACCATGTGTGTGAGCAGGGAAGGGACAGAGAAAGAGGGAGAGAGGGAATCCCAAGCAGGCTCTGCACTGGCAGTCCTGATGCAGGGCTTGATCTCATGAACTGTGTGATATCACGACCTCGGCTGAGATCAAGAGTCTGAGCCACCCAGACTCCCCAACTAATGATCTCATTTTAACTTGATCACTTGCAAAGATCTTACTTTCAAATTAGATCGTATTCACACATAACAGGGATTAGGACTTCACCATCTTTATGTGGGACACAATTCAACCCATAACAATCCCTAAAGGCTGGAGGGGAAAGAAACTCCTATAAATAACATAGTTTACTTCAATTGTTTTTATTGTAGGAGTACAGAAAATGGTAGTAAGTCAAAAAAGGAATAGTGCTGTATATGGGGAAGTTTGAAAAGAATGGTTTAGGTTATTATAAACCACAATATCTACTAAGGAAAGTCTTCCCCACCTTGTTGGAATTATTAACAAAGACTAGATCTAATCCCATTTTTCTAGTGGGAGATGCCTAAATTAATGCTGGGGTACTGCAGGAAAAATAATCACTATAATCACTTTTAAAAAGTCTAGACTACCAAATTTAATTCTATCAACTGATGGCAAACATCATTTAGGATTTTGTTATGCCAGTTAAATCACATCAGTTATCTATTTGATTAATTCTATTATTTGACAGATAATTTTGAGATCATATTCAGTGTATCAGACATTTATAAGACACTGTGGATACAAAGACACACTGATCATCTCTCCTCTCAGCAAAATTATAGCTTAAGTTATTGAGCCTACCCAGAACACCTGTTTTCCTACAAAGGTAACTCTGAGTAGTAGTTCTCAAACTATTTTTTATTTTGACATACATGCAAGATATTCCTACCATGCACAAAACATTCCCAGAAACACATATAAGTTGTTTTTAAAACATCAAAAAATTTTAGAGTAAAAATACAACAGTAATTCAACATCATCATCATATTAACATCTTGAGAAATAGTCACTGATGCTACACTCATTCCTCCTAATGCCTCCTCTTCTCCCACACAGGAATATGTGAGGGATATTACAGAGATAGTATTGTCAGCTCTATAATATTTTATAAGAAAATCATTCATAAACCTCAATCATTTATTATTGACACTACATTGTTTTTAATATTGCCTCACAACTGATGAGGCAACCAGAGATGCCACAGATGCCATGAGGTTAAGGTTTAGTTCCTCTGGTTCAGCCCCCATGACTTCCCATTCCCAACTCCCCCAACTCCACATCCTCTTCTGACATAGTAGCCTATGTTTTAGGAAAATGCGGCATGTTACAGATACATTTAGCTAAGCACATTGCCAATTATAAAATACTGAATACATGTTATTTAATTTTTTCTCATTCATTAATTAAGTGGTATTTATGCACTGTAATATTCCAGGCCCTCCTAGAATTATAGGGTGGTTGAGAGATACACACAATAAACAAGCACATATGACCAAGGCAGCCTTGGTTAATGATAAAAGCTCTGAAGAAAACCAAGAGATACAATGGAGTGAGTAGTGAGGTAGGAGGAAAGCTCTTTTAGATCAGTCAAGGAAGGTTTTCCTGATATTTCATGCCATATCAATAGCAGAGCATTCCAGGCAGAGCAAAGAGCAAGAACAAGGCCACACAGCCTGAAAGAGTTAGGGATGCTGGAGAAACAGAAGGAGGCTGTACTTCTCAGAAACACAGTTATTAGAATTATATATAAAAAATACATTATTACCATGCACTTTCCTTTGTCTCATTTTGCAATTAAAATGTATAAGATGGAAGACATTAGCTTCCCCTCCTGAATTTGAAGTTCCATAGATCATGAATTACATCTTGTTCATATTTGTATTTCTGATACAACACGATATTACCTACTGCATGGCAAACATTGAATAAATATTTGAACAAATTTAACATTCAAGAGATTATATGATATAAATTTATGATGTAGAGTTTGCTATTTAGGTTTTCTGCTAAATCAGATGGGCAACAGCAGTCAGCATAAATTAAATACACACTTTTGAAATTTATCATTATTTACTGAAAGTGAGAAAAAAAAGGAAAGAATTCCAAAATGGAAGATGTACTATAAAGAAGAAATAGTCTTCAGTCTAGAGAGCTCTATAGTGTTAAATATCATTCTGAGATATCCTGATGCAAAAAACAAAGACATCCCTCCTGGCCTATTAAATTGCTAAAGTAGGTCTCTGCTCCATATTCTGTCTTTTCAGATTAATTTGCTTTATCTGGTGATGATTCTTTTCTGTTTAATCCCTGAATGAGTATGCCTACTGCACTGACTTGGGTATACTTCAGAAAACATTTAGAGCTCAAGACATGTAAAAACTTGAGTTTTGAATTAGCTTTATTAAAACAAAAAATGAAAACACATACTTGTAAGTAATCTATACTCTAAAATCTCTATAGTCCCTACACAGCTGACTGGATATTTGATGTGCTGGGAAGGCCCCAGTGAGGCAGCTTATTTATAGCAAAATGTATGAAAAGGCAGTAGCCACAGACATTTGTTCTGATAAGGTAAACCTATCTCCTCTTGTGTCTCATCGACAGAAACTCATCCCAAATGGAACACTAGCATAATTCACTTGGAAATATTTTATAAAATCCTTCTGTCTCCTAAGATTCCTAAAACCTAGAATATTCAGTCTGTTTTATAACTGAAGTCAACAGTATAAGTGACTTTTTCATATTTATATATATTTAAAAGTACATTTAATTCACATATTGAGCAATCCCTACATCTATTTTTCACTAAACAAGTTTTCACTTTTGAAATTACTTTGTAAATGTTATGTTTTCTTAATTCTTTCTTCTGTGTAAGTTCTATAAGAGAGATCCCACGGCAAAACAAACTGTGTAGACATTCCTGGAAAATGAGGCATTTTGACAATGGTAAGTGGAAAACATTCCTGATTAGGAATAAATTATAAAGAATTAACTAGAAAATAAATGCACTAGATATATTTCCGCCTTGATTTCATTTATTAGAAATGTAAAGGTCTAATATGGATACACTACTCATTTATTCACATATTCAACAAATATTTATTGAACACCTACCATGTTTATGGCTGCGAACATCTGTGTTCTCTATATATTATTATTTATATGTGATTTTTTAAAAGCTGCTTTCACAAACCCACATTTATATAAAAAGTAAACTTTATATAGTTACTACAACATAAACTAGTATCGTATTTTCTGAATAGAGTAGAAACCAGGCATACAAAATTAAAAATAGAATGAAATTATAAAATGTTCATCCAGGTACCACATAAACTCATTTAATGAGACAATAAGGATACAAATACCACTCTTTGAGAAATCTGGTTATGGGAAATATTGCTGATATGTAAAAAAAGCCTTAAAATAGTATATTTTCCCAGGATTAACCATCAGAGTCTAATTATCTTGACATCAGAAACTGACTTTCCTAACTTTTTAAATTTACTTCCTCACAAACAGTGGAAACACAAGAAGTTAACTACAGAATAAACACTGCATAAACCCCTTGAGTTTCACACAGAATTTTATTTTGGAACAGTAAACATATCTTACTCTTCAGAGATTATTTTATTTCTAAATAAAAAGCATCTAGCATTTTATCTAAATAAAAATCATGTATTCAGAAGAAAGTCCCTTTGCCTTGATTTGGTAACATGCATATTTCATGGGCTCTACTTTGAACATTTAACCAAGAGATTCAATGTGATTATTTCAGTAACAATTCAATTTGAAATGTCAACTATGTTCAGCATTTAAAAATTAATAGCTAAATCCCTTTAAAGATCAGGGAAATTTTGTTCTGGCTTAGAATAATTTTATAGCTTTATGAATCTCCTTGTGCATTGTTTGCATATTTTAAACTATTCTGAATAATGCACTCCCTGTAAAGGCCCATTAGTTCAAAGAATCTGACAGTCACAGCTCAAGGTATTAATTTTCATACCAGATATATATTTTCGATTGGCAGTAAATTTTTCAACTCAAATATACTTTACCTAAATTGTGACTGTATGTATTTTGAATAGGTTATAGCAGTAAACAACCATGAAAAAAAAAAAAAAAAACCTGAGAATTTAATCAAGTCTTTTCTCCTTCCCATTTATTTTGCTTTCCGGGAAGAGAACAGCCATTAAAGGAGGAATCCTGAAGCAGCAATCATGGCGTAACAAATGTGGCTGGAGGAAGGGGAGCCGTGCAATGCTGGAGCAGAGATTTCGGCAACTCTGAGAGTAACAGGGGGAAATAAAAATGCTTGATAATGTAATTTTAAAAACCTAAATTGGAAAACCCTTGACCAGTGTCACTTTTTGGTATATCAGAAGCACTCCAGACTTAAATGAGATTAATGAAGATATCATTATCTGAAAGGCACTGAGAAGAATAGACAGAAAATGTTCTGGGTTATCAAGACCATCGTAGCAAAATCTAAAATGATTCATTCAACTACCCATTCAAGAAGCATTTATTATGGATGTCCTACTATGTCAAGCACTGTGCGAACTACTCAGAGAGCAAAACACATCTCTGTCCTCTTGAAGCTTACAGTTTAGTGAGGATTATACAGGTTTAATCAAGTACTGTGTATTAATACATAACTACAAATTAAGATACATGCCAAGAAGGAAGGGGAGTTGACTTTTGGGGAGTATTTTGCTAGAAAGGGATCTCTTTAGGATTGTTGAATGGGGTAAGCTTCTCTAAAAACTTGATAAGGGCACACCCTTAATCCTGGCTCATTTTATTTACACTATTTGGCCCAAGTTATAGTAAAATCTAATATTTATATTATGCCACCCCTGGTTATAAGCAATTGAGGATTCTATATGAATTGACAAAAAAAAAAAAAATAGAATTAACTCCATGACAAATTTAGTCTATGAGTCTTCTTTGGATTTCTCTCTACAGTCTCAAGATTTATGCAGAAATGTAGCATTTGTATACCTATTTTCATAAGGTGCTGTATCCAGAGCCAATATTATATCACACATTATAGAATATGGACTACAGTATTCCCTAATCCCTTGCTCCTTCCATGTATCCATAACCATCTGACCTTGGCTTCCTTCTCCAACACCATTCACCACACCCCCAAGTATTCTGCAATCCATTGTTAGCCCATTGTGCTGTTATGATTTATTGCCCTTTAGCTCCAAATTCATTCTTCATTGTTTGCTTTGTGAAGACTAAGCTGAGCCATTTAGATCAGTTTTCCTTATCAGCTGTGATGAAGGTTAATAATCTTTATCAGTACAGGGTGATACAGAGGCACTGGAGGAGGAAGGAATTTTCATTCCTGGTCTGGTATATGTTCTGCACAGCTCCTACTAGGTATACAACTTGTCCAGCACCTGCTCCAGCATTAGGCTCTTACAGTCCCAGAAGTCTCCTTGTCCAGCATCAGCTTCCTACAGTATAGAGAGCTTTTCCAGCACTTGACCCCACAGTACACAGTGGCCAGCAGCAGCCATCATCTTCCCCCATGTTTCCACCCCCGCCCCCCTCCACACACAGAGTTTGGCAGCCTCTAGTGAGACATCTCTCTGTGAACAACTTTCTCTGACACCTTAGAGGACCAATTTGTGGTAAGTTTCGGAAAGCAAATTTTCAGCAAATTCCACCAACTAGCATTCCAGCAACTTCTCTGCCATGCAGTGATTGATCCACAGTGATGCCCTCTCTTGCAAGGTCTGGGTCTCAGCCCTGGGGGTACAGGGTTCAGGAAGCTGGAGGGGTTTTATTAGGAGCTTTTCCTCAGCTCTAGGAGTGGAAGATACTCCTTACATCAGCTATTCTTTTATCTTTACAGTTCTCTTAGTTCTTACTAGAGAATCCCTTCTTAATCAAATCCTATTATAGTTAATAATTCTTCATATTAAACTTTTCCTGTCCAACTTACTGTGTGGCTTCTGTCTCCTAATCGGACCTTGACTAATACCTCCATCAATGCCATATTTTCAATTACTAAACATACGAGGCTACATCACAACTAAAGGATGATTCATTTGTCACCATCTTCCTGGAATAACTATTCTCCATTATACACCTGTGTGATTCCTATCCAACTTTCAAGATACAACCAAGAATATATGCTCTGGGAGTCCTCACTTCCATTCTTCTCTCCAGTCCCCAAGGACTAAGTCTGAATTAGTGTCTTTCTTTTCTTTAGCCATTCATCCTGTGACTACTGGTACATGGTTATTAAAGGGTCTCCATATGATTTCTGCTATACTTCTCTATCTCCTCAACTACATCAGGAACCTTATAAAGGTAGACAGTGTGTCTTTTTATGTCTGTATTTCCAGCACAGAGCAGAGTATATAGTACATAATATGAGCATTTATAAGGTTGCTAAGTGAATCACTTCTTTCCTTCCTATTTCCTGTCTGAGTCTGACATTGGCTCCCTCCCAGGTAGTAGTGACTTCTAGGGATGGAGTATCCGAAGCTCAGTGTTCTTACTTTTTACCTTCTCATCTCCTTGTACTTTCCCCACGATAAACAGAGTAGTGGATTTATTCCATTTTTAACTGATTATATATTGTTCTTTGAGAATGCTTTCCAATTCTATCAGCTTCCAGAAACACAAGACTGACCTTTCCTTGCAACTTGTTGAACTTCTCATGATTTCTTTCAGGTAAACACCAAGAGGACGAGGACTCTGGGCTCAAAGTACAGGCTCTGTTTATTGCATACTTGGATAAAATCATTTACAATGGCAGTGTCTCCTTCATTTGGCTCTCCAGTTCACTTTTGTTCCTTTTCCCCACTCTAATCTCTTTCACAACTCCATTCTGATCTTAGTCCTGTTGCCAAGAAGGGAACTTACATAGCTCCCCTTCTTGACCAATACTTGCTCCACATCCAATTCCTGTCTATGTCTACCTATTCTGAAATCCACATTACACATTGAATTCCTGTTATCTCATTTCTTGGCGTTTGGGTCCTAGAAGAAAACTGTTAGCTACTTCTTCATATAATTTTCTAATGTAGGTTACCAAGTTTCTATAATTCTTTATTCTATTGAAATCTCGAATTCAACCAAGCCATCATTATCTGTTTCTCCACTCCAGGGTGTCTATCCCAGGGTTTATTTCTATAAGGCAAGTTCAACTGTTGTTAATTACATAAAAGTTCTTATTATAATATGTATGCTTATTTGGTAAAATTATGAAAGTACTTTATGTTCTGTATATATACTCTGTGATACATTAGTTTTCCTAAATTATAAGTCACAGAGTATAATATGATGCTTAATATCATTTTTTTTAACATTTATTTATTTTTGAGACAGAGAGAGACAGAGCATAAACGGGGGAGGGACAGAGAGAGAGGGAGACACAGAACCAGAAGCAGGCTCCAGGCTCTGAGCCATCAGCCCAGAGCCCGACGCGGGGCTCGAACTCATGGTCCGTGAGATCGTGACCTGAGCTGAAGTCGGACGCTTAACTGACTGAGCCATCCGGGCACCCCCCGATGCTTAATATCATTAATTTAGGTATTCCTATTATTTAACCCCTCCAGTTTTCTCATCTATAATAGGAGGATAACATCTAATAAAAGACTCATTAATATAATAAAAGTATCCTATATAATGTTCTGAATACGGGAAGTGTCCAATAAATATAAGCTCTTATTTTACTACGGATATGTTCAACATATTTGTCTATTTTATGGTACTTGAGAAATGAATTTCAATAATAATGAGTATTTATTACAATCTAAATATTCTATCAATTATTTTTTATCTGCTGCTAAATTCTGGATCAGGAATAAAACTTCCAACATCAAATAGTTAAGGTGAAAATATGAGCCAATTTGTGATGACCTAATTTGTTATAGTTTTCAGAAATGCATATAGGTAAAAATGATATCTTTCAGCACCCACACATAATAACACTCTTGATGAGAATATATCTGGAATAATTTATGCATCTTAATGACTGAAAAAAATAAAGCGCTCTACTAGTGAAACATCTTACAAAACCTTCAATGGGTGTTACACTTGTATCAAATCCTAAAATGATTATCTTCCCCAAGAGACAGGATTGCCCTAAGGTGTCTGAGGTTTGCTTTTAAATGAAAGTATTTGGAATGCAAGAGAAAGAAGTGTGTTTTCCTCTGAGACAGCTAGTTTTATTTTTCACAGGCTATTATTATAAAGAAAAGCCATTTGAGAGAAAAAATTTGATTCTCAGATATCAGGTTCAACAACTCTGAAAATCAGACACTTACAGATATTTATTTTCTTGCCTCTCTTCTGGGCTTCCTTCTCTTTGCTACTACAGTCATAAAAACAATAGTTTTCTTATTCTCCCACTTGCTTCACTTTTGTTTATCTTACTTAAGGCTTATCTTTTTATCTATTCTTAGTATTTGATCTAAAGACTCCACTGTTCAGACAGAGATAATTCCTCCTCCCCACCAAGCCCCCCCCCCCACCCCACTATAGAATGAAAATCCCAAGCTCTTGAGGTTAGATTTCAGTTAAGAGCAGATATTTTCTCTCCAGCATTATTCTTAGCCTTTTGTATTTTTGAGAAATCATTTCAAATATGAAAAAATAAACACAATCTTACTGATACATCACTAAGAAGACTTGCTCAAGCTACCTCTATTAGTTCATTCTTTAAACCAGTAGACTTGATTCACATATCTTTAATGATTTTTTAAAGTCCAGTTTTAAGCTAAAAATGATTAAGAAGAAGGTCAGTGGTTTGTGTGGTCCTTTATATAAGGAAAAAGTCAAGCTATTGATTTAATTATGGATTTCAAAAACTATTCCTTGATCATTTGAATACCTATATTGAAAACAATGACATACATTGAACATGTAGATGTGCGTGGCTATGTTTTGGAAAAAAATGTAGAGTATCAAATTTTAGAATGACAGGTAAAATAATTACCAATATTTCTGCTGCAATGCATTTTAATACTACAAATTATTCTAATTTTCTTGCAACTAAAAAATGTGATTCACATACTGTTTAAATTAAAATAGGAAATCCATAGAAAAGTCAATACCATTATTTAGGAAAAAATGAGAGTACAACATATAATAAGCACAAGAACACAATAAAACTAGATAATTCATCTTGCTTTATGTACAGAGCTAGAAACATTAGTGCCTACCAATGATAAAGGATCAGGGTCTAAATCAAGGCTGCATTACAAGAATGCTCAATTCTCCCTTCCATTCGAAGAAATAAGACAAGAAGTTCTTTCATGCCTGAAGTAGATGAGAGAATTAATATCTTGCTCAGCTATAATAGTAGCTGAAAGTACCCTACTCATACACATATTGGAGTATTTTCATTCTGTCAAAAAACTACCGTGTGATAGTCGAGGTAGGGTCTTATATTAATGACTCTCAATGTATTAGCCCTCCTGATACTTCTACATTTTGTATTTTTCTCACACAATGACTCTGGGCTTGATCATCTGATTTGCTTTGAACAATGCGACATCATCAAACATGACCTAAGCAGAAGCTTAAAATGTCCTTTCACATTGAGGATTGCCCTCCTATAACACTGCTGTTTCCATAAAATTCCTTCATGAGGAGGAAAGACCACATGAAGAGAAAGAGCAAGCTATCCCAGCCACCTCAGCTGAACCCAGCTCCCAGGTGAGTGGCCTGCTATATGCAGTTGCAAGAACGAGCCCAAGGGAGGCCAGCAACACAGAACTGATAAAAGGACTGTTGCCAATACTGCTTCCATTAGGCAGGATGAGATAAGGTAGAGTTATCAAAAATTTCTATTTTCTTTAAGTTTTCTATTTTAAATATTAATGTATATGGGGAAAGAAAAAAGGTGGGAGGGTAGTTGAAAATAACTGTGATGCAGTATCCTGGACATCCAGTTGAAAAGAAAGGTGTTTAAAGTAAAATAATACTTAGACCACTATTCTTTTCATTTTTACTACTTCTAGCTCAGCAGTATGTATTGGTTGATCGAATGTATGAATGGGTTAGGTAACGCCCTACAATTTTTTAACTTTTGAGCAAGGTAACAAATAGAAATAGTGATCACACATATCCATTCTATCTTTAGAGTTTTTCCTCATATTTTCCTATTAGAAGTGTACATTTTATCTAGAAGAAGCAATAGTATTGGCAGCAATAGTTGTGCTGGTGATAGTATCAGTCAAAACAATAGGTACTATGTGTAATACACTGTGATAAATATCTTAACTCCATCATACCTCACAACAGATCTATGAGAAAAGGAAGAAAAGACCTTTAATATCCCCATTTACAGAAAACCTAAAGCTTGGGAAGGTTAAAAGAATTGTCCAAGTTCACATAGCAAGTAAATGAGGATGCTGGATTGCAAATTCAGATCTATTTAACTCCAGAGGCTGTTTTCAACCACTGGGCTAAAACACTTTCACTCTTTTTATATTTATCTGTAGTATTGGTACATGGATCTGTGAACACTAGGTCCAGGTACAAGAAATTCTCCTTTTACCAAAGCAGCAATAGCACACTTCTGTCTAAATAAACTTTTCCACTTCTGAGAAAATGCTATACAACACGAGGTCAGGAACCAACGAGTAATGAGACTTGTGAGCACAAACATCTCCAAATTGAGGGAGAAGGTCAAGCCAGAAGAGCTATTCCTCTCATTTCTTGGGGCAGTGCTTCTGCTACCTATCATGGGGGTAGTGATGAATTTGTGAAATTTGTGAAAGAATTTGTGAAAATGTTTAAATGGGAGAGGGGCTTTTACCTACCAGCACATAACAATCTCAAATTTAGAATCAGCATATAATCTGTTATCTAAATCACGTTAACTGAGAGTGAAGGGGGAACTACTACGTAGGCTGAGATAATAGGTGCAAATTTTGACTATTTCAAGCATACTGAAATACATAAAAGCTACAATGGATTTAAGGTAGTTTGGGGATGCCACCCATAGTTTTGGGATCATCTACTCTGGTGATGATATTAGTCATCATGAGATGAGTAACATTTCCAAATATTTATATAAAGTACTGATCTCAATTTTCTCTAAATGATTGAGGTACTGGAAGAGTGGCATTCTGGTTATAGTAATATCACATGTCTTTAGTAAAAGAACATATTAATAATACAAGGAAAATCATATGGTAAGTGCAGAATATATTTTATGTTGCATGGGAAATTAAATTTGAAATTAAAATATCATATTTTATGTCATAGTCAAATTTGCCAAGTTAAAAATGCAAAATTTATTTTTCTGGAGTGCTCTATTCTTAACCTTTACTATATTTTTAAGTACTACAACTTCTCATTATTGTCATCCCTTAGGAAATAGATTATTTTTATTTAAAAAATAGAGAAATCAAAGGAACACTAAAGGAAAAATATGAGAATTCTATTTAATATAATTATAGTCTTGGAAAAAACTGCATATATGATTTGTTATTAGAAAAGATCATTTTCAAGTGTTTTATAAGGAAATAGATGCCTGGAGGACAGTTTTTCCCCAACATTACATTTTATCTAACAACTCATTCTGTTTCCTTTATGTCTTTTACCACACTCAAGCACTCAGTTGTTCATTTTAGTGTCAGTTTGCAAACCCGTGTGTATTTCCAGATGAATCTAATTCTTGAAAGATTATAAGCCTTTCTAAAAATTAATGACCCAAGCAAAAGTCTTTCTATAAACAAACCATTTCTACTCATGAATCTTAATTAGCTAGAGGTTTTAAAAGTAAGATTTCCCAAGTTCCCTCTATGGATGAAGAATATCCTTTTATTCTTAGCAACTATATCATAATCCATTTGCAACACTCCTAGGACTTAAATAAGGTAGGCTATATATAAGCCTGTATTTTCAAACTTTAATGTAAGAATCACTTGAGAAGTCTGTTAAAAATATTTATCCCTACTCTAGAACCTCAGATGTTCAGGTTTAGAAGGTTTTGGCTAAGACAAAGGAACTTGCATTTTTAACAAGCAATCCAAATCATTCTGATGAAGGTCGCCCTCAAGTGTATCTCTGATATAGTGCTTTTTGAGAGTTAGTCTGCAACATTTTGTAAAAGGAAAGTAAATATGTCAGCCTAGTTCCCATTCAACTACTTAGAATCAAGTAAGTATATATGCAATTTAGATTCCATTTTTCAGGAACACAGCTAAGCAGAATCATCCTCATTATTTCTCAAAGAGGGAGGGCAAAGGGTAACAGAAATGGAAAATGGTGGACAGGGCAATAGCAGAAGGAGGTATAGGCTGTATTATCCTTAAAAGGTTTATAAAGAAGGAGAAGGAGGAGGAGGAGGAGGAAGAGGAGAAGCCATAATAGCTACTCAGTTACAGTGAAAGCTGGAAACTTTTAATACACACACAAACACACATGGGCAAAAGACACACACACACAGACACATGTGAATAGATTCTCATGGAAACTGAAATACCCTTCTTTTAAAAAATTTTTTAATGTTTATTTATTTTTGAGAGAGAAAGACAGAGGCAGAGTGCCAGCAGGGGAGGGGCAGAGAGAGAGAGGGAGACACAGAATTAGAAGCAGGGTCCAGGCTCTGAGCTGTCGGCACAGAGCCTGACATGGGGCTCGAACTCATGAACCATGAGATCATGACCTGAGCTAGTCGGACACTCAACTGACAGCCATCTGAAATATCCTTCTTGAACAAATCACAAGGAAAGTAGAATTAAATGTGTCATATAAATAAAATGTTATCTATCTGGTAAAAATCAAAAGAGGGTTTAATTTTCTGAGAATAATACATTTTTGAAGCACTAATTAGAAGATTTATTTCATATCATTGATAGCTGTTACATTCAAGAATTTTTTTCAAAATGAAAAGCAAACATTTTACTCTCTTTTGGTGCATAAAGAAAAACTACTTTTAAAGTGAACATTTATGCCTTCCCTTATATAAGTAGTTGCTTAAATCAATTCAGTGACTATTCTGTCATATTTTATACCATTCTGTAATGATGCACTTATTAAATTGTTTTAAAGGAAAAATAAATGGAAGTGGAATAGAAATGCTGCTTTTTTGTAAGCTAACCTAAACAGTCTTTTCTCTACACTAATATTTATGTTCAATAGCTTTAAAATAACTATGTGTTTGTGAATAACGGAGAGCATCTGGAAACCTAGTGTTAGCCATTCATGTAACAAATCATTCTAAAGGAATATTCAATTTGCAGGCCTTGGTGCAATGTTTATTTTTAGGGATTCAGGCAGTTTTCTTCATCTGTTTTTGGTTGTCAAATATTATGTCAGAAACTGCTGCTTACCCTGTCTACATGCTTTTTTCCATCTGCTGGTTGCTTAGAATTTTGTCATTTCATCTGTAGTGTGAGCCCCACAGGAATTGGTTACCTCCTAGCCATGAAAGATACAAAAGACAGCCAGTGGGCAACAAGGTATAACAGAAAACAAAAAAACAAAAAAACAAAACAAAAAAACAAAAAAACAAAACAACAAAACAAAAAACCAAAACCCTGGATTTGAAGTTTCAGCCCCAACCAATTCCATCTAGGTTAGGTAAAACACAAGGTAAGATCAAGGTTTTATTAATCTTGAAATCAGATAATTTGAGATTCCCTTTAAGATCAAGACAGGGAAAGGGACCCATAAAAATTGGGAGCTCTAAAGCTTAAGCTTTGTTAGCGACATAAAAAATCTGCATCTGGAGAGATACTCCAGATTTTCCATTATGATAAATGTAAAATGGAAGTCCAAATGTCTACCTAATCTACATTACCAGATTAGTTGTAAGAGGTTTAAATAAAATAACATGTGGAAGTTCACTGTCTTGCAAATCCAAGTTGTATGGGAAATAATAGATCAGTATTAAGACTGACTGCTGCTAGACCCTGAAACTAAGTTCCTTGGAATGTGCTCTCTTTTGCATTGCCTTTCTTGGTTCTTAGTGCTTTACTTTCCAATGCTTGGCTGTTCTATCAGTTCTAGTTAGTCAATTTAGTAATTAAATGCCTACTGTGGTCAAGAAACTAGCTCTTATCCTTTCCTTTACATCCAATTCTGGTTCACTCATTGGTTCTATCTTAGCACTTATAACATGTTCCCATTCCAAAGCATTCTGCACTTCCTGGTCCTGCAGCTCTGCTCAAACTCAGCATCTTAGTCCTTCTCCAGACCAGACTTACCCACGTGTCTACTCTATACAGAACCCCTGCCCTTATCATAACACTCTAACTCTTAACTCTTCTCCTAGGACCCACACCCTTCCAATTTATTCCCTGAGATAACATTACTTTCAACAGATTCAACTTTAAAAGCTTTAAAGGCACCTGGGTGGCTCAGTCTGTTAAGCATCTGATTCTGGACTTCAGCTCAGGTCATGATCTCATGGTTCCTGAGTTTGAGCCCTGAGTCCAGCCCCGCATTGGAGGTGCCTGCTTGGGATTCTGATTCTCTCTTTCTGTCCCTAACCCCCCTCATGGGCATACTCTCTCTCTCTCTCTCTCTCTCTCTCTCTCTCTCTCTCTCTCACTCTCTCTCTCTCTCAAGATAATAAACTTAAAAAATACATAGGCTACATGATAAAATATCTTTATTTCATTCACAGGCTACTATAATACCTTACAATATGTAAGACTATTGTAATAGTCTTAAGGTAAGACTCCTAATCAATCTCTGCTTTGATCTTCTCCAGTCTCATCAAACTTTCTGCAAAGGGCCAGATAATACATGATGCTTTCTGGGCCACATGTGTCTCTGCTGCAACTCTCATCTGTGCCACCATAGTGTAATAAAAGAATGATAGGCAATACTTAAGTAAATGACCATGGTTGTATCCCAATACATCTGTATTTATTTATGTTCAGCCAAATTTGAATTTTGTTTAATTTTTACATGTCATGAACACTATTTTTTTAATGTGTATTTATTTTTGAGAAAGAGACAGCATGAGTGGGAGACGGGCAGAGAGGGGGGGACAGAGAATCTGAAGGGGGCCATGCGCTGACGGCAGCAAACCCAATGCAGGGCTCAAATTCATGAACTATGAGATCATGACCTGAGCGGAAATTGGAGGCTCAACTGACTGAGCTACTCAGGCGTCCATGAATATTCTTTTTAAAATTGTTTTTCAACCATTTAAAACTTAAAAAAATCATTCTTAGCTCTCCAGATGCCAATCCTTGCTCTAGACTATCTTGCACACTACTGCTGGGTTTACCATCAGAAAACACTTCTTTCATTGTTACTAGTAATTCTGGGTTCCTTAAACCTCCATGTTCTCCCCCTCACCACTCACCCAGCATCAGCTAAAAGCAGACTTTTTTCCTGGATGGT
This sequence comes from Panthera leo, assembly GCF_018350215.1. Taxonomy (NCBI): domain Eukaryota; kingdom Metazoa; phylum Chordata; class Mammalia; order Carnivora; family Felidae; genus Panthera; species Panthera leo. The sequence goes on along the minus strand of NC_056687.1, from coordinate 44,941,043 downwards.
GTTCCTGGCTTCTGCTCTGAATTACTCTTGTTTCTCCTGAAACATGTACTCTACCTCCCTGACTACTGCACTTGCAACACTTTATACACAGTATGGCCTTATCCTACCTCTTGAATATAGGCTTAGCATCATTCCTTCATTCCTCACATTTCCCTCACTTCCATTCTCACCACAATTCATCATGTGTCTGACTTTGGTTAGATGGAGGTAGATCTCCCTGGATAGAGATAAAATTGTATCCAGGATGATTTGGAATGGTTAGACTTGCTTACAACATTTCCCTGTTGTTCCCCCTGAGTTTCCTTAAGTCCTTGTGGTGGAAATAAGATGTATCACATGACTTCCTTACTTAAAATCTTCTAAAATCCCCCACTATCTTCAAATGAAACCAAACACCTCATTCAGGAATTCAGGAAGCTCTATAACAGCTTCTGACACATTTTTGGCTTTGGCTCTTAATCAATTCAATTAACTTAATTTACTTATAAGACTAAAATACACTTTTGCTTTCCCATATACTCAGTGATGCATTCCTCCATGTAATCATTTACTTATTCAATATACATTGAATAGTTATTATATTCCAGACATTATTAGGAGAACCACAAAAACATAGCACACTCCCTTCTCTCAAGGAGCTCACACTCATATGACAGACAAAATAAATAAATGAATAAACAGATAAATAAATAACAGACCCTGACAAAAGCTACAATGGGAATATCAGTTCTCCAGGTAGGGAAGTAGGGAAGACATCCTGTAGGAGGTGACATTTGAACTGTGAACTAAAAATGGTGAAAACTCACCATATAAGAGGTTGGGGGGAGGCATTTCAAGGCAGTGTAAACACATATGATGTAGTTCAGTGACATGAGAGTGGCATGAAAGGTAGCATATAAAACATGTGCAGGTGCGGTAGTATTAATAGTGAGAACTCGAGATCTGGCCTCCTTGGGTTCAAACCCCAATTCTGTCATTTACTAACTCTGTGGCTTTAGGCAAGTCACTTTAGCTCTGTTTCTCATATGTAAAATGGGAATAATAACAACATTTTATACTGACTGTCACTATTATATTGATCATCGTCCTCTTCATCATCATGTAGAAGTCTGCAGGTAGTCACTATGGCTAGCAGATGAGTGTAAGATGTATGTCATGAATGGCCTTACAAACAGGCTCTAACATCTGAAACACAACTATGCTATGTTTGGCTGGATATCATCCCAATGCCTAGGCTGCAAACCGGAATATCACCAGAATCCCTGTGGGTGAGACCCAAGCATCAGTAAAGCTTTCCAACTAACTCCATTGTAAAGCCAAGATTGAGAACCATAACAGGATTAGGGAACTTGACTGAATTGAGGAAAACTGGAAGTGGATCTTCTTGCAGGGAGCTACTATAGCACTTGTCAAATAACGTTTGGGTGCCAAATCTAATATCCACTGAGTTTAAAAATATACACTCCTAAGTCTTACCCCAGAGATTTTGGTTTTATGGCTTTATATGAGACAGGACCAAGGGATCTTTATTTTTAAAAAGTATTATAGGTTATTCTGATGTAGGTTACATCCACATCAGACTTCCTGTAACATTATATGTCACCCATATGACACACAGTTTATAGTATACCTTGTGCTATAGTAATAACATACATTTTTACCTCTTTTACAAAATAGCATTTTCTGGAGAGCAGGGGCCAGGCCTTAAGCACCAGAAACCCTGGGCCACACATACACATGCATACTCTATTTCTTTTAAGAGGAGATTTAATAAGTACTTCTTTGTTTCAATTTATTAGAGAAAAAAAAGGCAGCTCTCTAGAGATACTTTCCAAACTCTACATCCCCAGGGGTCATTTTTAAGATATTTTGTCAGCAGAAATAAAATTATTCAGGCTATTTAATGATAAACGAATGAGTGATACATAGCTTATTAATTGTCTCTCAGATTGCCTCCAGTAGGCTATTGCCATTCTCAATTTCCACAATTCTCTGAGGGTACTGACAAGCCCGTCTGAAATAGTATCACAGGACATGTTTCCTGGATAAACTTATTCTTTCTGACAAGATCCATATTTTCAATCAATAGAAGTCGCGTTCAAAAGGATTCTTTATACCAGGGCTAAGTAAATTCAAGTTCTATATTAGTACATAAATTTATTGAGTGAATTCCAAGGTTATGCTGAGGATCACATTTTTAAGTCTACTATATCCCTAAAAAGTCAGGCTAAAATATAGAATGCTGATGCCTTCATGGTAAAGTTCTCTGCATGGGTAGTACCCAACAAATGAGCAGCAATCTTTCAGTTATTCCTTTCTAAGGCTGTGAGAAGTTATAAACAGACAAATAAAGGAAGAATCATAAAAAGCAGCAGCTATCACAGGCAAGCTTTGTGTTCCAACTAAGTATCAGTATCATAATCATATATTTTTAAAATTAGAGAATAATACAGAGATCATTAAAACACTATTACCTCACCCTGGCTTGAAAAAAGAAAACCTTCTCTGATGTGGGGCTCCCCATTTCAGCTTAATGGTCATTTTCTAATGCTTCTCAAAGCAATGTACTCCATTTTCGGAAACATGTCTTTCCTGGTATGCGCATGAAATTTTCTAATAACCCACATATTTCAGTTTTTACATTTTCCTCTAGGCTTACTACTGATTGTGCCTTTCAACATTCTGACACACTTCCCAGCCCAAGTCCCATCTAGCCCAAGAGCACATAAAAAGTCACTGAGTCCAGGGTCACCTGGGTGGCTTAGTTGGGTAAGTGTCTGACTTCAGCTCAGGTCATGAACTCCTGGTTTGTGGGTGTGAGTCCTGCATCTGGCTCTGTGCTGACAGCTCAGAGCCTGGAGCCTGCTTCAGATTCTGTGGCTCCCTCTCTCTGCCCCTCCCCCATTTGCTCTCTGTCTCTCTCCAAATGAATAAATATTAAAAAAATATTTTTAAAGTCACTGGATCTATCTACTAATTGATAAATGAATTACTGTTTCTCATTTTTTGCTTTAAATCTTCTCACTAAGATCTTTTGGACATGAGAAGCACCTGGGTGGCTCAGTCGGTTAAGCGTCTGACTTCAGTTCAGGTCATGATTCGGTTCTTGGGTTCGAGCCCCACATTGGGCTCTGTGCTGACAGATCAGAGCCTGCTTCCAATTCTGTGTCTCCCTCTCTCTATGCCCTCCCTTGCTTGCACTCTATCTTTCTCAAAAATAAATAATAAACATTTAAAAAAATTTTAAAAACAAAAGATCTCTTGGACATAACATTTGATTTTGCACCCAGAGTCTCTCTCTTCCTTGTGTCATTCGTATTTAATATTTATTTGAAGGGTTCTCATCCAAACCTCTCAGTAATGCTGACTCTCATACCTGACCTAGGCTGAGTCCAGTGCCCTAGATTACTTGTCAAGGAGAGGGAGACTCCAGAAGAAAATACCGGATTTGACCTGACAGTTTTCAAATGATTCAAAGATAGTTAGTCTTACCCCTAATGCTCCTCTTTTAACTCCTTTGAAATTTCAATGGTTTTTTACTAAAGCACATTTTCCAAATAATTTCTGTCCTAATAATCCCTGGGCACAGATGACTTCTAAATCTAGATTAATCAATTCACTTGTGAGCATTACAAGCATTATCTCGGCTTAAAATTTAACCTGACCCAACAACAGCATTATCATCTTCATCAAAAATCTGGCATTCTTGCTAATTGCTCTGTTGGATTTACTAACTGACAACCATACCTTCTCCAACTTAAATTGCCAGGATAGTGTTTCACTGCTCCTGGGTGCTTATTCAAGTAACCTCATAACTGGTCTTCCTACTTCCAATTTGTTCCCTTCAATCTATTTTCAACACAGTAACCAGAATAATCATAAGATAATAGTGTCAACAGGATTCTGTTAACATATAATAAGTCAGATCATGACACTTCCTTGAGCAAAGCTCTCTAATGGTTCCTATCTCCCACTGAGTGAAAACCAAAGCCCCCTCTCTGGCTTTACCCAGGAGACATCTCTCCAGTATTTTCTGGATCTTATATCCCATTCATTCAATCCTCCTAGTTCCACTGGCCCCCATGTACTTCCAACATACTTCTGTCTCAGGGCATCTGTTTTTGACATTCCTTCTATAGAAAAAATTGTCCTCAAGACATCCCTATGGCTTCTTCCTTTACCCTCTTTATGTCTTCACTCAAATATCTCCTATACAGCAAGGCCTTTTCTGTTCACCTTATTATAAAATTTCTCACTCCCCTGCCTTCACCATACTTCCTATTCCCTCTTCATTGCTTTGTGTCTCTCTATAGAATTTATTTTCTAACTTATTATACATTACCTTTGTGGTTTTTATTTATCACCTGTGTCTCTCCCCACTAGAAATAAGTTCTTTGAGAGTAGAGATTTTTGCCTGATTTTGTTCACTGTTTTATTTTTAGTACCTGCCAATCAATAAGCATTTATCAAATGAATGATTTCCCCATGTTTACATATTAGAGTTCTGATGAATTGACCCTTACTGTGTTTCTTCCATCAATCCCATCTACCACTGATGTTACAGCTCAGAATGACATTACATTTTACTGGAATTATTGTTTTCTTTACTACAAGATCTCTCACTGATCCAACACATCCTACATCCTGCTGTAAGAATAATCTTTATGTTCAACTACCTTCACTGACATTGTGACATTGTTTAACAAATAAAGCAGCAACTCCATAATTTGGCATTCAAGATTCTTCTAACTGGAACCCTAGATGTCATATTCAAGCCATTTGTGACTATGTCTCATAATTTCTCACCTCTATGCCTTTACTCACATACAGTTTCCTCCACCTGCAACAGCTCTTACTCCAGTCCCTGCTTATAAAACCCTACCTTTCCAGTAAGGCTTTACATTCAGTTATTACGTTCCTAATATTTTATTCTTCCAGCCAAATTAATTTTCTCCTTTCAACAGATCCAGTCGTAGCACAACTAAATCTGCTTGTCTCTTCTTTCCTATTAATTTTTAAACTCTTTACCAAGAGTGTCAAAGTAAATCCTCATCTTAGTAGTTTGTTTTATTGAATTATTTATATGTTCCATGTTTTTATTCTTTTTGATTTTAACAAAAACATGTTTATATCTTTACCAACTGTATTGATCAAGCTAAAAATAATATTTCTATGAGTAGAGCTTAGTAACATCCATTAGAGAATTCCATTAAAGTAGACATTGATCCATAATTTAACAGTCCTGAAACTTGATAATTTCTTCATTTGTCTATAAGGATAATGTGAATGACTGTCAAGCATCCTGAAATTGACATCAACTACAGCATTTCTCCAGTAACTCCTTTAGAAGGAAAATTAAGTTACCTTAATAATCCTCGCTTTTAGGGAATTTATATTTCCACTGACTACTGCTTCTTTCCTTCCAACTGAAGTGATACAAACCAATTATTTAATGGCCCATCCTATAATATAACAAATATTAGATTTGAGCACATTGCACTGAAGATTGTTTTTTTTTTTTTTTTTTTTTTTTTTTTTTGGTAATCTGTACAAAGTTTTCCTATCTCTAGATTTCGGGCCTGTGATATGAGCTACAAATCTCTTCATTTAGAATGTGGATAATATTTTTATGTTTATAATTTTTTTTATATTCTTAGAGAACTTCAGATATTGATAAAATTATTATGTTCAATAGTTTTTCTATAGTTTGTCTTGAGGGGTCTTGTTAGGAAATTTTTATGTATCCTATCATCATACCATACATAAATTCAAATCCAGGTTCACAGAAACTTAGTATGAAAATCAAATATGTCAAAATATTTAATATAATATATAAAGTTATCTATGATGATAAGGTATATATGGATTTTTTAAAACAACACTGAGAAAGACAAATTTTAAATAAAAAATTTGAACTAAATTCTCATTCAGACAAATTATATATCAGTTTGTCAACATTCATGATATATATTTACATATTTTGAGTATTGAGAGTTCTCATCACTGAATATAGTAATCTACTTACATTTTATTTTTTGATCTTCAATAAAGTTTTATTTTTTCTTCATAAAGTTTTTAATTATTTTCTAAAAATTTTTGCAGAACTTTTTCTTGGTAATCTTTTTCCAGGATTCCTATAGTTTTTGATTATATAAATGGAAACTTCCTTTCATTTATAATTTCTAATTGTTTCTTGTTGGAAGGTAGAAACATTATCAGTTTTTATAAAATGATTGTGTTCAGTGATAATGCTGAGTTTTCTCATTGATTTGTATAGATTATTGCCCTATTATCTTGGATTTTCTATACAGATAATAATATCACTGAAAAAAGGCAAGTTTTATTTCTTCCTTCTCAATTTTAAATGTTTTCTATCCTTAGAATGAGTGGATCTAGAAAAATGCAAGACAAAATAAAGACAGTGGGTATCTTGTCAGGTCTTTCAACTCATCTAGAATTTCATAATAAAGCATGTTTTTGATTCAAAAATCCTTTTTCACGTTAACATTACATTTTATTCCTCCTACGCCAACAGTCTTTGTCATGAATAGGCATTGAATCTTACCAAACTACGCCAACAGTCTTTGTCATGAATAGGCATTGAATCTTACCAAACGATTTTCCTGCATCTACTGAGATGATCATATTTCTCCTTTAACCTGCTAAGGCAATGAATTACATTAAAAGATTTTATGTTAAAATATCCTTGAATACCTGAGATAAAACCAACTAGGTCACACTGTATTACTTTTTACACATTGTTGTACTCAGTCTTCAGTTTTCTTTAGGACTGTAATGTCTTTGTTCAAATAAGAAAATGGCTTGATTTATCTCTTTTTACACTACCCTTGTGTAGATTTAGTATTAAGGTTGTATTTGCTTTATGAGTTAGGAAAAATCACCCCCTTTTTTTTTAATCAATGGAGGAATTTACATAAAATAGGATTTTCCTTTCTAGATGACTTTAACGCTTCCCAGAAATCACATTGTGCTCCCTGGTCCATTCATTTACAGATTCCTGGATGTCTATTTCATACTGTTTATGTTTTCAAATCTCCTATGACTCTCAGATAGTTACCTTGCTTCTTGTTTTATTGTAGAAATGAAGTCAATCAAAAGAAATCGTCTATAAACTTCAATCATCACAAGTACTCACATATAAATACATCTATACCCACCTTCTTTTAAGAAAAAGAGTAGTCAAAAACTGCTGACAAACAATTTTACATTACAACTATTCTAAAAAAGATATGGAAAAACATATTGTCTTTGTGTAATGGGGCTATGAGTAATTTGTTTTTTTTCCTATTCTTCATAAAATTTCTAAAGAAATATACATATTCCTTTTTAATCAGAAAACAATGAAATCAGGCACCTTATAACGTCAGACTAGATTTATCTCTTTTTTCTGGTTACTTATGATACTATTATTTTGAATATTTGACTACCCATATTTTTAATGAAAAGAAGACAAACCAAGGAAGTCAAAGAAAAATGAAATAAACTAGTGCTTCATACCCTTTACAAAAAGACTATCAGAAAAATGCTGACTATGTGATTTTTTTCCTCTATCCTATTTATGGTAATTTATCATTTTGTGACATTCCAACCCTTCTTAATCATATTGTAATTAGTTTTGCATGTTGCCATCTGCCAGGAAAATAATCTTGACTGAACTCTACAAGGGTATGAAATATCAGTATTAGATATTTTCTTTAATATGGTACATTTAAAACAGAGAATCTGCATTTTTTAACTATATATTACTGAATGTATCACATTACATCTTAAGAATAGCATAATTTACTAAAATGTTAACATCCAATTTAGCCACAGAATAAACTAAGTGTATAATATTAGATATTGAAATATATCCATAACTACATATTAAATGTCAACATGTTCAAATTAGATAAATTTGATAATATCCAATTTTAGTTTATATTCTTCTGTAAGTTTATCCACGTGAGAAAGCTTCTTTTAAAGAATTTCTAATGACTAACTTTTTCTTGAATTAGATGAAGTTCTTGGTGTTTACCTTAATACATACACTTTAATTTTTTAAAAAAGGTGGAGCCACCAAACTTTTAATAGTTTACTCCACTTTTTCATTATATTTACTATATCCCTAAAGTCTAAAATATCGTGCAACCATTATCTGAAATTGAAAATCTGGTTAAGTCTGCATATTACATACAAGCCCTGGGGTTTTTGTTTGGTAGTCTATAATTGGCATATTGATCCTTTGCTTCTTTTTTCCTTCATTCTTTGCTCCTTTCCTCTCTTTGTTCTTTCCTTCCTTCCTTTATTCATTAAGCATTTTAATTGGCATCTTCATATTAGGTTGGGTTGTAAAGAACTGTGCCGGTAAGAAGGGCATTGCCAATAAAGTATCAGAACATCCAAAGAAATCCTTTCTTCATCACTTACCAGACACTTCACCTTAGGAAAACTGTAGAATGATTCGAAACACTGTTTTCTCATGCAAAAACAGTTTTGAAACAAAAAAACTTACACAGTTTAGAGGATTAAACTCAATCATGTATATATAAAAGCACTAAGCACCATACTTGACATACAGAAGTTGATTAATTGAAAGTTAATTTCATTTTCTTGCTCAGAATGACTGAGTAACAAAGAAATAATTACATTCAATATGAATCATTTTAGGATGCGGGTATGAGCAAAATGCTAAAGAAACACAGAAGAAGAAATGACTAAATCTTTCAGCAAAAGATAGGTTATGAATATTTGACTGAATCCTAAAGGCTAAGTAGGCCTTTGCCAGATGAAGAAAGATAGGGTAGGTATTCCATGTACAGAAAGCAGCATCTACAAATGTGTGGAAGTTAAAACTATTACAAATGTACAGACACTATATGTGGCTAGAGAACAGGGTATCTTGGAGAAGTAGTGAGAGGTGAGGTAAGTTAGTAGTCTGTGAAAAAGCATGACTGCAATGCTAAGGAAGTGAGTATTGTTAATAAACCAGGGATTCCCAGCCAGGGCGGATACTGATTCTTTCAGCCATCAAGGCTTTTGGCAGGGCCGGGCGCATCCTTTGGGTTCAATCACCTCTAGCAACAGAGGCATGTTGACCCCAGTATGCTGAACAGATACATTTTCATGCTCCAGTATATTAAAAAGGCTTGGAAATACCTATATAGACCTTATCATAAAGATTTGGATTTTTATACTTGCTAAATTTTAGATGATTCTTATCTTGATGGGACATTGGAAAAAGCAATGGACATCAGGAATCAGATAAATGAAAAGAGTCATAACCAGAGTAACCAACTCACCCTGGGTATGAGGGTGGAAATAAAGTGATCCCACTGAAGAGACTGCTCTGAAAAGGGGCATTTCATTGTAGCTCCTGTAGTTTGGTATAAACTAAGTACCCTAGTGTCTGCTGAAGAGTACCAGCATGGAAAATACCTCTATTCTTAGAAAGGTATTCCAGGGTTCTTGATACAGAATGACTCACTTCTATTGTACAAATGTCCATTATATTGCTGCCCAGAGGATTAGAGTATCCCTCTAGGACACATGGCTAAACAAAGTTCTAAAAGGGGAGAGCAGGCAGCTCTGATCTGCGTATACGTAGCTGACTGGCTGCCCCTGCCAAGGGAGACTTGGCCTGTCTATGGAACTACTGCTGAGATAGTACGTCCTCCTTCTGGTTCTAACATAGGACTGGGCATGAGCTATCTTGCCTTTGGCTCATGATTTTCTAGAACGTAAGACTCTTGGGTTAATTCCACACACTAAGGAATTTCAAAAACAAAGAAAAGTCTAGCCTGCGTTACCAAAAACAAAAACAAAAACAAAAAACAAAAAAACAAAAAGGTTACAGTATTAGACAAAAAAGGATGAAATACAAGATCAAAGCAGTATTCATGTGAGTCAGTGGCTGCAGCAGGGAGTTGCTTTACTTTGCCAGTCTGCTATTACAGCTACCTTTCTGTTACCTACTATCTGCTCTGAGGGCTTGCCTGCTGAGATCAAGCTTGCAGAAAGCTACACTGCTAGGCCAAGTCATCACACCAGGCCCTAGATTGCCTGCTATTGAGAATGTGAGCAGTATAGGGGTTGTCAAGATTTTAGTTTGATCTGATTGTACACAGGGCAGTACATCTGATCTTACTGCTTGTATTTGGACGTAGACAAGTGTACACTTTTCTACTCAGAGCCTAGTCTGAGGTTCAAAAAGTTCACAGTCCCTCCTGCTGAGTAACCTTGCCTGCTTGAAAGCAGAGGAGTTCTCTAATGGCTGGACCCACGATTGGATCTACAGGAAGACAAACATATAGCACTGATTTTCTAGTCCTACAGACAGTTCTGGGGCATGGAGATGCGTAACAAACGTTAGCAACGGGTATACTCCTCTTCAGTAGTGGGAGTGAGGTGATGTGAAATATCAGGACTTCAGGTAAGGTGAGATAAGAGACAGGCCAACTCAGGAGAGGGACCCAGATCTTTGATATTATACCCTGGATGAATCTGACCTATCTATATATCCAGGGCCATTAAAGTTTGTGCTCCCTGAGGTGTAACATACCAACTCAATCGGTAAATGAAAAGGCAAACATCAGGACTGAAACAGAGTCTGATAAATATGTGAAGGTTTGGGAAGAGGCACCCTTTCCCAGAAGGTTTGTATCTAGGTTATAAGCAGGGCATAGTTCTCCCAAATGATATAATTCACATTACACCATTACACATATGTCATTACAAGGGCACATCCAAGGCTTCCAGGAGTAATGTCCAACAGACTCAAAAATATCAGTTCCATTTACACCCGTCATGCATTAAATCAGAGGGACATGGATAGGCACAAACAGGAAGGGTATCTGATTTCAAGGATTGATGATCAGGTAATGATTATAACACAGGAACATGGAACAAATGCCCTAAATGAGGTGTGAATGTAATACTGTAGGAATGCAGACGAGCACTGAGAGAGTCAGTCCAGTAGTGACGGGTTCATCTGTTTGGATGCTGTTGCCTAAGAATTCTTGCTACAGAGAAAATAAACTGAAGATAGTATGTTAATTCATCTCCACTTTTTATGAATAAGCAAAAGTAGAAACAAGAAGTAATTGGAGGAGGAGGAAAAGAAAATGAGACAGTTATCTGAATAAAGGTTATTAGAATTCTTAAGTAAACCGTCCTTTGGCATTATAGTCCTAAACTGTCAGCATTAAATTCTAAATACCATAAGTATGATATATTTAACAATGATATATAAGGTTTTGAATCCATAGTCATACATAAGATACAAGTAAGACTTAGAAAACAAATGGTTAATTTAATTTCTCCACTCCATGGTAAACAACCGCATCTCTTGTCTGGTGTTCCTGATTATAAAATAAATTATCTCCAAAGGATATGACATAGCCCACGAATTAAATTATTTTATTTCAGGAATCATCTCCAGGGAGAACAAGAATCCTTGGATCTTTACAACTATGTTAAAATCAATTAGGATTGATCAGAGAAAGAGAGTAGAAATAATAATATAGAAGACACTCCAAGGAATTCAAGTTCCCAAAGTTCCCATAACATTAAGAATTCATAGTAAGCTGTTCTATCCTTAAAAGCAAAGGCCATTATAAATTGAAGATGGCTTGCACACTTTCATCATTTTGGTTGTTTCTTACTTTAACAACCTATTTTGATATAAACTATCAGACAAAACAAAGTTGTTCTGTTATGAAATATGATCAATACTTAGAATATTATTTTAAAGTCCTTATCAGAATTCCCATTGTATAATATTAGCTCATTTATATGATGAATATTTTAATTAGTATCTCCACATACTTATTTGAGACTTGAGACCCAATTGGATAGTATCTGAAAATTATTAATAATAAAGGCAATAAGGGTTCAGAATGCCTAGATGCATTATTTCAAAGTGGACATCAAGAATTAAGTGCTGATAAATGTATATATTTGTAATAAATATTCTATTATCACTAGAATTAACAGATTTGCTTCCCTTTTTAACTACTATTGCTTCCCACTGGAGTCTATAGTATCAAACAGGCTCATAGATCAAATTGGGTTGTTCTGTTCTCTTTCTCTTTTCTGAGCCATGTTTCCTCTTCATTGTCTTCTGCAGTTTTATTGAACTTAGTAGTATAAAGGTTACAAGGGCACACTCTGAGGCTGCAATTTGCTCAGTATTCAATTATATTACAAGGACTTACTGCCTAACAGCTTACTTCAAAATGTCCCCTGGCTACAACAAAACAGCCAGGATCAAAAGCTGTAAACTTGTAGCAAACAGCTGCCACTTTTTCTCTTAACTCTTTACTATCTGCTACCTGTGAGTTTTATATAAACATGCATTTAAAAATCATCCTACTTCTTCAGGATATGAAACTAAAAATAAAGTGTTCAAGACTGAGAAATATTTGAAATCAAATAAAACTATCTACGCCTATATTCTACTCTTATTCTCTATTCCTTGTTTTTATATTTCGTAGAAAATGTCAAGAGCTATTGTAATTTTCGTGTGTGTGTGTGTGTGTGAGAGAGAGAGAGAGAGAGAGAGAGAGAGACAGACAGACAGAGAGAGAGAGAGAGACAGAGAGAGACAGAGAGAGACAGAGAGAGTTAGTTTGTGGATAACTGCCCACAGAAATAAAAGGTCCTTGAAGGCAGACACCCTGTCTTATTTATCTTTTTTTCCCCTTAGTAATTAGCACAGATCTGGCACATTGTAGGTACTTTAATAAATTTGGTTAAGAAATCTACCATTTACTTTGTTTAAATACAATTTTAAATTCTACTGTACTTTTAATTTTTTTAATAAATGTAAATAATTTGCCTACTTAAGAATTCTCAGTATTGGAGGTATTCTTAAGAACCTCCTGATGGTCTATTGTGTTACCTTTAAAAAGTATTTACCAGGAAAGTATGGCAAAGCATTTCACATATATTTGGTTAAACCTACTCTCCAGAAACAAAGACTTAGACACATGTGATATATTGTGAATGTGTTTTCAAATAAAGTGGAGGAATCAGAGTAGGACAGGGGAAGGTTTGCAACGATGTGGTCTCACAGTCTTGCTTTGGTTGAATCCTACAAGGAACTATACAATGTGAATCATATTACAGAGTTTTTCTTGCTTTAAGGGAAGGGGTATGGACTTTGGAAACCCCTTTTAAATCCATTAATGGCTACGGGTTTCTCCAGGGGTTTGCAGTGGATATACCTTCCCTGGCCAGGCAGCTCTCAGCCAAGGGCAACTCTTGGAGGAGGGGCAGCTGTGAGCCATTAGCAGCCAATACTCAGCAGTTAAGGGATGGTTGCAATTGCTCAGTAAATGGGATTTGGATAAGGTATCTAGAGTGCCATTACATATACTTTTTCATTTTAACATCCATCTAAGAAGATTATCATCCCTATTTTATGATGACAAAATTAAACGTAAAAGATTAAATGATTAGTTCAAGAGAAAACTCCAGCACAGGATACTGCCCAGAACCATATCTAGGACTTTCACTCTAAAACCAAAACTTTACCCATTTAATCTGCTTTACATTGCAAAAGAAATCCTTAGAGAAGTGAAGAACCTCTAAACTAGAGGACAGAAACAATGATTTACTTGCCACACACACACACACACACACACACACATTAAAATATAAAAACACTAATGACTCGGGTTTTAATAATGATTTTGTTCTGCTCAGCATTAGGAAAATCACCATAATAATAATGGGGATAATACCAGCTAGCATCTATTTGGTGTTTGCTACCTACTTATAATCATGCTGATTGATACCTTTGAAGGTATTTTCAAATTTAATACTTTCTAACCTGATGGGACAGATACTGTTGTTATTCCTACTAAATAGATGAAAAAGCAAGCTACAGAATTTTTGTTTTGCTCAAAGTCATAAACCAGGAAGTTACATACTTGGACTTGAACCTAGGACACCCTGATATTAGATTCTGTGTAGTGACTAGATTCTGTGATTAATCGATGTCAATGGCAAAATGAATTGATGTATCTAATTCTGTACATAACAAAATTATTCTATATCTAGGACAAAAGTCTTATGAGAGAAATAGAACAAAATAACTCAGTGATAAAAACTTAATGACATATTTCACACTTTATTTTTAAAATTACTCTAATTACTGAAATATGGTAAGGATTAAATCAAAGCACTATCATGTTTTGTCATAACAAGTGAAGAAAAATTCAGACACTCATCAAGTAACTGAAAAAGAGAAAAATAGATATAATTCTAAAAGGAGAAATCTCTGACAACAAATGAAGAAACATCCCTCTTATACATAAGAAGTTGAAAATATAAATAAAATTATTTTGGAATATGGATTATGCTACAAAAATCATGTAATTTTGAAAGCTAAATTGGCAACAATAGAACTAAAAATAGAGAAGACTTTTATTAAGGTACAATCCATTGCTTTAAATAAATCCATTCCTTTTTCAAAAGGGAAACTTAAGGGCTGTTATACAGATTTCTAGATACATGAATCAAGTATTAAATATCAAAGAACAAGTACTACTTGCAATACAAGAAGAGGCATATCACTGTTTCAAAATACACTTGGGGAGATATTAAGAAGGGAAGGATGATAAAAGGGCATCATGTAAAAAGTTCTAGTGGCTATAAAAGTTATGTACCACTAGAGCTTACCTCTTCACTGAGTATTCTATACAAAAGAGAAATTTTATCTGCAAAGCATCCCGCTGAGGGACTTGAATTGCTGAAAAGGTAAAGTGCTTGCTCTAGCATCAGAAAAAGAGAGTAGAAACCTGAGAGGGATAAGCCAAAATAACAGTGATTCCAACAATGGTTTGAATGCTTGTGCTCTCCTTTGGGGGCAAACTGGGGTGCTTGTGACCTATAGTAATTAACTACATAAATAATTATTTCACTCATTTCTAGAGGGATTTTGTAGATACTCTAAATCTTAATCGAAAGCAAAACAAGAAACAGGACTGTGAAAAAGAAAGAATGGAGTTTACATTTACTCTTACATTTTGCCTAGAAGTCTGGCATTATACTCTGAAAATGTAATTACATGTGGAAATATGCCTGTAATTCTATTTCTTTCAAGAGGATTTTTTTATTTTTTTAAGTGTATTTATTTATTTTTGAGAGAGAGAGAGAGAGAGAGAGAGAGAGAAAGCATGAGCACGGGAGGAACAGAGAGAGAGAGGGAGACAGAGAGAATCCCAAGCAGGCTCCATGATGTCAGGGCGGAGAGGGACACTGGCTACATCTCACAAACCATGAGATGATGACCTGAACTGAAATCAAGGGTGGATGCTTAACTGACGGAGCCCCTCTTTCAAAAGGATTTTTAACATGCAGTACAACAATTGTCAAAGAAGTTTCCAAACTATAATTTGAGGAATCTTAGCTGCTGAGTTCCAGAAAAGTTCAAAGTGAGGAAGAGGATCTCTGCATGTGATTGTTTATATTATAGTTCCATGAACAAATTGTTTTGAAACCAAAAATCAGTACTCTGTGTGTGTGCATATTATTTTTAGTAGACTGCTTATGCTACTTTGCAAACAACAGGTGTAAAATAATCTACTAAAATGAATCTAAGTCTGTTTTCAGCTAAATCTGAAAGATTTAAAGCAATTAGGTAAAGGAAAAGTAAAAAGAAAAAAAATCTGCTCAGACACAGCTGACTTCTAAATGTTACTGAGGGTGACTTCAAACCAGGGATAATGCCTTTAAAATAACATATTTGCTGACACAAAGATTAAAAGAGATTCTAATAAGAATGGAAACTTCTATTTAGAAAATTAGATGAACCATTCACATCATACTAAATGGTGTTTTCATGGACAACAAATAACTTTATATATTAAGTCTATAAAAAAGAAAATACTGAGGTTGTGATAATCTACAGCTATGGCACTGATCATTACAAAGATTGTAAAACTCTCCCCAAGGAGCAGAAGCAGAGTTCAGTTTGCTCTGTTCACATTAACATCTCATTGGAGGTCAAGAAGTACAAAACTCAGCACTATAATAAGATGATTTGTTTTCATACAAATTGTGAAATTATAATTCAGAAATGAATTACATTTTCATTTAAACAGCTGGAACAACTGGATTATGTTATTTGGGAAAAGAATGTTCAAATTAAAAGTTGTCAAGAAAGTGTTTTTTTGTTTTTAAAGTGCCAGTGTAGGTGGATTAGACTGTCACCTTAGGATACAATTTTATCCTATGATATAAAGGGACAGAATGGTGGTCAATAGGTAGTTTACAAATGAATTAGACAACAACTAAGGTAAACTCCCTGAAATATAAAGGCAGAGCTTAAAAAAATTGTTTTACTTCATAATAATTCTTAGAAAATGTTATGTGATTTATAAAACTACAATAAACACTTGTATATTTTTTGTAGCAAGATCTCATTACTTCAAAAATATGTATTATAATTTTGGGGGAGAATTAGGCATAATAGCAGTTTTTGTGTGTTCTCAGAAACTATGCTGCTTTGACTGGGGCTTTTTTCTAATGTAGTCTTCACTGAACCTCAATACTCCTTCATAACAATGAACTTGGGGTTTTCACTAGTCTTCCATCTTAGAAATTAAGGGTTTTGCTTTATTTTGGTCTGACCTGACAGTCTTCACCATCTTATATTTTAGTTATTAATGAGAATATGATCAATTTTTTATAGAATATGTTGAGCATTATCATACTATATTCAGCCAAGCACCATCATATAGCTACTATACTTTAACTTTTTATAGTTAAAATCAGAATGTTTTTAGTTTGTTCACTAGTGATTTTTAAATATTTGTTTTGAATATAACTTCTAGAATTTTCTGAAAAATCCATGATACATGTCATGATGAATTCAAGATGTTACCTCATTGTTTATTTATGGTGACAGATAGACCACCTTTTCACATATAACATTAAAATTAACTGTTGCAATTTTTCCTAGGTTAAATTTTGTACATATAATTATTGACAAGTTTTCTTCAACTTAGAAAAATTTGAATAACATGAGTGCACACTTAGAACATTTTAACAACAATCATTGTGATTAAATATGCAACTTGAATAAAACAGTATACATAGTAAAAATTAAATTGTTATCTCCTAAAGCCAGTTCATAGCACCCTTCATGAAAATATGCACTGAGTCTCTGACAGCCTCCTCACACAACTCCTTGTTTAGGATTTTCCATGTTCCTTCGTAGAGGAACTGGTGCATTCCTAAGAACCCCTTAACTTTTCTTCAAGGCTTCTCAGTCCCTCCTTCTATTGTGCACAACTTTCACAATATGGACAACTATAGTTATTCAGGATTTTCTAGCTCTTTGTATTTAAATTGGCCACATCATACTTTTTTATGTTGAATAATGCACATGTACTTTTCTTAATAAATCACACACACACATACACACTTTCATAACTTTAAAACATGGAAAAACTCCCATAATGCTCTCATCATAAGTATACCTGATTCTTATGAAATCACATTTATGGTTTATACAAGTTTGTATTCTGCTTCTATTCCTAAAATTTTAACATAACCATAATATTTCATCTAATGGATACTTTTCTAACTCATTCCTTGACTATTTAACTCCCTTATAGTTTTTCAGTAAAATGAATTTGTCATGGTAATTTAAGAGGCAGTAATTAGACACAACACATAACTCTATACCAAAGTTCTAAGAAGTAGCCAAACTCATTGAAAAGATTATACTACAATCTCTGGAAGGGGAAGGGAGCTTAGGAGAACTTTCAGGACTAAGAAGGGGGATGAAAAGGTGCTAAAAGACTGGAAGGGGTTGCAGAACTAGTGGGGATATAAGCCCTGTTGCATGGCTCTAACTCTGGATGATGGCAAGACATCAAAGGGGTGGCTCTTTAGGGCGCCAAAGAGACTGGCTTTTTAGACACAGGGTGTCTCATTCTGTCCAAAGACAGCCTTGCACAGAAAGTGGCAAGAAAGTAGCAGACCCCTGAATGGTACAGCCTGGGATGTAGTCCAGTGCAGAACAATGGCAGTTTGAGGGTCATCCCTAATTCATAGGTATTGAGTTAGGTTTCAACAACTTGGCACAACTGGGTGAAGACAGTAATAACAACTCAGGTTCAATTCCTGCCTTTTCAGTAGAAAAGTGGCTCAAGAATAGAATTAGATTGACTTGAGAAAAATAAAAGAAGAGATATTTATTACATAGCTAAATATTTGGACTAAGATTCAAAACCACTAAATAACCTACTCTGAAAAGAAAATCTTTTTGTACATCACTTTATCTTTCTGGATTATCTCATTGACAATTTAATGGTAGTAGAATTGATATGTCCATGGGTAGGAACATTTTTTATGACCCTGGAAAGGTATTACCAGATTGCTTATTCAAAAGTTTGACCAATAAAATTGCCATGATCATCACATCCTCACTAGATTTAAATGACACCATTATTGCTGTTGTTTGGTTTATTTTTTAGTTTTTATAGCCCATTGGTAAAAAAATAGTGCCTTATAGTTTTTTATATTTATTTACTTCAAAACTAGCAAAGTGAAACTACTGTCCTTGTTCTTTTTAAAAAATAACTTTAATAAGATACGATTTCTGTAAAACGAACTATAGCCAGTTAAAGTGTGCAATCTGATGAATTCTGATGAAACCACCACAAAAGAGTTACAAAATCTTACCATCACCCCTACCAATTTCTGTGCTTCCTTGCAATTCATCCTTCCCAGCCCCAAGTTAACTGCTGATTTGCTTCTATCAGAATAGAAGAGTTTACAATCTAAAAATTCACGTATCATTCATATGTATTCTTTGTGCTTCAGCATGTACTCTTTCCCAACTTCTTTCACTCAGCATTATAATTTTTGAGAATTTAGTATCAGGATTTCTCTTATATAAATTACTTGGAGTCTTTTTCTCATTTACTTTCAAATCTTTTTCAGTATATGCCATTACATTTCATTAAAGATATCAATTTAGTATTTTTAAAACAGCAAATAAGATGTTACTACCTTCCCTTCTTATACTAACTAAATCCTGTTAGAAGCCATAAAAATAAAATTTGGAAAAATTTTTATAAAACTATATTATCACATTTATATTTAGATAATTCAGTGTTTTAAGGGAAGTAATTATTTAATCATTCTGTATACATCCAGTCAAAAAGTAAAGTACGATGCTCCATGCATACTGGAGGGGTTTTTTTGTTGTTATTTTGCAATAAGTGGAATATAGCTGCATTTGAGACATATGGGCAATGAAATCAATTTTCTAATCTTTGTTTGTTTTTACTTTGTAAATCTGCAATATTTCATTTATTTATTTTTAAATGTTTGACCCTATAACACTCAACTAAAGGCAACAAAAAGATATCAGCTGATCTGAGGTAAATGCTCAGACAAGGAAAAAGCTTTTATCAGTTCAAGAATTAAAATTATTAAGTGACATAAGTTTGTATTTAATTATGATCGATAAGAATACAAATATTTTATTATTAGTTATGTTCATGTAAATGAGAAATTATATTAACTTCTATTGTTTTCAGTTCAGCACCTTTCTAGGGAATATACTATCAATAACATTTATAAACAACACAGTCTTAATAAAATGGAAAATAATCATAGTCACTTTTAAGCTCTTTGGAAGTAACTGAATTGCAAAGAGCGTTGTAATTATTCCAGAAAAAGAAATCAATTTTTCATTTTTTTTCTTTAGAGAATAAGAGAGAGAAAGAGAGAGAGAGAACTCCACAGCTAACCATTATGGCACAGATAATCCTGAAAGTTTAGGTAATCACAACTGTGATTTCCTATTCTGATATTCATGGTGATCACATCATCTATTAGAAAGACCAAAGAAAAAAGGACATTTTCACTGATCTCCTTTTATTACCAGGTACTACATTCAACATTTTATCTGTATTATCTCATTTAAGCCTTCCAACAGTCATGAGAGAGAAGTATTATCTTCATCTTGCAAACTAGGAAGCTGTTGTTTAAAGTGGTTAAAGAAGTTCCACAAATTCATCCAGGCAATGAAAGTTGCAATTTAGCTCTGCCCCTTTTATAGTCACTAAATCTAGTCCTTGACTTTTTCTTCTCTATGTAAAATAAACCAGTTCCTTCAATCAAGCATCATTAATCCTACCCTCTGTATCCTTTCTAAATTTTTTACTTCCCATTTTTAGAATACCAAAATAAAACTTAACTCTGAAATGATGCTAAACATGTTTAAAATGATAGATAGTAAGAAAGAAAATTTGGCCACTTACAGCTTTAACAGGAATTCTAGAGACCCAATTCCATTTGGGGATCAGGATATGGGATTTAAGAGTAAGTATGAGGAAAGAGATTTGTGTCTGTATTGCATATCATTTTTGATTAAGAACTATTAGAAACAGAAATGGGTCATCAGCAAAATATTTTACTCTAACCACATAACAGTAGTTATGGCCACAAAGGGATGTTAATAAAAATAGACTTTCCTTTAAAGGCAGTATACCTCTGGGACAGAAGCTATTTCCTCACAGTTTTAACAGGAACTGAGGCCATTATAAAGCATTAGAAGGTTGGGTTTTGGTACATTAAACAAGCAACTGGATTCACTTATTTTCAGACAGAGGTTTCATTAACCTGTTAATGTTTATTCATCCCAATTCTTAACAGACCAAAAATAGCTAAAATTCTACTGAGACCAATATTATTCAAGCAGCATCAACACCTTCACTTGTATAAAGTTTCTCTGCCCAGTTTCAAACCACTAATGTCATGTTTTCCCAAATCATCTCTCTCTTTAGTCCCAATTCATTCACTCATTTAATCTCTCTCTCTCTTTCCCTCCTCCCTGGTAGGATTTTGAATTATTTTTTATTAAAATTTTTTGAAAACTTGCATAACCATAACAGCTAACATAGCAAATACTTATAATGTCAGAGGGGCAATGCTAAATCTTCTGGGTACATTATCTCTTTTAATACTCACAGAACCACATGACACACACTGCTTTCTCCCCTGGCTTTAATGGTTGAACAGCTTACTTTACTCTGTGAGTAGCAGAAATGAGCTTTGACCTTGCTTAGACTCCAGAGCCTGCAAACCTCATCACCAGACTATACTGCCTTGTCTTAAAATTTTACCTATGGAAGCAACATTTTCAATTAAGTCATAACCAATTTTGTACAAAGGCTAATGGTCTTTAAAAATGTTTCCATTTTGCAGTGATTTCAGAAACCAGAAAACTTGTCATTAAATAGTGGTTGGTTTTTAGATTTTTTTAGGTAATTTTTCAAATAAAACAAATCAGAATCAAGAGTCACTGAGAAAATAATCTAACAGTAAAATTGGAAGAAAAGATAGGAAGCAATTAGTGAGCAGCTTTGCAAATGTTAACTTTGCTGGCAGACACTGTGTCTTATTTGGTGTGGTATCTCTCAGTGTAACACTCGGTTCACAGAAGATGGGAGTTAAACGAATCCAGCAAACAATGACTTGAATTTTCAAAATTTGGACTAGATTTTCTTATGTTTTAGATTCCTAGTTTTACATCTTCAAAGAGAAAAACACACAAAAAAATCCTGTCTTCGTGTCATGCTTTGTTCAAGCTCTTCATGTTTGAGAATTTAAGGTGTTGAATTTTAGAATTTCTTTCAGATCAATTAGAAATAAAATGTCAGAATATATGTGCTAATTCTAAAGCTTAAAAATTGATTTACTCATAATGCTTATAGTTTATAGGAGTAAAAACGATAATGTTCTTTATATGAAATCATAGCTGATTACACCTTACTACCCCTACCCATGACTGAGATCAATATTTTGTCTCTAATAGTTTCAAAGAAGCAAAACTTCAAACATATGGAAAACATTTGTGTATTTTGTCATTTGAAACAGACTGGCATATAGGTGATGTATTAGCTGTCTTCTCCCATCTACTACCTTATTTCTACACTAGGTCTCAGTAGAATGAGAGAAACAGATGGGACCATGATAGAATATGTTTATTTGTATCATGACTTTGATATGCAAATTTCTGTTCTAAAAGAATCAGAAATGAACTGACCACCAAATATTCTCATAAGAGAATTCTTCTAACTATGAGATAGAGAGAGAGAGAGAGGAGACTGTGAACTCTGAGAGGGATAAGCTTTGACATTTTACTTTCCTATGTAATGTACTCAAATGCAGAATACTGCTTACATTAAAATGCATAAAAAAATCAATTCCAGGGTATAAAGTGTAAATGTTGCAATAGATTCATTCTGCTAGTCTTACAGATGATTCTTTACTCAGGCTGATATTTGTCTTTATGAATAATTGAATTTTATAACTCTTTAGCACAGAAAATGAGATATTTCTCTATTTGAGATTCTTTACCTAAATGAACATAAGTAGAAAATAACTTTAAAAGAAGCACCATAAAAAAGTTTTTAAAAACCCTAAGAATTTATTTCTAAAGGTTATATAATGCAAAATTGAAAAATGTATTTCCTCTGACAATAGTTTTTAGTTCTGCTTGCTTATATGTAACATTTCACCAAATTAATATATATTAATAATATCAGAACATGAAAAATAGATTTTAAAAGGCAAATTATAACAACAAAAGTGAATAATATAAGAATAAAGTCCTTGAAATCTAAATAGGGTTCTGGTTATGAGCAATCCCTTATGGGAAAGAAATTCAAATTTGAAAAAATATATATAAAGGCAAAATAAAATTATACTGTAACTTAAAACACATAATATATTTAATATATAATACACAGATTAAAAAGGAAAAGTATAAAAATATTTTATACAACTTAATCTTACAAAACCTGACAGTATGAATGACACAAGTAAACTAAAAATAGAAAATGAGAAAAAGAAGAAAACTTTTTCATATAAAATACTTAATTTAGGCAAGATATATACTGTAAAGCCTGTTATTCTGTAAAATGCTACTGTAATATAATGTTAAATGGGAATTATCCCATAGCCAGAAATTCCAACAAAGGGCCAACTGTAATTTAATCATTGTTAGGAATCTATGCTCTTATCTCACAAACGTCAACATGTGGGGCCAGCTATCTCAAAAAATGGAGTGTCAGGATTCACCAGTTTCAATGCCCCTAGTCATTACAGCAATAATGAGTGATAAGAGAGAATGGTCTTTCGAGGTGATGTGAAGTAAGACAGTCAAAAGAATTTTTCATAAATGTTAGGTTAAATATCCTTAAAACATACATTAAATAGCATGAAGTATCCCCCTCAAATTTATTAAATGAGATCTATTCCCTCTTCTAAAAAGTTGGTGGGTCCATGGATAGCTTAATGCTGTCCATGCATGAAAATAATGACCAAAATAGAGAGAGGGAGGTGCTGAAACAAGAAGCTCTAGTGAGTAACTTGTCCTCTTATTCTTTGTGGACTTTCCTTGCATGGTACGCATATGAATAAGGCTCCTGAACCTAAGCTAACCTGCTAATGTCCACTCAAGTAAGTTACCAAAAGGAAAAGTCACCCTAACAAGAAGTCTTTTTTTTTTTAATTATTATTTAAATTCCAGTTAGTTAGCATACAGTGTAATATTTGTTTCAGGTGTACAATATAGTGATTCAACCTAACGAGTAGTCTTTGGGGGGTTTAGTGAAGAATAAAGAAAAAAATGAAGCTGAATCTTTATCTGCCTCTTCAGTGATCCAAGAAATGGGACATCAATAGCATAATTTTTGGAGGAAAGCATACAGGGTAAGCACTAGCACTGGGAGGTCAGCTACACAGAGGATATCTACGGTGACTTTCAGTCTAAGAAGTAGCAACAACCCACAAAAAGAAGACTGCAATCTCATTGAGTCCTATAAAAACACATTTGTCTGTTCCTGTCACATCACAGATGGAGCTGGTATCTAGAAGTGGGAGAGAAAAGGGGTGTCTGGAAGCCAACCCACACCCCAGTACTCTCAAAACGTAAGAGCTGTCAGCACAGATGGTATGTGTAGAAAAGCTTTGATTGGAATTGGAGATTGACATTTTAAAATGAATACATAATAGAATAAACTAATAACCCAGGTGTCTGAGAAGTTATGGTATCTGTACAAAAAAGAGTCAAGGAAGAGCTCCCACGTAAGGAAAAAAACGGGGAGAATTTCCATTATAACATAGCTAAGGACAATTACTGGAAAAAATTAAAACAATATCTTACTTAAGAAATAACAGATTGTAACTCCTTAATAAACCAGTCACTCTATTAAATGGTATACTTAGGATAACATTATTGAGTTCTATCTTGCTGGATCATGCAGCTCATGTGTATTTATCTCTGAGAAAAGGCACAATAAATGTATTCTTAAAGTGTGTAGCACACCCAGAAATAATTATGCTGCCCCATAAACCAGAGCATTGGAAAAATGCATTCATTCAACAAATGTTTTTTTTCCAACGCCTCATATGTGCCAAGCAAAATTCTTGTTATAGTGAGCTTAGTGATGAGTGAACAGAGCCAGATATGTCCCAGTTCCCATTCTGTTAGATTACACTGGGGATAAACCATAGTCTAAGAGGAACACTCTGAAGAAGTGATATTGGAAATAAGACCTGAATAAAAAGTCATCAGCCATGTTATGATTTAAACGGTAGGGACAGGAGGGAAGTTGTTTTAGACTGAACTGTGTCCTCCAAAATTCATAACCCTAGCCCCCAGGGTTACTGTATTTGGAAAAAGAGCCTTCAAGGAGGTTACTAAGGTAAAGTGAAATCATAAGGGCAGGTCCCTCATACAAGAATACAAATGTCCTTTTAAGAAGAGGAAGAGGCATTAGGAGTATATATGCACTGAGAAAAGGCTATGTGAGGACACAGCAAGAAAACAGCCATCTGCAAGCCAGGAAGAGATGTCTTACCAGAAACCAATTCTT
This sequence comes from Panthera leo, assembly GCF_018350215.1. NCBI lineage: Eukaryota > Metazoa > Chordata > Mammalia > Carnivora > Felidae > Panthera > Panthera leo. Next base: position 44,916,132 of record NC_056687.1, on the reverse strand, counting down.
TTGACAACTCATTTTGGACTTCCAGCCTCTAAACTTATGAGAAAATAAATTCCTGTTTTGTAGGCCACCTAGTCTGTGGTATTTTATCATGGCACCTCTAGAAGAATAATACAGAAAGGGAGATACTTCAGACAGAGGAAACAACTAATGTAAAATCCTTAAAGAAAAAAGCAGCTTGGGGAGTTCTACAAATCAAGTGATATCAGTAGGAATGTAGTCACATCAAGTGTGGCAAATGTAGGAGTTGAAGTTATAGAGGCAGTCAAGGGAGGAGTTAGATCATGGGAACAGGGAAGGGTTAAGCATATGCTTGTGAAACCTCTCCAATAGACTAGATAGAGCTTTTACTCCAGAAGCTTAGATAATAGAATACCTATTTCTCTCATCATAGTCTAGAAATAATATAATTCTTTAGTTTCTATCCTTGTTAGCATTGATTGTTATAGCTTTGTATTCCCATCTTGAATTTTCTTGACCCTTTATCCATGGTCCAACAGACTGAGATAATGTGCAGGCCATTTCAGGTTACTGTAAACTGGATTGCCCTAAAAATGATATATTTTTCTAGCTTGGCCAGGGTTATATGATGTGTTATCCTGTCATTTTCATGTAATGACCAGATCTATTAGCTTTTTGTATGCATTATTCATATATTATCATTCTCAGTAGATATGGCTTTATCTATATTATTCATCTCCTAATATTTATTCTGGAGATTTGCTGAGGTCATCTGATCTAGCCTGGACTTTATGGGGTGACCCTGCTTCAATCTGTAGATTTGGCTGGATTTGGCTCCTCATTATAGCTTGGGTTTTCTACTCCAGCAAATACTAACTTTTCATGGTGTTGATAGAGGTGCAAGGAAACAAACAAAACCCAAGCTAGGCCTCTTGAGATGTAGGCTCAGAACTGGCAACTTTACCTTAGGCTCTTATTCTGTTACAAGGGAATGAGCTTGAATACAAGGAATTAAGAATTGAGGGCAGGGGCACCCGGGTGGCTCAGTCGGTTGAGTGTCCAACTTCGGCTCAGGTCATGATCTCACAGTTTGTGGGTTCGAGCCCCACATAGGACCCTGTGCTGACAGTTCAGGGCCTGGAGGCTGCTTCGGATTCTGTGTCTCCCTCTTTCTCTCTGCTCCTCCCCTGCTCACACTCATCTCTCTCTCAAAAATAAATAAAGATTAAAAAAATAAAAAATAAAAAAAAGGAACTGAGGGCAATAATTCAATTTGCCACACCAATATTCATATATCACACTGGTATTCACCCTTCTCTAATTACACAGATTTTTAAAAAGTGTATAACTAATCATGATAGACACAGACTTATTTCAAAAAATGCAAATGTAATAAATATGTATATATCGATATACACATACATAATATATACATGCATATAACTGGAGAGGAGATTGATGAAATAAGACAAAACTCTAAGATTTACAGAGGGACCCCTTGGGTACTCAGTTGAGTGATGATCAGCATATATGTATAAGAAAATAAGCCAACATCCATACACAATGGATTCAGAACTGAACTCTACCAAGTATTTAAAAAATAAATAATATAAATTCTGAAAATTTCTAAAATATTGAAAAGTAGGAAATACTAACCAATGCATTCTATAAATTCAATATTATTATGATACCAAAACTAGACAGAACAACTATAAGTCAACAGCCCTAATGTACACAGATGCAAAAACTCTTTTAAAAATTTTAGGAAATGAAATGCAATAATATTTATAAAGGATATTAAATCATGACAAAGAGAAATTTTATCATGGGAATGCAATTCACATCATTTTTTTAGAATGGTAAATCTTTTTATTTTTGATTGAAGTTTAACTAACATACAACATTAGCTTCAGGCGTACAACATAATGATTCAATACTTGTATACAATGGGAAATGACCACTACAGTAAGTCTCATTACCATCTATCACATACAATTTTTTCTTATGATGGTAATATTTATGACTTACTTAGTATCTTTCAAGTTTGCAATACAATATTATTGACTATAGTTACCATGCTGTACATCATATCCCTGTGACTTATTTATCCTGAAGATTATGCCTCTTAATCCTCTTCAACCATTTCATCCCCCTCAATAGCCTCTCTCCCATCTAGCAACCATGGGTCTGTACTCTGAATCTGGGTTGGGCTTGTTAATTTGTTTTCTTTTTTAAATTCCACATAAAAGTGAAATCTATGGTACCTTTCTCTGCCTTATTTCACTTAGCATAATACCCTTATGGTCTATTCATATTGTCGCAGTCTGATTTCATTTTTTTTTATGGCTGGGTAGTAACCCATTGTATACATGTACCACATCTCTTTATTCATCTTTCAATGGACATTTAGGTTTCTTCCATATCTTGGTTACTGTAAGTAATGCTGCAATGAACACAGGGGTAAATATTTCAAATTAGTGTTTTCATTTTCTTCAGACAAACACCTGCAAGTAAAATTGCTGAATCATAAGTAGTTGTACTTTCATGTTTTTGAGAAACTTTCATAGTATTGTCCATAGCGGCTGTAGCAATTAACATTCCCATAAACAGTGCAGAAGAGTTTCCCTTTGTCCACATTCTCAGCAAAACTTGTTATTTCTTATCCTTTCGATAAAACCCATTCTGACAGACATGAGGTAATATCTCATTGAAATTTTGATTTGCATTTCCCTAATGATTAGTGTTGAGCATCTTTTCATATGCATGTTGGCCATGTGTATGTCTTTGAAAAAAATTCTATTCAGATCCTCTGCCCATTTTTTTAAATAGGATTTTTAAAAATTATTGAGTGTATGAGTTCCTTAAATATTTTGGAATTAATCTCTTACTTGATGTGTGATTTGCAAATATCTTTACCATTCAGTAGGTTGCCTTTTCATTTTTTTGATGGTTTCCTTCACTGTGCAGAAGCTTTTTAGTTTAATGTAGTTTTAATTGTTTATTTTTGCTGTTGTTGTTTTAGAGAAAGATCCAAATAAATATCACTAAGACCAACGTCAACAAGCTTACTGCATAGGTTTGCTTCTGGTTTTATGGTTTCAGGTCTTACATTCAAGTCTTTAATTCATTTTAAGCTAACTTTTGTGTATGGTGTAGGATAGCAATACAGTTTCATTCTTTTCCATGGGGTTGTCCAGTTTTCCCACGATTTATTGAAGGGACTGTCCTTTCCCTATCATAGATTTTCACCACCTTTGTCAAAAATTAGTTGACCATATATGGATGGGTTTATTTCTGGGCTCTCTACTCTGTCCCATTGATCTACATGTTTGTTTTTATGCCAATACCACACTGTTTTGACCATTATAGATTATTAATATAGTTTGAAATCAGGGAATATAATGCCTCCAGATTTTTTCTCTTTTCTCAAGTTGCTTTGGCTCTCTGAAGTATTTTGTGGGTCCATACACATTTTAATTTTGCTTTAGTTTCATTTAAAAATGACTTTGGAATTTTTATATTGCATTATCAAAGAGTTTGCATTAAATCTGTAGATTGCTTTGGGTAATATGGACATTTAAACAATATTACTTCTTCTCCATGAGCATAGAGTATTTTTCCATTTATTTGTGTCTTTCTCAATTTCTTCCAACCATGTCTTATACTTGTCAGTATAAAGATCTTTCACCTCTTTGGAGAAATGTATTCCTAGGTATTTGCTTGGTGTAATTGTATACTGAATTATTTTATTAATTTCTCTGACAGTTCATTGTTAGGGTATGAAAACACAACAGATTTTTGTATATTTATTTTACTTAATTAATTTATTAGTTTAACAGGTTTTGGTGGTCTTTTGAGTTTTCTAAATATAAAAGCATTTTCTCCACAAAAGTGACTGTTTTACTTCTTCCTTTCCAATTTAGATGCCTTTTATTTCTTTTTTATGCATAATTTCTCTAGCTAGAACTTCCAACACTATGTTGAATAAATGTACTAAGAGTGGGCATCCTTTTCTTCTTCTTTAAAAGAAAAGATTTCAGCTTCTCACTGTTGAGTAGATATTAGCTGTGAGCTTGCCATACATGGCCTTATTACACTGAAGTTCATTCTGTCTATACCTATTGTGTTGAGTGTTTTTATCATAAATCACTGTTGAATTTTGTCAAATGTTTTTTCTGACTCCACTGAGATAATCTTACAATATTTATCCCTCATTTTGTTGATGTGGTGTATCATGTTGACTGATTTGCAGAACCATTCTTACATCCCCAGAATAAATCCCACTTGATCATGGTATATGATGTATTTCTGAATTCAGATCACTAATATTTTATTGAGAAAGTTTGTATCTGTGCTCACCAGGGATATTAGCCTATAATTTTCTTCTTTTGTGATACCATTACCTGGTTTTAGTATCAAGGAAAGGCTGGCCTCATAAAATAAGTTTGGGAGTGTTCCTGTATCTTTAATTTTTTGGAATAGTTTGAGAATGAATAAGTGAGTTTAGGATGTTTGCAAGATACAAAATCAATGTGCAAAAATTATTTGCATTTCTGTATGTGAACAACAATTGGAAGTCAAAATCAACAAAATATCTACAAGAGCATCAAAATATGAAATACTTAGAAATAAATCTTTCAAAAGATATGGAAGATATATACACTAAAAATGTTTTTTTTAATATTGTTATTGGAAATTAAGAAGATATATGAAGAGATATAATGTACTTATAAATCAGAAGAATTACTATTACTAGAATGTCATTTTTCCCCAAATTGATTCATAGAATTAACTCAATCCCAATTAAAATCCAAGTAGTTTCTCTTTTTTGTAGTAATTTACAAATTGATTCTAAAAATTCATATGGAAACGCAAAACCTAACCAAAACAATGTTTCAAAGAAGAACAAAGTTGGAAAACTTACTCTTCCTGATTTCAAGACTTACTATACAGCTACATTAGTCAAGAACATTGTTCTATTGTATAAAAATAGACAAATGGATCATAGCAATAGTCTAAAATTATACCTACACATATGTTAAATTTATATCAGACAAGCATGCAAAGACAATTCAGTAGTGAAAGGAAGGCCTTTCCAATCAATGGTGTTGGAACAACTGGATATCCATAATGAACAAAAAATAAACTTTTATTCATATCTCTCACCCTATAAAAAATGTTGACTTATAGTAAATGTGAGACCTAAATAAAATCCTAAAGTTATAAAACTTCTAGAATAAAATACAGGAAAACTAGTCTTGTGATTTTGGAGTTAGGAGACATAAAATAAATAAATTGAACTTAATCAAAATTTTAAAAACTTCTGTTCTTTGAAATCCTGTTAAGAGAATAAAAAGGCCAGACACAGAATAAGGGAGATGGTGTTCAAATCACATATTTGACAAAGGACTTGTTTTGGGAATGTATAAAGGACTCTCAAATTTCAATAATATGTAAACAACATAATTAAAAATAGGCAAAACATTTAAACAGACACTCCACCAGAAAGAACAAATGAGCACATGAAAAGATTTCCAACATCACTAACCACTGGGAAAATGGAAATAAAAACCACAATGAGATACCAGTATACAACTTCAGAATGTGTAAAATTAAAGAGAATGACTACCCCTAATGTTGTCAAGGATGTGGACCCACTGAAACTCTCATACTCTGCCAATGGGGTATAAAATGGAACCCCTCTACAAAAATGTATCATTTTCTTTAAAATTTAAGTATACATTCATCATATGACCTAGATATTCCACTCATAGTATTTACCTAAGAGAAATAAAAGCATATGTCGACATAAAGAACTGTACATAAATGTTCTCAGCAACTTTATTCATAATAGCCCAAAACAGAAATCAAAATGTCTATGAACAAATGAATGCATTAACAGCTTGTGGTTAATCCAAAAACTGTACTACTCAACAAAAAAAGTAATGAAGTATTACATGCAAGTATATAAATAATTTTTAAAATAATTATGTGGAATTAAAAACCCAGGAAAAAGACTGCATACTATATAATCCCTGTGATATAAAATTCTAGAAAATATGGACCAAAGCATAGAGCCTATAGTGACTGGCTATAGGCAAGACAGATGAGACAGAAATTATAGAAGTTGATGAGGAAATATCTGGGTATGATGGACATGTTCATTATCTTAATTGTGCTAAAGGTTTCTTGGCCATATACATATGTCCAAACTTAGCAAACTGCACACTTTAAAGTATTATTTATTGTATGTCATTATACTGCATGAAGTTGTTACGTAGAAGTTTTATATTTATCCCATGATTTTTTTTTAAGAGACAGAGTATGAGGAGGGGACAGGGTCAGAGGAAGACAGAGAGAGAGAGAGAGAGAGAGAGAGAGAGAGAGAGAGAGAGATTGATTGAGAATCTTAGAGAGAGAGAGAGAGAGAGAGAAAGAGAGAGAGAGAGATTGAGAATCTTAAGTAGGCTACACACTCAGTGTGGATACCAATGTAGGGCTCAATCCCACAACCCTGGGATCATGACCTGAGCCAAAATTAAGAGTCAGACACTTGTGGCACCCAGGGAAGGTCAGTCACTTGAGCCTCTGACTTTGGCTCAGGTTTGCATCAGGCTCTGTGCAGACAGCTCAGAGCCTGGAGCTACCTTCGGAATCTCTGTCTCCCTTTCTCTCAGCCCCTCCCCTGCTTTCACTCTGTCTCTCTCTCTCTCAAAAATAAATAAACATTAAAAAAAAAAAAAAAGTCAGACACTCAACCAACTGAGCCACGCAGGTACCTTATCTCTTGATTTTTAACTGAATTCTACACATTTTATTTTAAAGTACACAAATCTTTTAGAAAGCAAATAACTCTTTGCTGTTAGATATTTTTATATCTAGCTTACTTCTTTTTCGAAATCAAGATATTTCTATTAAGTAGTTGATCATCTCTTTAAAATAAAGAGTTTATCTCTGTGAAAACTCAAGCATAGTTGACCCTTGAACAACAATGGTCTGGTTCAGTCAAAATCTGTATATAACTTTAGACTTTCCAAAAACGTAACTACTAATTGTCTTCTTTGACTGGAAGCCTTACCAAAAACATAAACAGTTGAATAACACATTTTGTATGTTATATGAATTATCTACTGTATTCTTATAATAAGAAAATATTAAGGAAATCATAAGAAAAAGAAAATACATTTACAGTACTGTATTTATTAAAAAAAATTGCTTCTAAGTGCACCCACACAATTCAAACTCATGTTGTTGAAGGGCCAACTATAATTCTTGACAGCGGTATATTTTTATACATCTAAAATGAATGGAAAGGGGCGCCTGGGTGGCTCAGTCGGTTAAGCGGCCGACTTCAGCTCAGGTCATGATCTCGCGGTCTGTGAGTTCGAGCCCCGCGTCAGGCTCTGTGCTGACAGCTCAGAGCCTGGAGCCTGTTTCGGATTCTGTGTCTCCCTCTCTCTCTGACCCTCCCCCGTTCATGCTCTGTCTCTCTCTGTCTCAAAAATAAATAAATGTTTAAAAAAAAAAAAAAATAAAATAAAATAAAATGAATGGAAGGTCAAAAGGGAATAATCACTTCAACTGATCAAAACAAAAAAAAATCTGGAAAATAATATATTTAAAGTTTAGGGAAAAGATTAAAGTACAGATTCTGTTCAAATTACTGATATTCAGAGAAATGGCTTTGGACCAAAATTACTAAAATTTTAGATTTTCTCACTTACTTGATCAGAAGTGTTCATTTTATTACTGAAGATGCATTGTTTAAAATCATAAGGTGCCTGCATAATTTAATTTCTATATGAATTACTATTTTAATATAAAAAGTATATAAACAGTAATGTATCTAAAAATAAAATGGCAGAAATATTCAACCAGTAGCCATAATTAAGACCACCAGTTAGATTTTCTGTACATAAGAAATGAGATAATACTATTATAAAATTTACAGCACACATTGAATCTAATCCCAGTTTATTATAATTATACTTTTTTCTTCAGTTTTAGTGGATCTACATGATTTCTTCTCAATTCATTGTTTCTTATGTGGACCATCACAGGCAGGGAACTTCTAAGAAAAACCAACCCCTACAGAAAGCCACTGCAGTAAGACACAATCTCCAATGTTTATTCACCAATTTGGGATTTGCCTTTTATATTTTAAGATTAATCAAGCTGTTGTTTTTTCATTAGGAAAAACAAAGTACAAGATACTCAAGTAGTACAAATAAACTTAAAAAAAGAAAAAGGCCGTAACTGAAGCCATTCTGAAATTTAATGTAAAAGGGTTGAATTAAAAAAAGAAAAAAAATCCTCTTAATTCCAAAACATCACTTCTGACAAATCTTCTAAAGCAGTGAAATTTTTCAGTTTCTAATTAAAAAAAAAAAACCCACCTGCTTTGGTGAACCAAATAAGCCCAGTAATGTTCTCAGTGACCCAGAGCCACTTAAGGTACTTGGGAAGTTGTACCTTTGGGATGTGGGACCAGGTTCTCCAGTACCATCCTTGCTAATACTGTCCACACTTCTCTCTAGCCCCTTCCATTGTACATGTGGTTATTTTAACTTATCCCTTTTGATTATCATCATGAGCTCATAGCTTTTCACAAACACACACACACACATATATATGTACAATTTATATTTATGCTTATTATATTATTATAGAAAGATATATATATGTTTCTTTTTAACATTTTAATTGTTACAACTAGAGGTGGGAACAGCTAGAATGACTTTTTGTCCTTACAACACTTAGACTCTTATTCTAAAAGCATATTTATTTTGGCATTTAAGATGGTCCAGGTGTGCCTGGATGGCTCAGTTGGTTAAGAGCCTGACTTTGGCTCACGTCATGATCTCCTGGTCCACAAATTTGAGCCCCACGTGGGGCTCTCTACTGAGAGATCCGAGCCTGGAGCCTGCTTGGGATTCTGTGCCTCCCACTCTCTCTGCCCTTCCCCTGCTCACACTCTGTCTCTTTCCCTCTCAAAAATAAATAAAAACATTTTTTTAAAAAAATTAAGATGGTCCAGACAGAGCCTGATGGTCTTTCTGTATGAAGAGATTAAATTAGCTATATATTTTTTTAATATTTATTAATTTTTGACAGAGAGAGAGAGAGCGTGATCAGGGAAGGGACAGAGATAGAGGAAAACACAGAATCCAAAGCAGGCTCTAGGATTTGACCTGTCAGCACAGAGCCTGACACTCATAAACCGAGAGATTGTGACCTGAGCCAAAGTCAGACGCTTAAACGACTGAGCCACCCAAGCACCCCAAGAAATGAAATTAGCTATAATCCAAGCCCTCCCAGATATTTTGGGAAAGAATATAGACGTATGTGATGTTTCTGGGGAAATAGTTCCACTGATATTTTTAGAATGATGTTTTATGTTACTCCCTTTTTAATTCCTAACTTTAATAATTTTCTATGAAAAGGAGTGAAGATAACCAACAAAGTCAATGATTTGATAATTATTTTTTTCTCCAATAATAAAACTTCTGTCAATAATCTTCAATTTTGATTTACTTATCCTTGGAGGCCTCATTAGACCTACTAATGAACTAGGCATAATTTTAATTAGAATTAACATTTTTTATCACGTTTCTGAATATATATAGAAGACAAACTTTGAAATGCTGGCCATGTGGGAATTCCGTCAAATTGTCATGGCAAAATTGAGATATTTCTCATGAAATACTACTACTCCATGGCTATCAGACAGTAAATAAACGTTCATTGTTATCACATGGAGAGGAAAATTCTCTCAAAAAAACACTGCTATCTCCTTGAGGAATTATTTTATACTTTGATCTTGCCTTTGAAGTAATACTCATTTAAAGATACATTTCAGATGCAGTGCTAGACTTTCTTTAGTGTTTCATTAGTAGGCATAAGAATTGTATGATATGTTTTCCATTTAGCAGTCAGGCCATTAAATTGTATAAGTATCACTAATATCTATAGTTCAAAGATCATAGTCTCCTTAAGAATGCCAGTTATACACACAATAAAGAGTCTTAACAGAAAATGATGTATTAAGCAATTATTTCTCCATTTCTTCCAATCAAGTTTTTCTGTATTTATTCCAAGACATTATTAAAACAAAGGAGGTAGGGAGAGAAAGACAGGTGGGAGGAAAGAAGGAGGAGGGAGAGAAGGAGGGAAGGGAGAAAGAAAGGAAAGAACTCTTCTATTTGAAGAGCAAGACTATTCAAATAGTAAATAACATAAGGCAGACCGACACTCCTTAAAAAGGAGATGATAATGCTCACTGTGAAATACTGAAAATATATTTTAAGATTAAATGCCAAATGGTTTTTCTAAATTCTTAATTGTGATGAATTATAATGAATAACTAGAATATCTATCTATCTATATCTAGCTATATTAAAAGATAAGATAAGAAGAGCATAAATATAATCACAATTCTACAGTAAAATATTCAAATAAAATATTCAGTAAGTTAATTTCTTTAAAGGCATAAATAAGAGAGAGGGTAGGGGGTAGACAGCAAGAAAGAGAAACAAAAATAAGTGAATGACAAAATAAAGTAATAATAAATTTGCAAGGGGGAACAACTGAAGATACAGATCACAAAAAAACTCATATACATACATAAAGCATCATACATAACACCCTTTATAATTTGAAACTATTATTTTAGCTGAAAACAAAGATTTTATTATTCTTTAACAGGTATAATTTATTGCTTACTTTAGAAATATGTGTGTAAAAAGATACTTGTTCAGGATTATCAAAAATTGGGGAGAATCTTTTTAAAAATACTCATTCTAAATATATTTTATAACATAACAAGCAAAATATATCAAATTGTGGGCGCTATGCGAGTGTATGTGCCTTCATAAAAGTAACAGCTCAATTGTTTGAACAGCATTGTATGGCAAGGTCTGTGTGTATTGTGCAGCGGAGATCACGGTAATTCATAGCAATTCATAGATCCTAGGATATAAGAGGCATGCAATAAATGTTAAGGTTATAGCCTACATTAATAAACATACATCTACCATTGCTGAAAATTCAATAAAATCTGAAATCAGGAGCAAAAAGGGGAACCACTGGAAATTGTACCTTATAGTTCACATAAAGTCTGTTTTCTTGTAATTTCTAAGTAAAACTGTAATTTCTAAGACAAACCGATTTTTACTTACCATTTGCTCCTGCGTATTATTTTACACAAAGAATATAAACAATCAACTTGCCAATTTTTAACAAATACACTTTCAGTGTCTAGTATGGGAACCAGTCAAGATATTGCTGAATAAGAATTAACAAGCTAGTATCAAAGAGAGTCCTTGAGAAAGGTCTTATAAGCAAACAGCTCTGAAATAATTCTCCTCTAATGAAAGCACACACAATCCCTACATTTTTTACTAACTGATCTTTTCTCTCAGATATTTAATAAAAATCTCGTTTCCCCAAAATAAATCAATATGAAATCCTCCACTGAATGCTTTTGAAATTATATTCCTTAGCACAGACACTTTAATAAATGAATGAATAAAAAAATGGCTAACTTTGGAGGAAAACCGTTCCACTAGAGGTTTTATTCTATGTTTAATTGCAAAAACGTTACACCCTAATAATTGGCTCAAAATGAAATGGCCTAAGCCCCTCTGGCCAACCTAGTATTCTTTAAGCTTTAGCAACACCCTTAGCCCAGGTGATTGATTAACTAACCGTTCTTTGTGTATCTATAGATCATGCATTCTTTTCTAGAAAGAACAGAGCACCTCTGCACAACCCACAGGCACTCAGGAACCAGACCCTGCTGCACAACCTCCAAGCACTGAGATAACATCTGTAGCTGGCACTGATGGGAGTCTGCACATAATCAAGAAATATCACAGACCACTGTACTCCCTTTATTGATTAACTACCCTAAACTCATTTAAAAACCACTGGGCCAGGCAGAAACCTCACAGTTGGCCTTTGGCCTTCCCCCTGAGGTGGCCAGCCTCCTGAATAAAACTGTTTCCTTTCCAATCAAAACTTATCTCTTGAGTACTGGCCTTACAAATGATGGGCAGCTGAACTTGGGTTTCAGTAACAGAAAGAAAAAGTTTGATAATTTTTTTCATATTTCTCAGATATGCTTTAATCTGCCTATAGGAAAGAGTTTTGCAAACATTATCTATAAAAAAATGTTTTAACAAGAATCGTGCTAAGTCTTAAGTTTAGAGAGAATCCCTCAACCCAATATTTGGCCACTTCCTTATCTCCTGATATTTGATCACCCTAATCTGCCATTAGCAAGAATCCCGTTAGATCAGTCCAGCCAGAATCATTCCTTACCTCTGATGTTTCCTCTTAATAATTTTCCAACCACTGACCCCTACCCTGTTCTTTGTCCATAAATTCCCACTTTTCCTTGTTGAATTCAGAGTTCAATTCCTCTCCTCTACTCCAAAACTCCTTTGTAGTAGTCCCCTTAAATAATGTCTGCCTTACAGTTCTTTAACAATGTCTGATCATTTTTCCTTTCACAATATCAAAAATAATCTAAGATTTTCCTTTGATTGACCAAACTCCATATTTAATACCTAGATGATGCCTTCTTTAAAACACAAATGAAAAACAAAAACAATTTTTGCTGTAAAGTCTCATCCTTTAGTACTTTAGTAATGTTTCCCTTTTGCCTTTTTAATTCTTAAAAAAAATTACTGTTTCATTATAGTCGTGAATTTCCATGAAAAATCTAATATGTATCTTAAAAATCAGCATCTTTTCATTGTAACTTTGCCTTAGGCTTCATTTTATGGCAACAAGAAATTCTCTGTGGCATTCCTGTTGTTCCCAGAGTTCCCTAAACTAAGGTAGGTGGAGGTTAATTACACACATTCTAAAGAAAGATTACCTCAACAGTTAAGGTAATTCCTCTAGGCTTAGTAAGAGGTGATAGTGATAACCCTACACCCAAATCATTATTGCTCTTCCCTCGCCAATCTGAACCCTTATTAACTAAGAACGACTGTATTAAATAATCCATCAATTTTCCCCATCAGTAATCTCTTTTTACCACAAATTAAACTACTTTATGCAGTTTCGTCTATTTCTTTCTCTTTCTACTTGGTACCACTGACAAAATATTTTTCTTTGGGACTTAATAACTATGTATTTTAAATAATTTCCCATAAATATATTTTAATATCTGTCAGGGTTCTTGCTCACCTTTACTGTTCTTTTCAAATAATCCACATGTCATTCCATTTATTATTTCACATAAAATTTATAATCACTTTTACTGAGTTCAAAGTAGCTAAAACAATGATAAATCAGAATTTTGAATGTGATTTATGATTCTAAATTAATATTTATATCTTCTGAATGTTTCAGTTTCTCATCCACAAACACACTTTCTCATCTAAGAATTATTCTATTCTTCTTTACATCACTCAAAACACATTTTTACTTCATTGCATTAGGATACCCTCTGACCAATTTTTTAAAAATGTAAGAAAAACGTATAATTCAACATTAAATAAATGCATTGACACCAAATTAATTTAATGAATCAAAGATGGGTCATCTAAGGAAATATATTGTTATAACATACCTCATCAATAGGTTTATAGAGGAATTTTATAGTCCCCTTAAATAGATGCCTGTGAAATTTTTAAATATTCAGCAACTATCATGAACAAAAATATCATCTAATTAATGTATGCTATTTACAGAATAATTTTGAAAAGTATACAATTAAATATAACATTTCATCTGCCTGGCAAATTCATTCACATTAAGCAATCTGAATTACTTGTGAATATAGTCACATATAATTAGACTTTAAGAAGAGTATGCTCTTGGTCATAATGCAATTAGTAAATTAATTTTAAAAAGTCTTTTAAAAAGCTCTCACATAATCCATATTTATTGCCATTTTGAAGTTTTACCAATTAAAATTTTTACAATTAATTTTATTAAAAATATTTAATTGGTCAACATAGAGATAAAGAATATAAGATTTTTCACTGTGATAGGGTAAAAAACAACCCACCCTGGATAATAGTTAACTTTAAAACAAGAATAGAAATAAAACAAAGAAATACAGATATTAGTCATTTTAATAAAAAGACAAAAGAAAATGGAGTGATTCTACTTAAAGAATTCTATCCAAAACAATGGTTGTTTATTTCTGTCCAAAGAAACAGGGTTTGCATCTTTTAAGAGGTTTTCATGACTTTTTTAACAGTCACTTTTGATGCTGTCAAATAATAGGAATAAATCATGCCTTTTCCCTGTCCATTGTTGAAGATAAAGCAGCACTTGTTTTTACGCTCCCAGAGTTCCCATCAATTTTGGTATTGCATGCTTCTTTATATGGTGATAGTCCTTGTATATAGCAACTGGCAATTGGAAATCTCCATCCCTTTAAATTTATCACCATTCTACAGTTCCCTGTAAAACTGAGACTAAATACCACATTCCTTATTTATTGGAACTCATTCCGAAAACAGATAGTTTGTCCTAAGCTCAGATTGAAAATAGTAACTGGTTATCAAAGTTTATTGCTCATACAGAATCATGATAGAAAGCTATTTCTAACACTAAATTCTTTTACTGTATACTATTATATGTAAAAAAGAAAAAAACTCAAGTACAAAAGAAGACTTACTTCTTAAAAAGGCCATGTGCATAACTGAGAACACCAGTGATCTCTTTAATACTGTTATTTCCAAAGACTCAAAAATATTAATGTCCCCCAATGTCATCACAATGTGTTATTTATCACTAACTCCTAGGTAATTATAGTAACTTATTATAAATGAAATCAAGAATGCTTTTCTCACAAAGGATCACAAGATTTCTTAAACCAAATAAACATATTAAATGTACTTGTATCTCTACATTGTTTCACCCACTCCTTTTTCTGCATCAAGTTTTTCCTTTGATGCTTGTTTTTCTTACAATTTTGCTGTCCTTTGAAATATACTTCCCTAGAGTTTAAATATGTAAATATCTGAAAATGCAAATTACTACACTTTTGTTCATATAGAGAATAGTCAATCATACCTCTGTACTTCCAAAGCTAGCTATGAATATATAATGAAAAATTTTTAACATGAAATGATTCCCAAATTTTAATATGCATATTATAATTGTACTATTTATAGCTGTTTTGATGCTTAGAATATGATTTAATCTGAATTATATACAGATTTAATAAATGCAATACTTTATTATTTTATTATATTTCTATAAAATGAAAAGTAAGATCTTTTTCTTCTCTGGTAAAATGTTGCCATTATGTCTTCAATGTACTACATAATATTCCAGTGTAAGGTTTATGCTGAATGTTTACTTGTGGATGCTATGTAGAAATAATCACCCCCTTCTTCAAAATAGTTGAATCCTATTTTTTTTCTATGAAAACAGAATAAGGTATAGATACATACAAATAACTTTTCTTTTAATGTTTAATTTAGCATAATTAGTTCAGTTTGTATCTGCTTTGATGTAACATTGTTACACAGCTTCTGCTTGTCTGTTGATAGACAAAAATCCTGATTATACTTACTGGACATACATAGCTTAATATTAAGGTTCACACTGAAAAGTTTTTACTCTATGGATTATGTAATTTTTACAAATGTGGCTACTGTAGGTAAAATTTATAAGTCACTCTTATGCCAAAACTTTTAAGAAAAAGGTATGTACTGTATATGCTCTCCTTCTTCTTCCACTTATTGGATACAGATGACTATAAGGCATATGTGATAATGAAGCTACAAGTGGAAATGGTGTAATTCTCTATTCTTTGTATGAGGGAAAACTGTCAACAACCAGGAACACTTTGGGGTCTAATGTATGTGAAAAATAAACTGTATGTTAGACTCTAGAATTTGGAATTTTGTTTTCTCAGCTTTTAAATATCTATCTACAAATATATCCTCATATATGTGTGTGTGTGTGTGTATATATATATATATATATATATATATATATATATATATATATCCTCTTCAATTGGGATATACCCAAAACCAAAACCTAAAACATATTGCATTAGCTTAGCAGTCAGAAGACAAGTGATATGTAAAATTTTAATAGGAGACTACACTGATGGGAGACCACATTACATAATAGTAACTTTCTTTGTAAAATTTTATCTGCAATAATTTGGAAACAGGTAAACTACTGATTTATTTGTGTTGACTGAAACTTGATGCATCTAACAAGTTATTTCCAGGAACAGGTGACCTCAATCAATATTGGCTGGATTGAAAGTTTCAAAGAAAAGGAAAGAAGAGTATAGAACTTTAGTGCTTTCAGGATTATAAAAGATCACTTCTGCTCCATCACATGGAGAGGAAATTAAGAAAAAGCAGCTTGAGCACCAAAAACAGATTAAGACATCTTAAACAAAAAGACTCAGACCTATGTCCAAGATCTACCCACCCCTATTTTATAATGACCTCAACTTACTTGCCATTAGGTTAACAAAGCATATGAATAATGAAGCAAGTAGATACATTAGTTAAGTATTCATACTTGAAAACTATGTCCAAGAAAGAACTTTGGGTGTAGACTTCTGTGTAGTTTCTGGCACATGGATTGACAGATAGATTAAAAGTCTAATTTGACTTTTAGGAAATTTTATTGCCAACAAATTTGGTCTGGTCTCCTATAGCTATGAAATGATCATCAAGCTCTCAAAACATTATCATAAAACAGGTATGAAAGCTGTTCAGCCACCAATAACTACTTCAGAAGTTGTCAGGATGATAAAAGAGGCTCACAGTGGAGTCAATGGCCTTTGAGAACAATGGGTAATAATGTCCCAGTGAACTCACATGCCCAGATCTGTTCTTTACAATGCCTATCCATCATGGCTATGGCTGGGTTTATTCTTTCTTAAGAAAGAAAGGTTTTCTATTTATTTCAACTATTGTATATTTTATGTTAGGAGTAGGTAGGTTTTCATTCAATCTGTGGGTCACCAGTTGACAAAACATATGTGAACCTAGTGGAGAAAACTTTGTATTACCAGATATATGAGAATGAGCATACACATTTTGTGGGTAAAGTGGTAAACTACAGCAGAGATGACCAAGTAGCTACAGAAACTAGGGCCTCCTCTTCTATAATAGAGAAGCATTGTTGGAAAGTAACTACTGAGTCAGGGACATCACTTAACAACATCTTACCTCTATATCCAGCTAGGTGTGACTATATAATCAGTTCTTACTGTTGGTACGTAAAATGATGTATCTCTTCATATCTGAGTTGGTTAAAAATCACCTGTACCTTCTCCAATCTCCTGTTGCAATTTCTGGACACAGATAACTACAAAACTCTTAAAAGATGGCGGGTCCCCTAAATGCAAGAAGCCTAGATCCTTGAATCACTGCATTGGGTGTAACTCCTATCAACCAAGAATTCCAATATGAATTATTTGGTAAATTTATTAATGCTCTTAAGTTTGCTTTATAGCTTTATATAAAGCCTCAGGGAGCAGAATTAGACCAACTACAACATCTCCAAATTTAAAAAAAAAAAAAAGAGAGAGAGAGAAATAGAAAACAGCCCTACAAGTAACAATTCCAAAAAAAGAAAAAAAGAAAAAAAGACACTAATGCTTAAATATATAACCAATACACTGAGATTGGGAGATTAATTTAGAACAAATTTCTTTCAAAATTAATTTTAATGTGACTAAGATCCATAAAGAATCTATAGAAGAGAAAAACTATGGAACCTATAATCTCCCAAGTAATAAGAATTAGTCAGAAGAACATTAGCAACTACAATTTCAGTAGATTCTCATGGACAGGGAAATAATGTTTTCAGAATGTTAAGGAAATATAATAGTTACCTAGTATTCTGTATCCAAGTAAATAATCTTTGAAAAAGGAGGTTAAAATAAAGCTATTTTTAAATATACACTAAATGAAGAGTTTAAACACTTATAGTACCTTGCCAAAAGATCAGAAATATACTTCAGCAAATAGCATAATGAACCCAGGTAACAGGAGATAATAAAGAAAAAATTAGCAAGTATAAAAACTTAATATATCTTGATGTATCTAAGGGGTGACTTTATAAACCTATTAATTTTATTTCTTTAAAAGGTAGAACTAAATTTCAAGATTGGTAGCAATTTCAGTAGATGGCATAGTATACTATGTTTGAAAAGTGAATAGAGATGCTAAATAATTCTATCTTTTTTTTAATTTTTTAAAATGTTTACTTATTTTTCAGAGAGAGAGTGAGACAGAGCATGAGTTGGGGAGGGCCAGAGAGAGGGAGACACAGAATCAGAAGCAGGTTCCTGGCTCTGAGATGTCAGCACAGAGCCCAACATAGGGCTCGAACCAGGAACCATGAGAACATGTCCTGAGCCAAAGTCGGACGCCCAACTGACTGAACCACCCAGGTTCCCCAATATCTTTTTTTAAATATATGTATTAAGAAAGGATTTTTTAAATTAAGGATAGCTCCTATAGAAATAGTAGTTTTAGCATTCAAGTCAGCAGAGAGTAAAATAGTTACTAAATTTGAAGTTAAAATTTAGTTAAAATCACATACTAAAAATGATCATTTCAAGCCAGCTTATGTTTTAACCTATTTTTAAAATTGTGACAAAGAACAAAATATAATTATTTAACTTTACTCTATCTTTCTTGGAAAGAATACCTTCTATTTTTAGACTCCTTGGAGCCTCTTGATTTCATATTCTTCTCAAGCTGGGTGAAAGTCAGGAATTGCTTCATGAAAAAGCAGCTTTATTTGGAATTGAAGGTTATATTGTAAGAGTTTATATTTAGTTTTGAAAACCTTTAGAAAGTGAAGATACTATTTGGGCCAATAAGTATGCCCTTTTTTTCTGATCCCAATCTCAACTTTCAGCTTTCCATCATATCCTCAAACCCCCTTATTTAATGTCAGCAAATCCTGGTGTCTCAAAATTTCTTTATGCTCTCTGCTTCCACAATCATCTCTGATAACATGATTAGACAGAAGATCATAACACAGAGCATAAATGTTTCTGAACTGCAGCAGAGGACAGAGCCATGAAGCCTTAATAACAACACTCTTCAGGAGATCAAATCAATAGCTATGTCACCAAAGGCCCTGTATATCCCATTCATTCAGTGAACAGTAACGCAATGGTCTGAGAACTGCCAGAATCCTTTCCTCCTGAATTTTAAAGCAGCACTAGAGAAAAATACATAAGTAAAAGCATATATGTAGAAAGAGGAAGAGTGTTTAAAAAAATTCTCCATGTTTCAGAACTTTTATTTCCATAGTCAAGTGTTATTTGTTAAATTACATCATGTGATACTTAAAGGCTGGAAGAATATATCCTTGCCATGTGTTTGTACATACATAAGCGTAAAAGCCCGAACTCTATTATCTCTAAGTACAAGTGCCACTGTCTTAATGAGATTTGTTTTAAATTAATATCCAAGAGGAATTTATTAGAAATTCATATCACTTCAAAATTCACTACTGAACAAAAATTGCATTCAATTTTTCATGTTAATTGTTTCCAATTATTTCTTCCATAGGTTAAGATATTCTTAGATATATGCAGTGAAAGACTATTTGATGTAAATTAATGGTTCATGAATCAACATTATTTTTTATTCAAATTCTTTGTGGAATAAATTAAGACAATTAAAAAAATAAAACATGTAACACCACTATGCCTAAGTATGATAGTTTTAATTATAAACCTATGAGATAAAATTAAAATAGTTATGAAAAATAAGTTGAGATTTGTGCCGAGAATAAAATACTGCTTACTATATATAACAGAATAACCTAAATGACTGTTTGGTTTTAAATTTTAGCATATCTGCATAATATAATATTTATGTCTATTTAAACCTGATTGATAGCAAGAATAAAAGAACCTCTCCCCTTTATGCACCTAGCATTTGGATCTAGATATGCCTTAACAATATTACAGAGAAATGAATCACATGTTCAAATATTGAGTAGTATAACTTTTAGGATAAAATATAATGAGGAGTTATTTAAATGCAAATAAATACACATCATTCATAAATAATTGACAGTATGAGTAAACACAGATTAATTCTGTTTTAAACCAGCTTACCGTGTTTTTGTTATATAGCAGACCAAGAGTTCTCAAATCTATTCAAGTAAATTATCAGAATCCCTAAAACCTCATTATAATTTTTCCTGTTTATCGTATGTAACAGCAAAGTTCAGGTAAGCCTATAAATTTTTCCATCATTATCAGTATCCTGAATTTCAGAACAGATATGTAGATACTGTTCTGTGTTCATATCAGATTCCAAAATATAAACACAGGAAAAAAAGCCCTAATGAATGATCAATAATAACTTAGGGCTCCTCTGCACTGGTGGACAGGCAGGAAAAGTTAAATCAAGATTAAGGGTATAGATGCCTGGAATGAGGAAATCAAAGAGAAACAGAAAGAAAGAGAAAACTGAGGAATGGGAGAAGGAACAAAGTAGGGAGGAAAAACACAAAGACCAGACTTAAAAATATTTAGGCTTTAGTTCTTAGTTTGGTATTAGTTACTGAGTGGCCCTGGGGAATAAAACTCTGTTCTCAGTAATTTAACATTTTGATTTATAAATGAGGGATACAGATATTTTTAAGGCTTTCCAGATCTAAAGCAACCAGATCTACTGTAACCCTCCTTGAATAAAACTTTCCTATTTCACAGAAATGAGAAGACACAGAGCACTCCATAGGTATACCACTAGTGTCCACATTTATCAGCAGAGCTTGGTTCTCAATGCTATGGTCATTCATAGCAATAAATTTCTTACCCTTAATTACACACATGCTTTTAAAATACTCCTTTATCTGACAGCCCTGTGAAACAGACACATAAATAATTCTTATAAATAAGGAAGATGAAAATAAACAGAGACAGGGGAGGGAGGGAAGGAGGGAAGGAAGGAAGGAAGGAAGGAGGGAGGGAGGGAGGGAGGGATGGGATGACTCAGAAGGCAAAGCCAGAAACCACAGAACGAAACTAAGTACCACAGAGAACCAATCCCAGGGAGCAGAACTGGGCTCCAATCAAAGAACATTCATTACCCTCCCTTATTATAAGAGATCTTGACAACATCCAGCTGTATCTCAGAATCACAATGGACCAGTAACTGCTGTGTTCCCAGCCTTTAGGAATGGGAAAATCTTTTACAATTATCCTGTCCCTATCCCAATGTGTTCTGTGTAAGGAACGATAATTTATCTTTTTAGTTCTTATTTCTCCAGATCAAGAGGAACTTGAGCTATGAAGCTTCATTTACGTCTGGAGCTGGTTTTAACAGTGCTCTTCTGGACTTCAACATGATGCCATAATGGAATAAATGTTTAGGAGAATGTGGGGTTGTGTACATGAAGGAGAGACACTAATCTTGAGAATCCAGAGAGTGGACTGTGATATACTGTCACATTGCCAGCTCCCTATAAACATATTTCCAGGTATTCACCCCCTTGTGTTATTACCCCCTCATATACCCACTCTTTACCTGCCCATGTGAAAAATTCCCTCTTAAGGTAGCCACCATACTGTAAAATATCTTAAACTAGATTCTTAAATGATGGGACAACATATGGAAAGGAACTCTGGAAGGTAAGAGGTTGTCTTAGACGTTCCAGCTCTGGTCAACCTCAACAGCTGAATTTAGCTGCACTGCTGACCTCTGCTTAACCTACAGCAAAAGAATTATCCTGTTGAGGCCTGAGAAAACATAAATCAGTGTGGTTTTGAGCTAATACATTTTGGGTTGTTTTATCACTCAGTAACAATAGATAAGTAAAACATAAGGCTTATCAGTATTTATCTCTACCAACCTACCAAAAGTGATTAACAGATAAATACTCAAAAATGTTAATAGCTCAAATCAATTGTGTGTGTATATATGTATGTATGTACACACACACATATACATTATATATGTGACCATATACTTCCTTGAGCTATGGTTTTATTCATATAAGTTCCAATTAATTTACCATTTAGTTTACATGTAATTCAAAGATTAGGTTGTGAAATAAGTTGTTGACAGATGGCAACAGAATCTGATAAAAATTATTATCACAGAAAATAAAAGGGCAATGCAATGCATCAAAACACACACTTATATAAATACTCTAAAATGGAGACTGGTGGTAGTACAAGATACCTCTCCCTAAAAATGAGGTCTCTGCATCCACTCTGACTTCCCCTGTGTTTTTAAATAGCAATTTATTGTATTTAATTGGAACAAGCATATGTGCATTTTTTAATATTTCTCTATATACTTTGTCATGAGTTGATGACAACCAGTACTTTATTTATGGATAAGGCAACTGTGATTTCAAAGTTAATAAGCCATGGATTTATAATTCAAGCTTAATTCTTCCAATTCCTGCCATCCACTACAAGATGATGAACATTGTACTATACCCACTCTCCTGCATTTCTACAATCAAATAAATTAAAATAAAGATAACAAGCTATAAAAACAGATGAGTCTAGAAGTAGCTCTACATAAGCTGATAATGATTATCATTTGTCCAAAATCATCCTTATCTAACAACTGGAAGAGTTTAAGGTATATAAATAAGAATGAAATTCACAGAGCAAACATATTAACCAAAAAAGAATCTAGTCATCAATAATTGACACTACCTTTTATTCTGTGATTAATGCCACAAAAATACAAATATTTAATAAAAGCTAATCGCATAAATCCTGGGAATTATTCTTCACGTATTTTAAAATCTTTATTATTTTTACCAATGAATGACTAGTTTCTACCTAATTTAAAATGTGGTAAAACTACATGATTAGTATCAGTATCCTCAGCACTTATTATCCCCTTAATCCCACTAATTATTCATCTATATTAATCTTTCTTTAGTTTATTTTCCAACATATAGAAATGTTTATAAAATTCCTTCAAAGAATCATTTCTGACTATTCCATTGTAAATCCTTGTTATGGGTAAATAAAAATTTGGAATTAAATCTATATTGATAAACTTCAATGAAACATCTTTTAATAATTAAATAGTGGAAGAAACCTGGTTCATGCTTTACAAAAAATATACCACAGATTCTATACAAATATTTTTAAACAACCAAATAAAATCATTAGAACTGACCAGAGTTAGTGAACTTTTGAACATTCAAGAACCCAAGTGTTTTATAAATAGATAAAACCTTTAAAAATACACACATGGGGCACCTGGGTGGCTCAGTCAGTTAAGCGTCTGACTTAGGCTCAGGTCATGATCTCTAGGTTTGTGAGTTTGAGCCCGGTGTCGGGCTCTGTGCTGACAGCTCATAGCCTGGAGCCTGCTTCAGATTCTGTGTCTCCTTCTCTCTCTGCCCCTCCCCTGATAACAATTTGTCTCTCAATAATAAAGAAATGTTAAAAAAAATAAAAAAAAAACACATATATTTCCCATGACCCTTACATGCATACAAGTATGTTTTTTCTTATTATCATCCTTTTTAAAGAACATGAATATACCACAAAAAAAGAAATCACTAAATTTAATATGGTACTACAGAAAAGAAACTTATAAATCACCTACCATCAAGAGGGAAATATCTGCACTATGTTAATACTTATCTACAATAATTTTATTTCTATATTTATATTTTGATTATAAAATCTTAATCCAAACACAATTGATATATATTATCTTTATGTAAAAATTGTTAATGTATAAATTTATTAGATTAATAAGCCCTTACAAAATGATTCATATATAAAGAAAAAAAATGTTCTACCTTGAAAATTACAGGTATTTTATTATCATAACAATGTGAAAGGTATGGCTTTAACTTAATTACCCTTGTGTGTGTTAATATTTCCTGACAGATCTTACAGAAATATTATTATTACAACTAAAAGGTAATTTGTTATATGGTGGAAAACTGTACTTAATAGTTTCAAAAGATAAATTAAGCTCTAGTATAGTCACTACTCAATCACCAAACACAACACCTGCATAAACTATCCTATATGTTTTTGTAACATATATGTGAATTTATCACTTATTTAAATATAAGTTCATTTTCTCTATGTACTATACAATTACTATCAGTAAACGTGAGAGAATTATTTTTAAACTATCTTTAAATGCCACATTCTCTATAGGTCATCATTGAGCAAATGTTGAAAGTTGAGCAAATGTTCATTTTGAATCCCTTTTGGTTTTTGTTGCTGCTATTAATGTTGCTTTCCTTTATAAAAATTTGGTGAATACAGCCATTCATATAGTTTAACTGGTTTACTGAATTCAATATGGAGCAACACTTGTCATGGTATACAATTTATTTTATATTTTCATATATCCTCTCCAGGAGGAAAAGTAATAAGAAACTATCTTATAGTTAATAATTTCTTGCACAATTAATTCTACCAGTAATAGCATTTAAAAATTTATCACTTGAAAATAAATGTATAATAAATTTACCTTTTAAAAACATTATTTAAATGCATGATAAATTATTTGAATGCATCTTTCTTACCGTGACAAGAACCTTCAATTTCTTCATATCCTGTACTGCAGATACACCTTCCAAGAGGAACCAGCCAATCTCCATCAGCTCCACAATATAGTTTAGGAGTGTCACGCTCTTCTGCACTCTTCACACAAGAGCCCCTTACTTCAACCAAAGAAGAAGAATCAACCCTTGGGATGGTGTCAGGAAACATAGCCAAGTTACGAACAGTGAAGGGGCATTTTTTGTAGAAAACACGGACAGAGACCAAGGCGATGCATGCCCCAATATCTTGAAAAGCCAAATAAAATCCTTTCCTTTCTATAGGACCCACCTCACGAATTTCCGTGTTTAGCTTCAGGATACGATCACCCAAATCCATCTGGGTAAAACTTTCATCAGCAGCAATTGTGTCAATCTTTGTATACTGGCTTGGCTTGAATTTAATTCCATGGGACTCATCTGATTCCACATAATACAGATTAAATGTTTCTTTGCAAGTCCCCAAAACCCATGGGATGCTGTTACAATCCCTTAATGTAAACTTCATTTCCACATAAATTTTCTGAGCTGCGTCGCGGGAGATCCAGTTTGTACGAAGCCAGTTGTTTTGGTTTGGTTCCATTACATTGCATACCTGGTACGTGTGAATGGGCCTATTGTGTTCATCCATTTCAGTGATGGCATCCCACTGCAAGAAGGAAAAAAAAAATTAAGTGATTATAAAACCACAGTGGTTAAGCAGATATGATTACTTCTGATATTTTCAGTTTTAGCAAAGAAACATGAATAAAAAGGATACAAATGAAGCTATTCAAACCAATAATGCAGCAGGATTTTAACCATGAACCTCTGGTTAAGAATGTAGGTTCTGAAGGGTGCCTGGTTGGCTCAGTCAGTTGAGCGTCCAACTTCAGCTCAGGTCATGATCCCATGGCTGGTGAATTCAAGCCCCACTGGTGGCTGGTGAATTCAGAGCCTGGAGCCTGCTTTGGATTCTGTGTCTCCCTCTCTCTCTGCCCCTCCCCCACTCATGCTCTGTTTCAGTCTCAAAAATAAATAAACTTTGTTGATTCTTTTTTAAAAAATTAATAAAAATCTCTAAGTATCTTGAAGTAAATTGGCATCGTCCGCATTTACACATATAATATTGATAATTGTACATTATAAATTTAGGTTGTAATTGTATTTTATTTGTATAGAAACAGTGATAACTTTCAATAGATTAAAAACAAACCATTCTGTTAATTTTATAGCCTTTTTGGAAAAACATGCTAGTTATCATAATTTCTCATTTCTATTAATATATACTGGAAATAATAAACTATTTTCTATCGTGAATAAGTATTTTATTTCTTAATACCAGACTTCAGTGATTTATAATATGATTATTTAACACATTCTGTTTGCAGTTTCTTACTCTAATTGGCAGTAGAGAGTCACTTAATCAAGATTCGTTGAATTTCAATTAGTAGTTTCTAACAGATTGACTACTTTCTTCAGTCTACAGGACAGTTATGACACTTAAATGTCTTCAATATCTACTGTACATTTCCATGAAAAAATAATTATATTCTCAAGCAAACTTAAAAATAATCTGTATCTGAAATTTCATTTACAAGTTGCTAGCTTTAAATTGAGAGGATACTATCCAGAAAAAACAATAAGTTCCTTTGGAACTGTGGATATAATTTTGCAAAACACCCCTGATAAACATAGGAGTGATCCAATAATCTCATAAAGATACATGCAATTACTCATCTAAATGATTTTCATCCTAGCAATCATGGGTCTTATGTAATTCTTACATTTGAATTTAAGGCAAACAAGCATTATCATAGCTCATATTTAAAAAATATTTATTTATTTTTGGAGTCTGCAAGTGGGGGAGGGTAGAAAGAAGGGGACAGAGGATCTGAAGTGGGCTCTGCGGTGACTGGCTGACAGCAGCAAGCCTGATGTGGTACTTGAACTCATGAACCATGAGATCATGACCTGAGCCAAAGTCAGATACTCAACCGACTGAGACATCCAGGTGCCCCTCTTATAGCTTATTTAATAAGCAAAGTAACCATTTTGAATATAAGCAGTGAAGCAAGATGCAAATAATAAAATTTGTGAAATATCAAAAGCAGTATCTAAAACTCCAAGCATTTCACCCATTGGAGAGCCTCTGAGGGTACTCAACAAATGATTATTCTTATTTTAGATAATTTCTAATAAGAACTGATTTTGTTTCTCAGGAAATACATGTCTATACCACATCCTGAACTTTTCCATATAGAATGACAGGGCTATATTCTCAATGAATTCTGTTTAAATATTACATCTTAAAACCTTCACACTATATCTCTTCGTATTAATAAAAAGTATTAATCATGGTCATCACAACTACTCCTAAAATATGAAATTTAACTAAAATGTCAAAAATGGCCTCTTGTGACAAAAATAAATTCTGAAATCATTTTATATCTTTATTTAAAATGTGTTGGGTGTGGGGGAAATACTTAGATGGAAAGAAAGGTCAGGAATGAGAAGAATGTAACATACATTCACTGAATTAAAACTGAGCTGAAGCAAGGGATAAGGAAATGACAAAATATACATGGATAATGAAAAACGTGGTTCTTCTCAAAGACACTGCATAAAGATTCTTAACAAAATGGTACCTCATTTTCTCAGCTAAATTTGTGATATTTGATGGTCATTAGTGCTTTTTCTTTCTTTTATTAAAAAAAAAGTCAGAATTAGATTTGAGTACCGAAATAATTAGAACAGATCAATTGCTAAATTCTATCTTATCTAAAACATTCAAAGTAATTGAAATTAGATATTTAAATCTGAATCTAACTAAAACTAGAATATAAATTCAATATTGGTATACCTAAAAGATTATGAAGTTTACTAAAAAATATAAACATTAGCAGATATAGAAATGGTATGACAATTTAATCATAATATAGCCTTCAGAAATACTGCATTTACACATAATTATATTTGCATTTATGTAGTTACATAATCTTTTTGTTATAATTTTCAAGTGTTAAGTAAGACCTCTAAAATTGTGGGGCCCATAGTAAGAATGGTAGTATGAGGGCTCATATAGCATGCGTCTAAATATGTTAAAATGATAAATCATTCTTTAAATCATATCAAATTCTAAGTATGTTCTCTTTGCCTACATTACAAAGATACCTTCATAAAAAGATGGAAGGCCAAGTTCAAATTTAAAATACTTGGCTTTTGAAAAAACTTTTGGGCTTACATCAAAATAAAAAGCTTCTGGACAGCAAAGGAAACAACCAACAAAACTAAAAGACAACCTACTGAATAGGAGAAGATATTTACAAATGACATATCCAGTAAAGGGTTAGTATCCAAAATACATAAAAAAAAAGTATACATCTCAACATCAGAAAGCAAACAAACAAACAATCCAGTTAAAAATGGGCAGAAGACATGAACAGACATTTCTCCAAAGAAGACATACACATGGCCAACAGACACGTCCTCAAGATCACTTATCATGAGGGGAATGCAAATCAAAACTACAATAAGCTATAACCTCACACATGTCAGAATGGCTAAAGTCAAAAACACAAGAAACAAGTGTTGGTGAGGAAGTGGAGAAAAGGGAAACCCTTGTGCACTACTGGTGGGAATGCAAACTGGTGCAGTCGCTGTGGAAAACAGTAAGAAAGTTCCTCAAAAAGTTAAAAATAGGGACGACTGGGTGGCTCAGTCGGTCAAGCATTCGACTCTTAACTTCGGCTCAGGTCATGATCTCACAGTTCATGAGTCGAGTCCCGTGCTGCCAGCATGGAACCTGCTTGGGATTCTCTCTCTCTCTCTCTCTCTCTCTCTCTCTCTCTCTCTCTCTCTCCCTCTCTCTCTCTCTCTCTTTCTACCCCTCACCTGAGTGTATTCATGCATGCACAAGTGTTCTCCCTCTCTCTCTCAAAATAAATAAATAAATTTAAAAAATAATAATAATAAATAAAAATAAAACTACTCTGTGACCCAGTAATTGCACTACTGGGTATTTACCCTAAGAATTTGAAAACACTAATTTGAAGGAATATATGCATCCCTATTCATTATTTTTTTAAAATGTTTATTTTTGAGAGAGAGAGAGAGAGAGACACACAGACAGAGCATGAGCGGGGGAGGGGCAGACAGAGAGGGAGACACAGAATCCGAAGAACGTTCCAGGCTCTGAGCTGTCAGCACAGAGCCCAATGAGGGGGCTCTAACCCACTAGCTGTGAGATCATGACCTGAGCTAAAGTCAGACACTTAACAGAGCCATCCAGATGCCCCCTGCATCCCTATGCATTATTTACAAAAGCCAAACTAAGGAAACAGACCAAATGCCCATCTATAGCTAAATGGATAAAGAAGATATGGTATATACAATGAAATATTCAGCCATAAAAAATAATGAAATCTTGGCATTGGCAACACAGGGATGGATGTATAAGGTATAATGCTAAATGAAATAGGCACGTCAGAGAAAGAAAAATACCATATTCCACTCATATGTGGAATTTAACAAAACAAATGAACAAAAGGGGGGAGGGGAAAAAAGACAAATCAAAAAGCGAACTCTTAACTGATGGTTACCAGAGGGGAGATTGGTAGGGTGATGGATGAAATAGTTGATGGAGATCAAAAGTAAACTTAATCTTGATGAGCACTGAGAAATATACGGAACTATGGAATCATTACTGTACACTTGAAAGTAATATAACATTGTATGTTATCTACACTGGTATCTCTCCATAGAGAGACTGCCCTTAACTTTAACCAATCCCACTTCTAATTCCTTCCCTGACTCTAGCTCTTTCCCACACCATGAAAGTCTTCACATATGCACATATATACAGCATCCCAGCCCTCAAGTCCAAGCTGTGCCCCTCTCCTGTTACAAAAAGCTGCCAATTTTGGCCTTCCAATCAACTCAGGTTGAACATACCAATGGCACAATATACCCACTGGAGGATGGACCCCAACAAGAAGTCATTAAGTTCTTTAAAAGAACTTAGATCCTGATGAGGGAGCATAAGGCCAGCTGACAGGCTGCAAACATGCCCCTCCCCCCAGATAGGATATGTGTGATATTCCTCAAGCACTCCTGGCTGCCCAAGAACAAAGGAAAGAGGCAAAATAAATGGTTATCTGACTCTCTCTCTCTGTCCCTCTAATAGATGTGGGGGCTTCTCGCTCATTCATTTCCTGGTTAATGGCTCTAATGGGAGCCACCTGTGGTTAGTCTACCCCAGGACAGGGACTTTAAGGAATATTACCAAGCAGAACAGCTGCTGAAACTCCCTTTGTTTTGGGAAAATTCCGTCTTCTCTGGTCTGACATGGACTGCACATTTCCCACTTGTTGGTGGAAAGGAATACAAATATGGTGTCTGCTCCTCTGTCTGAACTGAGGAGATGTAAGACTAGGAACCCTCTTTCTCACCTCCTGGTGGCATCTCACCTCTTCTGCCTCCTACTGTTTCTGCATCACCTAGGATGTGGCCTACATAACTGATTCTATACCATCCTCCACCTCCTCATTCATTCCTCCTCCCACCCTCTGTGTCAAGGAGGAAAGAGCACCCACTTGGACCGCCCATTTCAGATTTTCCCACTGGGATTCCAGGTAAGAACTGACCATAGGGAACAGACTGTTTTTTAAATGGATGCAGGTGGAACATTTTGGTGTTTAAGCTAATTTAAGTTTGTTGGTCTAAGATAGACCTATCAGCATTAAACATGAAACTCTTATTATTCTTATCCAGGTTTGCTGAAAAGTCAAATAAGCTTGTGTTGTCTCTTGCAATTTGTTAGCAAAAAGGCAACTTAAATGATGGTTAATTCTGTTGCAAAGTTTTCATGGGTAATTGTTAAGATAGCTTTCAGTCTTTGGTAATCTGAAACTTTAAAGTTTTGCCTGCATGATAATTGGGATTGAACTCGTTGAATTCAATGAATTTTTGAAGAATTCTTCAAGAATTCTTGAAGACATCTTTGGTGCAAAAAGGTGATTTAATTAAAGCACGGGGACAGGACCTGTGGGCAGAAAACAGCTGCCCTGGGACCATGATTATATACTGTGGAGCTGGGGGAGGTAAAGTCCAGGGGAAGTTTCCAATGAGATTTTCATATGCTAAAGAAGACTCCCAGGATACTGGAGGTCTAGCTATTGTCAAGCTAAAGTTTTCCCTCTAGCAAAGCATTAGCATTAAGTAAGAAGGGAGTTCCTGCAGAAAAGTTTTACTCTTCCAGCCTCAAGTATTTGTCAATGGGCTGCAGGTTATAAGAGAATTTACTTCTATCTGCCATTTCTTTCTGCCTTTGTTTCCCACATCACTATGAAGGGTCATGATCTTGGGGCTCCAGGAAAAGGAGTCTATAGGTTTCTGGAGATTAGGCTATTTGATAGGATTGCCTTTTTCTTGTGATTTACTGATTTACTAAGATATTTGTAAATAGATGGAGACTCACGACCTGCAGGACTATGATCTCTATCAGTTAACCATTTGTTTTTCCCCTTCCCTTTGTTCCTGGGCAGCCAGGAATGCCCTAGGAATATCACACATATCCCAACTTGCGGGGGGGGGGGGGGGGGGGGGGGGGGTAGTGTTTGCAGCCTGTCAGTTGATCTTATGCTCCCTCATCAGATCCTACACTTTCCTTCTGTACCACACTGTAGGGAAGACCCCAGAATTCCTTGCTCAGATGGCTTCAAGTCTTCTTGCAAGAAGAAGAATGAAGAGCAATTAATATATAAGATTAATCTACATACATACACTTATTAGCAACTGTAACTGTACCACATATGTTCAACGGGTAGAAGTTTTTGCCCCTATTTAAAACAAACACACAATTTATTCTACAGCTGTGAAATATTTAGATGTACACATACCTGGAAATTGTAGAAATTACAAGATGAAAATATGTATCAAACCTGTTACTAATTCTGTTATTTAGTTGGTCAATTCTGTCAGCTGTTTGCTTTTACATAATAGATAACCCAAAATATTATGACTCCTTAATCTCATGCTGTTTGTAAAAATATTTTCATATAGGACTTGAAATACCAATATATAAAACAGTTTACTAATATATAATATAGAAAAGAGCTCAGTACCACAAAAAATAAACCATAAATGCTTCTGCAAAGTAAAGTATTTTGCAAATTATATCTGTTCTTATGGCCTGGACGAGTAGAACAGAAAGCTTCTTTTTCACGTTAGTTTTAAAAGCCCTTTCTTTGGATCAAGGAGTAGATAGATAACTTACAAAATGATGAGTGGAAAAGTTTTTTAACTTGGGAGTATTCATTCTGCTCAGTGAATTTTGGTTAAGCAAGAATCAGTTGTAAACCAAAGGGTTCTCTCTTTTAAAATCTTCAAGGGCTGGGGCGCCTGGGTGGCTCAGTCAGTTAAGCGTCCGACTTCAGCTCAGGTCACGATCTCCCGGTCCGCGAGTTCAAGCCCCGCGTCAGGCTCTGGGCTGATGGCTCAGAGCCTGGAGCCTGCTTCCGATTCTGTGTCTCCCTCTCTCTCTGCCCCTCCCCCGTTCATGCTGTGTCTCTCTCTGTCTCAAAAATAAATAAACGTTAAAAAAAAATTAAAAAAAAAATAAAATCTTCGAGGGTATCTTGGATTCACTAATTCCTAGGGGAAACTATTTGTATATTGAATTTATATTTATCAAAGCTTTTTTACAATTTTATTTTTTACAAATGTTTACATTCGTTTCACATCAATCCAGTAAAGCAAAACAAATATTTTCATTTTCATATTACAGATAAGGAACCCAATACCTAGGAATTAGTCCTTGCCCAGTGCCGCATGGACCAAGGACTGAAACTGAAAGGGCGGGCCTAAGCCAGCCGACTCCATCTTGTTCTGTGTCCTTCACCTTGACCATGCATCCTCTCCTTGAGTAATCCCCCATCACCTGCCTAACAGGACTCGGACCCTTCCCCAGCCAATCGGCTGAGGCCACAGCCATTACCTCACCAACTGTCCCTAGGCCCCAATAAAACCTTTGTCCTTTTGAAACTCTCTCTCCCTGGTATCTCACCGCTGCGTCCGTGCAGGTAGGGGATTGAGCTGGAGCTAGCTCGAATAAAGGCTCTTTTGCTTTTACACGGACTCGGCTCCCTGGCGGTCTTTGGGGATCACGAATTCTGGGCATAACAGAAACCAAGCTTTCTAATTTTATTTTCCGTATTTTTGTTTTGATGGCATACTTACTGGCCTGGGAGAGACTACCCCTCCCAGGGCTAGCCAATTCTTAGAGACAGCAAAGGGGCCTGGGCCTTTGCATTTGAAATTATGTTCATTTGCATATGAAAGCAACCAAACTAGAGTTTATAGCCCCAGCTACTTTCTTATTTAACTCTGGTACCAAACTAATATTTCCCCTGCCCTAAATTATCCCAGAGCTTGATAGATGCCAGGCAACTAGAGAGCACTTCTATAGTCTAAAGCCCACAGAATTATACTAACCAGCTAATCCTAAACTGTTTACCCTGCCCTACCTTGCCTTTCCCACAGAAAACCCAATAAAGGCTCTGGCTCAGGCTTTTCCCTCACCCCATCTTCTGCCACTTGACCAAAACTTGTCACTTCCCCTGTGGCCCTGTGTGGCATGTGGTTACTCCTTTACTGAGTCCGATGAATATAATAAACTTTGTTTTTCCAAGTCTAGTTCTTGTTTCCCCCAGTGGCCACATGGACTTCACCATACCATATCCAACATTAACATCCTTAGAACAAATAGTCATGGATCCTGAGACATACTTCCTGACAACCCTTCAGAGGACAACTGATTCTTAACCAAAAGCTTTCACTGAGCAAGATGAAACTTCAAGTTGCAAAGCTTTTACTATTCATTACATATAATTCATATATTCACTCCTTGATCTAAAAAAAAAAAGGACTCATAAAACGACCATATGACAAGCTCTCTCTTTTCTATTAATCCAGGCAGTAGGAGCAAATACAATTTGCAAGATACTCTACTCTGCAGGAGCATGTATCAAGGTAATTAAACAAGGATACCATTAGACCAAGGTGGCTCTAATGCTTTTGCAGACTACTTAATCAAACTGAAACCTAAACTATAGTAAATTCCTATAAATGCTCCAAGGTTAGAAAATCAAAACCTATGAACAACAAATCATAAGGAGTCAACCAAGGCTTTCCCAAATAAGGCACCCACTTAAGCTACAGGCAATAAAATAATTTCCTCGCTTTCCTTTGACTTCTGCTCTGCTCTATAACAGCCTTTTCCCTAGCTCCTATTAGCAGAATGACCCTTAATCACTTTTGGTTTGACACTGCTTGATTTCAAATTAATGCTTATTCAAATACACATTTAGAAATGTTAATATGCCTCAGTTTATCTTTTAATACATAACTTGAGTTTTGATCTACTATAAATAATATTATCAGTGAATTGTGTTTTTTTAGTGTTTGTTTTTGAGAGAGAGAGAGAGAGCGAGCAGGGGAGGGGCAGAGAGATGTAGGGAGACAGAGGATGTGAAGCAGGCTCTGCCCTGACAGCAGAGAGCCTGATGTGAGCCTTGAACTCTGGAACTGTGAGATCATGACCTGAAGCCACTGATAATTCAACTGAGTCACCCAGGTGGCCTACCAGTGAATTTTTTTATACCTTAGTATTTTAAGTCTTACATGAAAATATAGAAAACTAAACAACATAAGATGGAGGAGTTAAAATATTTTCAGTTAAGTTCCTATTATGTAAAAGCATATAGTTGACAGAATTAATCAACTTAATTTCAACTGCAGAACTAATGATAGGTTTGATTATTTCATAGTGCAATTTCTACAGGTATAAAGATTATGTACATCTAAATATTTTACACTAGAGAATGTTATGCATGTGCTTGTTGTAAATAGGAGCAGGAACTTTTACACACTGGAAAAACTTAGTAGAGGGTTACGTTTACCAAAAGTTTGTGCATACAGCTTAGTGCTTTACAGCACCTAAGAATATTTCTTCACTGATGGATCTCTTGGGCAGCCTCATTTAAAGTGAATGTTTCTTAGAAGTGACAGGAAGTACAAACAGCTATGAACAGTACTTAATCCTTTTATGCCTGAGGTTCTCTAAAAACCCATCCCCACCCACACACAGAGAATTTTTGTTTCCATAGCAAGCTAAATAAACTAGGCCAAAAAGCTGGATTCCTTTTGGGCATAGAAAATTAGAACAAGAAAATTAATTCTTAAAGCAACTAGCAGTCATTGTGGAATCAGATTTCTTTCTTTTTTCAGAGAACAAAATAAAGCAATCAAATAGCCTTTCTAGGCAAGAATATTCAGACAATTTGCTGGCAAATTGACCCAAACATCTAAACTGCTAATGTAAATCTTTCAAATTTATACCTTCTTCTCTCTGAAAAATCTTTGGAATTCATCAGGAATATAAACATTTATTTCAAAAATAACTGTTAAATTTTTAAAATAAAAGCAGATAGTCTGTTACTCAGCATAGAAAGGGCTGTAACCTAATTGTAATTTCAAATAGCAGTATTAAGTCCTGATTACTTACTCAAAAACCACAGTTCAAGAAAACTTGTAGCAAAAGAAGAGAATTACCCTCATACTACCATGCTCACTACTGTATCTCCAGACAGAAAAGGGAGAGGGAAAATCATATCCTAGATACCTTAGGACACTAACCAGCTTCAGGGCTGGTCTGCTTTTTGGCAAAAAGAAAAACAAATTAGTAAGAAACAAAGTTAAATATGCTGATAGTTGTGACTAGGGAAAGTAGCACTCTAATAACATTGAAGAATGAAATAGCTATAAAAAAATAAATTTGGGGGGCACCTGGGTGGCTCAGTCGGTTAAGCGTCCGACTTCGGCTCGGGTCATGATCTCACGGTTCGTGGATTCGAGCCTCGCATTGGGCTCTGTGCTGACAGCTCAGAGCCTGGAGCCTGCTTCAGATTCTGTGTCTCCCTCTCTCTCTGCCCCTCCCCCTCTCGCTGTCTCTCTCTCTCTCTCTCTCTCTCTCTCTCTCTCTCTCAGAACAAAATATTAAAAAATAATAATAATTTGGGGGGACACTTGTGTGGCTCAGTCAATTTAGCATCCGACTCTTGATTTCTGCACAGGTCCTGATCTCACGCATCTCTCCTGAGATTGAATCCTGCACTGGGCTCCAGGCTAACAGCCTCTCTGCCACTCCCCCACTGGTGGTTATGTTTTCTCCCTCCCTCTCTCTCTCTCTCTCTGTCAAAATAAATAAGTAAACATTAAAAAATAATAATAATTTGGGTTTCACCTTTACCTGTGCTTCCTCAATGAATAAGTACTTTTTTGTATATATGTGAAATTGTTCTTCTCTTTTTCTCTCTGCCTTTTAAAAAATCATTTACTGTAATAATACTACTAAACACTCTAGTATCAAATTGATAAGTCTTAAACTTATATCTGCCCCCATTTGTAACACATCCCAGCCATAAGCTAAAAGGGAGATAAATATGTGGTGAAAAATATTTTTTCTTGATTTATTTCTTTAAAATGCAGTTTTGATAAATATATAGACAGAATATATACAAAGAAGTTAGAATATAACAGAAGATTATTTCAAAGATATACAATCCAAAAGAGCAAATGCCTTTTTAGATTAGCTACCATTACATTGCCATTTGATTAATTCATAAATAAATGAGATAGCCTATTACTCAGATTTTTTCTAAAAGTAAAAAATAATCTAAAGATAGGACAAAGTAAAACAAAGAAACAACAATAAAACCATGATAAATCTAATATTCTCAGTTTCCATGTATAACTTCTTACCAAGTGTTTTGTAGTATGTGGCTATAACTAATTATTCCTCAAAATTGAACCAAATTTAAATGAGAAAGGGAAACAAGGGGAGAAAACCTTCAACATCATTCTAAGATTGATAAAAATAGAAGAGCTGAGAATGAAGACAAGCCTTCATTTGGTGAATCTCTGATTTGTTCCAAACATTCTACCTCTTACCATGCATAATCCAAATAAACTAAAGTTGAACGTACATAGGCATCTCATTAGGTAACGTTGTAATGGCTTAATTTTTAAGTCATAAGTATCTAATATTCTCAATCAACGAAAAGCTTGTTAAAGGGGCCTTCTTATTCTAATGTGATATTTTCCTCAGAACCACTTAAATATTCACTTTGAGTCAATATACTGACATAAACTTAGAAAATTAGTGCCCTGAATTCTGCTGCTAGGCATGTAGTTAATAACATAAATCTGTTTTTGCAGCAGAAAAGTGAAGGCTCTGCATTTAAATGATAACTACTTACAGAGAATAAAACAAGAAGCAAAATGTATCATGTGCAGATACATTTCTATTTCACTTTGGGCAAACATAAAACTTTTTTATTAGCACTACAAAGATATTTAATAAAAAAAAAGTACGAACTCAATGGCATATCTGGAAGACAACTGCTGAGA
Source organism: Panthera leo (assembly GCF_018350215.1). NCBI lineage: Eukaryota > Metazoa > Chordata > Mammalia > Carnivora > Felidae > Panthera > Panthera leo. The sequence continues at coordinate 44,879,205 of NC_056687.1, read as the reverse complement.
CTAAGTAAGTTTTATAAATAAATTTATTACTTTTGGTGCATTTGTCCTATTAACAGGATCAAAATATTATAGGAAAAAGGATAATTTCCATTAAGAAGGAATAATTCTTCCCATAAAACATTGTCATATGAAGATTAAAACTTCTTAGAGTCTATCTTCTGAATGTCTGAAAGTCTTAATTGTTATAAAAAGTTGAGATTTTCCCTTAAAAATGAATAACATAGTGTAAATATCATCTTTGAATAGGATTTCTACAAAAAAGATGTAAGTATTCATCTTAATTATTCTCTTATGTTCAACAATACATGAATACCTTGCAAATATAGAATACTTTAAATAAAATACCTTGCAAAATATAGAAAACTTAAAAATAATCTCACAAACTATATTTACAAACTATATTTAATTTCATTTCATTTCTGTATGGTAGAATAAATCATATCATCCTGGTTTTATGGACGAGGGGATTGACTTCTTAAATTTAGAGAGAAAACAGAAAAGTCAACACCACAAGTATCTGAAAAGTCCTATTGGCCCATATGAAGTCTCTGAACTAAATTTAAGTAGCTTGTATTCTCTGTGAGGGAAGGCTCTTTGTTTTGTCCATCACTGCATCCCTAGTACGAGGGGATACAACACCAGGATCAGAGTGGGTTCTCTATATTTGCTGAATGTACAAATGAATAATAGAAGGCTTGAATTCTAAACCAATCCTGAATGCTTCTGCTAATGCTTCTGAGACTTACTACTTCTTAAATCAGTATTCTAAATATCACACATTATTGAGAGATATATATACTTTGAGCAATCTCCTAAACTAATCTTATTTTAGAACTTTCATAATGACTTAGCTGAACATAAAAATATCAGATGACTTAATTGCAAACATCAGATGACTCAGCCAGCATTATGCTAGTGCACAAGACTTTAAGTTAGGATGAAGACTCAGGTTTAGAACTGGGAGATGCTCTGTCTGTATGTGTGTGTGTTTCAAGACAGAGGGAGGAGGAGAGGAAAATGTTATCAAGAAAATGTGTCTATACCAGAAGAGAGAGTGAAATGACCAGGTGAAATAGTGCCGAGGCTGCTTAGAAGCTATCCTTTAATAGAAAAGGACTTTGAGATAAAAAGGACTACTTACTGATCCAGTCAAATTACCTTTGCTCTAATTACTGATAAAGTCTATAGCCCCGATTCTGATTAACTTACTACTTTAGGTAAAAGGTATAATATTTAAGTATATTAAAATTAGGAATTGGTAATTCTTGCAAACATGAAGTATGAAATAAATGAATATTCAAACTCTACGTGTTAATACAAAGTGGCAGAAGAAACCTCCCGGATATTCTGTACACGTTAAAGAAGAAAATGATTAACAAAGGAGAAAGTGTTTGGGCACATCAAATGCTGCTGAAGGTCCAGTAAAATAAAGACAGCCCAATATCTACTGGATTTGTTAATGGAGAAGTTCTGGCAGCTATGACAAGAAAAGGCCTGGTGCAGTGCCAGTGTGGGCAGAAGCATAATCTTCAAGCAGAAATCTGGAGACAAGTGCTTTCTTATTATAGACATGTAATGTGTAAAATAAATTTGTAGAGATTATTCCAAAGTAAGAAGATGATTCTATACATATCTTCTTAGTTTATGTTCTGGTCCATATGTTGTTTGACACTTCACAAAAATATCTATTTTGACTTGTTTTTTCAAAATACGTAGACCTTCACAATTCAATTAAAACTATCTCTAGAGGCACCTGGGTGGCTCAGTTGATTAAGTATCTGACTTCAGCTCGGTCATGATCTCACAGTTCCTGGGTTCAAGCCCTGCATCAGGCTCTCTGCTATCAGTGCAGAACCCGTTTTAGCTCCTCTGTCTCCTTCTCTTTCTGCCTCTCCCCCATGTACGCTCTCTTTCTTTCTCTCTCCCTGCCCCCCCCCCCCAAAAAAAAAAACAAAACACAAAAACAAGCTACAACTCTACCCAGGACTACATTTCAATGGGAATTGTTCCTGGTAGGTCAAAACTTGATATCAAAATCTTACAGGTAAAACTAATGATCGTCAGCAAGTTCAAAGGCTTCAAACTGAAATTTTTCTGCATTAACTGACATGTGCCATATGTGTATTTCTGACTTGAATAAAACTACAATAGATTATACTTACTTATTTTGCATATTTGTATTCAATGACTCTTGAACACAGAATATAAGTGCATATATAATGGGAAAAGTATAAAAGCATAGGCACTATTTTTTGAATAACTCTGTGGGACTGATTTCTATTTATTAAAAATTATTTTAAAACAACAAATTATTAGTAATTAGAAGGGAAGTTTTACACTATTGAGCCAAGTTGAGAATTTTCCCCTATACCCTCTTTTTAATCTCACAAATTATTAATGAACTACAGTATAGTTTAGATGTATCATATTCTTTGTGTTAAACTATTTAAAAGAACTGCATGGCTTTATATAGGATCTGACACAATCATTACTGTGCAATAAGCCAGGGAGTATAATAAACTTGCCCTTTATGTTAAACAACCTTTTAAAAAGTTCCATTAATCTTTTCTTAGGAAAAAAACAAAACAAAACAAAACAATATTTGAAGCTAACCAAATAACAATGCTTAACAACCATTCACCTTCCAAACTTCAAGGAAAAAACTATCCCTGAATATTACATATATTCTACAGAATAATAAACTAAAATTGCTGTTAGCATAGTAATAAAACTTATGATGCATAACAAAATTTTAAGGTCATGTTGGGAACATAAATCTTTCAGCTCTGAAATATATTGTATGGACCCAATGAACTTAGGTACTTCTGTACTGAGGTGCTTTTTACAAGACAAAAATGATTGGATGTTAATTATCACATATACTTCTGATTAATCTGATATTTTTAAGAAACAGAAGAACATGAGTGTATTGTCAGTAAATATTTATGAATTATTTTACATGGATATTCTCTGAAAATACATGAAAATATTATGTGCCTCTTTGTGTTTGCTTATATTACCTTTTTTCTATGAAAGTTTATAATTCATAACCCAATTAGCAAAATATTGCATTTCCTAAGTAGCTAAAAATCAAAAGGTCATAGAATTAAGCAAAGTACTACATATACTTAAATAGATATGGTTCCCATAGTTAAGAAGTACATTCAAAATTAGTATCATCACTAACATTTACTTAAAAGGATTTAACATACACTAAAAATAGTCAATATTTAGAGTAATAATTTAAACTAAACTCAATGGTTTACAAACTACTAGAAAACAATCAACAAACATATACATTTGAGAAAGTAGAAATATAGTAAAGTAGGAGATAGAATAATTCCAGAAAAGAGTGTCATAAGGAGAATGAAAAGAAAAAATTGTAAACCAGCATACACATAGAAGGTATATAATAGCTCATGACAGAAGACAAAATATACATGTCCGTTACCAAACAATAATTGTTAAATATCTACTTTTAAAAAATATCTACTTTTAAAGACTCCTGGATTTTACAATAAACAAAATCCAACTACAACTCAAATATTGGCTGTGGATCCATGGTCCCTATTTCAAATTTTCTTAAAGCACATTAGATTAATTTCTTTTACTAATTAGATTGGTTAGCCCTACACTGTTACCTCTGTTTCAAAACTTAAATATAAAAATCCATAAAAATGCTTGGCAAAATAAAGAATTTTCCAGTAACTAAAACACACACCCCCACCCACCAGAAAGAGTAACTAATTGTTCACACAACTGCATGTTAATGAGAGTAACAACTAATCAACATAACACCAAAAAGTTAAGAGTAAAAGGACTTCCTAGAAAAAATATTGGCATAATGGCCAATCATGAAAAACTTGGCAATATATTGAAGAATTCTGAGAATGTATTTAAGCCACGGGTCTAGTAATTCCACTTCTAGAATTTTATCATAATAAGGTTTAAAAAATAATTGTGGAATAGTGAGATGAAAGAATGCCATTTAGTCATTAAAACTCATTTTGAAAAGAACACTTAATGGCTTAGAAAAATATCCATGATTTATTAAGTGGAAAAATAGAATTATAAAATGAGTTAACTAAGCTGAAAGACAGCAACAGAGTAGGAGGACCATAGACTCACCTTTCCCATGAATGCAACTAGATAAATATCAAATGATACTAAAAAACCCAGAAATTGACTTCAAGATTGACAAGGCAAATTCCACAAATTAAAGGCAGAGTAGAAGGCATATCAAAGAAGGTAGATAGTGTGGAGACACAGTTTGGGAGAGAAAGCTGCTGTTCTGGGGAGGAAGCTGCAGTCACAGAGAAGGATACTAACACACAGGCAAGCACAAGGGAAAATGAATCCCCATAACAACTGACTTGGAAAGTGAGAAGGACCAAAGTTTGTAACTTATGGCAACCAGTGGGGCTTAAAGCCTGGAGTTTTAAAGGTCAGTGAGCTTAGCTGAGATGTAGCCTGGAGGACAATGTGTTGATCTTAAAGAGAAGGCAAACAACCCATGAACATAGAGCATGGAAAGAGTGATCTGAAGAGCATCTGGGGCAGAGTGGAGAGGCTATTCACCCTTTTCAGACCGCATCCCAGAGAGACAGTGTTCACTGGGAGACTTCTCTAGCAACAAAGAAAGGGGCTATACCATTTGCCTTCCCTCCTTCCCCCCCACTAACATAAATGCAGAGACACCTAAGGGAACTAGCACAGCAGTGACACTTCCTACCTACCTTTGTTTATACCAAGCACTGACACCCACCGCCCCCACTCTGGTGGCACTGCCCCTCCCAGTCATACTTGCTTCAGTCCCTCATAGCCAGCCCTCCTCCCCCAGAAGACCCAAACTCATGCTCACACTGTGCCTCCCTACTTGAAAGTATTGTGGATCATCCCTTCCAGCGGTGGTGGTGATAGATCTTAGTTCACAAACATACCAGAGCACATCTAGTAAAACATGTCACATTCAGGCCAGGAACCAAACACTTCCACAACAGGCAAAGACAGCTTCTGTAGATGACTGGCCTAATGGATAAAGTGGTAAAAACAATACAGCAGAGAACACACAGCACACAATGGCAACACCCCTAGAAGCACCAGGCCCTGGGGAACAGGGAACACTAGATAGCAGAGCACTACAGGACCGGTTCTTCAGAAGGTCATTACCTTCAAGAACAGGAGACATAGCTGAGTTTCCTAACACACAGTACATGCACAGAGACTTAGACAAAATGAGTAGACAGAGAAATTATCCCAAATGAATGAACAGGAAAAGGCCATAGCCAAATATCAAGTGAAACAGATATAACATGTCTGATGGAGTATTTAAAGCAATGATCATAAGGATACTCACTCAACTTGAGAAAAGAATAGAAGACATCAGTGAGACCCTTAATACAGAAATAAGGAATAAAATAGTATAGATAGTATAAAATAGTATAGATAAAGGGCTCAATAAATGGAATGAGAAACACACTTAATGTGATGAACAGCAGTCTAAAAGAAGCAGAGGAATGAATTAATGACCTAGAAGACAGAATGGAAAGTAATCAAGTCGGTCACAGGAGAGTAAAAAGAAATATACAAAACGAGAATAGATTTAGGAAATGTAACAACATTCGTATTACAGGGGTCCTACAAGAAGAAAGGAGAAAAGGAGGCAGAACATTTGTTTGAAGAAATAATAGCTGAAAACTTACCTAATCTGGAGATGGAAACAGACATCCAAATCAAGGGGGCACAGAGAACTCCCATCAAAATCAACAGAAGCAGATCCTCACCAAGACATATTGTAATTAAACTGACAAAATACAGTGATAAAGAAAAAATCTTAACAGCAGCAAGACAAAAGAAGTCAGTAACCTACAGTAGAAAACCATGAGGCTAGCAAGAGATTTTTTAGCAGAAACTTTCCAAGCCAGAAGGGAGTGGCATGATATATTCAAAGAGTGGAATGAGAAGAAGCAGTATCCAAGAAACTTTATCCTGAAAGACTATCATTCAGAATAAAAGGGGAAATAAAGAGTTCCCCAAACAAAAACTAAAGGAGTTCATGACTAAACCAGCCTTACAAGAAATAAAGGGGGAAATGAGAGATCAAAAGTGACAGTATAAAAGTAGGAAACAAAAAAATGAATATTTCTTTAAAAAATAAAAATCAGTCAAGGAATTCACAAAATAAAAGGATGTAAAATAACATATATCTAAAACATGGGAAGAAGAGGAATAAATGGGTTCAAAAAGAAGAGGAATGAGTTCAAAGTTAAATGACTATCAACTTAATATAGACTGCTATATGAAGAGGTTATATACACACCTGATGGCAACCATATATCAAAAACCACTAATAAATATACAAAAAATAACAAAGAAATCCAAATATGTCACTAAAGAAAATTAGAATACCATGAGAGAGAAAAAGACAAGAAAGGATCAGAGAAAATCTGCAGTAACAACCACAAAACACACGGATAAAAAAAAATGGAGAGGGGCGCCTGGGTGGCTCAGTCGGTTAAGCAGCCAACTTCAGCTCAGGTCACTATCTCGCGGTCCGTGAGTTCGAGCCCCGCGTCGGGCTCTGTGCTGATGGCTCAGAGCCTGGAGCCTGCTTCCGATTCTGTGTCTCCCTCTCTCTCTGCCCCTTCCCCGTTCATGCTCTGTCTCTCTCTGTCTCAAAAATAAATAAACATTAAAAAAAAACCTGATATTAAAAAAATGGATAAAAAAAAAGACCCATCTACATGCTGCCTACAAGAGTCTCATTTTAGACCTAAAGATACCTATAAATTGAAAGTGAAGAGATGGAGAAAGATATAACATACAATGACTGTCAAAAGAAAGCCAGAGTAGCAATACTTATATTAGACAAACTGGAGTCTAAAATAAAGACTATAATAAAAGACAAAGAAGGACACTATAAAATAATAAAGGGGACAATCCAATAAGAAAATTTATCAGTTTTAAATATTTATGTACCCAACATGAAACCACCCACATACACAAAATGGTTAATAACAAACAAAAAGGAAATAATTGATAATAATAAAATAATAGTAGGGGATTTTAACACCCTACTTACATCAAGAGAGAGATCATCTAAACAGAAAATCAACAAGGAAACAATGGCCTTGAATGTCACACTGGAACAAATGGATTTAACAGATATATTCAGAACATTCCATCCTAAAAGAGCATAATACACATTCTTTTTAAGTGTACGTGAATATTCTCCAGAACAGATCATATATTAGCCCATAAAACAAGCCTCAACAAATTCAAGATTGATGTCATATGATGCATTTTTTTGACCATGTTATGAAACGAGAAGTCAACCACAAGAAAAAAACCTGGAAAGACCACAAATACATGGAGGTTAAATAACATGCTTCAAAACAATGAAAGGGGTCCACCAATAAAAAGTACATAGAAACAAACAAAAATGACAATACAGTCATCCAAAACCTTTGGGATCAAGAAAAGCAGTGCTAAGAGGGAAGTTTACAGCAATACAGGTCTAACTCAACAAGCAAGAAAAATCTCAAATAAACAACCTAAGCTTACATTTAAAGAAATGAGAAAAAGAACAATAATCAAAACCTAAAATCAGCAGAAGGAAGGAAATAATAAAAATTAGAACAGAAATAAAGGATAAAGAAACTAAGAAATGAAAAGAAACAAAAAGAAAAAAACAACAGAACAGACCATTGAAACCAGAAGCTGGTTCTTTGGGAAAAAAATCAATTAAAATTGATAAATCTGGGGCGCCTGGGTGGCTCAGTTGGTTGGGCATCTGATTTCAGCTCAGGTCATGATCTCGTGGTGAGTGATTTCAAGCCTCGCATCTGGCTCTGTGCTGATGGCTCAGAGCCTGGATCCTACTTCACATTCTGTGTCTCCCTCTCTGTTTGCTCCTTCCCCCACTCTCTCTCTCTCTCAAAAATGAATAAACGTTAAAAAAATTAAAAAAAAATAGTTTCCAAGCGCAGAAAACTAAATTCTCCATATTAATTCTAGTTAATTCACATACTTCTGATAATAAAAATATAACAATCTTAATCACTACAAAAAATCAACAAATTACTTCCTTAAAAAAAGTAATAGCAATAGCAACAACAGAAATATGGTTCAAACTTGAGGGCAGAAATAAATGCCTCAAATCCCTAGTCTAATAGACTTAAATAAATTCAACCAAACTTTAAGAGCAATTAATTCTTATCTGAGACATTATTAAGTACTGTCTCTCAGCTTCAGAGGTAACCTTCTGTACTGTGATCTGTGGTATGAGAACTTGACCCTTGTAATCACATTTTTGCTTTGCCAGCTCAGCTGGCTTCCTGCGAGGGTCTCAAAAGAAGTTCTTAATAAATGGAGGCACATCTAATGCTCTTAGATGGGACACTATAATCTGTGATAATAATGGGATACTTTAATAGGCTAAAGGTGTCCATTTTCTCCACATTTATCTTTAAGTTAAATTGAATTATAGAATAAATACTAGCTAATTATCTTTAAGAAACTCAGTAAACTTATTCTAAAATACACAGGAAAGAATTTCAAAAATACTTATTTCTTAAAAAAAATGTCCTACAGTGGTGAGTTTTCCTATTACTATTACAATATATTGTAATTCCACAGTTATAAATTTTTTTTATATTAACATAGTAATAGGCAGATGGGTCATGAAACAGAATATAGAGTTCAAAGACCATGTTTATATGGGAAGTAAATATCAAAGAGTGTATACACAATCACTTCAATGGATGGCTGTTCAGTAGAAAAACTCAATGTATAAAGAAAAATAAAACTAGATTTCTATATTATCCTTCATAAAAATGTTGATCCCCAAAGACAACTGATCTAAATATAAAAGATAAAACTTCAAAGTTAATATACTATATAAACAAATATCTTTGTGACCTAGGGCTCGAGAAAGACTTATTTAACAGTAATCTAAAGTACAAAATATAAAGTGAAAAGCTGGTGAACCTGATTATATAAAAATAAGAATTTCTACTCAACAAAGGACACCATGGTCAAAACTGGTAGGTGACAGATTTGGATATGTTTTTTCCAGTGGTAATACTTAGAAAGGAAAAATATGCAGACTATATAAAGGATTCTTGCAAATCAATAATAAAAATCCAGCAACCTCAATAAAAATAATCCCTGAGGATATAGGATAAAGACAAGTACATCAAAATATTCACAAACTCACTAAAATGTAAAGAAACTGGAACAGTACTGGAATAACATCTTAGATTCATGAAGATTGACAAAAATAAAAAAAGCTCTATCTTTTCAAGTGTTTTCAGAAGGTAGACAAGGAAGAAACTTCATACATCGTTGATAAAGAAGTAGATTCTTGAAGCTACTATAGACAATTTTCTGAAACTTAAGTATGCATATATCATAAGACATGTACATGCACATACATATTCACAAATACATAAACTGCACTGAAATATTCAGGTCCATAACTGGAAATGTATAAGTATGTTCATCATAGCATGATTTATGGTAATTGGAAGTTAGAGGTAATCACTAGAGATAAGTAAAATGTAGTGGAACCAAACACTGACAGAATACATTCACAGAAGTTAGTAGTGAAAGACTAAATGTATTTTGAGTAACAAAGACACAGGGCTGTTAAAACACAGGGCTGATGAAAAAATAGGATCAAGTTGAGATCTACAATAAAATATAATTTACGAAAACCAAAATGTATTAATAAGACAATTTACATGTCTAAGAACATATACAAATTAAAGGTGTTCACCTTAAATACAACAGAATAGATGTCTATGTAAAAGGAGTTTGAGTAGGAAACAGGATTAAACAAAGCAAGAGGGGACTTACATAGAATTATGATGATATTGTATCATTGAACTAAGCAGTCAGAATTAAGAGGCAACCATAATTGGTTCTTCTAGCCTCAAGAGGCTTCTTACTTCCAGAAAGTGAAAAAATTTAACTAGATCTCACTTCTTATACATGAATAAGCCATCCTAAAAATTTGGAAATCTGGGAGAGAAACATGGGTGAGAGCCGCATGAAAAGAATGATTCTTTTAAACCTTGGCAAATTGGGCAAGGGTTATAATACCTTGGTAATATGATATATTATTTTACCCAAAGCTAAAGGTTTACATTTTCACAGATGCTGTTTTTTACTTTATATAAACATATGTAGGCGAGATTAGTGCTTAAATTGTAGTATTTTTTGTAGTACTTGATGTTTTTGCACATCACTTCTGTTAAACAAGGAGGAGACATCAGAACTCAGTTGTGTGACACATGATAAGTTTTCTGGAAATGAACTTAAACTGTCTCCATTGTAGACACATAAATACTGAAACATGTCTGGCAATCTGCTGCATCCTACAGAAGTCTTTTTACTAGATTTATTGAAATAACCTGTGAAAACCAGTAGAGAATTCCTCCAAAAGAAAGAGAAAGCCAGGGGGCGCCTGGGTGGCTCAGCCTGCTGAGCGTCCGACTTCTGCTCAGGTCATGATCTCGACTCCTGCTCAGGTCATGATCTCGACTTCTGCTCAGGTCATGATCTCGCGGTCTGTGAGTTCGAGCCCCGCATCGGGCTGTGTGCTGACAGCTCAGAGCCTGAAGCCTGTTTCCAATTCTGTGTCTCCCTCTCTCTCTGACCCTCCCCTGCTCATGCTCTGTCTCTCTCTCTGTCAAAAATAAATAAACATTAAAAAAAAATTTAAAAAGAAAGAAACAGAAAGCCAGCCTACATTTGTCCCAGTAAGAAAATCTTCAACCTTAGTCGTAGAGGGAAGTTTCTGACTAGAAGTCCCAGAAACAGCAAAATCTGTAGGGGTTTTTATGAGTGGGTAGAGACCTGGGTTTGCCTAATTTGAATCTGCCTATTGGTGTTCTATGTAGAGATAACAAATTAATGCAACCATTACTAGATTAGTGATTAAGATACAAAAACATTTTCTTAGTTTTTATGCTTTTTTCTTTGTATTTTTTAGTGTTTATTTATTTTGAGAAAGAGATAGAGAACGAGCAGGGGAGGGTCAGGGAGAGAGGGAGACACAGAATCGGAAACAGGCTCCAGGCTCTGAGTCCAGGCTCCGAGCTGTCAGCACAGAGCCCAACATGGGGCTCAAATCCAGGAACCCTGGGATCATTACCTGTACCAAAGTTGGACGCTTAACTGACTGAGTCACCCAGACACCCCTTTACACTTTTGTTTCTAAGTGGGTTTCGGATTATTCCAAAAATGCTCCTCAATGCTTCCTTCTTTTTTTGTTTCTTCTTATGCATCTAATTTCTGTCCCTTGTCTTTGGCAAACCACTACTGGGACTGACATATTACTAAATGGAATTCAAAGGGCACATACAGGTGACTGAAAAAAATACAGTAGACTAGAAAATGCAGGTATGGACCGTGTTGTGTCTCTCTATGTGAAATTGATTATGCTGGAATGAGGCTAATTTGCTTTAGCTAAAATAATATATTTAAATTTAAAGGTGAGGATAACATTTTCTGTGAATCTTCATAATGGAATACAGGAAAGAACCTTAGGAATATTTGTCTACATTGTAAGTTGCCAATTTTTTAGAATGGAATCTTGTTTTATGTAGAAATAGTATTGTTGAAATACACTCAGAATGCTATTCTCTCAAGTGAATGCTTCTAATGTGACTTTAGTATTAGAACTGAGTGTAAGTCTTGATCAGAACTGAAATAGAAGGAATATTATCATGTCGCATCCCCCTTGCATTGCACTACCCAATTAAGTCTCTGTTCCCCAATCTATGTATGTGCAACATTTTCACCCAAGAAAAAATCAAGCCTAAATATTTTCTTAAATGGCATTCAATGACCTTCAGATCTGACATCAGTTAACTTTCTTTCTATTGAGATAAAACTGGCATACATTATTAGTTTCAGATGTATAACATAGTAATTCAACATTTATATACATTACAAAATGATCACCATAAGTCTAATTATCATCTGTCACCATACTAAGTTAACAGTGTTATTGTCCATATTACCCATGCTATACATTTCATCCCCATGACTTATTTATCTTATAACTAGAAATTTGTACCTCTTGATTCCCTTCACTTATTCTGCCTACAACCTACCCCTGATCTCCTCTAGCAACTAGAAGTCTGTTCTCTGTATCTGTGAGTCTGATTTTGTTTTGTTTTGCTTATTCATTTGTTTTATTAGAGGCTCCATGTACATGAAATCAAACAGTATTTGTCTTCCTCTGTATTATTCATTTCACTTAATAGAATGGCTTCAAGGTCCAGCCATATTGCTGCAAAGGGCAATGTTTTGTTCTTTTTTATGACTAATATTCCATCATAAACAAAGAGAGACAGCATGTGCATGTCTGCTCATCTTTATTCATCTATATAGCACCTAGGTTGCCTCCATACCTTAGCTATTGTAAATAATGCTACAATAAACATAGGAGTGCATATATCTTTGCAAATTTGTGTTTTCATTTTCTTCAAATGAATACTTGGAAGTGAAACTGCTGGATTATATGGTAGCTTTATTTTTAACTTTTTGAGCAACTTCCATACTGTTTTCCATAGTGGCTACATCAATTTACATTCCCACCAGCAATGCATGAGGGGTCCCACATGTTTACCAGCTTCAGATTTCTTGTTTCTTCTTCTTCTTTTTTTTAATACTAGCCATTCTGACAGGTGTGGAGGGATATCTCACCATGGTTTTGATTTGCATTTCCTTATTAGTGATGTTGAGCCTCTGATGTGCCTGTTGCTCATCTGTCTTCTCTTGAAAAATGTCTATTTAATATTGTGCCCATTTTTAAAATCAGATTTTTTTTTGTTATTGAGTCATATGAGTTCTTTATATATTTTGTATATTAGCCTCGTATCAGGTATATGATTTGAAAATATTTTCTCCCATTCAGTTGGCTACCTTTCAGTTTTGTTGATAGTTCCCTTCACTGTGCAAAGATTGTTCAATATAATGTAGTCCCAGTTGTTTACTTTGCTTTTCATGCACTTTTCTGTAAAGTCTGGTCCAGAAAATATACTAAGACTAATGTCAAGGAGCTTACTGCCTTTGTTTTCTTTTATAAATTTTATAAATTTACAGGTCCTACTTTCAAATCTTTAATCTGTTTTGAGGGAATTTATGTATATGGTATAACCTAGTAGCTTAGTGTCATTTTCATGAAGCTGTCCCACTTACCCATGCCCTTTATTGAAGAGATGGTCTTTTCTTATATATTCTCTCATACACACACACACACACATACACACATATTCACCTCTTTCATTAAATTTATTCCAAGGTATTTTTTGTTATTGTAAATAGGATTGTTTTATTAATTTCCTTCCCAATAGTTATTACTAGTTTACAGAAACATGATAGATTTGTGCATATTAATTGTGTATCCTGCAACTTTACTGAATCCATTTATTAGTTCTAAGTATTTTGGAAGTCTTCAGGGTTTTCTATATATACTATCAAATCACCTGCAAATAGTGAGTTTTATTTCTTCCTTCCTAATTTGGGGCTTTTATTTCTTTCTCTTTCTTAATTGTTGTGGCTGGACTTTCCAACATGCTGAATAAAAGTGGTAAGAGTGGGCATCTTTCTCTGGTTCCTGATCTTAGAGAAAAACTTTCAGCTTTTTATCTTTGAGCTTGACATTATTAGCTCTGGGTTTTTCATATTACAGCCTTTATTATGTTGTGGTACATTCTGTCCATAACCACTTTGTTGAGAGTTTTTATCATAAATGGCTTTTGAATTTTGTCAAGTGGTTTCTCTGCATCTATTTAGATAATTTACCCTTCATTTGTTCATGTGGTGTATCACGTTGATTGATCTGCAGATGTTGAACCATTCTTACATCCCTGGAATAAATATCACTTGATCATGGTGTATGATCCTTTTAATGTAGTGTTGAACTTGGTTTGCAAATATATTGGGGATTTCTGCATTTATGTTGATTTGAGATATTAGCTGTAATTTTTTTGTGGTATCTTCGGTTTTGTTATCAGCATAATGCTAGCATTGAAAATGAGCTTGGAAATATTCCCTCATTTTTAATTCTTTTGGACTAGTTTAAGAAGGATAAGTATTAGATCTCTGAAGTTTTGGTAGAATTCATCTGTGAAGACATCTGGTCCTGGACTTTCATTTGTTGGAAGATTTTTTATTACTGATTAAATCACATTACTAGTATTTGGTCTATTAAGATTTTCTATTTGTTTATGATTCAGTTTTAGAAGACTGTGTGTTTCTAGGATATTTATCCATTTTTTTTTAGGTTTTCTAATTTGTTGGCATATAACTGTTCATAGTAGGCTCTTATGACCCTTTGTATTTCTTTAGTATTAGTTTTAAGTTCTTATTCATCTCTGATCTTATTTATTTGGGCCCTTTCTTTTTCTTTTTCTTGATGAGTCTGGCTAAAGTTTTGTCAATTTTGTTTATCTTTTCAAAGAATCAGCTTTTAGTTTCATTGATATTGTCCATTGTTTTTTAAGCCTGTATTACATTTATTTCCATTCTGATATTTATTATGTCCTTCCTTCTAATAACTTTGGGCTTCATTTCCTTTTCTAGTTCCTTTAGTTATAAAGCTAGATTGTAAATTTGAGATTTTTCTTATTTCTTAAAGTAGTCCTGTATTGCTAAGAATGTTCCTCTTAGAACTGCCTTTGCTGCATCCCATAGAATTTGGAATGTTGTATTTCCATTTACATTTCCAAGGTATTTGTTGATTTCCTTTTTGATATTTTCATTGGCCCACTGGTCATTTAGCAGCATACTGTTTAGTTTCCAAATGTTTGTGGGTTTTTTTTCCAATTTTTTTCTTTGTAATTGATTTCTAGTTTCATAACACTGTGTCAGAAAACATGCTTAATTTCAATCTTAAATTTATTGAGACTTATTTTGTGGCCTAACATGTGATCTATCCTAGAAAATGTTCTTTGTGCATTTGAAAGGAATCTGCTGCTTTTGGACAGAATGTTCTGTATACATCTCTTAAGTCCATCTGGTCTAATGTGTTGTTTAAGGCTCATGTTTCCTTAGTGATTTTCTTTCTAGATGATTCACCCATTGATGTCAGTGGGGGTATTAAAGCCACCTAATTCTATTGTATTGCTGTCAATTTCTCCCTCAAGGTCTCTTAATATCTTTTTTATATTTAGGTGTTTCTATGTTGAGTGCATAAATATTTACAAATGTTATATTCTCTTGTTGAATTGGTGCCTTTATCATTATGTATTGTTCTTTTTTGTCTTTTGTTATAGTCTTTGTTCTAAAATCTATTTTGTCCGATATAATTATTGCTACCCCATTCTTTTTGCTCCATTTGTGTAGAATATCATTTTCCACGCCTCTACTTTCAGTATGTGTGTGTCTTTAAGATCTAAAGTAAGTCTCCTCTAGGCAGCATATGGATTGGTCTTGTTGTCTCATCCATTCGGCCACACTATGTCTTTTGATTAGAGCATTTACCCCATTTATATTTAACATTATTATTAATAGGCATGTACTTACTGCCTTTTTGTTAATTTTTTTCTGGCTATATTTATAGTTTTTCTCTGCTCCTTTCTTCTGTCTCTTCCTTTGTAGTTTAATGACTTTCTTAGTATTAAGCTTAGATTCCTTTCTCATTTTTTGTGTGTATCAATTAGAGTTTGGTTTGTGGTTACCATGAGATTCCTATATAATAACCTATATATAGCAGTCTATTTTAATAGTCATTAAAGTTTAACCACATTTTGAAAGCACTACATTTTTATTCCATCCCATTCTATATTTTATGTTTTTATGTCATATTTTATCTCTTTTTATTTTGTGTATCCCTTACCATATTATTGTAGTTATAGTTGATTTTACTAGTTTTGTCTTTTAACATTCATACTAGGTTTATAAGTGGTTAGTCCACTATCTTTACTGTATATTTACCTTTTCCAGTCAGATTTTTTTCCTCTCATAAATTTTTTATTTCTATTTAGGGCCTTTTATTTTTAGCTTAAAGAAGTCCCTTTAATAATTCTTGTAAGGTCAGTTCAGTGGTGATAAACTCCCTTAGTTTTTACTTGTCTAAGAAACTCTTTATCCTTCCTTCATTTCTGAATGATAATCTTGCCAGGTAGAGTACTCTGGTTGGATTATTTTTTCTTTCAGCACTTTCAGTATACCATACCACTTTCTTCTGGCCTTCAAAGTTTCTGCTGAAAACTAAGGTGATAACCTTCTGGGGTTTTCCTTGTATATAATCAGTTGTTTTCCTTTGTTGCTTTCAAGATCCTCTCTATAACTTTTGACATTTTAATTATAATGTGACTTGGTTGGATCTCTTTGGATTCATCTTGTTTAGGGCTCACTTTAGGTTCATCTTGTTTGGGACTCTCTTTGGTTCCTGGACCTAGATGTCTGTTTCCTTTCCTAGGTTAGGGAAGTTTCCAGCCATTAGTTCTTCTAGCAAGTTTTCTGCCCCTTTATCTCTCTCTTCTTCGGGGACTCCTATATGCAAATGTTAGTATACTTGTAGCTTCACTGATCCCTGAGCTATCCTCATTTTTTTTTCTTTCCTATTTGAGTGATTTTCACTATCCTGTTTCCAAGTCACGGGTCTGCTGTCTGTATCATCTAGTCTCCTGCTGAAATTCTTTAGTGCATTTTTCAGTTCAGTTATTACATTTTTTAACTGTATGAGTTACTTGGTACTTTCTTCTTATTTTATATCTCTCTGTTGAAGTGTTCAGTGTGTTCATCCATTCTTCTCCCAACTTCAGTGAGCATCTTTATGACTATTACTTTGATGATTTATCAGATTTATCAGATAAATTACTTAGCTCTGCTTAATTAAGGTTGTGTGTGTGTAGTTTTATCTTGTTCCTTCATATGGAACATGTTCCTTTATTTCCTCATTTTGCTTGATTTTCTCTGTTTCTGTGTATTATGTGAAATAGTGATCTCTCTCCCTGTCTTTAAGGAGTGGTTCTATGTAAGACATAAATGTTATTTAACCTTGCTTTAGTTCTTGATTGTCTACTGAGCTGTCTCCCCAATTATTTCAGACCTATGGAGTCCAAAATCACAATCCTTCCTGACAACCTGAGCCTGGTGCTCAAGGGGCATTCTCTGTGTCTGAACATGGCCACTGGCTCTAGCAGGGTTACAAGAGTGATGGGGGCAGGGGAGACAGGATGGCTCACCTGCTGTATCTGACAGGCATGTGCAAGTGGTATAGAGGGGTTTGGGGTAGGTTTGTGTGTCAGTTGGAGCAGGACAAGTGAGGTGTGATAGGGGTGGGGCTGTTCACCAAGTGCTGTTAGGCAGTTAGGAGGGTAAAAAAATGATGCATGCCAGTACTGGTGCCAGCAAGGTAGAGGGAGGCTATAAAGATAGCATCTACCAGTGTTGAATACTCAGAGACTTCCAGCAGACTTTGGGCCATCTGGCAGGTGCTTTAAGTTTAGCAAGTAAATCTCCTCACCTATGGCCTAGGCTTTTTCCAAACTGCTGGTTTTTTTGCACTGTGTACCAGGGTGAATAGGTTTGCATGTGGGCACTTTGAAAGCAAAATCTTTTCCCCTACAGCCCTGTGTTTGCCTTGAACATAATCCTCACTGGTTTTCAAAATGAGACATTTCAGGGGCTCATCTCTCTGGTCCAGGACTCAAAAGCTAGGGTCCCTGGTATGGGGCATAAACCTTTTTTCTCCTTAGGGAGAAACTCCATTTATATCTGTTTGTTTTTGTTTTTTGAGATCCCTCCTCATTGTGGGCAGGTATGGGGTTTCTGCTGAGAGTATGTTTCTGACTCTATTCATCTTGGTATGGTGGTCCCTTTTATCTTTTGTTATGGAGGTGTTAAGCTAGTTCTCAGGTTCTTTACAGAGGGAATTAGTCCATATGTAGCTATATATTTGTTGTGTCTGTAGGAGGAAGTAAATGCTCCTCCTATTTCCTCTGTAAAATGCTCTGCCCATTTCCTCTGACCTTTTGGGATGTTCTAACATCAATTCTGTGCATGACAGTTGTTTTTTTTTTTACCCCCTCAAACTACAGAAGCTCTATGTACACACCACATCAGAAGTGCTGACAAATTAACACCCCTATGGGAAAAGCCCTCAGCAAATAACTCATCAAATTTAGGGTTTGAGACATGTGTTTTATACTGTTTCCCTGAATGTCCTGGTGGTATTAAGCTCCAGTTATCCATGGTATTCACTAGCTTAATAAAATATCTTTTATTGCTGTCATCCTTTTTCTGCATCACTTTTCCTTCCCAACCCTGCTCCCAAATAAACTACCTGAATTATCCTCTCACCATTACCTTACAGGGGAACTGCAACTAAGTTAGTTTGTACAAAAAATGATTCGGTAAATCGATTACTCACTGGCCAAATGGTTGCAAGGATTCTACTACTGGCAATGATTGGGGTAATGACAACCCCTGGATTCTAGAGTATCTAAATTACTAACATCCTTACCTATGGTAAACTAAGATGTCATAAGGTGGAGCTATTACGTTAGTTTATGTAGTAACTCCAGGATTTGAATGACACTGCAGTAGCAAAGGTAATTATAAGAAGAATGGTTACTGTTAAATGCTATCAATGCACTGAAAGAAAAAAAAAAAAAGGATATACTCAACTCAGTAGCATGCAACTCAGGAGAATAGAGTGAAATAAAGGGTTTTTTTTTTTTTTTTTTAATGGTATTTATAAAGATACTAATCTGTAGTGTAAAGGCAGTCAGGAATGCAAAGCAAGCTTAGGACCTGGTTGTGCAAGAAACAAAACTGCAGAGAAGAATGATTTCACAGCCTAGTTGTGTCTCTTAAATAAAGTCAGGCATATATATGGAAGGATCTAAGACTCAGAGAAGGAGATGAATGGAAATCTTTGAGAACCTGAATCCCCAGATTTTCCTAAAATGGGTGGGCCTGCAGAAATAGCTCATTCACCTTTGCTAAAGGAGAACAGCCTCCTTTTGCCTGGGGAATATTCCGTGGCTTTTTCTCAGGTAGATATCTGGTAAGATGAGGCCAGCCTTCTTCAAGATCTCTTTTTCCACCTTCTTCAAGGCTTCTAGGCCAACAAGTACAGTCAATTCTCAGTGTAACCCAACTATAAAAGTACTCCCCCTTCACTGGGAGGGAAGGGATTATTGATCAAAAGAACTATAAGCCCTGGCTAATATGTATAGGTGGAATTGTGAAATGATGCCTGGGAATAGATCTTAAGACAATTAGACAAGGAAGGGCATAATATAAGGCCAGATAAAAGAGAGTTGTTTAATATGGGACCCTTCATCTGTAACCCGGAATTTAATGACACCTAGAGTGGTCATTACATGCTGTTAGGATGTTTAGGATACTTATTCGAAGCAGGGATTAGGGGAGAGGGTGATAATAATCTAGGGTAAAAAAGGTAAAACTACCTATGACAAGTTTTGATGAAGGGATCAAAACTTCAGAGAGATAAACATACAACACTAGCTGCATTAAATAACAGTAAAGAATCCACCAGTTGACTATATTCCTGGGACAGCCCTAAAGGCACATTTTCCTATAGCCAAAAGGAATGTGCTAATGAGAATAGCCTCATCTTGAGAAACTCAGTTGGGATTTATAGACCAGATCTGAAAGTAGAGTTGGAGGTCTGCTTATGAAACTGGTTCCCTAGCTAGAATAGTAATGATGGGAGTTTGGAATAGCAGCAGCCAGATGGTAACACTTAAATGTAAGATGAAAGGTGGATGTAATTGTTCTAAGTGCCAAAATGGGCAGCCAAGCTTGAATGGCAATCAGAGGAAATGCACATGCAGGGATCTGTGGCATTGGCTAAAAGATCATGATGTTCTAAGAAATGAGATAGCTGAGACACCATGCCAGCATTGTTCGATATCAAAACCAAGGAATTTCAAGACCAGAACACATCAAAGCTAATATCAGTGCTGACAGTGAAGTTATTATACCAGACCCACATTCTGCACTACAGTATTTCTCATACCCCAAGCCTATCAACTAAATAGCAGGCCAAGTCCCTTTGAGAAAAATATCTATAACACCAGAGAGGATATCACAGGTTCTAGGGAATCAACACATACTTCAAGAAGTCCTCAACCAAAGGATTCTAGAAAATTAGTTTACAAATATGGCAGGTCACTTGTGTCCGGTGGCAGATAACCCCAAGGTAACTCCCAAAGACATTTCGTGTACTTGAACCATTTTCTCAGAGTCTGTTTATGTTTGGGTTTTAAGATCTCTGCAAACCTTGCCAAAATGAAATCATTATTTTAACTTTTTTGCTCCTTTGTCTTTTCCACCTTGCTTATCATCTTCTTCCATACTATATCTCTATCCATCCAAATTCTACTCATACTTCAAGAAACTTACAAAGGCTACATATTAAAGCTTCTTTAATCACCCCAAGTAGAGTTTTGCTCCTGGTTTCATGAGCAATGTAATCATTCCTGGAAAAAACAAAACTCAAAAAACATAATATTCAGGCCAAGGATTCCATATTTTCACAATGCCATTTAGTGCTATGTTGACAGGAACTTAACAAGTGATTAAAATTTAATAACTTCTATTATTCTTTGTAGTTACAAGGTACTCAAGGCAATAATGCATTCCCCATTACAGATTCTTTACATTGAGAAATAGGAGAATTTCATTAAAATTAAGTAAAGCACGCTTCTGCATATATGAAAAGATCCAGAAACTAGAGGTCCCATTTTGTATGTTCATTTGGTTCAAATTTTCAAAATTAAATTGAGAACCTCTGTGTGTAACATGGCAATGTCCTTAGCCATCCAACACTGCCAACACTTACTTTTTCTTCTCTTAATGTCTCCAAATACTCTTCAGCTTCATAGACTCTCTCCCTTTGGGTCTTATGTTTTGATCCACCAAAAACATTGCATTGCTGTTATCCAAATTCCTTTTAATGACTCTTTGTTATTTTCCAAATCACTCTGCACATTATTCCTCCTCTGTTCAATACACTTACAGTTAGGTCCAGAAGTATTTTATTTCATTCAATTTCTATTTTTCTCATCACTGATTCAAATTTTCTACACTCGTATTTCCTCTCTTGAACTGGGTTTGTGGAATTACCTGAACAATTTTCTCTTCTTTTTTATAAAATTTTATTTTCATGCCCTCCTGATCACAAGGACAATTCTCCTGCCAAATTAATTCATTCAGGTCTTTGCAAAACGTGTCTTCTAGCTTTCCAGGAACGCTTCTGTATGGAATTCTAAGTTCTGTCACCTGCTGTTTACTTAACATATCTTCTTTTCATTCCAAAGTCATAACGTTCAACTAGAAGGAATTAAAAAAAAAAGCTAACAGAGTCCATCAGATTTCCTCCCAGAATCTCAAAAACCTGAGAGCTGTTTCCCAGCTTTGGGTTAAGTGCATTATTTGTATTCATTTGAATTATGTTGGGTTAGAAGCAGTCTAGTCAGTTCAATGGGTTATAGCTATCAGAATATGCTTAAACTTTGTGATTCACTCATCAGGATTACTTACTATCACCTATGTAACCTCTTATTAGCAGTTTCTCAATAACCTTCAAGGAAAGAAATTTTGCTTCTAATTACCAATCTCTAAGCCATTTCTCTGTATATAAATTGTTATTTCTTCAGAAGGTTTAGGAAGGCACTTGTAAAGAAGTGCATATGTATTGAGTAATGTTCTAAAATTTATTTTCATGTTCCTTTTACAGCATGGAACATTTTTCCATTTAGCAACCTTTGACACTAACCTGCTGAAACATTTGCTCAGAAATGTAGAGGGCATGTTTACCCCATTTCCTACTGAATACTAATTCATATAACTATGAAAAAAGCATGTGTTTTAAATTTTTTTTTTTTTTTCAACGTTTTTTATTTATTTTTGGGACAGAGAGAGACAGAGCATGAACGGGGGAGGGGCAGAGAGAGAGGGAGACACAGAATCGGAAACAGGCTCCAGGCTCCGAGCCATCGGCCCAGAGCCTGACGCGGGGCTCGAACTCACGGACCGCGAGATCGTGACCTGGCTGAAGTCGGACGCTTAACCGACTGCGCCACCCAGGCGCCCCAAAAGCATGTGTTTTAAACATTTTTATCCCTTAGCGCTACCAGCAAATGATTCTTCAGCTGATTTCTTCAAAACATTTTTCATATCACACAAACACAGTCTGTATTTGCTCTTACTTATAACACTTTTCAAGTGACTCCTATATTTTAATTAAAGTGCACTCATCTGAAAAAGTCATTAGCATAATGTGTAAGAAGGTGGGAAATACGAGATTTACTAACATGATAATAAAATGAGTGTTGTTCATTATATACCTTTTTAAATCATTGAACTCTGTCTGTGATGGTTAAAATAAAGATTATTCAATAAAAAGTACCACTCAACCCTTATTTCTTAAAATTTCTGACTGCTTCTATAAATTCACACCATAGTATCTTTTTCTTAGGTCATGTATTCCTTTTGCCATTAATCTTGAAATTTACCAAAAAGGAGTTAAGGGACTGGGAATACTGATACAAGTATTAAAAAAGACCAATCCAGGGCGCCTGGGTGGCTCAGTCAGATTAAACATCTGACTCTTGATTTTAGCTCAGGTCACGATCTCACGGTTTGTGAGATCGAGCCCCAGGTCAGGCTCCACACTGACATCATGGAGTCTGCTTGAGAATCTCCTCTCCCTCTCTCTTTGCCCTTCCCCCGCTTGCATGTGTGGTCCCTGTTCTCTCTCAAAATAAATAAATAAACTTAAAAAAAAATAAAATTGAACTAATCCTAACTTCCACAAGTTAAGTGGAAATTCTTCACATACCAAAACTGCTTCCCTTCTGCCTCCATGGAAAACATACAGTACTAAATAAATATTTTTTGCATAGACATTGAAAAACCATAAACAGTATGAATATCAAGTCTATTCACATGTATGAATAAAACTCATTAAAATACAAGGAGCCTGAATATATGTAACAGATATAACATGTCCATGGATAAAAACACTCATTATTATAAAGATACATATAATCCATCTTTGAAAGATACCTTGTCAGCATATATCAAATTTAAATTTTTATACCCTTTGATATGTCTACTTTTAGAAATATGCTATAGAAATACATCATAAGAATGTTCACTGGGAAGTACTTCTATTAGGGAAAAATTAGAAACAAATGAAAGATCTATAATAGGTCAATGGATAAATTATGGTTGATTTATACTTTAGAATACATAGAAATGTTAATATAGCTCATTAATCATTCATATAATTCAATAATTCATTCAATAAATATTTTTTAAGAACCTGTTATGTGTCAGATAGTGT
Organism: Panthera leo; assembly: GCF_018350215.1. Lineage (NCBI taxonomy): Eukaryota > Metazoa > Chordata > Mammalia > Carnivora > Felidae > Panthera > Panthera leo. The sequence goes on along the minus strand of NC_056687.1, from coordinate 44,855,861 downwards.
TCTATTTAGGGCACACAACAGTGAAAATATAAGATAAACTCTGCTTTCACAGAATGTTTATTAGGTGATAACTTATTTTGAAGGAAATTAAGAAGAAACATTATGAAATATCACTGGTGAAAACTGCTATAGAGAAAAATAAAGTGAAGTAAGGTAAGGGGGCAGTGAGTGAAAGAGAAAGGTTTTCTTTTATAGAAGATAACCAAGTGATATCTGAAACTTAACTGAGGGGGCAAGACAAGAAGAAATATGGGGGAAGAGCATGAAAGGAGTAGGAAATAGATCAAATTGCATGAGTTGGGAGGAAGCACAACTTATTTGAGAAACAGCAAGGGGCCAGTGTGACTGGAGTTCAGTGTGCAAGGCAGGGAGTGGTAAAGAAATGAATTCAAAGAGAAAGCTGAGAAGAAAGACCACTAAGACTCAAGCAGGTATTAGAGGATTTTGACTTTCCCTCTTAATAAGATTTCAAATGACTGGAAGGTTTTGTCATGAGCAATGATGAGATCTGGCTTACCTTTTAAGTGGGTCATTCTGGTTATATGGATAATAGGCTGCAGAAGGCAAGTGAAGGAGGGTATCAGTGAATATGCTATTGAAATAGTTCAAGTGAGAGGAGATTAAAATAGCATCTAGATTAAAATAGCAGCAGTAAATGGATACTAGATATCTTTTTAAGGCTGACCTGATAGGACTTGCTAATCATTTGGATATGGAGGGAGGTATAAGAGAGCAGGAATGACAAGTATGAGATGTATCAGCACATGCTGATACAGAAGGTTGCCCATGATGTTATCAAGGGAGAGTGAAGAAATCTGCCTAAAACTGTGCAGAACCAGACCATTAAAAAAAGGGGACGGGGCCTGGAAAGATAGATACATATAAAGGGAATTTTCAACTTTTACTGTTTGTGGGCCCTGTTCCTGGGCTCCCTGGGAAGCTATACTTTAACATTTAGCAAAGCCAAAATGACTCCATGAAACCTCAAAGCATGGGCTCTATTTCTGCCCCAGGCACTAACTGTACATGTGCTTAAAGAAAATAACCAAAAGGAGCATTCTAAATACAAAAGATAAAAAGTAAGAGACTTCCCTGGTTCCCATAAGATTAGAGTCATACATCCCTGAACACAGTAGAAACAAGGTCTGCAAATTTCTGAAAAAGGTCTTTATGTAATAATTTGTAAATTTTAATTTAAAAAAACGTATATGGCCCTACACCAAATGTTCCCTTCCCAGAGCAGTCACTTGGGCTCAAACAAAATTTTCTTCCATTTTTTTTTTTTTAGAAATTCTTTTTTTTTTTTAATGTTTTATTTATTTTTGAGAGAGGGGTGGGTAGGGGCAGAGAGAGAGGGAGACACAGAATCCCAAGCAGGCTCCAGGCTCTGAGCTGTTAGCACAGAGCCCGAGGTGGGGCTCAAACCCATGAACCGTGAGATCATGACCTGAGCCAAAGTTGGACACTTAACCAACTGAGCAACCCAGGCACCCCATAGAAATTTTAAAATGTTTGTTTATTTTGCATCAACAATACTAAGTTTTAATAGTAGTTAACTCTAATAGAGGAAGTGGGAGCTAAAAACTTCACATTTTTTTACTTCATGGACTTTGATATCATTTGAGTATTTTATTATTAACATATAATTTGTATAATATTTAAAGCAATTTTAAAATTGTTTCTGTAGTGAAAGGAGAGATGGTAAAATGAGCCTTAAAATTAGAAGTGACTATAGTTCTGTTAATTCATTTATAATTTTCAATAATGTAAATATTATATTTACAAATACAACTTCTCAATAGTGATTTAATAATTTGAAATGTAAATCCTATACTTTATTTTTCAATGATATAAATGAATTTCCAAATGCAATTTCTTGTTAAAAAATTAAATATTTGATTGGCATACAACAAAGCATGGCAAACCTAAGTTACATGGTATGGTGGAAAACATAGGCTATGGAAAATCCAGAAAATCCTGAATTCAAATACTGACCCTGATACTAAATAGAAAGTAAGCTTAGAAAACATATCTATTATGTACTAGTCACTGTGGTCAGTGGTGCTTACCAGGCTATTCAACTAAGGCTCCAACAATAACTAGCTCACCTTCTTGTCTGGAGGGGGGTAGGAGAGGATGCTAAATGATGACAGTCTATGCCTGGTATAGTGTGGAAGAATGGGGACAAGTACTCAGCTTGGGTAATAAAAAAGGATTAAGTGTTCCGAGAATCTTGGCTTCTAGGATTAGGGCTACTCCCTTTTCTGCCTTTAGCTCAAACCATGTAAATCAGTTTCCTAGGTTGCTAAGAAATAGTAAGTGAACTCTACTCTTTAATTCCTATCTTCACCAGAGACCATGCTGTTTCATGACTACCTCAGGTCACAGAGATCTCTTTTTTCTAAAATGCTATAAATGTATGGACTATGATACCAAGTTTGCATTTATAATGTACTCAGTGCACAGTTTTTCTGTCTTTGTAAATAAAGGAATGAGTTTTGGCTTAGGTCATGATCTTGTGGTTGCTGAGTTCAAACCCTGTGTCAGGTTCTATGCTGACAGTGCTGAGCTTGGAGCCTGCTTTGGATTCTGTGTCTCCCTCTCTGTCTGCCCCTCCCCGGCTCAGGGCTAAGGCTCTGTCTCTGTCTCTTTCAAAAATAAATAATAAATAAATAAAATAAAACTGAGGTCAGCCTAGATAGAACTTCATTAGTTAAAAGACACTGAATGAAAAGGACATTATTTTAGGAAGTGAAGGACACAAATATTTTAACGTTAAGACCATTAAATTTGTGAATATAAAGCATCTAATGTTAAGACTGAATTTCCAGTAGTCAATGTGGATCATGGGTGAGGCTCAGATAAAATTTCAGGGCAACAGAAAATATTTTGATTAATATCTAGCCTTCTATGATTATGGCAGCCACAGACAAGACGTTCTAGAGGGAGTAAGTTTAAGCAGTAGAGGAAAAATGGAGGAGAAAGCACTAAACACACTGATATTTAAATAGTAGGGACAGAAAAGAAAAAAATACAATTTAAAATTGTATGTGCATAGAGTCAAACATTTCAGAGTTAATTCTCCTCATGTATCTTTCTTTCTTTCCTTTTTAATGTTTTTTAGTCATTAAAATTGTTACCTATTTTAATCCTATATCATTCTCTTATAATCCCAATAATTATAGAGGTTTAATGTCATGTGCTATACTAATAGATAGTACTATTTAGCATTTAGTTTAATTTAATCATTTAATTCTCAAAATAATCCCATGAAGTCATTAATTATTATGAACCAAACCTTACTATATAGAAACTGAGGCATAGAGTGGTTAGGTAATATCCCCAAAGTGACACAATAAATAATGGAGCAGAGTTTTCAATCGATAGCCCACCTTCTCATTAACTACATTACTTCTATATATTTTATATCATTTATTACAAGTAGTTACTTTTGTTTCATGTTATCATTTTCACTTTAATCACTTTAGTTAAATTCTATAATTATATTTAAAAGAAGTGAAAAACCACCTACAACTCCTCTCTGTTAATCTGTAACTTTGCCAGATTCTCATTTATATTGGACCTGGTGTATACCTATGAATAAACAGCAGTGTTCTTGGTTTTGAATTAATAATTAAGTGCAACAGGCATAATAATCCGACACCAAAGTTTCATGTAACACCATCTTTGTTTGGTGTTATGACAGTATGTAGGGCACACAACAAAATTCCATACATAGCAAGAGGCAAGAGCACAGCATGGCCTCCAAATGTCCCACTCACTCATAATTCAGCACACACAGTCAAAAGAGGCAATGCAGGGTGTGTGAAGACAACCTCATTTCAGAAAACCAATCAGCGCTGGGGCCCCTGAAGCTTTTACACCTTGCTCTAATCCTCTGAGTATCAATATTGGTAATTATTACCCAGTAAGCCATCTCAACAATCGGTACAGGCATTTGGTTTAAAAAGTATCTTGGCAAGGTTCTCATTTATCTTGGATCTGGTATATACTACAAATTCCTTGAATTTGTGGTATAAGGAGGCTTTCCGGAGATAGAGAAAAGATGACTAACCACGTATTCATACTTTCTTCCATGTTATAATTTGTAATATGAAATTATTTCATTTAATTAATATGTATTAAAATGTAATTACATGTTAAATGCTTATTGACTTTTTCTTAAAATTTAATTGATTTTTAAGATATTTAACCTCTTTTAACTTTCAGGGAAGCAAAGTAACATCAAAGTAAAATCTTACTGATTTGCTACATTTTCCTATAGGTTAAAGAGTGTACTGATCCCTAATATTTGAAATATATTTTAAAATATCCAAAACACCTAAACTTACACCAAAGTCAAATATGAACTATAACAGAATACAGACTGAGTAGTCACAAAAAATTTTAGTTTCATGGTGCCTGGGTAGCTCAGTCAGTTAAGAGTCTGACTAATTTGTGGATTAAGCCCTGTGTTGGGCTCAGCACTGACAGACAGCCTGAAGCCTACTTGGGGTTCTCTCTGCCCCTCCCCTGCCTTCTCTCTCTCTCTCTCTCTCTCTCAAAATAAATAAATAAACATTAAAAAAATGTCTTCAGTTTCTTTTGTGTGGTAGTTGACAAGCAATAACAGAAAATGTCCTTGATGTCTTATAGGACATACCAAGCATATAAAGTACATATGAAAGCAATTGATCTTTAAACAACCTAATTTTTAAATGAGTATGTCTATTTTAAGAAACATACAAGTTATATTTTACCAAAGTACAAATGAAAATCCCAATTTTTGCCCTCATACTTATTTTAAAATGGTTGGGAAAAATTATCTAAAACATGTACAGATTTTCATTTTTTTTAAATCACATGAATTTTATTGAGAAAATGTTGACTTATTACAGTTTTGCTCTATATTTTCTTTTCTCCACGTACATTTTGGAGGCTGATATTATTTCCTGGGCATCAGAATCATAATGGTTTTAATAATTGCAAATTTGCTCTCCTTCACTTTTCTGCAGCCTTTAAGATATGCTTAAAGTTCTCAATTTAAATCTATTGATTTTATTAGTAATTATAGATTCATATATTTTTCATCATTTATAGATATAAATCTGTAAGTACAGCTTTGTGCTGCACTGATTTTTACATTTTTTTTTTACTTAACCCTCAAAAAATCTACAAAGTTTAGGTAACATTATTTTTGTTATTTTAGATAAGAAAACTAAATATGGAATTGTTAAGTGCTCTGATAGTCATACAGATCTATATTCTAATTTTTTCAGTCTGGGAGTATATGCTACTTACTAGAATAAGTTGAGAACCCATCCTAATTCCAATATCTGGCTTACACAACCTTCATTAGCCTTGGTCATATGCAAGTTAGCTGCTCATTCAATTTGTCCACATGTATAATTCAGACAACATAGGGCAAGTGAAAATTATTTCATTTCAGGGAACCCGTCAGCTCTGGGGCTCCATACTGGACAACACAGGTCTATAAGTAGAATAGACTCTTAGGGGGGATGGTAAATAAGGAATCACAAAATCTACTTAGCGCTTGCTATTTCTACTAATCCAAGGGAAAGGTGATGCTATCATGAACCAGAGTGGTTACAATAATGGTTTTAAAGGCAACCAAGAAACAGACTCTTAACTATGGAAAACAAATTGATCATTACCAGAGGGGAGGTGAGGTGGGAGGATGGGTTAAATAGGTGATGGGGATTAAGGAGTGTACTTGTTGTGATGAGCACTAGGTATTGTATGGAAGCTTTGAATCACTATATTGTACACATGAAAATAATATTACATTGTATGTTAACTAACTGGAATTTAAATAAAACTTAAAAATAAATAAATAAAATTAAAATTTTATTTTAAAAGAAAAACTTCTGTACATATTTATAAGGAAAGCCACAGAAATTTGCCGTTGAACCCATTGTAAAGTTTGAGGTAAATGTTAAGTCAAATATAACTCCAAGTTTTTGTTTAGAGTTACTCAAATGCTGGATCTCCCTTTTATGAAACAGCGATTACTGTGGAAAGAACAGGAAGAGGTGATAATAAGGAGTTCAGATTTGCATAAGTTATATAAGATGCCTGACACACATCCAAGCTGAGCAGGTACAATTCTGGATGCACAAGTCTGAGTTCAGAGGAGAAATCTAGGCTGGAATATAAATTCAGGATTTAGTTAATATAAAATCCTAAGGCTCAATAAAACCACATGAAGACTAAATGGCAATATAAGAGTCAAGTTACTGATCCTTGGAGGAGAAATCAACCAAGGAAATAGAAAACATAAGAAAAGAAACAAAATAGAGTGATGTTATGAAAACCAACTGATACAATTGTTTCAAAAAGAGGTAACTATTATATATGATTAATGCTGTTGATAGCTCATGTAAGACAAAGGCTGCCAAATTTGACAATGTGAGCATTATAGGTGATCTTAAGATGAGATTTTTTGGCAGAACAGTTGGACAAAAATCAGACTGGAATGGTTTTGTGAGAAAAGATGGGGAATACAGATAGCTCTTTCATGGAGAAGTAATGAGATAATATATAGATAATTGTTCAAGGATTTTTTAGAGAAGTGTATAGTAGCTGAAGGGGATGAACATATGGCAGTATATTTATATGGACACATATATAATACAATTACAATTGATGATGCATTAGATTAATACTACTAATATTAAAGAATACATATCATGAATTGCATAATTCACCTTGCTTATATTTCAATGATAATTTCCCAAATCTTAAATTCACTTTCTTTGTTATCTCCTTTATGTTAATAGTTAATTTTTATAGTTTATTCCCCAGGAAAATAAAGATTTCTAGCTCACCTTTCATCTACAATTTTTAATATGATTATGTGCATACATATATATGTATGTGTACATATATTAATATATACACACACCTGTATGTATACTCACATACAGATATAAATATGGTCTGTACTGTGAGACAAAATGACAGGTTTAAACTAAATTATCTCTTAGTCCCCAGACTATTTCTAAAGGACTATAATCCTTTCTTACAGCCTCTCCAGAGACTTGCTTCATTCATTGAGAGCAGTTATGCAGAGAGCTATTGCTAAACTTCACCTGTCACTATAAACTCCTAAATATGATCTACTTATGACCGTTTCTTCTTGACTGGAAAAAATATGTTTGGCACTTCAATTAAAATTATTTATTGATTAATAAGATTAGTTAAGTTATTTTTTTCTCTATCTCAACCTGTTAGAAAATTTTGTTCCTTGGTCCATTTTTCTCTTAACAATTGCTGCCTCTTTTCAGTTTTGCTAATCCATACTATGAAGAAGTTAGAGCAGCTAAATTTGTCAATGATGCTCTCATTATAAAAAATAACCCAGGGTGCCTGAGAGGCTCAGTCGGTTAAGCATCCGACTTTGGCTCAGGTCATGATCTCATGGTTTGTGGGTTTGAGCCCCGCATCCAGCTCTGTGCTGACAGCTCATAGCCTGGAGCCTCCTACAGATTCTGTCTTCCTCTCCCTCTCTGCCCCTCCGTCACTAGTGCTCTGTTTCTCTTTCTCTCTCAAAACTAAATAAAAATATTTAAATAAAATAAAATAAATAAAATAAAATAACCCTACGTTATTCCTTACTTTAGGGTTTATGTTTTTCCTTCCTTTAGGGTTATTTTTATTAATTACTTATTTTATGTAGGCTGATACTAAACAGTTCACTTTCACTGAATGTTTATTCAACGCAACATGAAAAAGTTAGAATTTTTAAAAATATGATTTGGACCACCATTCTAGTCTATCCAAAATAGCAGTCTGTTAGACCATTAAGAAAAGACAGTAGCCACATATGCCAAAGTTGCTTTACAGTTTCCAGGCAGGTGAACCCATAAATGATTCTGAATATAATAAACACAACGTATTAGGAATCAATAGCCTATTTTATATATAAAGCATGTTTTTAGGCCAAGTATTTTTTTTAACGTTTGAATTTGTACATTTAGTTCTATCAACAAACTTGCTATGTAATTAATATTTTATAATCAATTTATCTCACTTCACAGGAGACAGAAACATAATGATACATTGACATATGATCACTTCTATCAAGGAGTTTATAACTGAATACTAGGGAAAGAAGAACAAGAGTAACAAAACAAAATCCCCTGAAATAGTAATTGTAATACAAGGCAAATGAGAGGAAGGCTTTAAACCAAGTATAGGTTACTGTATATTTTTCTGTGAAAAAGTTGGCAAGACAATTATAAACAATTAGAAAGATATCTCAAACTTTAGAAGTAACACGCTGGGATTTAGTTGACATGTAGACATATACCACTGTAATATTACCTTACACACATGCAAAGATAATTCCTACTTTTGTGCACTTATTTCAGAATTAAACTGCCAGTGGTATAACCTATTGCTTTTCTTAGATCTTTTATTTAAAAATTAACCTCATTTATTATGTTCCCATAGTTAAATTATGTTTTTTATTCTTTATTAATATATTTTTTGATTATTGCTAGGTGATTATATCTTTAAAAAGGCTTGAATGTGGTGTGTGTGTGTGTGTGTGTGTGTGTGTGTGTGTGTGTGTGTATGTGTAGAGGTGCACCATTCCTGGAAGTACTGCAATAACAGATCAACGCACAGGAATGGATGGAGCAAGCTACTATGCCCCCTCCCTCCTCCAAAAATCTATTTAATATATTATCTTTAAATAGAGGACATATCAGATACTAAGCTAATAAGAACAAATACTACACATGATTTAGCCAAAAGGCCAAGAAGCAATCGACTGTTTTTAAAAAAATACATCAGTTACAATTACAATATGCAACTTCTATTCATGGAATTACTATCACACATACACACACACACACACACACACACACACACACACACACCCCACATTCAAGCCTTTTTAAAGATATAATCACCTAGCAATAATCAAAAAATATATTAATAAAGAATGAAAAACATAATTTAACTATGGGAACATGATAAATGAGGTTAATTTTTTAATAAAAGATCTAAGAAAAGCTATAGGTTATACCACTGACAGTTTAATTCTGAAATAAGTGCACAAAAGTAGGAATTATCTTTACAGGTGTGAAATGTATCATTTCTCTTTATTGCAATTGCATTTCAATAACCTGAGTAGAGGTTCATTATATTTCAAAATATACAAAATCTGAAATTTAGGTTCTGAGATTAGTCTTATAAAAAAAATGCCCTTTTATGTTCATTTTGCTAACTCACTGACCTGTATCTCCAGAGTCCACCCAGATATAGAGAATTAACAACATTATATGAATATTTAGTTACGTTTAAAGTTTCACTTAGAATTAAGAGCGATAATATATACTGAGCTCGAGGTATTAGAAAAAAGAGCATTATAGAAATTATCTACTGCCATTTATGTAGTATATACAGAAGTGCTTGAAAAAGTTGATATCATTTTTATAATAATTTAACATTAAACTCTAGTATAATGGATTAGAAACAGCTTTATATTTTTATAGTATGTATAAAACAGAACCATGATTTTTTTAATTAGCTAATTTTGCATACTTTAAAACCATTACATTTCAAAAATATTTTTGAGAAGCCAGATGTTTTCCACTTCATTTTTAAAAAATGAAGAAACAAATGTTAACTTCAAACTAAAAGTATAGACTTTTTCATGTACTCAACTCTGGGGCCTAAAAAGACAAACTGCCAAATAGGAAAAAAAAAATCTTTCTACTTAAAAATATATGTTATTAAGGAATATGTTGTTTTCCTAGAAACTTTTCCAACCTGGCTCCTATGGAGCTGCAGCATGTACATCCAGAGGAGAAGTAACATCAGGGTCTGGTGAGGTGGTCTCTTCAGTGCCTTCTCGAATTTTCCCCCCTTTTAGCAGTGTTGGAAATAGGTCTGGAAAAGCATAGGAAAGCTATATCAAATTTTCCTTATGAGGTTTTTTCCATACTGTTTTAGCAACTTTGCATGGTGAAGGTGTTATATGGTATGACACACGTATTCATTTTCACTAATGAGTCCTCTCATGTAAAATTAACAATATCCTCAAGAAAAATATAATTACATTGTATTAATTCAAATCAGGCTATATTTGAAATTATGCTTGTGTGAGTCAGATCAGAAACATCCTTAGAACTACACACACATAAAAATGATTTCTAAGAAAAACTGAAGTATTTAGGGTGGTATCCTTTATAAAAAATGAAATATGATGCTTTAGGACAATATAAAACTTTTGATATGTTATCTTTATAAGCTACATTTTCAAAAATATTTAAATAGTATATGGCCCTATACAGTCCAGAAAAAATGAAATGCATTGTTTAATGATGATAAATAAGAATTATTTCCATGTGTAATAATAATTTTACATACATATGTCACATATATATGAAATAGTTATAGATTTGTGTTTACCGAAAATGAAAGTATCACTAATTACATTTCTAATGAATTGAATGAAAAAGATAAGATTATATGTTGGCAAATATATATATCATCTTTAGTTTGTTGAAATGATCAGCATAATTAGTTACAACATGAAAAATATATTTTGATTTGATTCTTCCCCAGTATTAACTACCTGGCATGTAGTAAAACTATTGGATGATTTAGTTATAGTTGTTTTCTAAAATCCATAAAAACGTTGGTAATGTGGGTATTATCTTCTGGTTTAGTGAAAACGAACATAGTAATAAATTTTTAAAAAAGAGAGGTTGCTAAAACAGTAACTATTAATCTAAATACTCAATGTTACTGGATTAAACTTTACAAGGCTTGGATGGACACTAGAGAGCCAATAAATTTGAATTTCTGTAGTATAATTGAAAGTGGATATAAATTGTAAACAGTATCACCATTTTTTATAGTGCTAGTATACAGAAAAAAGAAGTAATGGAGAATACTTTTGTAATGCTAGAAACCAATACAATATCTAAAATGATCATATTTAAAGGATTTTTTGGGAGGCACCTGGGTGGCTTAGTCGGTTAAGCCTCCGACTTTGGCTCAGGTCATGATCTCGAGGTTCATGGGTTTGAGCCCCACACTGGGCTCAGTACTGACAGTACAGAGCCTGCTTAGGATTCTCTCTCTCTCTTCCCCTCCCCCACTTGTACACAGTCTCTCTCTCTCTCTCTCTCTCTCTCTCTCCCCCTTTCTCTCACTCTCTTTCTCAAAATATATAAAAAAACTTTATAATAATGAATAAATAAAAATAAAGGATTTTTGTGGGGAGCACCTGGGTGGCATAGTCAGTTACACATCGGACTCTTGATTTTGGCTCAGAGCACGATCTCATGGTTTATGAGACTGAGCCCTATGTCAGGCTCTGTGCTGACAGTGCAGAGCCTGCTTGGAATTTTCTCTCTCCCTCTCTCTCTCTCTCTCTCTCTCTCTCAAAACAAACATTTTCTAGCTGATGTTTTCATATTTAGGATTGATGGTCCTTTAGGAAAAAGACATTTGAATTATTTGTTTTATGGTACTTAAATTTGTTAATACTTATTTCAATGTCATTTGCCTTCCCACTTGTGTACTCTAAATTTATAACTTTATGTAAAATTCACTAATACTTGAAAACAATGTAAATTAATATGAATACTATAAATTAATTTCTACAAATATTCTTATATCCACTTACCATATGACTGTGACATAGTTATACATATAGTGAAATTACAGTTACACAATATGTAGTTTGCTTAATGAAACACAAAATCAGTAGAAATGTCTATTTCTGCTTGATATTGATATATTTTGTTGGATTATTCTAGGATTCTGTATTTGGTTATTTCGAAACACATTTAAAAAATAATAAGGTATGCTGAAAAAATTGACTCTAAAAAACAAATGATAGTTTACAATTAAGATAATAAAACTCAAATGTGTTAATATAATTTCTTTAATAATAATGACAGAATAAAATTAGAATTAACCTTTAAGAATAAACTCTAAAAACAAAATGAAGACCAAAGCTTGATTCAAGGAAGGAAAATCTGGGAGAAATTAATACTGTCCTGTGACTTAAATTTAAGTTAAAAATCACAAGAGTCGATTTATAAACATCCGTCTTTGTGGCTTAAATGTTTGCAAATTTATTTCTCTCTGTGGGAAAAGAACTCATTAAAACAGGGAAATATATTTCACATTTTGATAGAGAAGCTCTATTTAACTTACTCAGAATGAACAGAAAATACCGGATGGGGAACCGATGATTTAACAACAGAAACTTCTAAGGTGAAGGTGTTCACCAATACAATATTGCAAAGACTTAAGGAAAATCATATGTAATCAGAACACCTGATTATGAACAATAAGAAAACCTGCAGAATTGAAGGTATGTTCAGAGGCAACTTGCTGTGACAAAAACCTACAAAATAGAAGCTGTGTTGTCTTTAAGATCAGCTATAACATAAGCAAATAAAATCTTTCCAAGATATCTACAAAAATAAGAGTTCGCAGAGTTCCCAAGTGTTCATTAAGTATTCAATTTAAATATGTCTTTTAAATTTGAAGGTGCCAAAGTTAAAACATACAACAATAATAAAATTAGTTTGATTTTCACAAATTCCTGGCTAATAGGTTGGCACTTTGCATAAGCAAGAAGAATTCAAAACTGAAAAGAGCGAACTATGAAAGAAAAAGAAAAAAAAAACTGAACCAGGGAAAAGTTTGGTCTGAACAAAAGCACAGTCTAAGAGAAACATGTTCAAAGTTATGACAGATAAACCAGGCATATTATAGAGGTGAAACTAGTAAAAACTTCATTTTCCATGATTTAGTAATGAAATACAGGGTTCATAAATGGCAAATTCTTTTTTCTTCCTGGAAGATTATTACACCACATAATTAAATAGACATGCCACACATATGTACTAGTTGCTATTAGCAAAATTTTAAATATCAAATTGTTTTAGGCAATTTAAGGCAATGTCTTATAAAAGATTGAGTATGTACTTCAGTTTAAAGGAAAGAAAGTGAAATTTTCTAAGTATATAGATCCTCAAGTATTAAGATGAGTAAGCAGAAGAATGGTAGCAGCTCATGAACATCCTTAATTATAAACTTCATTATAGCATAAATAAAGATTAATACAATTATTCAGTTATTAAATAAAGGGTTTTAAAGTTCCCAGTGAGTATCTAATTAGCTTAGAGAGCAATAAAGAATGAATAGAAAACAACTGGTAAGGTTACATGGAGGGACTAACACCAATCTGAATTTATTGAAGACATGCAAAATAATTTTGCACAACATCAGGAAGAAATGAGAGAACTATAATAACAAAAAAGAATTCCTCAGTGAAACAAATTTTGGGAAACCTGAGAATCAGATTTAAGTGTTGTCTGCATGTTTGTGTTGGATTATTTATTTTTATAATTAAAAATATTTCAGTCTTTAAAATGCTATTTTAACTTAGGAAGGGTATGCTATTCCTTTTTTTTTCGAAATTTTTAACACTTATTCATTTTTGAGAGACAGAGTGCAAGCAGGGGTGGGGCAGAAAGAGAGGGAGACACAGAATCCGAAGCAGGCTTCAGGCTCTGAGCTGTAATCACAGAGCCCAACACAGGGCTTGAACTCATGAACCCTGAGATCATGACCTGAGCTGAAGTTGCATGCTTAATCGACTGAGCCACCCAGGTGCCCCGATATGCCTCTATTTTTGATGAAATACATCATGGGACATTTCTCCCCAGTGTATACTTTAGATAACAGTGACCTACACTGAAAAATATAATATGTGGCAATGGGAGAGACTTATGGTAAAAAAATGGCAAAGTTTTCTGTTGAGCTGCCATTGAAAATACTGGGATTCCCTCAGCACATTTCCAAATCTAACTCAATGGACATATTGAGTTTAGTAATGGGTAGGGATAAGAGATTATAAAAGTGCTTGCTGGTTTTGACATGCTTTCAGGTAAAAATAGTCCTTAAGTCCAGGGTATGAAAGGTCATTAACCTATCCCACCTTTTGTTCCCCTTATGATACTGCTGATAGGGTGCAGCAATATCCTTGGAACCCTGGAATTTTCTACTCTAAATATAACCATCCTAGAATGGTAACTCCAGTGCACTCCTGGTGAACTGCTTTTCTAGCCTAAAATAAAGGGAAAAAAATGTTCTAAGATTGAGTTTTGTTTGCTTGTACAGAATGGTATTAAAGATACCCATAACTTCCCAGAAAAGAAGAAATTAAAGAGAGATATATAAGAATATCTATGTATAGGGATGTCTGGGTGGCTCAGTTGGTTAAGCATGCTCGCTCGCTCTCTCTCTCTCTCTCTCAAATAAACTTTAAAAATAAAGAATATTGGGTGCCTGGGTGGCTCAGTTGGTTAAGTGTCTGACTTCAGCTCAAGTCATGATTTCACAGCTAGTGGGTTTGAGCCCCATGTAGGGCTCTGTGCTGACACCTCAGAGCCTGGAGCCTGCTTAGAATTCTGTGTCTCCCTTTCTCTGCCCCTCCCCCGCTCGCGCTCCTGCTCTCTCTCTCTCTCTCTCTCTCAAAAATAAACATTAAAAAAATTAAAAAGAAAGAATATCTACATATACTTTTGGCAGAAGGTAAAAGTAACATGAAGTTATGACAGGATGGCCAAGTGGGGGGAGGGGAACACCTCAAGAATATAGCCTCATAAGAGTCACAAATCTTAAAGGATAAATAAAATTTCACAAGTCCACGGTTTTAACTGTTACTATATTAGTTATTTAGAAAGACTATTAAAAAAACTACAAGGGCATGTCTTCAGCCTTTGATATAGGTAGGCTAGCTTCTGATAAATTGTCTTCTACTAATAGTAAGAATAAACTCTGGGGAAAAACTGGAAGAGACTTAAGGGAGGCAGAATCTAAAGGAGATGAATGAGATTTTTGAAAGAAAAGTGCTGGTGACACTGGTGCTGTGTCAGATTTCAGACACCCTCATAGTGAGGGCCCACAGTCTCTTAATATAGGGGGGCGACTGGAAGGGAATAGAAAGAGCTCAATTAGAAAGCTGTTTTACTGAATCTCTATGGAGGAATCAGAAGTTGGACTTTTGACTTTCAGAGCAGATGGAAATGAGGGCTGGGGGTGTGACTGTGGACAGCCAAAAAAGGTGGGGTCCAAAAGCTGCACATACACATCACTCAAACTGCTCTTTTTCTAAGCAAGGCTAAAAGCAGCCCAGAGGAAAAAAACTGAAAGCCTTGAAAGAGCTTAGCAGAGATTTTAGCAGTTGAGTACCCCAAGGGAGGTGAATTCACAGTTAAGTCTCAACAAATTCAGACTTTGTAAATACTCCAGCTGTCCTTGTCTGCAGACTAAGGGATCGTTTCTACAACTAAGTGCAAAACAATTAATAGACTGAATAGCCCTAACAAAGCCTAAAATCAAGCCTCCAAAAAAAATCAAGGTAATCTACAAGTAATTTAAATTGCCTGCTAGAAGACTAGTCAAAGGTTTTCAGAAGAAAATTTCAATATCCAGTCTTTAAAATACATCATTCACAATGTTCAGTATATAATAAAACTTACTAAACATGGAAAAACAAGAAAATGTGAATCAGTATCAAGAAAAAATCTGTCAATTGAAACAAATAGACAAGACAGCAGCTAAGCAGAAATTCTGGAATTGAACAATGCAGTATCAGAAATTTAAAAAAAAATCCATTAGTTTAAATTAAAAACATATTGGACAAAATAGAAAAAGAATCAGTGAAACATGGGTTAATAGAAATAATCCACACTAAAGCATACAGAGGGAAAAGACTGAAAAACAGAAAAGGGAATACAACCTCAATAACCTGAGAGCTAATATGAAGATACCCTGCATCCACCTTTTAGGATCTCATAGAGGAGAGAGAGATTGGGGCAGAAACATTCAAAAACATTACGACAAAATTTTTTCTAAGTTCCATCATAAAGAAACCCACAGGTTCAGGAAGCTCAGCAAATTCCAAGCAGGATAAATAAAAACTATTGGTTCTTTTTTAATTAGGATCTTGGGAGATTTTAATTATAGACATCAGTTGTTTGCTAGGAAAACAAACTAAAAACTAATACATAAATCATTTTGTAAATGGTTACAAAAGTACTAAAGTTGTTGGAATAGTAGTTTGTTGCTGAATTAACAAGAACATTAAATTGTGGAAAATATACAAAACGGATTAAGGACTTGAACGTAAGATAATAAAACCATAAAAGTCTTTGAAGAAAACGTAGGCAGTAAGTTCTTTGACATCAGCCCTAGCAATATTTTTTTGGAACAGTCTCCTCAGGCAAGGATAACAAAAGCTAAAATAAACAAATGGGATTATATCAAACTAAAAAGCTTTTGCACACCAAAAGAAACCATCAACAAAATGAAAAGGCAAGCTAAAGAATGCGAGAGGATATCTGCAAATCTTACATCCAATTAGAAGTTAAAATCCAAATATAAAGAACTTAAAAAACTCAATACCAAAAATAAATAAATAAATAAATAAATAAATAAACAAATAAATAAATAAATAAATAAGCAAGCAAGCTGACTAAAAAATGGGGGCAAAGGACTTAAATATTTTTCCAAAGAAGACATGCAGATGGTCAATAGGCACATGAAAAGATGCTCAACATCACTAATTATCTGAGAAATGCAAATCAAAACCACAGTGAGATATCACCTCATACCTGTCAAATTGACTATCATCAAAAAGACAAGAAATAACAACTGATGGCAATAATGTGGAGAAAAGGGAACTCTTATATACCACACATAGTGCAGTCACTATGGAAAACAGTATGGAGGTTCCTCCAAAAATTAAAAATAGAACTACCATATGATCTAGCAATTCCACTTCCGGGTATTTATCCAAAAAAAAGCGAAAGTACTAATTTGAAGAGATACATGCACCCCTATGTTCATTGCAGCATTCTTCACTAAGTGTCCATTAATGGTAAATGAACAAAGAAGATGTGATATATATGTACAATGGAATATTACTCAGCCATAAAAGGAATGAAATCTTGCCATTTGCAAAAACATGGATGGATCTAGAGAGCATAATGCTAAGTGATATAAATCAGATACAGAAAGACAACTATCATATGAGCTCACTTATATGTGGAATCTAAAAAACAAAACAAAAACAACAACAACAAAAACCAGAAACAGACTCATAGATATAGGAAACAAACTACTGGTACCAGAGTGGGAATGTGTTGAGAAGTGGGCAGAATAGGTAAATAGAATGAAGAAGTACAAACTTACAATTATAAAATAAATCATGAGGATATAATATACAGCATAGGGAATATAGTTAATAATATTGTAGTAACTTTGTATGGTTATGGATGGTAACTAGACTTACATTTGGTAATGTATAAAAATATATCATGATGTTGTATACCCGAAACTGAAATAAAACTGCATGTCAGTTATACTTCAATTAAAACTTCTAGAAAATATTACAGAATTAAGTTATTTAAAAGTTAGGGCACTCAATTAGAAATTACAACCTTAAAGTACTTCTTAAAAAGTTAAATATTATAATTGACCAAGTGATGTTAATGAGGTGGCTTCTGTTTTTTTTTCTTTTGTGCGTTTTATAAATAAACTTTTAAAATATCATCGTTCGCATTATGCTACTCTTCTTTCAGAATTGGGTAGAGATAATTTTTTTCTTGATATGGCAGAGTTGGATGAAGATATGGAATCTGTCATAGAATGAAATATTTAGCTAATGTTCATTAAAATTGTATGAAAGTTCTGAAGTTCAAAGACACACATGGAGAACATCTAAAAAAGTAAGGACCATGGAGAAGTTCTGAAAGCTAAGAAAAGTTATATTCAGATGATTTACAAAAATGAAATACCAATGATTAATTCCAATGACCAATTAGCAAGAATTATTATAGATCAAAATCTTTAGTCTATTAAATTGGTTTATAAAATAAAGCCCAACATTATATATGTTGAGTTCCAAAACACTGACCAAGTAAAATGTTGGCTGCATCACTGACAAGTTTATAAAATGATGAGGGTGAGCATAGTGTATATATGGGAACCATTTTCAAATGTGGAAATCCATATTAGCATTATTTCAAGAAATCTCACTTCAAGGTTTCACACCAAAAAAAAAAAAAAAATTACTAGCTTTGGTAAAGTAGACTCATATGGTGCTAATGGAAGTATAATGATTAATTTCATGCTCATTATACACCAACTAATTTTTGGGCATTTGGTATAGTTATGAGCAAAACACATAAAAATCTCTGCCTTTGTACAACTTAATTCTAGCACTTATTGGTATCAAAAGCCTTACAATTTGCAGATCATTTGGATGTACCTAAAATGTATTTTTAAGGCTTACTGAGGAAAGCATTTTAAATTATTGTTGATCCTTATGAAGTTCAAGTATTGGCTCTAAACCCTTATTTTGCAAAAGTTGTTTCCTTGAAAAAAATCACTTGCATAAATTCTGCTGCTTCAAGGAAACCAAACTACAAGATAAAATTTGTTTTATGTGTGTGTGTGTGTGTGTGTGTTGAAGTGGGATGTA
Source organism: Panthera leo (assembly GCF_018350215.1). Taxonomy (NCBI): domain Eukaryota; kingdom Metazoa; phylum Chordata; class Mammalia; order Carnivora; family Felidae; genus Panthera; species Panthera leo. The sequence continues at coordinate 44,837,311 of NC_056687.1, read as the reverse complement.
TGGGAAAGGAAAACACCTTAATATTTAGATATTTGTAAAAATATTAGCAAGTAATATCATTTTTTAGATGTTTATTTATTTTGGGGGAAGGAGGGGCAGGGAGAGGGAAAGAGAGAATCCCAAGCAGGCTCTACACTGCCAGCACAAAGCCCAATGTGGGACTCGATCCCACAAACCATGAGAGCATGACATGAGCTGAAATAAAGAGTTGGACGCTTAATGGAGTGAGCCACCCAGACACACCAACTAATATGATTTTTGGTGTAAGAAATCTTAAACTTGTTGGTTCTCCACATTAAATTACTACTTCAGAGCCTACTTCATAATTGTTATAAAAAATTTGCCACAAAACACTACAGTAATAAAGCCATTTCCTATAAATAATAACAACTGGTAACTGGTCATTTCGTGTTGTATGACAAGATGATCATCACAGTATTGTTTATAATACCCCCAAATAGAAACAAGTATGTATACACTCTCCCTTGTCTGACTCATCAATCCACAATTAGTTGTTTTACATATTTAACTTTCCTCCAATTTCAATTTATAGTCAAACTCTGGGGGTAACTGGGTGTCTCAGTCAGTTAAGCGTCTGACTCTTGGTTTCAGTTCAGAACATGATCTCGCAGTTCATGAAATCAAGCCCCATGTTGGGCTCTGTGGTGACAGCATGGAGCCTGCTTAGGATTCTCTGTCTCTCTCTGTTTCTCTGTCTCTCTGTCTCTCTGTCTCTGTCTCTCCTTTCTGTGCCCCTCCCCCACTCAAACTCTTTTTCTCAAAATAAATAAACTTTAAAAAAATTAAAAAATAGTCATAAAATCTGTATCCCTATAATTTCATACTAAATTCTTCTCTTCCAAAAAAACTACCATGTCCTAAACGTACTTGTGCTCCCAAAATGTCTGTCTTCTTGATCCCTAATCTTTCTTGTTTTCCCTCTTAATGCAAGGTGCTAATGAAACTGTAGAATTGCAAGTGAATTACGTTATAACATACTAATTTTAATTGGGGAAATTTAAAAACCAAAGTAGAGCTAGTGGAATCCTAAGAAACTATACTATTTACTATTTACTAGATCTGTCTATGGCAAAGTGTGAATTTTGAAAGTATGCAAATATTTAAACTAACATTTTTGTAAATAACTTTAAAGAAATTTAGTAATATATAAATAACAAAGGAAGGTCGGCAACTTTTGAAACTTGGAAATCCATTAATTAAATATATCATTAGTAGAGGGAGATATACTAAGGCAATTTAATTTCCTTTTAAATTCAGCAGATTAATCCTATTAGACATTCATCATTTTCTTCATTATATCAAATTCATTATGAATTTCTAATTCATGTGGTTTAAGTAATGTGAAATATGTTAAATACTAGGATAAAGGTTTTCTTTTTATAGGCTTTTGATGAAGTAATAAAATGAAAAAGATGGGTAGATAATTAACCTACACTCTATAATGGTTTTTAAAATATTAAAAAAAACATTGCCCAAAATATATTCAGGAGGATAAAAAGTTGGAGGAGGTACATCACTTAGATTTATTTCCAAATATCATTTTTTATCATTTTTAATTTATACATAACATTGTAAATACTTTAGCTAGACTCTTCTAAAAATATTTTCCTTCATAACCATCATACTATTATCATATTCAATAAAATTAACACCAATTCTTTAATGTTATCTACATACACAGTCTATTTTCAAATTTACTGACATTTTCAATAGAGGTGTACATCTTGCATTTGATTATGATTCTACTTTTTAAATCCAATCAATTTGCTACCGCAAATATTTTACCTATGAGTTTAATATCCTTTGACAGTATGTGCTGAATTAATTATTCCACTAAGTTTTGTTAAATGGTGATTTTTCTAATACTACCATTCCTTCTTTATTTAGTAGAAGGCATTTTTCTGTAATGAAAACCTGTACCTCATGAACTGAGACTATTTGGTTACCCAGAAATAGAGTTGTTACAAAAATAAGCATAAATGTTTAATACCTTTCTTTAATTACAAAATTTCAGAGTAAGGATTTGGTATATTTTTTTAATTTTTTACATTTATTTATCTTTTGAGAGACAGAGAGACAGAGCACAAGTGGGGAGGGGCAGAGAGAAGGAGACAGAATCCGAAGCAGGCTTCAGGCTCCGAGCTGTCAGCACAGAGCCCGACACAGGGCTCGAACTCACAAACCGTGAGACCATGACCTGAGCTGAAGCCGGACGCTCAACTAACTGAGCCACTCAGGCACCCCAGGATTTGGTATAATATTTATCAAATAATAGTTTTTTTTTCTGTTTTCTCTCTCTTTCACATCAAAGTAGACCAATGGATTTTAATATACTTAATATGTTTCAATCAACTTCAGTCATTATTCTTTTTCATGCTTAAATTTTCATAATCTTGACCAACAGAAGCTCCATTAACTTGATTTCAATGTTATCACAAATATACACAGTACATTAGCGTCATGACTTTTCAATAAATTTCAAAATCATCTCTAGAAATTAATTTATTTAGTATTTGTTAGCTATTCTAGTTGAGGAGACTGATGAAAGCATTGAGAGATTCACCATTGCCAATATTAGCCAAAAATATTTATAATCCTAAATATTTTACATTAGGAGAAAAACAATCATAAAAATATATGATTTTAGAAATGATACATTTGATTTTTCTGGATATTTTTGAAGTTTAAAAAATTTAACCAAACATATATGTACTTGGAAAAAATCATAATAATACAAAAAGCAAACATGTAAGATGATTTATATAGTTAATATTTTCCTCTATATATGTTTGATCTGGAAAAGAAAAATAAGTGCTTACCAATTTTCAATTATCAGATGATTTTAATAACTTTTACAAAGTAATGTTCTCATTGTATGCTAATCATGAAGAAACTTGCAATCACCTGTAACATTATCACCAGTGAGTTTTTACAATGCATATTTTCCTATTTTTATAGATAAAGTTATATGTATAATTCTCAGTCTTAAAGTAAAACATAATCTGGATATATGTATTAGAATTAACTTTTTTTTTCTTATATAGATAATAGCCTTAAAGAATTCCAGACAAAAGATGGCTAAATTTAATGCTCTTTTATAATCCATAAAATCTTGCATTATATAAAATTTTCTTTTTCTTGAAGCTTACATAAATTAGTATTTCAAATTCTACTCAAAACTGAAATTATTTTTATTCTACAACATAAGTTTTAATTATTTTGGTTTCCACTACAGAGAACAAGAAATTCTATTTAAGTTGAAGTCATTTTACGGGTCTATTGAAAAAAAAAATTTATGTTTATTTATTTTGAGGGAGAGAGAGACAGAGTGCAAGCAGGGGAGGGTCAGAGAGAGAGGGAGACAGAATCCGAAGCAGGCTCCAGGCTCTGAGCTGTCAGCACAGAGCCCGATGCAGGGCTCAAACTCACAAATTGTGAGATCATGACCTGAGCTGAAGTTGGACACTCAACCAACTGAGCCACCCAGGCGCACTTATTTTTATTTTTAAAAATGGAGGTCTTGTGGTACCTGAGTGGTTCAGTTGGTTAAGCATCCAACTTGTGATTTCAGCTTATGATCTCATGATTGTGAGATTGAGCCCCACATCAGGCTCCGCACTGGTGGCGCCTGCTTAAGATTTTCTCTCTCCCTTTTCCTCTGCCCTCCCCTGCTTGCACTCTCTCTCTCAATAAAAAATAAAATAAAATAAAGGGATGTCTTCCCAGAAAGACACAAATATACACATACATATATGTACATCCTAAAAAATATAATATAGTATAGACATACATATACCCACACAATTATAAAGAAAATCCTATAAGAAGTCTTCTTCAAAGGCTTCTGAAATAATCAAATTGCAAAAGAAACATCTATATATTAATACAAAGATAGCTTATCTAAGTGGAAATGTTAGCTGGTTTGTTTGTCATTGTAAATACAACTTAATTGGCCAAGAGAAATTTGACACTAGCTCTTAAAAACTCCTGAAGAGCAAGTCTTTGGCACTACATAAACGTTCACTAAATATACTGTGAATTGAATAAATGAATAAATGAAGGCATGTTTTCATTTTGTTTAATATGTCCTGTACTTTACACTGTAATGAAAGGGGATCTTTCTAATTTATGATAGGTAGATGAAATTACACCCTTAAATCCTGTGTGCTTTTCCATCACTTAATCCCTTTTTCCACCAATTAATTTGGCATTAATTTAAAGTTTAAGTTTAAACATCTTTTGTTACAGGAAAGTATGTCACTGATAAGAAAACTTACATAACACAAAACTATTTTGGCAATTTTATTTTTATTATTTTCTTCCACCAACCATTTGTTATAATGAGAAGCAAAAGATAAAATCAACTTCTGTTGCCTTTCCCTTGTCTCCTTAACTTAATTTGTAATGTAAGGATTTTGAGTAGTCTTTAAGAAATCTTTGCCTACTTTTAGGTCATGTATTCTCCTGTTGTTTTTGTTTCCAGGAAGCTTTATGTTTTTAGCTTTTACATATGCAACTGGTTAAAAATTTATTCTTTTAATGAGTATTTATATCAAATAAGTGGGTACTTACCAAAGGAGAGCTTTACAAATTACAGATTTACACTCAGAGACATACTATGTTTTGTATGCCCTCCTTTTCTTCTTCTATAAAGTAGTGTAACACTTACACAACACAGAATGGAAAAAAAGAAAAAAAAATCCACAGTGTACTTATTATTAACACAAAGAGCTTGCAGCAAAGTGATTTGTCAAGTAAAGAAATATTAAGAAAAGTATTATTAGAGATGGACACACATTTCTACTTTGGCCAAAGGCATAGGCTTTTACATCTGTGAGACTTTAAATAGTATCCAATACCTAAAAGTTATTAAAGTCAATTAAAATCCCTGCCTCAGTAGCCTGAAAAAAGATAGTTTCTCTTACTGAAATAGACATAAACATAAAAAATTCCCTAAAGCCAAATTAAATGAAGTGCCTAAATGAGTCATTTTTAAGCAAGAGACAACATAACATTCCTTTGTAGATAATATTAATGTACTTTTATGAATTTCTATGGAATCTATTATCCTGCCACAAACTTTAATTGAATTCTTCCTAAAACTTCTTTTTTTAATGTATTTTATATATAGACATGTAAATTTAATCCTTAATCTCAAACCTGAATTTATGAGCTTTTGTCATTCCCAAAAAGATTCTCTAACTTTGATATTCCTGATACTTCGTATTTCCTCTGGTTTGCAGAGTAGTAGTAATGGATTATCTAATTATTTACTCTTGATATTAATGCAAAATATATATAACATATCCTTAAACCCTGTAAAGAATAGACATTTTTTCAAATACATAGTTATAAAAAATGGCCATATTCAATTGTTGCCCATATTTTATTTATGAATAAAGTAGTAGAATGAAAAGGAATAACCTAGATTTCATTTTATGTTCACTATAAAATTTCCCAGTTTATATTAAGAAACTGTGACATATTTTATTAAAGTAATATTTCCTTGTTTATGTATTTGATTTATTTAAAAAATTAGTTCAAAAACACATTAAATTCATTATGTAGTATTATAACTACAGAAACTCCTTTCCCCACTAGAAATTTATTTATTAGTCAGACACTTAAGTATATAAGAATGTGAAATAAAATAATGAATCAAAAGTAATATACTATGCTTTCAGATCACTCAATTTTTTTTGGTCATCCCTCATATATAAGCGAGAATCTAAACATTTAAAAAAAACAAGAAGTATTACTAAATTGCTATGTATTTCAAATAAAGACTGCATAATATATTGAATTAAACTACTTTTAAAAATGCTAAATAATTCTGAATGCACCATTTCATAAAATCAAGACAACTTATGGTTAACTCTATAAAATATTCAATTTTTTTAAGGTTTCAAAGTAGTTAACTAGCTTTCTACCTTCCCCATTACAGACTGCATAAAGTGTCATAATCTTAGTCATAGAAATAATAAATAATTTAGAAGTTTTACAGTCATAAATATTGCTTCCTAGTAGGGTAGAACTGGCAACTCATAGTAGGATTCTGGTCATCTGCTTTATAAACTCAAACATTAACCTTTTTTTTTTAAATTTTTTTTTAATGTTTATTTATTTTTGAGACCGAGAGAGCAGAACATGAGAACATGAGAGAGCAGGGGAGGGTCAGAGAGAGAGGGAGACACAGAATCCGAAGAAGGCTCCAGGCTCTTAGCTGTCAGCACAGAGCCCAACGCGGGGCTCAAACTCACACACCGTGAGATCATGACCTGAGCCAAAGTCGGAGGTTCAACCGACTGAGCCACCCAGGCTCCCCAAATATTAACCTTCTTAATCGGAACTTGTACAAAACACTGTTTCAAAATTCGTTTAAAAGCCTAAAACATGTTTTGACTATCCTATTTCTAGAGTCTATAAATAGACACCAAGCATCTAACATCTATTTTTTTTAAATTAGGGTAATATCTTCCTTTATGTTTTTATACACACTTCAATCCATGTTTACAATGTGAAATGTCTATTTATTTTTACTAAAAAACATGAAAGCCAACCATGAATTATTTAAAATACTGTTAAAACACAATTTCAAAAAGCCTTATAAGGTAAGGTCCCAATGTTTTATAAACCCTTACCATACATAATTTTTAATGTATTTCCTACTCATATCTCTTTGCTGTCTTGTATTTTGCCTTCCATCACTGAATGGGCAAAGAAATTTTAGCCATCAGGCAATGCCTTTATATACTGACTATCCATTATTATGCAACTTAGCTTATCACAGCACAACTTTTGAAATCTTAAAGGTAAGGGTTTAAAAGGATACTTTTTCATATTTTTTTTACTTTTTCATATTTTAATAACATAAGGCTATAAATATTTAATATGTAAATTTAAAACATAATTTTGCCCAGTTGGAACAGTATACCATTAGTTGTTTTTCCCTTCAAACCTGTTTTAACCTCTAGCATATATGCAAATTTAATAATAATTATCTACAACTCATAATCTTTTTTGTGCTCCAATCTCAATGCACTGCAAATCTCGATCATGACTGGGTCATCAAAATAATAGTGGGTCATGAGGTGCCTGGGTGGCTCAGCCGGTTAAGTGTCCGACTTTGGCTCAGGTCATGATCTCAGAGTTTGTGAGTTCAAGCCCCATGTCGGTCTCTGTGCTGACAGCTAGAAGCCTAGAGCCTGCTTTGGATTCTGTCTCTCTCTCTCTCCCTGCCCCTCCCTGGCTTGTGCGTGCTCTCTCTCTCTCTCTCTCTCTCAAAAAATAAACATTTAAAAAATATGTAATGATAGTGGGTCACGACTACCAAGATGAGAGAAAAACAGGAAGGGGAAATGGAGATGAGGGGAGAAGGAGGAGGAGGAAAAGGAGGAAAAGCAGGAGGAGGAGGGGGAAACACTAGAAAAAGTAAAATAGAAAATAGTAACAATAAGTATTATTTTCATAACTTTCTAAAATATGGGGTTGCAATATAAAAATTATACTGTCAATGGCAAAAAAATTTGAAAGATACCATATAGAAGAATCAAAGAAATTCCACTGGAAAATTTTTTTATCTGTAATATAAAATTGAAAACATTAATGGCACTGTAGATATTCGCAAATACTAAATCTTCCATACTTTTGAAGATTACTAAGTACGAAGTTACACAAGTTAATCAATAAAAATGTACTGATTTCTCATTTTGCAAATTTTATGAAGTTACTGAGTCTTTGCGATTGGGGGAGCTTCTTATATTTTCTGATTGCCCAGTATTTTGAACTCACTGACCCCTTGATCCTGGAGACTCATATTAATAATAATAATAATAATAATAATAATAATAGTCTCCTCATGTAGTAATAAGTCTTTTAATCAAAAGGACCATCTTCTAAGCATTCTGCCATGTTAGACCAAACTTACTTTCTACCATTCCACAGTGGAGTTCATTGTTTTTTCTTTGGTCCCTTCAAGACATACATTTTTTCCCCCTCAGAACTTCAGTAAATACAGAAGGATATTTATTAACCTACCAAGTAATGTCAAAAATACTACTATGCTACTACTACCAAATGGTAAAGATGACATAAGGAAAAGCCTACAAAAGGATTTCAACTACTCCTGGAACTTACCATTATGAGAATTACCAAGTATGCTTTTATTTCTTTCTCCTCTACAGAAATCAAAATCACCACTTCTTTCTCTCCAGTTAGACATCTGTTTACAGGCAACTGTAACTGTTTACCAGTTCATATGAATGAACTGGTTCCCTACAGTTCTGTTCTCAAACTCCTAAACCAAAAATCAAATTTAATTATGCCTTTTAGGCTACCCTGGGACCAAGAAGTTCAAATACGCCCACATCAGTCTTTTACCCACCCACAAATATGGATAGGTCTATTCTCTTTCTTTAGGACTTGAATACTTTACAACCTTTTCAAGGACTCAATTATCAGCATTTTTAAATCATAAATTATTAAAAGGATGAAATTTATTTAAAACCACATTGAAATACAAAGTACTATACCATTTTAATTTATTAAAAGCCTGCATTTCTACCTGTATCTGTAGAATCACACAAACCTACATACACCCATACAATCGTGGTTTCTCCTATTTCCTGGTTTCTTCTTCTCACCAATAAAAATATGACAAAACAGCATTTTTTCACAGAGTTCTTTTTTGAATTAAATGGAATTAATGTATTAAATTAATACTGTCCCCACTGTGCTGGGGACAGTGTCTGGCACACAGTAAGCCCAATAAGTATATGCTATCACTATATTATTACTAATGCTGCTGCAATTGCTACTGTTATCAACATCATGTGAGAGGGCTATTGCAGTATAAAGAGAAGAACATGGATTAGAATAAGACACATTTTTATTTAAATCTTGACTCCCTGAAAAATAAGTGCTTGTATTATGTAAGAAATTTTCTTACACTTTATAAGCTTTAGGTTCCTTAGCTACAAAATGAGAATATCAATTAATGAAAGAGTTTTTGTGAGAATGAATTTCAAAATATATGTGAAGCATTAGGTACATAGTAGGTAGAATTTATTACCTTAATCACTTCTCATTCTAGCCAAACATTAACAATTTAACCATGCTTATGCATTAAGTCAGTAATTCTATGGCTTCCATTAAGGAACAATCGTTTTCTCCAGTATAGATATGTTGGATTAGCCTAAATTACTTTATGTACCACTAACAGAAAACAGCTTATTAACATTAAAATGTAAATAATTAATAATACCATGAATAAAGGAATGCTCAATTTTAAAGCAATATAAAGAAATACATATTTTAATACATGTGACATTTTCCTTACATTAAAGTTTAACTGGTAGCTACTATGGCTTATTTTAACTTCCTTTTCCCTTACTTTCCTTTCAAGGAGACATATCTTATTTCTTCACAGTGCAAATATTGATGCCTCAATGTTCCCATAACTTTATAAACTTTTATATTCAATCCACAGTACCCATATTTAATAGTAGAGACAAAAAATATTTAATTGACTTACCTATCTAAAGGTTTTGCTTCTTAACACTGTTTTTCACCAATCTGTATACGCAATTTTAGTCATCTAAAATTTGATTTTTTTTTAACCTCACAATTCTCTCAAAATCTCACAAAAGAATTTAGATAATCTTCTTCAACATTCTTTTAAGTTTTATTTCAATATCGAAAAGAGTGTGGGTGGGGGGAATCAAAATAGAGAATTTTATTCTAGAATATCCATACATCTTATTTCCCTGGCAAACAAGATTCTCTCAACTTGCTTTTCTTTATGGTTAATACCTATATCCTTTACTAGGAATTTCTCTACTTAATGGCCATATTGCCATTTAACTCTGCCAAAAATTATGAAGTAGTTTCTTCACACACTGCATAAATTTCACTGAGTTGGGGTCTCTGGAATTCCTATTCTTTTTAAATCACAAATGATAACTTAAAGAGCTGAAATTAATTTTACCAGAAAATTTTCAATTTAATATTTGCTTTGGAAGCCAAAATTCTACATGGATCCTTTTGAATTAGGTACTTTTATGAGTATATTTGTGGCTGTTTTTTGTAATTACAATGGCTTTTTGAAATATGTAATTACAAACAGTATTTAAAATAATATTGATTTTTCTGGCTTAAAAGAAGAAAGATTTTATTTATTTATACATAATTTAAAATTTTCCTGAATAGATACTCACTCACTTATCATTGATCAAAAAACTTAAGTAGATTTTTAAGAATAGCAACAAGGTAGCTATTTCCAATTCATCAATATCTCCTAATCTTTTAGACTAGTGTTTTATCTTTGTTGATAAATCACTAACAGCAAGTCTCTAATTATACTTTAAAAGAAGCTCTACTCAGGGAATTCTTTCTATTTTGGTATAAAAGACATTTTAAAGTTAATATGCAGCTTCAGGGATATGAAAGATCCATAAAAGATAAAGCTTTTTCTTAAGATGTAATAAGGAGAAGAAATCTATACTTTTAGCTGTTTATTTAATATTGCTGATTGTACCTCTACAATACACCTTTCTTGAATTGTAGCCATTATTTTTTTTAAATATTTATTATTCACACACCTTATCATTTATTTCCCTTAGTTTCTTTTTTTGAAGTGTTTGTTTATTTATTTTGAGAGACAGTATGTGTGCATAGTGGGGGAGAAGCAGAGAGAGGGAGAGACAGAATTCCAAGCAGGCTCTGCACTGTGAGCACAGAGCCCAACATGGGGTTAAAACTCATGAACAGGGAGATCATGACCTGAGCAGAAATCAAGAGACAAATGCTCAACCGACTGAGCCATGCAGGCACCCCATCTTCCTTAGTTTCTATCACAATACTTGGCACAGAAAGGTCCTCAACGACTGTTTGTCTTACAGAGATAAGAATGAGAAAAAAAAGAGATTAAAATCATCATTGAGTTTTAGTTCTCTTTAGCTAAGTTATTAGTTAATCTTAAAGGCTTTCTTATTCATGGTACTTAGATTCCTATAGATCGCTCATTCAAAACATACTTATTGCATACCTACTACATAAAACGTACTGAGACAGGTGCTGGTGATACAGCAATATACCAGACAGTTTGGCCTCTATTATCTCAGAGATTATGATTCAGGAGGAGAATGTAACATTGAACATCTAACCTCATAAATTATTATTCTATTATAATTATAACATGCACTTTGCAGGTGATGTGCAAAGTTTTAAAGAGCATATGCAAGGGGAATATGATCAGGTTTAGAAAGTTGGGAAATTCTCCCCTACTAAAAGTTTTTTTTTAATTTTTTTTTTTTTAACGTTTATGTATTTTTGAGACAGAGAGAGACAGAGCATGAACAGGGGAAGAGCAGAGGGAGAGGGAGACACAGAATCTGAAACAGGCTCCAGGCTCTGAGCTGTCAGCACAGAGCCCGACGCGGGGCTCGAACTCACGGACCATGAGATCATGACCTGAGCAGAAGTCGGCCGCTTAACCGACCAAGCCACCCAGGCGCCCACCCCTACTAAAAGTTTTAAAGTGAATAGTACATAGTAAGATACAGCCAGGTCTGCAGCCAACAGTGATCTTCCATAAATATAAAGTGGATTAAGCCACTCCCTTACAATTAAGTCCATGTTCTTTAATGTGACATACACAAGGCCTTTCTAAACACAATCCCAGGTTTCAAGATGTACTACAAAGCTGTAATAATCAAAACACTATGTACTGGCAAAAAAAAAAAAATAGACATATAGATCAGCGGAACAAGAGCGAGCCCAGAAATAAACCCATACTTATATAGTTAATTACTCTACAACAAAAGAGGCAAGAATACACACTGGGGAAAAGACAGTCTCTTCAATAAATGTTGCTAGAAAATCTGGATAGCTACATTCAAAGGAATGAAACATGACCACATTCTCACACCATATACAAAAATAAACTCAGAACAGATTAAAGAACTAAATGTGAAATGTGAAACCATAAAATTCCTAGAAGAAAACAGGCAGTAATTTCTTTGACATCAGCCATAGCAACATTTTTCTAGATAATGTCTCTTTAGGTAAGGGAAAGCAAAAGCAAAATAAACTACTGGGACCACACCAGAAAAGCTTTTGCACAGTGAAGGAAACCATCAATGAAACAAAAAGGCAACCTACTGAATAGGAGAAGATATCTGCAAATGATACTTCCCATAACAGTTAATATCAAATTAAATAAAAACCTTATATAACTCAACACCAAAAGAAAAAAAAAAAAAAAACAAAGAAACAAAACAAAACAAAAAAACCCAACAAATAATCTGATTAAAAATGGGCATAGACATTTTTCCAAAGAAGACATACAGATGTCCAACAGACACATGATATGATGCTCAACATCACTCATCATCAGAAAAATGCAAATCGAAACCACAATGAGATATCACCTTATACTTGTCAGAATGGCTAGAATCAAAAAGACAAGAAATAGTAAGTGTTGGTGAGGATGCAAAAGACAAGGAGACTTTGTGTACCACTGCTCGAAATATAAGTTAGTACAGCCACTGGGGGAAAAAGTATGGAGGTTCCTCAGAAAATTAAAAATATACTAAATACATTAAAATATATATCATAATATATATTATACTGTATACCTGAAACAAATATAATACTGTATGTGGGGATACCTGGATGGCTTAGTCAGTTAAATATCTGACTGTTGAATTCAGCTCAGGTCATGACCCCAGGGTCTCAGGCTAAATGTAGGGCCTGATTAAGATACACTCTCTCTCTCTCTCTCTCTCTCTTTCATAAAAATAAAACAAAAACAAAAATTAAACAAAAAACACAACACTTTATGTAAATTATACTTGAATAAAAAAATTGCAGAATGAAATAACCATACTTCCAGTAATTCCTTCACTAGGTATTTACCAAAGAAAATGAAAACACTAGTTCAAAAAAGATACATGCACACCTGTGTTTACTGCAGCATTATTTACAACAGCCAAGATACAGAATCAGCAGAAGTGTCCATGATAGATGGACTAATAGACAGATGAATGGATAAAAAAGACACACACATATATGGAATATTACTCAGCCATAAAAAAGAATAAGATCTTGCCATTTGTGACAGCATGGGTGGACTTAGAGGATATTATGCTAAGCAAATAAATCAGACAGAAAAAGAGAAATACTTTTCACTTATATGCAGAATCTGAAAAACAAAACAAATAAAAGGAGAAACAAACAAAAACCTAGACTCTTTTTTTTTTTTATAAATTTTTTTTTTTAACGTTTATTCATTTTTGAGACAAAGACAGAGCATGAACGGGGGAGGGGCAGAGACAGAGGGAGACACAGAATCGGAAGCAGGCTCCAGGCTCTGAGCCATCAGCCCAGAGCCCGATGCGGGGCTCGAACTCACGGACCGGACCGTGAGATTGTGACCTGAGCTGAAGTCGGACGCTCAACCGACTGAGCCACCCAGGTGCCCCAAACCTAGACTCTTAAATACAGAAGAGTCTTAAATACAGAATACATACTCTTTAATACAACCTCCTGGTTGTCAGAGGAGAAGTGGGTGGGATGATGGGTGGGAGACATAAAGGGGATTAAGGGGCAAAATCTTCCAGCTATAAAATAAATAAGTCACACAGATAAAAAGTAAAGCATATGAGAATATAGTAAATAATACTGTAATGTTGTATGGTGATAGATAGTGACTACACTTATCCTGGTGAGCATTGAGTAATATATATAATTGCTGAATCAATATGTTGTACACCTGTAACTAATATAATGTATGTTAATTATACTTCAATTAAAAAAATTTTTACAACTCCTCTTATTCTTTAGTTCCATCTTACACTGCTTTTCCCTCTCTCAAAAACCATGCTGCTAGAATATTCAACCATGTTTCCTTTCTTTAAGTCACTACTGTGCTCTCTCTCTGAAGGACTTCTGATTATTTCTAAAAAACTTTTGCCTTTCCACTTTTTGCCTAAATAAATCCTACTCAATCTTCAGGTCTTCAATAGATGCTACTTCTCCCAAGAATAAATGTATAACTGGGGTTGGCACTTCCTCTATTATTTCATAGTACTCTGTATTTTATCACATCAACACATTTATCTCACAATATTGGAATTTCCTGTTCACTTTTCTCTATCTCTTGCTAGGCTATAAATTTCATGAGGATATATCTGTTGTTTTCACTCTTTATTGGCAATTGGTTCATGACACACATGGAGAAACTGAACATGTAAAGGGAATTATATATGCAAAGCAAAATTCCTGCATATAAAGAATCCTATGGATTCTCTAATAGCAAATCTTACATATGTAAATGAATTCCTTCCTTCTTTCCTTCCTCTCTTCTGCTTTTCCTTCTCTCCCTCCCACCTTTCATACTTCCTTCCTTCTTAGAAAATGCAGCCATCAAAATCGATCAGTTTGCAAGGCATCTGTCAAGTTTCTGCAATGTCCTACTGTGCATGATGGAAAAATGTTGGTGAAACTAAAAGGACAATTATTTGATTACTACTAACTGAATGGCCAAGTTCAAAAGGTACTGATTAAAAAGGACTTAAAAATGTCTGTTGTTGTGGTTAAAAACTGTGACCATAACAAAATGCCCTGTCCAGTCCTGCATAATATTTTCATCAATAATTTTTATGAATATACTGAGGGCACACTTAGCACTACGAACAACACAAAACTTACGAAGACAGATTTCATCTCAGTATAAGAAAAACTTTACTGGCATTTGGAATTACACAGATATGAGTTGGGCATACTGAGGAATTAACAAGCTAACTATTTATGGGAGGGTATAAGCACCAATGGGCTATTCACGGACACCAGATGTAAGGATGGAATCTTAGATTATGTTTAGACCAATTCCCACATTGTGGGACTGAAGAAATATATGCCCAGATCAGGCATAAACTCTGCAACAAAATCAACATTCATAACTCCCATCCACAGTTTCCTGTTAAAGAAAGTTGGATTTTAGGCCATGATATTCTAGTCATATAACTGTTGGGTTATGCAATTCACTGAAGATTTATCACTTTTTTTTTACTTCATTCCATTAATTTATATAAAAAACATATATTGAGTCCCTTGAACATAAAAGACTCAAGTCTTCTTAAGATGTAATATTTAGAATATATTAAAAAGTTATTCCATATTTAATTCTAAAGTTATAAATTAATTTCCATAGTGCTATGATAAGTTGCCTCATACCTTTTATGGAAAGAGGTAAAATATAAATAAACTTAGTAAGTGAAACCACAGATACATTGTTATTTTTATTACAAACATACACACATTATACAGTTCTTCTAAGATCTCACATGTAGATATTAGCCATTCTGAAATGTCAATGGGAGGAAGACAGCAGAAAAGAATAAATATCAAACAAATATTTAAAGATATTTGTGAAAATTCCTATTATGTTTATCTTTACACCAAAATGTTTCACTGGAACTTACTTTTAAAAATTAATTCAAAGATTTTGAATCTAGTGGACCAGCCTAAAAAGTTTAAAAATAATTATTTTTTTCTTAATAATCTGAGTGAGTGCCCAAATAATTCTCATCTACACTAAGTATATTAGTTTAAAAACCAATTATTGTGGTGTCTGGGTGGCTCAGTCTGTTAAGTATCCAACTCTTGGTTTCAGCTCAGGTCATGATCTCACAGTTTGTGAGTCTGAGCCCTGCATCAGGCTCTGCGCTGACAGTGCAGAGCCTACTTGGGATTCTTTCTCCCTCTCTGACCTTCCTGCTCTCTCTCTCTCCCCCAAAATAAATAAACTTAAAAAAAAATAAAAATAGAAAAAATAAAAACTAATTCCTTAGGAAGTTAACATACCACATTAGCTCTGTCCTAAAAAAAAACTCTCCAAACTATTTTTAGAACAAAAACAACCAGTTAAAGGAACATGAAAAAAATATCTTATCTACCATCAAAGCCTGCACCTCTCTATCACTGTTGCTGAAACCTTGAAAACTGTGTCTCACTAATTGAATCAATATAAAGCAAAAGAAACCTCTGGCTCCTGTTTTTCATCTTTCCCAGTGTTTCAATTACTTTACAAATCTCTGAAAGCTTTATTTCTGGCTCATAGTAGATTAACATCAACAAAGCCATCCCCTTAACACTGGATTAAGATGATCCTTTCATCTCAATGCCTCCAAATAAACTCAAATAGCTTTTGCTTTCAAAGTCATCAACAGTTTACAACAATAAAAATACAGAAAAAAAAGTTTTCTTTATTGTAAAATTTTAAAAAGACTCAAATACTTCCTTCTCTCAGTATAAAACTATCTTCTCATATCCAACCAACTCTCCCACCCAGCTGCCCCTAGATTCCATTGTACTTCACTGACTCACTCAGTTAATAATAGTTATTGTTATCTCAGAATATGAAATGAAATTGCTAAATCTGAATAAAAAAGGAATGAAGAAATATAATTTTTACCCTACTTATTGATCTTAGTTGAGAACTAAAAATAAGCTATCCAAGTACACAAAAAAGCTATCCAGTTCAATATTTCATTTTGCCACACTCTATCACTGGTGATCAGATATGGCAAAATATCCGAAAAAATTTTGCAAAAATTCTGTGGTTATTCAATTGTATTCCTGTGTTTGTAGAATAAAATAGAAATTGTTATGTAAATAAGGCTAAATTGGCCTTTGGAATGAAAATATACATAAACATGTAACACACTAATAGAAAAGAAAACTAAACAAAGTTAACTCATTTGTTTGAATGGTACCGAACTTTGACATTTTCTCACAGTTGATTATCTCAGGATATACTGTAAATTATTTCATTACGCTGTACCAGACATATGACCTTAGGGAGGGACTACTGATATCTTAAAATAAATTATAAAATAATCATTAATTACAGAAAGTCAAAAACATAAAATATCCCTGTATACTCTCTTGAAACTGACATCTTTTACTGAATATAAAAGATACAAAAATTGAAATTAATGCCAATAAAAGATTATATATCAATGCAAACAAAAAATGAAAAAAATAAGTAATAATTATAAAACAATAGCAGGAGAAAAATATCAAAATATTTTCCCCTTGTTATCAAAAATAGGTAAAGGTCTAGAAATAGCTGCAAGATACTAGAAGCTAATTAATCTTATTTGCAACTATTCCATATTCATAATGAACAGATAACTTGAATAAAAAGAAGTAAATAAACATCTTTTCTGGAGAGTATGTAATAAAGAACACCTGTAACAGTTCCTTGAACACAAGAGGTGCACAATGTTAATAAGGAAATAAGGTAAAATATTTAAGTGGTCAATCCTAAAATCTTGGCATTCAAGGTATTTATAGTAAAAGTCTCAAGGAAATGCTAAACATATTTTAATAAATGATACATAATAGAAATCACAGGAATGCAAGTCATTTGTCATTTTATTACTATTTTTACTTTACTTCTACAGATCTTTTAATTATCACCTTCCTTGATATTTCATCAAGAGTACGATAAGTAGCAATAAGTCTTATTTGTAAACCCAACCAAGGTATCTTAATTTCCTCAGTGCTCAATTCTTTCTTCCTTTGTTGCCTACCGCCCCTACCAGGAATCCAGGAATCATTTATCTGGAATCTCAGTGTCCTACAAATCTAGACCTAATAATCTTATCCTTTCTCTTATCAGTATTCTTCCCATGTCCTGGTCTCTATTTATTTCCAGTCTCTATTTCCAGTGATCCAAATTCTGCATGACCTTTCTGTACTCTAAACTTTCTAGAGAAAAATATATCTTGAAAACTCCTTACTTCCTAACTCAATGGTTGTCCTAAGCCAGCTACTGTAAAAAGTTTGCTGCTGCTTTGTAGTCTGAGAGACCACAAGAAGTAGCATAGAAAATTACGACAAAGAACAAACTAGAAATTGTAAACAAAGGTGCAAAGACACAAAGATATTTAAAAAAAAAAAGAAAGAAAGAAAGGAAGAAAGATATAACAGGGCACAAAGGCACATGTCATGACAGGATGTGTGAATGGAAATAGCTTTGATATGAGTTCCCTTGTGATCAGAGTGTTCAAGGTACTCAGTGGGTAAACAAGTGAGACAAGAGGATCTTGATGCATTGTGAAGCAGATGTTAGAGCATGAGGAATAGGATCCAGGAATAAAGAAACTGAGAACCAAGGAAGACAAAAGCCTGGGATTCAGTGAAACTTACCAAAGATGGCTGACACGTGACCCACTTCACATACAGTGTTGGTCAGAACAGAGTAGAAATCTGAGACTGCAGGATCTGCAGAAATAAAAGTAAAAACAAAAAGAGAGAGAGAGAGAAAGTAGGGGGAATGGAAGTTATATTGCCTGCCACTCCTCTCTCTTGCAGCTTTGCTTAGCAATTTCTTGGTAAGTGAATCTGGACAATTTAGCTTTTATTAAAAAAAGGGGGGGAGGGGGAGAAAAATAACATTGGGGGGCAATTCTCTGGGATTTCTCAGTATGATTTGTACTCAGCAGACCTATCATACTCAGATTTTATAAGATGTAGTTTTAAGTTTTGAACTACTAATCTGTGTGTGTGTGTGTGTGAGAGAGAGAGAGAGAGAGGGAGAGAGAGAGAGAATGCACACACACATTCCTACATAGGTTAGGTATATATTTACAATATTATTCTAATTAAAACATCTTAAATATGAGATTCTATAAACCGTAAGTAATCTATGATAAAAGTAACTCTTGTAGACTACAATTTACTATATTTAAAACATCCATATATGGTAACTTAAAACCAGTTTCGCTTCTCTAGCATTTGTAGAGACTGTCACTCTTGGTGATTCCTATAATAGTAAGTAAAACCTGATAAAAATAATTAATAGTCTTATTTCCTACACGTTACAAGTTTTTCTAAGCTATAAGTCTTTCTACAAGTGACAAAGCATGTCAGGTATTTCGGTTCAAGTATATTTACCATTCTTGAACCCAGTGTTCACAGAACTATAAAATACTTAATTTGGTTTAGATAACATTAATAACTTTTAATTTAATTTATTTTCTTTGTAGAAAGATATGATAATATTCCATATGATTTTTTTAAATCTGTATTTTCATCCTTAATTAGATGCATTCAGGCCTCTATGCTCAGACTAATAATTGTGAACATTAAAATTGTAATTAAAAATTTAAACACAGGAAGAACTTTCTATATCCTATTTAAAATAGTTTTCAAATAATTTTACAACTAAATATTCCTATAAAATTATTCACAGAACAGGAAAGATCTTAAGACCTTGGAGTTCTTAATAGACCCAAGTCACCATAAAACATCTGTGATTTAGTGAAACTATTTGTACTATCATAAATATTAATGTACTTTGAATTCTAAAGCCATTTTTCTTCGTTCTCTTAGAAATGTTAAATAACTAGGCAATTAACATCTTAAAGCACATGTCACATGTACTTTTTGCGTTCCCTAGTCAAGATTCTCATAAATGGTAATACTAGGTAAGAATGTTACTGATTTTATGGTTTGTGGTATGTACCTATTTTCCAATATATACAGTGATATTAGCCTGAACAAGAACACTAGTTTTAATGCTTTTTTGTCAGTGTTATTGTCTGTTTACAACTTTAATTTGACAAGTAAAATATTATCGTTTTCATGTATTGTGTGAGCTAATTGTATTTGGCAGAAATTTCATGAATAACATCATCCTGTACGTCAAATTTAGAAGTATTGCCAATGCTGGAATCCTGGCAAATATCTACAAATTTCTATCATGCGTTCTAAGCAGAGTCTCTCAAAGAGAGTTCCATAGAATATCTGAGTCAAATGAGCTGTCATAAATGCAGGGGGGAGGGGAATGATATCTTTGTCCTCAACTCCTATAATTCATGCCCTTGCTCCATTCACACTAGTTATACCAGCTCCCATGTTTTTCCTTACATTTGTCAATCATCCAAACTTGAAAGGGTTTGCACTAGATGATACCTCTCCCAAGAACAGTCTTCCTTCTGATGTCCACATGGCTCACCATTCTTTTTTTTTTTTTAAAAGAGTTTTGCTCAAATATTATCAGGGAGATCTTCCCCAACTTCAGCACCATTTCACTCACAGTCTTCACTCTTCTGTCATTACTTTATTTCTTCTTAGCACAAATCACCACTTTACATCATAGTAACTTACACATGCAATTATTTCCTTTCTCTCTTGGCTTAAATATAAGCACCAAGGAGGCACAGGTTTTGTCTGTTTTGCTAATTTTTGAGTCTTAAGTGTTTAAAATATATCTGACACACAGAAAATGTTCAATATCTATTTGTTAAATTAATATAATTAGCACATGAAGTGGCAGTTTCCCAGAATCAATTGCTGCCTAACTTCCAGTTGGATCTTGTCAGTGAGAGACACTGATGGTAGACTGAAAGCAGGAAAAAAGGCATTGTTACTCCCCTAGTCTACTTCTGGCTCTGGCAGCAGAGGAGGGGTAGTCCTGCAGTCCTTAGCAGGACAGCCTCACTGGCTCTGGCAACAGGCAATGCAGCAGCATCAACTGAGATGTGGACACCAGCCACTTCATAGATGAATGCCAAGAGCTTTGGCCGGAATGTGCTTGCCAAAATTCTGCCAGTGTGGGTAGATGTGTGACTCCTGGCTTGCTGAAAAATGGAGAGTCAGTACTTTGAACAACAGAAGCAGCCACAGGAGCTCTCTGTCATGGGACTCTGGATAATCACTTATTTTTGCCCCTTCAGTACTAGGGTTTTTCCATCTTTTACTCCTCTAGTCCTTCAAATATGTTTGTAAACCATTTCCTGTTTTAATTTCTGTGTTGGAATTAATTAGAGAGGTTTTTGTGTTCCTACAAGACAAGATTAGCCCATTGCTTTAAAAATAACTTTCTGCCGGGGGGCGCCTGGGTGGCTCGGTCGGTTAAGTGTCTGACTTCGGCTCAGGTCATGATCTCGCGGTCTGTGAGTTCGAGCCCCGCATCGGGCTCTGTGCTGACAGCTCAGAGCCTGGAGCCTGTTTCGGATTCTCTGTCTCCCTCTCTCTCTGCCCCTCCCCTGTTCACATGCTGTCTCTCTCTGTCTCAAAAATAAATAAACGTTAAAAAAAAAATTAAAAAAGAATTTGTTTAAAAAAAAAAAAAAAAAAAAGAAAAATAACTTTCTGCCAAATACCTGCTCAATTTAACAGCAAGTGTGCCCATATTTCCAATACAGCAATCCCAGAAGGTGCTAAACAATGCCAAGAGGTTTCCACTGCCCTAGCTCTTTCCATGGTCTTTTCCCATCTTTTGTCTTTCTTATTGGTAATATAATACTCTGGCATATTAAATTAGCAATAAGTTTTGTGATGTTGGCATAATCATCCCACTCTCCATAGGAAACAGTGATGTCTTTTAAGTTTTCATACATATTTACTTGTAACTACAACAAATAAAAAATACTTTCTAGGATACCTACTTTACACTTAAAGGAACTAGAAAAAGAACAACAAAGAAGACCTAAAATCAGCAGAAGGAAACAATAAAGATTACAGCATATATAAATTATACGGAAACTAAAACAAAAACCAAAACCAATAGAATAGATCAATGAAACCAGGAGCTGAATATTTGAAAAAAATCAATAACATTAATACACCTCTAGCCAGGTTTATCAACAAAAAAGAGAAATGACTCATAAATAAAATCACAAATGAGAGAGGAGAAATTAACAACCAACATCACAGAAATACAATAACAGAATATTATGAAAACCTATATGCCAACAAATTGACCTAGATGAAATGGATAAATTTTTAGAAACATGTAACCTACCAAAACTGAAAAAGGAAGAAATAGAAAATTTGAACAGATCAATCACCAAGAAATTACATCCAGTAATCAAATAACTCCCAAGAAACACCCAGGACCAGATGGTTTCACAGGTGAATTCTACAAAACATTTAAAGAAAAGTTAATACCTATTCTTCTCAAACTAGTCCAATAGAAAAGGAAGTAAAACTTTCAAATTCATTCTATGAGAGCAGCATTATCCTGACACCAAAACCAGATAAAGATACCGCTAAAAAAGAGAAGCATAAGGGGCGCCTGGGTGGCTCAGTCGGTTAAGCGTCTGACTTCGGCTCAGGTCACGATCTCGCGATATGTGAGTTCGAGCCCCGCGTCGGGCTCTGTGCTGACTGCTCAGAGCCTGGAGCCTGTTTCGGATTCTGTGTCTCCCTCTCTCTCTGACTCTCCCCCATTCATGCTCTGTCTCTCTCTGTCTCAAAAATAAATAAACATTAAAAAAAATTAAAAAAAAAAGAGAAGCATAGGACAATAGATCTGATGAACACACATGTAAAAATCCTCAACAAGATGCTAGCAAACCAGATCCAATAATACATTAAAAAAAAAAATCACCCACCAAGATGAAGTGAGATTTATTCCTGGGTTTCAAGTGTGGTTCAGTATGTGCAAATCAATCAACATGATACATCACATTAATAACAGAAAGGATAATAACCATATGATCATTTCAACAGATGCAGAAAAAGCATTTGACAAAGCACAAAATCCATTCATTATAAAAACATTCAGCAAAATAGCTTTAGAAGGAACATAGTTCAACATAATAAAGGCCATATATGAAAATCCTACAGCTAAAATCAATGACCTTAATGGGAAAACACAGGGCTTTTCCCTATGATCAGGAACAAGACAAGGATGTCCATTCTCAACATATCTTTTCAACATAGTACTAGAAGTCCTAGCCACAGCAACCAGACAACAAAAAGAAATAAAAGGCATCCAAATTGGTAAGGAAGAAGTAAAACTTTCACTATTTGCAGATGACATGATACTGTATACAGAAAACCCAAAAGATTCCATCAAAAAGTGCTGGAACTGACAAATGAACCCAGTAAAGTCACAGGATACAAAATCAATGTACAGAAATCTGTTGCATTTCTATACACCAATAATGAAGTAGCAGAAGAGAAATTAACAAAACAATCCTATTTACAATTGCACCAAAAATAATAAGATACTAGGAATAAACCCAACCAAAGAGGTGAAAGATTTGTACTCTGAAAACTATAAAACAATGATGAAAGAAATTAAAGATTACACAAAGAAATAGACATTCCATGCTCATGTACTGGAAGAACAAATATTATTAAAATGTCTACACTACCCGAAGAAATCTACACATTTAATGTGATTCCTATCAAAATACCAATAGCAGTTTTCGCAGGACTAGAACAAACAATCTTAAAATTTGTATGGGACCACAAAAGACACCAAATAACTAAAGCAATATTTTTTCTTTTAAACTTTTTAAGTTCCATTTTCTTTTTTTTTTAATGTTTATTTATTTCTGAGACAGAGAGAGACAGAACATGAATAGGGGAGGGTCAGAGAGAGAGGGAGACACAGAATCCAAAGCAGGCTCCAGGCTCTGAGCTGTCAGCACAGAGCCTGACGCATAACGCAGGGCTCAAACTCACAAACCACGAGATCATGACCTGAGCCGAAGTCGGTCACTCAACCGATTGAGCCACCCAGGCACCCCATAACTAAAGCAATCTTAAAACAGAAAAGTAAAGCTGGAGGCATCACAATTCTGGACTTCAAGTTATATTACAAAACTGCAGTAATCAGGGGTGCCTGGGTGGCTTAGTCAGTTAAGCGTCCAACTTCAGCTCAGGTCATGCTCTCGTGGTTCATGGGTTTGGGCTCTGCATTGAGCTCTGTGATGACAGCTCAGATCCTGAAGCCTGCTTTGGTTCTGTGTCTCCCTCTCTCTCTGCCCCTCCCCAGCTTGTGTTCTGTCTCTCCAAAATAAACAAGCATTAAAAAAAAATTTTTTTAACTGTAATAATCAAACCACTTTGGTACTGTTACAAAAACAGACACATAGCCAATAGAACAAAATAAAAAACCCAGAAATACACCTACAACTATATGGTCAATTAATCTTTGACAAAGCAGAAAGGAATATCCAATGGGAAAAAGTCAGTCTCTTCAACAAATGGTATTGGGAAAACTGAACAGGAAAATGTAAAATAAAACTGGACCACTTTCTTACACCATACACAAACAAGCTCAAAATGGATCAAAGACCTGAATGTGAGACCTGAGGTTTCTGAGGGAAACAAAAGCAAAAATAGACTATTGGGACTACATCAAAATAAAAAGCTTCTGTAAGAAAACAACAAAACTAAAAGGCAACCTTCAGAATGGAAGTTGAGCTTTGCAAATGACATATCTGATAAAAGGTCAGACAACTCAACACCCAAAAATGCAAGTAATTCAATTTAAAATGGGCAGAAGAGACGAACAGAGATTTCTCTAAAGACGACACACAAATGGCCAACAGACACATGAAAAGGTAGATGTTCAACATTACTCAACATCAGAGGAATACAAATCAAAGCTACAAATTGATATCACCTCACACATGTCAGAACAGCTACAATCAACAACACAAGAAACAACAGGTTTTGGTGAGGATGTGGAAAAAGGAGAACCTTCGTTCACTGTT
The DNA here is from genome assembly GCF_018350215.1 of Panthera leo. Lineage (NCBI taxonomy): Eukaryota > Metazoa > Chordata > Mammalia > Carnivora > Felidae > Panthera > Panthera leo. The sequence continues at coordinate 44,812,763 of NC_056687.1, read as the reverse complement.
GGTGGGAATGCAAACTGGTGTAGCCACTGTAGGAAACTGTATGGAGGGGCCTCAAAAATTTAAAAATAGAACTACTCTATGATCCAGCAATCATTCTACTGGGTATTTACCTACATAATTCAAAAACACGAATTCAAAGGCTACATGCACCCCTATGTTTACAGCAGCATTATTTTCAATAGCTAAGATATAGAAGAAGACCAAGTGTCATTTGATTGATAAACAGATAAAGAAGATGTGGTATATTATGTACACAATGGAGTATTATTCAGCCATAAAAAATAATGAAAGCTTTCCATTTGCAATAACACAGATGGAACTAAACAATATTATGTTAAGCAAAATAAGTCAGTCAGAGAAAGACAAATACCATATAATTTCATTCATATATGGAAATTAGGGAACAAAATAAATGGGCAAAGGGGAAAAAAGAGAGAAAGAGACAAACCAAGAAACAGACTCTTAACTCTAGAGAACAAACTGATGGTTACCACAAGAAATGTGGTTGGGAGGACTGGTTAAATAGGTGATGGGGATTAAGGGGTGCACTTATTGTGATAAGCACTGGGTGATGTATGGAATTGTTGAGTCGGTATATCACACACACGGAACTAATATTACACTGCATGTTAACTAACTGGAATTAAAATTAAAATTAACAATATGCTCTCCAGGACAATGTTCAAACTTTTTTTTGGCACTTTTTAATCTTCATATTTAATAGATGTTTGGCAGAATAGACACATTAATGAGTGATTAGTGGAAATGATTGTATATAAAAATAATTTATAATACCACCATTTCTATAACTCGTTGGAAGTTGAGTAATGATTACTTGAAACTCTTCAAAATCATAATTATACTTGTAGACTCTGAGCCAAAAAATGAAGCATGATCTAGCCTCCCTGTTCTCCTTGGCAATATGAATTTTGTAACATACTCCCCTCTACTTTTTTTCCTTTAGGAACAGGACACCATTCTCATCCATTTGGCAACAAACGAAGGCTGTTTTTGTTCCCTCAATGTGAGTTTAAGTTACAAATCATGTGACTTTATTTTTATTCTGTTATGACCACTAAAATTTTAATAACTGTCCCTTTTTAGAAACTCATTTTCCTTGTTTCATATAAAAGCATAAAAATGAATGTGATATAAAAAATAAAAATTAATGTGAATATCATGTATAATTCTACTTTTTTACAAAAGGGTATAGAGTAAATAAATGTCATCTTCTACCAGAGTCCTCTTAATCCGATTCTGAATCTGGGAGGTAACTGGGACTGCCGCAATATAACCAACTGGAAATCACTCACCAAGTATTTATGATTGTATGTATACTGTGCATACATATATAGTGCCAATAATTTTTGTAGGTACTTTTTCAAGATTAAAAATAAGGTAGTGTTATAGACATAGTCCTGTAATAGCTTTTTTCATTTAATCATATATATATATATGTGATGTGTGTGTGTGTGTATGTGTGTGTGTGTGTGTGTGTGTGTGTGTGTGTGTGTGTGTGTGATGGCTATCCTCAGAAGCCTGCAGATATGTATCTATTTTCTTCTTTGACTGCCAATATATGTACTATTTCCTCATTAGCATACTCAAATATTTAGGCCTGCTGCAAGCCTCATGAAAATAATTGGGTTAACGGTGTCCATGACAGAGAACTTCAGAATCTCTTAGCTGATGGGAGTCTCATGAATTAATAAAAACTGTCCTGTCTTACTGAACGCCTCATTTTCCATGAGTTTTAGCCTCTCCTAATATGCTGCCTCTAAGCAACAAATGTCATAATTCATGCAAAAGAAATAACATTAGTTCTTTTTTACTCCCAGGAAAATGTGTAGTTAGAATCAACACTGATCACCACTTCCTATTTAGCCAGGCACTTGAGTTTATCTTCAACCTGTGACCTGTTATATTAATGCATTTTGGGTCAAAGATTCAGAATGTGGAAATCCAAGGATATTCCAGTTTTTTCCATTTTGCTCACACAAACACTGTAGGTTTTGCATAATGGCTACAGGACTCAGTAATGATGCCATTAATCACTTGTTCTTTCAAATGTTTCCTCATGTCCTCCCTCTCATAACAGGCAATTCTCTGAAATCAGTCTTTGAAGGGCCACGACTGACAGAGATGAATAGGATGCTTAATCGCAGTGGCACATGCCAGAGCCTATTCCTGTGGCAAAAACATGCCATGTAAAGCTTCTTAGTAACATTCTATATATAATAAACAATCTCTAAAAACTAAACATCTCTTTCCATGATTGTTATTACAGCTGTATTCCGTATTCCTCAAAAGCCTCATCTCTTTCCTTCTCCAATTCCTGTTTTCTTATGTTTACTGTATTCACTATCTTCTTCCTTCTTCCTCTGTTTTGATTTTTTTTTTTTGCTTTTTCTTATACCTGAACACTGAAAAACATATCCCTGAAACATCTATCTTTTCACATATCTGTATTATAAGTAAGACTCAACAAATTAATCTACATAACTCAATTTGAAGTTATTTAAAATCGAGGATCCTAAAAAGAAAATTCTGATCCTTCTCTGCAAAAAAGGTATCACCAAGATTAAGGTGCTTTAAAAAAATTAGGTCTTCTTCAGAATATTTACAATGACAATCTAATGATATTCAATACCATTTAATTTCATTTGTAGTAATCCAAGTACCTGGGATAAAAAAGACATGTACACAAGAATAATATGTAATATGTTACATGTGAAATTTTAAATTAAACAGACAGTAGCTTTTATGTTTTCCTCCAATTACATACGTCATTTTACCTGTCTAGGGAGTTATGCAAAACAGGGAGCACCAATTTGCACAGTCTTCTTACTGAATTAATACCTTTCTCCTCCTTAGTTCAATGACTATGAAACATTAGCCATGACTGAGAGAAACTATGTTTGATCATTATTTTTTTTCCATGTTGAGGCATGTGAGAGACACAATTATTCCAATTACCAATAAAGAGATCAGTAAGTTGGTAAATAGCTAACAGGACTGTATGCACTGTTTATAACTACTGTTCTAGAGTAATTATTGATAGTGCTCACTTCATTTTCAAAAAAAAAAAAAAAACAGTTTGCATATTAATTTACTTCAACTGTCACTGATTCATAGTATAGAGCAGACCAAAGTCTGACAATGGGAAGCACCTGAAAAACCATTACAAGTAAACAGAAAATGATTATATATTCCCATAATTTCATAAACTTTTTCAAGATCTATATAAGGGCTGTTGGAGACCATATTTAAATTGAAAATTAAGATTATTTCCTGAAATTACAAAAAAACATTTGCAAATTTCTCAAATCCCTTTGTTTCTTCTATTGTCCATATTGTATTTAACAGTGCTTCTTCAGATTTCACTAAAGACAGGCTCCTCCATGGCAACAGGACTCTGCTTATAAAGAAATATTAAAAGACAGAAGACACAGGGCAATTATTCTACCAGCACATAACTATCAAACATTTTTAGCATCTCAACTACTTCTCAGTGAGAATGAGTTTATTCAAAATGTCAGATGTTAACCTCAAAGAAACAGGTACTGAACAACTGTACTGACTTCATATTGAATTAATCTATGTATCTGTCACATTGTTTTACTTTAAATCATGAGTATACCTTTTATACCACTGTGAAAATTAATATGCTGACACAGACTGGGTTGAATAGTGCCCCCCCACCTTACAATTCCATCTAGAACTTGTAAATATGACCTTATTTTGAAACAGAGATATAATTTTTGAAGATGTAATCAAGTTAACATCAAAATGTATAACAACAGACCAAAATCCAATGACTGGTGTCCTTGTAAGAAGACATACACAGAGGGAAGAGAGCCATGTGAATACAGAGGCAGAAAGTGGAGAAATGCAGCTACAAGCCAAGGGATGCCAAGGATTGCTGGAAAACACCAGAAGCTTGGAAGACACAAGCAAGGATGTTTTCCTAGAGTCTTCAGAGGAAATGTGATATTGCCAACACCTTGATTTTAGACTTCTGGTCTCTAGAACCATGAGAAAATAAAATAAGTTCCTGTTGTTTTAAGCCAACCAGTTGGTGGAAATTTGTCACAAAAATCCTAGGAAATGAACACATGATATGACATATGCTATGATATATAGTAATAATTCCTATTTAGGTTGTACTTTTAACTAGTCATAACTGGGTAATAAAATTGACTAATAATTTACATGTCTTACATGTAAAAATAAAGATTCATTGGTCATACATATTATTTAAGTAACTTAAATTCTGGCAATAGAAGAATACTTTGAAGCTTTGAGTGATTACTCTGAATCCCTAGATGAGATAGTTGGTAAGTGAGGGTTAGGAGATGGAAGGCAGGAAAGTATTGCTGCGGTTGGGAAAACTATCCTTCTCTACCGTTCATGCAATGACAGATTTCTTCTATCAGCTATCTTTTCCCAGTTTCAATATAAATCTATGTCTTATCCTTACTATGGCTCCCAATAACAATATTTAAGTCACATTACAAATATTAAATACATAGACACATTTAATTACTTTAATATTAAAAATAGTTTGTATAGTGAATATAAAACAGTAACATATGGAAAGTCAGCATTTCATTTCTAGGCACTGTCCTAGTTAAAGGTTAAATTTCAATTATGTACCATTAGTTTCAACAGATGTTTTCTTTCTTTAGCAAAATTTCATTCCAAACAGGTAAATAAACCAACACTGATTTCTCAAAACCCAAGTAATGTGTAAAACTTTATAAAACTAACAATTTCTATTTTCATTTGCTTTAGGTTTTGAAGTCTTATGGTTTTAGGGTTAAACATTATGCATTGAGGGGAAAACATTTTGCCTTGAGAACTGCCTAACACTAAGTGGAAGCACTGGCTAATTCACCAAGGAAGACTAGTTCATTGCCCCATGCTATTCTTTCCATTGGCAAAGGGAGAAACTGTCAAATCACATGTACTGAAATGCCAAAATTTGTTGTGAAGATGTATTTTTTTTAAAGTGGGCTTCACCTCCAACATGGAACTCAACACTGGGCATGAACTCATGACCCTGAGATCAAGACCTGAGCTGAAATCAAGAGTCCAACACTTAACCAACTGAGCCATCCAGGCACCCCTGTCATGAAGATTTCTATTACATTATTCACATTGTCAGGTCACTAACAAAAAAACTTGAGAATTTTGGAACCCATTTGGAAAAATTCTTACATAAAGGAAGTCACTGAACTACATTTTAATTTTAATTAGCATTCCTCTCCCTTTACTTTGCTGTTCTTTCCAAATATGTAGCTACATTAGAATTTATGATTATGTTTGTTAACATCTACTCAGAGATAAATGACACATTTAGTTACATATAGAAGGAAAAGGCTACAAAAGAGCATATTTTGAAGACACTGACTGAAGGCTGCTTTTCTAGACAGACAGTGAGTCTGTGAAGAGAAGAGCCAGTCCAGGACTAAGACTACAGAAAGATGTACTTCTAGTTGAATAACATCCTCTCTGCTTCCTAGGTATACACCTGAAGAACCAGAAGCAAAGAGTAGCTTGTCTTCTTTCTTTATCCAGTGTGATCTTGTTCTAGCACCCACCAAGATCTACTTGAAAGCAAATTAGATAATGAGTAAATAGATGCCATAAGAAATTTAGTCTGCTAATAAACACATAGCAAAATCACTACTCAGCATCAAAGAATGCTAATAAACAGAGAGAGAAAATTCACCTGAAGCTAAATATAAAACACATAAAATAGGTAATTGGCATTGGATGGAACCGGTGTTTGTAAAAAACTTTGTTTTTGGTATCTGTAGAGACCCTATTGGAGAATGACAAAATATATTTCTAAAAATCATACTATTTTGTTATTACAATAAAACTGTAACAGTTATTTGATTATGACTTTTTTCCCTGAAATACTATGAGAGCTATTGAGAGAAATAGCTATTATAATTTTGTAGTGTTTTTTTTTAATGAGTAACAAGATAAAGGACAGAAATATTGTTCACACTTAAAAAATAAATAATCTTGAATGCCTTTCAGACAAAGGGCTGGTTCTAAAATTTTATATAGATAACTTAAAACCTATTCAACCTTAATAAATAAATGAAAAGTTTACAAAACACTAACAGGTATATATAAGGTCCTCCATTCAACAGGTGAGTGAAAGTTAACTTTTGTTATGTTGAATTTCTGGTCAAGTGATGTCATAACCCCTTGCTTTGATAATCCATTTCTATTCAACATAGAGAAGTCATAAATAAAATATAAAACTAGATAATCAAAATTACCATAGCCAAGGTGAAAACCAGGTAAGAAGTCCTTGGAAGAAAAAGTGAACAAAGATGCAAAGTATTAGGGAGACCTGATGCCACAGGGCTGCTGACATCTTGATGTGAAAACAAGTACTTGTGCCTGGTAGTTTTAACTCTTTGTCCTCAGAGGGCAAAGAACTAAAAATCATTTACATGAGGCTGAAGACAGAAGAGGCTTATTGGTTCAAGATTGACTTTTTACACTATTTCACTGCCCACTTCAACTCAGGATAGGAAGCTAAAACCAAACAAACATGGTTGCTGAGCAATATGCAGGCCCAGCTTGGCAACAAAGGAGTGAACCAAACTGTAGAAATCTAATGCTAGGGATTAGTGAATAGAATCATAATGAGACAAAGTAAATAAACATGGATAAAAATAGATTCAGGGGCATCTGGGTGGCTCAGTCAGTTAAGTGTCCAACTGCTGATTTAGGCTCAGGTCATGATCTCACAATTCCCGTGTGTCAGGCTCTACGCTGACAGTATGGAGCCTGCTTGGGATTCTCTCTCTCCCTCTCTGCCCCTCCCTGACTCTAGAAAGAAAGAAAGAGAGAGAGAAAGTGAAAGAAAGAAAGAAAGAAAGAAAGAAAGAAAGAAAGAAAGAAAGAAAGAAAGAAAGAAAGAAAGAGAGAGAAAGAAAGAAAGAGAGAGAGAGAAAGAAAGAGAGAAAGAAAGAAAGGAAGAAAATAGGTTAATAATATAGTCTGAAAAAAATTATAAATATATTTAAGATGTCAATGATATAAATGTTGGAATAATTTCCATTATAAGAAGATAAAAATAAACGTAGGGGTAGACAAAAAGAGTGAAAAGAAATAAAAAGAGAGGATTACAAAAAGAATCATAAATATGCACAGATTCACACATATATTTATTGCTATGAAATCAGGGGACAGGCTACCCACTTGACTTGACAAAATGATTAAAATAGTGGAACATATATAGAAACATATCCTGGTTTACCTACAAGAAGAGAAAAGCATTCAAAATTGTGAAAGACCTGCTAAGAAATAGAGAGAAGGGATTGAAAGGTTCTAGTATTTGTCCTATGACAATAAAATAGAATACCTGAGATCATAGTTGTGAATTTTCTTCAAGAGGATTAAAAATAACTTTAAAAAAAACCCACGAGTCTTCAAATTAAAAGTAAATTCTGAGAATGAGAGGATGTTATAGAGAAATAATGTTCAACAATTACTCCATGCACTTCCTTACATAGCTTACTCCCACTGAAATTAGCTGAGGGCATGCAGCTAGTTCTGGTGAATGCACTCTAAGAAGGAATAGGTCAAATTTGGGCCAAAGCTATGATGCAGGCAGAATAGGGGTACCCTTCTATGATGTACCATCTATTTGAGATCATTTGCTATAGTTACTCAAATGTGAAACTGACTTAAGCCTAAATGTTTAGAAGAAAATGTTGTTTTCAAATAAATGATATACCTGGCAATGAGCAAGCCTTCACAGCTCTAAAGCCATTTGTGAGTCTTTAAAACTACACCAGTAGACTATGAAACCTGTGCATCCCCCAAGACATCTCAGTTGTGGTTGTGGATGAGAAAAAACTTTATCAAGGGTAGAACCAGAGTCACAGAACGAAACAAACCAGGGAGTTTCTCCTAGGGAACAGAACCAAGTGTATGGGTAAATGTACAGACCCATGTCATCATCTCCATATCAAAAACAGAATATTAGCAGCATCTCAGAAGACATTCTTTTTCCTTCTTTCAGTCACTACTATCCTGAATTTTAATATAATAGTTTGCCTATTTTGAATCTATATATGCATGGAATCACACAGTATATACTCCTTGGTTTCCAGTTTCTTTCACTCAACATTATATTTATGAGCTTCATCCATCCTGTTGGATGAAGACATAGTTTGTTCATTTTCAGTGCTTTGTAATATTGCCTTTGGGGTGTGGACCACTATTTATTTATTTTATTCTTGAATGACATTCATTCATTCATGTCTCTTGGTGAACATGTTACGCAATTCTACTGCATTTATATCCAGAGGTAAGGTGGTAGGAAATGGGAGTGTTAACAATTACCAGAAATTGCCAAACAGTTCTTCAGAGTATTGACAATGATTTTCACACTCCCCAGTAGTGTATGAGTCCAAATCCTTTCTAAAACTTGACTTTTAAAAAACTTTAGCCATTCTGTTATGTATATATTAAAAACTCATTATGTTATTATTCCAACATTTCTATTATAACAGCAAAAATATAAAAAAGTTCAAAGAACTTTACAATGAACATCCATATATCCACCACTTTGATACTTTAACCTTCTACTATATCTTTTTATTTTTTATTTTCTTAAGTTTATTTTTATTTATTTTGAAAGAGAGATAGACAGCAAGCAGGGGAGGGGCAAAGAGAGAGGGAGACAGAATCCCAAGCAGGCTCCACACTGTTAGTGCAGAGCCCGATGTAGGACTCAAACTCACAAATCCAGAGATCATGACCTGAGCCAAAGTCAAGAATCAGATGCTTAATCAATTGAGCCACCCAGGTGTCCCAGCATTCTACTACACCTTTTTAAAATCACCTATCAATCCCTCTATCATCTCAAGTTTTATATTCTGATGCATTTTGAAGAAATTGAGCTCATTTTCATAGGTCTATTGATTATTTGGCTATCTTCTTTCTCTAATACTCATTCAAGTCTTTTGCATAGTTTTCTTTCCTGTCAACTGTCTTCTCATTGGTTTGTAAGAAGTTTTTTTTAATATATATTCTGCAGATGAATCCTTTGTCTGGTGGCTGTACTGCAGATACCTTCTTCCAATCTAAGTTGTCCTTTCCTATTTTTGATGGTTTCTTTCAATAACAAAAGGTCTTAATATAGATCAATTTACATTTTTGTGTTTGTTCATTAAATTTGGGGTCATGTTTAATAAATATTTTCCCATTTGAAACTTATAAGTATTTTCTTTGGAAAGCTTTATAATTTTATCTTTCACATCTAGAACTCCAATCCATTTTTTATGTATTATGTGAAGGGTCAAGATACATTTTTCCCATATAGTTATTCAATTGACCCCAGAACATTTTTTGAAAACATATTACTGCAATGTCACCTGATTACAAATCAGGTAACCTAATATATGGTGTCTATTTTTAAATTTTCTAGTCTGTTCTATTAGTCAATTTGTCTATACTTGCACCAACATCATACTGCATTAATTACTACACATTATAATCAGTTTAGATGTTTTATGCTATAAATGTCTCAATATTTTGTTTTATTATCCAGATTTCCTTGGTTATTCTTTGATTTTGTAAAAAAATTTAGAATTGGCTTATCAATTTTCACATAAACACACACACAAAACTAAATGGAAAATAACAAGAGCTGATGAGGAGACGGAGGAACTAGAACGCTTCTAATATCACATATGAGAATGCAAAATGGTTCATCCAGTGTGGAAAACAGTTTGGGAGTTCCACAAAAAGTTAAACATAAAATTCCATTGCTAAGTATACACCCTACATAATTGAAAACAGGTATTCATATACATGTATATGCATAGCAGAACTAATAATAACTAAAAGGGAGAAACAGCTTAAATGTCCATCAGTGGACCAATGAATAAACAAACTGTAGCATACACATACAAGAAATATTATTCAGCCATAACAAGAAATGAAGTACTGGTACATGCTGCATAGATGAAGCTCATGAATGAAACTCAGAAACATTACACTAAATTAAAGCAGCTAGACACAAAGGGTCACACATGGTATGATTCCATTTATATGAAGTATCCAAAATAGGTAAATCCATAGAGATAGAAAGCAGATTGCTTATTGCCAGATGCTGAGGGAAAGGAAGCACAGGGAGGAACTGCTTAATGAATATGGGGCTTCCTTTTAGGAGGATGAAAATGTTTTGGAGCTAGGTAGAAGTGATAGTTCCACAATACTGTGGTGGTTACACTGAATAATTCACTTTAAGATGGTTAATTTTATGTCAATTTCACCTCAGTTTTTTTAAAGGAAAAAAACAAAAACTAGATGAAGTATCTATTTTGATAGAATTCATTAAGTCTATAAGGCATTTTGAGAGAATTCACTAATATATAATAGTGTTTTGTCCACTCCATGAACATATATACTTTCCATTTCTGTACGTCTTTATTTTCTTTAAAGACTATTTGTGGTTTCAAATGCAAAGTGTCCCTGCATATAATTTTTCGGATTTATTTCTGAATATCTGTAGTTTTTGATGTTATTAAAAATGATACTTTAAAATATTTATTTTTTAATGATAGTATACAGAAATAAAAGTAATTTTTTATTGTTTATTTATTTTTGAGAGAGAGACAGAGACAGAGAGGCATGAGAGGTGGAGGGGCAGAGAGAGAAGGAGACAGAGAATCCAAAACAGGCTCCAGGCTCTGAGCTGTCAGCACACAGCCCGACAACGTGGGGCTCAAACTCACAGAGTGCAAGATGATGACCTGAGCCGGAATCAGAGGCCCAACTGACTGAGCCACCCAGGAGCCCCAAAAGTAATTTTTATATATTGACCTTGTATCCATTATTATACTCATTGATTTTTACCCCCATTTCTTTTACAAAAGCTAACACTAGAAATGGATCATTAATGAAATAAGGAATTATGAATAGGACACTTTAAGCACAATATTTATAGTTTTCATCCAAGGAAAGTTTTATCTGCATTTTAGATTTTCACTGAAACGATAAAAACATAGTCTTACAAAGCCTTAAACCCAAGGGTAGATAATACCTCATAATAAAATAAAGCACAACATTAATAACATATTAAGTGCCCTGTAAGTGAAGTTTTATGAAGTATGTTTTTCTGTAATAATATTAATATACACTCAAAAATAATAAATCAATTTATTTAGTTCCCTTAAACTAATCTGTGTACTAGAAATTAATGATACTAATGATCAATTAATAACAAGGTAGACAATATTTGTGAAGGTTAACTTTATGTTTTTTATCATTCATATTTTATTCCTACTCTCTAGTAAACGATTATAATTGATTCGGTGCTTAGAGATATCAAATCTTAAAAAGCTACTGGAAAGCATCATTGAATATCATGTAAGGGATAAACCATTACTGGACTGATACAAACCTTTATATATCTAGACAGACAAATCATAGCCAGAATACATATGATAATATTTAATGGCATTAGATCACAATAGCTTTAGCAGCCATATGCACAATATTACGACCCTAAAACTAGCCTGTTAAGTCCCTGTCCCTGATTTGAAGCTTTCTAACTACTCTGCCCACATTCAACAAAGTGATCTTTTCAAAATATAAGTCTGCTTCCGACACTCCAATAAATTTACATTGAGATAAGATAATTAGATTACATACCTTGCTATGGCCGACAAGGCCTTGTTTGTTAATAATGCTCCTAGCCTCTTTTACCTTCTTTCTCTTCTTGCTTGACTTACTCTTTGCTTCTTTTTGCTTAACCTGTATCCTTCCTTTCCTCCCTCCTTCTCTCACTCTTTCTCTCTTTCTGATCTCTACCCACAAGGACCTTCATTAATTTAGTCTCATATGCCTTGCAAATTCTGTTTCCACTTTCTGAGAAGTGCTTTCTTTCCTTCTTTTCTCCTGCCAGCATATGCTTACCCTCTGTCTCCTCTCCACTGTCCCTTAGGAAAGTGTTTTCTGATTTTTCTGATCAGATTAAGTTCCTTATTATAAAGTCCAGTGGCATCTCTCCTTCATAAAACTTATACTTATCACATTTTGAGTTTTACACTTACCATATTATATGATTATTTCATTAATGTCTATCTGCTTCCATAACAAGGACCAAATTTTCATTATTATTTTAGTCTTATAGCCAACAATATAGCTTATAATAAATAGTTGCTAAATGGGTGGATAGATGGATAAAAAAAGATAAATTAATGACTGTTGAATAAACACTGACAATTCTTTTTTCTCTCTGAATCACAATGTCAATCATTTGCATCAAGGCAGTCTTTCTTATTTTTTATATAAATTAATAGGTAACATCTCTTAGAGATGTAATAAAACCAGATTCTTAGTCTTCCTCTTTCTAAGCTCAGGAAGCATATAACAAAATTAAGGTATTTTCCTACATACATATAACATATATTGATTTTATATATCAACTCTGGATTACAGAGGTAACGAAGTCATTTTATGATTGTTGGGAAAATATCAATATTAAATCACACTATTGATAAAATTACACATTAATTAAGTTGAAGCATAAATAAATATATATTTATTACATGTTTTCTTTTTTAATAATAAAAGAAAGGTACACCTATTATAGAGAATTTTCAAAAAAAATATAATAAGAACAAAAAAACCAAATCACCCATATTCTCATGACCTAGAGAAACATATTCTTAGTGTTTTTATTTCCTTTCATGTTTTTTTTGTTCTAGCACTAACAGTTTAAAATAAAGACCAATTTTTTTTTCTTTATTTCACTCAGTATTATATAAGACAACATTCCAATGTTATTTAAGTCTACAATGTAAATACAAGTTTAATGGTTGTATAATAGGCAACATCCTGGCATGTGATCTCATCCTCAAGTTCAGCTTGAGTGAGGTTCAAGATGGCTGTAAAACTCTACATATCATATCTGCATTCTAGATAGCAAAAGGGGATGTATCTATTAAAAAGATCTGACCTCTAGTTGATAGAGCTCATTTTAAGCAGCCATCCTACACAAAACATCTCCATTTACATCTCATTGGCTAAAACATAATGTTTTGGCCACAACTGGCTGCAAAATACACTAGACACTTCAGAGTTTCCTTACTCACACTGCTGCCTTAAAAGGTTCTATTAATGAGAGAGAAAAAGGAGAATGGATATTACATGACAACTAGTAGTTTACTCCATTCAACTAAAATCCATTTTCTCTTCTTCCCAGATTAACTTATACTTTCTCTTCCTCTGTAGTTGGGTATAATAATGTGAACGGGTTGTAGCCAATGAAATATGAGGGAATATACTATGTGCCACTTCTGAACTTTTAAAAAGGACTATCCTCTCCATGGAGAAGAGAAGGAGGAACTCATGACAACAACTAAAGAATACTCACTTTAGACTCTTACATAGGGAGAATAATATTCTTTTGTGCTTGAATTATATATTTGGGGTTTATCTGTAATATAATTAACATTACCTGAACACTAGCAATACAATTTACCAACCAAACAAGGATCCAACCAAACAAAACAAACAAACAACCAAACAAAAATGAATAGGACACAATTAATAATTATTCTAGGACAACAAAAATAAACCAGGACTATTCCAGGCAAACCATTAATCCAAACAACTAGTCCAGTGTTCATAAATAGAAAGAATAAAAAATAACTATTGTATGTTTTCTGTACCTACTTCTTTACTGTAAGACCTAAAATGTGGGTATTTCTGAGAGCAATTCTCATTAGGAACCATGAAGAAATCCCTTTTAATGTGCATCAGAAAGTACTGCATTTAAGGAAAGCATATAATTTGATTAAATGAATAAAATTATTAAATTGAGCAATCTAAATCAACAATACAGATTTAATTTTACCTCTCCAAATGTGGTCTATAGAATGAACTAACATCAAAGGATAAAATGTGTGTGTGTGTGTATGTGTGTGTATATTTTTAAATCCTAGTTTCATGCTTTCATTTGAAAGACTTTTTAAATTATGTTGAAATATTTTGATATTTATTGCTTCCTAATTATGGGAGAGATGAAGACTAAGTCAAGTATTACATTTATGGGCACAACAGGTTTTGCTTTCCTAAGATAAAACAAAGTTAAACCACATTAAACACCTATTTTGCTTACTATGATACATTAGTTCAAAATACTAATTGCACGGAATACAGATTACAAAAACCTATTTAACATTTAATGCTGACCTATGCTTTTTGAAGCCTGACTGGTTAACATAAATTTTCTAAAATTTGCAGTCCATGTATCAACCATTAAAAATCCATATGTTGTATTTTTTATCTTCCTCTTTAATAACACAGTGCAGGATTAATATCCATCTGGGGTTAATACTTCCCAGACGTGATTCAGATCATCAACTGTTCTAAACCAGTCATTAATTCTTTGAAAGTGTATTATGCCTTGACTGGGGTTGCTTAAATACCTTTTAAGCTCTTTTATAGTCTTTATTTCATAGGTAAGTATCTTTCCCACCCACCTTTCAACTTACTTTTAATGTAAAAAAAAATTCATGATGATAAAATGGATTGGACTGCCTAAAATACAAAAATGAGAATAAATATATAAACCATTCTGCCTATACTCAAGACCAATGCTAAATAAGAACTCAGTTCAATTATCACAAGCATTTAGTCTTTTCTTCATAGCTGATTCAGCCCAAAGGTAATATCAAACTGTTCCAGCTCCAGTGAGAGTTGTAATACCAATATCTTATCTAAGATATCTTAACCAATAACTTATATAAAATAATTTGCTACTTCTATATCTATGTAGCTATTCAACCAACTTTTACTGAACATGTCAAAGGTCAGTCACTATACTGCCTAATTGATACAGGTGACACATGCAATCCATTTCTTTGAGAGTTCACAATCTGGCAGGAGGCAGACATTTAAATTTTGTGAAATAAATGCTATGATATGTATTGAGTTTTGGGTATCCCAAAAAAAAGGAGTTTCCTAAAATTCAACTTTCTGCAGTAATAAGTCTACACAGAAAAGATGGAAAATCTTCTTTGCTTTAAAATACCAACAGGAAAAAAGCCAGAGAAGATAAGGGTTGACAAGAGAACGTTCCATATAAACTCAATAGCATAGTCTTACACGAAAGTAACAGAAAGTTACATAGAAGAAACTACAAAAGTCTCTTTTAAAAAAAAGCTGGAAAATGGGCATGGCTAAAGGGCAGAGAACATCAGAAGGTGAAAAGTGAGAAGCAGCTGTGGGTCATGGGGCAAATGGTAGATAAGGGGAATAGGGATTAAACAGGAACAAGATTTGATCTTCAGTTTTCAGATTAGTCTGGCCACAGGATAAAGGATGGGTTTGAAAGGTTGGTGGAAGGGGCTGGAGAAAAACCCAAAGCAAGAGGATAATTTAAAACATAACCATGCTGATGTGGAGGAGGTGATGAGGAACCAAATTGATGCGGTAATGATAGAGAATGATCTGAAAGAGCTTCAAGGAGGTAGAACAACAGGATTTGGAGATTGGAGGTGGGGCTTAAGAATGAGTCAATCACTTAAAATGCAAACAAGATTATAAGAATATCTGGCTGACTATATTTCATCTAGTTGTTAAGTATTTTACTAATAATCCCTTAGAGTTCATAAGAGAATTTAGCATTTGTATGTGCTTGCTTTGGATTTAGATGTAGACTCTTTTGTTTATAAATGAAATGGGTTTTTTAAAGTTTATTTATTTATTTTGAGAGAGAGAGAGAGAGAGAGAGAGAGAGAGAGAGAGATAACTTGTATGTGTGTGCATGCAGGTAGGAAGACAGACAGAAAGGGAAAGAATCCCAAGCAGGCTCTGTGCTCAGAACAGAGTCCAACATGAGCACAAATCGAACCATAAGATCATGACCTTAGCTGAAATCAAGAGTCGGATGCTTAACTGACTGAGCCACCAGGGGCTCCTAAATGAAACAGTTTATAAATAGCTTGAATTATTCTGGTTAAAACAATTAGAACTTTTTGATAAAACCAGAAACTGAGTTTAAATTATATAATATGGGAGTTATTTTAAAAGAACAACTGTAAACTTCTGTTGGAACTAGGAGACTAGAAGTTAAAGCTTTCTAAGTAATAGTGTAAAAAATAAAGAGAATAAAGGAAATATTATGTTATATAAATCAAAGGTAACTGGCTTAAAGTGACCCATACCATTATATATACATATATATATGCATATATATATGTATATATATATATATACATATATATATGCATGCTTATGGGAAGACACCGACAAGAATATACAATAAAAAACCGCAGAGATACTGGAAAAATGAATTGCATACATACTTATTTTCAGCTGCCCAGAGAATATGAAGCTAATTATATATTCACAGATCAGTAAATACTTCACATCTGATTTCCCAAATCATTACTATCTGCTTTACTCTTACTTCTCTTCCTCACCATAGAATTAGTTTCATCACTACTCAATACATGTTCTTTCAACTGGTAAAAACTAAGGAAGTAATCCACATATTTACTTATTTTGGAGAGGATGCTACTATATAGGAAGGAATAGTCTGATATAGTTCACAGAAAAGTGCCACAAATCACAGTTGCTCAGCATTATGAACGGTAGTCCAATTATGGAAGGAGCCCAAATGTCCAACAACTGATGAATGGATAAAGAAGTTGTGGTATGTATACACACACACACACACACACACACACACACACACACAGTAGAGTATTACTCAGACATAAAAAAAGAATGAAATCTTGTCATTTTTGTAGTAATGTGGATGGAGCCAGAGACTATTATGCTAAGCAACATAACTCAGTCAGGGACAGACAAATGCCATATGTTTTCACTTATATGTGGAATTTAAGCAACAAAACAGATGAACATAGCGGGGAAAAAAGAAAGGCAAACAAGAAAAAAGACTTAACTACAGAGAACAAACTGAGGGTTGCTGGAGGGGAAGTGGGCAAGGGCATGGGTTAAATGGGTGATGACTATTAATGAGGGTACTTGGTATGATGAGCATTGGGTGTGTATGTAAGTAATGAATCGCTAAATTCTACACTTGAAACTAATATTACCCTGTATGTAAATGAACTGTAATTTAAATAAAAACTTAGAAAAAAAACAAAAAATATCACAGTGGCTCAGATATTAAATATTTGGAAATTTATGGACTCTAATAAGCTATGCATATTTATTCACCTGTTTCCTCGCATTGCCCACATGCAGGGGAGGTCATTTACCCAAGCACAAGTTGCTAAAAGAGGGCCTGTAGCTGGGGTAATTCATATTCCTGTGTTCTCTTCAAGGAAATTCTACCTTCCATGGATTTTATGTTTCCTGGTTGGCCTTAAAACAGGCTCTGATATATGGAATACAGTGCCTTTCCAAACAGTTTAATTGTAATAGAAGACTCTTTTATTACAAAAATCATTTTGCCATTATAAAAATTATTATAGTAATGGAATTACTATGTTCACTTATAGCTTTTATTTATTTTTTTTTTTTTTTATTTTTATTTTTTTTTTTTAATTTTATTTATTTTTTTTTTTTTTGGGGATAGAGAGAGACAGAGCATGAACGGGGGAGGGGCAGAGAGAGAGGGAGACACAGAATCGGAAACAGGCCCCAGGCTCCAAGCCGTCAGCCCAGAGCCTGACGCGGGGCTCGAACTCACGGACCGCGAGATCGTGACCTGGCTGAAGTCGGACGCTTAACCGACTGCGCCACCCAGGCGCCCCATAGCTTTTATTTAGACATGAATGACCTGAATCACTATTTTCCTAATTGCTTCAGAATAAATTTCCTAATAGTAATTCACTATATTTAACAGATAAGATCACATATCTTGTATCATCTTGGATTATTCAAACCCTAAAGATCATCTAAGTCACAACGTGCAAAAAATACATATATGGTATTTGAAATTAATATTTGACATCTCAGAAACAAAGTTTTCTAACCTCTAATTGTCATAACTAATATAAAATACAACTTAATATCCAATAGCAATTTTTTTCTACTAGCATTCAGTCTTCTTTTTGTTACAGTGTACTTCACTGTTGAAAAGAAGTTTGATTTTGAGTATTGGTGTGCCTATATCTATGTCCACTACAACTCTGTAACAAAGATCTGATCTACTATGTTTTACAAGTAGCCAAATCAGAAGAGTGGGAGAAAAAAACTGGGAAAATCAAAACTTTCATTTTCTTGCTAAAATTATTACTATGAATAAAAATAAATAGTTAAAATCTTCTGGGTGAGTTGATGGGGTGATTAAAAATCAAGTTGTTTCAGGGCATGTGGGTGGCTCAGTCAGTTAAGCACCTGACTTCAGCTCTTCAGCTCAGGTCATGATCTCGTGGTTTGTGAGTTCCAGCCCTGCATCAGGCTCTGTGCAGACAGCTCAGAGCCTAGAGCCTGCACCCAATTCTGTCTCTCCCTCTGTCTCTGCCCATCCCCAATTCACTCTCTCTCTCTCTCTAAAAAGTAAATAAACATTAAAAAACTTAAAAATCAAGTTCTTTCCATCAACAATAAGTACTTTTTAAATGTTTACGTATTTTGAGGGAGGGAGGGAGAGAGAGAGAGAGAGAGAGAGAGAGAAAGAGAGAGAGAGAGAGGGAACGAGCACAGACAAGAGGCAGAGAGACAGGGAGAGAGAGAATCCCAAGCCCACTCCAGGCTGTACACGCAGAGCCCGATGCAGGGCTCAATCTCACAGATCATGACCTGGGCCGAAATCAAGAGTCAGACACTTAACCAACTGAGCCATGCAAGCACCCCAACATTAAGTATGTGTAATATTGAATATAAATCAAATAATACCTTATGGAATTATTATTATGAAATGTTACCTTTCAACTATCAGGATTTATTCAGGTATAAGTACTGTTAATAATCAGTATGTGGCTACCCAAACAAGTCATTTATCTTTGCAATTACAGTATCAAAATTAAAAACCACATAGCTATTACATTTTAAGTAGTATCAAATATAATTAATAAAGCTCACAGGAAACGGTATGTCTTTAATCATGAAATTTCTTTTCTATATTATGAAAAGTCTTTTACTTTTCTGGTGGGTACCAGTTACTTTTTATTAGTCAGAATTAATATTGAGCCAGGATGCCCCACTGTGATATACCCACTGCTGGGAAGTATTGAATGGAACCTGATCTGTAATGAGTATTACGGATTTTGAATGTCACAGTCAACTACAGGTCTTACTGTATTTTTCTATTTCATCTACAATGTTCTATATTGGCCAAAACCAAACTGTAATAAATAAACTATCAATAAATAAAACTATCAGTTGAAAGGAGTAAACCACGAGTATTTCAAGAAAATTTATGTGATTTTTCTTTAACTCTTTTTCAGATTATGAGAACTCAAGAGATATATATTTTTTAATTTCTTCTTTTGTACAAAGTTATTGCATGAACAGTATCCTTCATGTTTCCTTTTTTCTCATTAGCATTACAATAACATGACTTCTTAAAGACTATCTCCTTCCCAGAAGATTTTCAAAATTAAAATGGGTCTTTCATTTTTGCACTGGGTAAGATTTAGTATTAACTAGTTAGTTATTAGTGATTTACAGCAAAAGGAAAATCAAGGGCATATGCCCTGTACTTAATATTTATGAAAAAAAAATCTCCACTATTCACTAATAACTTCCATATATTATGTAAAAATTTATATTCAGCATTCTTTCATTGATTACCATAGCACTATTAACTACTTTGTTATATCATCATCATTTCACTATGTTAGTGTAATACACTGACAGATTAAGGATGGAAGGGACACTTACAGGATAAAGTTCTTAAGATTTTTAAATTATGTAGACATAAAATTTTGACATTAGGCACTGAGAGCATAGTGTTAAGAATTACAACCACTGGTTACCAAAATCTTTGATGTATTCATTCTTTTCTAAAACCAAGCTCCAGCATATATACAAGTGTAACTATTCAATTGTACTCTGTTCTCAATATATCAATAATGTCATATTGTCTATATTTTGAACATCCTTTCCTAACGATTTTCTAAGGTGCTTACCTTTCATTTCCAAGGGTCTATGTTATTATCTAAAACAAAAGAAAGCTTTATGAATTTTTGTTTGTTTGCTTAACTGAATCCAGAACATTTTTACTTTTACTTCTATTTACTGGGGGTGAGACATACGCTAATCTAAATGAGTTAAGAAGCTGAAATTCTAAGTTTTCCACAATATGGTTAGCCTATCATCACAGTCTCCTTTCCCACAAAACCCTTCACCCAACCACACAAATTATTCTCAACATTCCTATAACATAATGCACACACATTTGAGAATTCTGTGC
This sequence comes from Panthera leo, assembly GCF_018350215.1. NCBI lineage: Eukaryota > Metazoa > Chordata > Mammalia > Carnivora > Felidae > Panthera > Panthera leo. Next base: position 44,792,377 of record NC_056687.1, on the reverse strand, counting down.
CTTTCCTCAAGTTATTCTTTTTGCCTAACAGATGCTTTCCACCCTCTCATCCAGCCCATATGTGATTCCTTCACAGTTTATAAGAAAGAGCTGATGTCACATCCTACTACCATTTTTTCTGACCAGAATTAATCCCTCCTTTTATTATTTTTTCAGAAACCATTACTCAAAACTACCTGAAGACACTCTTTGGCCTTATAATTGTGCAGAATTAGCTCTATACTCCAAGACTCCGCAAGTTATGTAAGCATACTTTTAAGCACCCTAATAGGGTACTTGGCACAAAGAGCATAAAATGAAAAGTTTGTTAAATTGAATTCTGGGGGCGCCTGGGTGGCTCAGCTTGTTAAGTATCCGACTTCAGTTCAGGTCATGATCTCACGGCTTGGGGGTTCGAGCCCCAAGTTGGGCTCTGGGCTGACAGCTCAGAACGAGGAGTCTGCTGCGGATTCTGTGTCTCCATCTCTCTCTGTCCCTCCCCTGCTCATGCTCTGTCTCTCTCTCTCTCTCAAAAATAAATAAACATTTAAAAAAATTTAAATTGAATCCTGGACACCACATATTTTAAATGTTAGTACAAGTGAGTTGACAAGCAAGCATTTCAGCAAATATATACATTTTTTTTTCATTTTTGCAAGCCTAAAGGTCATTTGCTCAAGACTATTCAGTCACCTATCTTCCACATTCTGTAACCAGAGGTACTTACTTACTACTCAAATAACCAGTAATGGTTGTGTTTACAACATTGCAAATGTCTATTCCTGTAACCACATTAGCATGATACTACTGGTGGGATGGCTATTCTAAGTAAAAAGAAAAAAAAACTATTAAATAACTTATTAAATCACATTATTTTATATAAATAGTATATAATTTCAAAAATGTCTCTTAGTTCAAGTCTTTATAGAAAAAAAATTTATCTGGGATCCTGGGTGGCTCAGTTGGTTAAACATCCAACTCAGATCATCATCTCACAATTCATGGGTTCGAGGCCCATGTTGGGCTCTATACTGACAGCTCAGAGCCCGGAGCCTGCTTTGGATTCTGTGTCTCGCTCTCTCTGCCCCTTTCCCCGCTCACACTTTGTCTCTCTCTCTCTCTCTCTCTCAAATATAAACATTTAAAAAAAAGAAAAAAATGATCAATTAAAATGTTATTCCTAGAAAATACTTCATTTAGAGAAATACCAATTATACTTGATATCATAAAATTACCCAATTTAACATCTAGCTGTCTTTTCTACCTGTGGCACATTTGTAAAATCAACTTAAGTAGTCAAGTTTAGTGAAAAAAGTCAATTTTAGTTAAAATGACCATTCATATTAGCATGGCTCAATAAATGTGACAACCTGAAAAAAAGTCATACAATTTCAAATAGATATAATTTTAATATACAGATATAAATGGTAGTTTAAATGTTATAAATTGATTAACGGTTTCTATAGGCTTTTAATTATTTGACTATTACTGATGTCTAAATGATTTTCACTCTTGCCATCTTTAGTAGCCTTTTTCAAAGTTCTTCATCCTTCTTGATTATTTCCTTACTTGTTTTTACCTATCAAGAGCATTAAGTAAACTCCATTCTTGTCAGTAATATACACCCTTCATTAAAAGAGAAATTGAAGCTATATATTTTCTTTAAAACTTACTTAAGTCATCTATCCATTTTATTGTATCCCTTGATTAACCTGTTTCCTCTAATTCATGCACCTATTATAAACTATGTCCATATACTCTCATTTTCAATTATTCCTACTGCTTTCACTTTCCATATATGCATTATTATTTGAGGGATAATCTAAAAGTAATATAGATCATCCCAACAGTGACATTCCAAGGCAATTGAGTATTCAATTTATGTGTTAATGCCTGAATCCTTGTGTTACTTTTCCCTCTGTAGTTTATACATATTGGTCACTGGTCTTTATATTTACAAGGTAGAATCTTAAAGGAAATAAGAAGCACATATATGTGTTAAAAATTAGGATCTGTTTGGCTTAGAATTTTCACTGCACTAATTCCTAGCTCTGTGACCTTGTAAAGGTTATTTAATGTACCTGAGTCTCAATTTCCGTATGTTTCAATAGGGTAAAATGATTCTTGATTTCTAGGACTCATGTGAATAAACTTCTTTGAACAAAGCCTAGCATATGGTAAATGCCTGATAAATGTTAACCATTTCTCCCTTTTCCACCTTATTCTATCATACATATTTTCTACTGTTGTCTCCTTCCTCTCCTTTCTCTCTTTCCTCCTGCAAATCCATGGCTGGTGTCCAAAATGTTCATCTCAGTCAACTACTATGTTTGGCAAGGGGAGAAAAGAAATCTGAATCAATTATGCAAATATCAACATAATTAATCGGCCTTTCATGAAGTTTCCAATGCTCCTCTCTGTTACCAGTGCCATGATAAAGATATAGGCTTTAGTAGAAATAATTTATTTTGAAATAAATCCCATCAGTCACGATTTAGCCTATAACTTGTTGGTATTTTTTGTTCCTTACTCTCTTTAAGAAGAGGTTTCTCCAACTGGGAACCAGAACTCAGATATACCTCATAAGGCTACTATGGAAATAAAATGTAAAATTCTTAGTGCAGTGTCTGCAAATAGAAAACTATGGAGTAAGCATTACTTTTCAGACAATTCTGCCCTTTCTCTTCGAAACTAATAAACTAGATATAGTAGAAAAAAAATCTCACTTTCATAACACCTATGACAAGATCATTGTAAGAACAATAGTTCTTTACAATAAGTTTACTTGTAACTCACTAAGTCCCTGTGTCTCCTCATTACCAGTTTGTTTTGAAACAGCCTGATCAAGACAAATACAATCACGACAGCAGGGGTGTAACTGCTGTTCCTCACAGGATTCTTTGGCTATGACTCCATGAGGTGAGTGATAATATAATCACTAAACTTTTTGTCATTTTTTTTCAACAATGGAAAAATAATTCTTATAAACTTTTTAAGGATTTATACGTTCTTATAAATTACTTTGTACACTGAGAACACAGATATGTATATATCTTGGAGGGGTATTTTAGAAAAAAAAATCATTCATTCCTTGAAAGTAACTAATAAATTTAACATGTTTAATACAATCAATAAATATTGACGTTTACTAAAAATAAGATGATGAATGTACAAATATAGTTTCAAAGATATATTTTCAGGAATGGTTTGATGAGAGCTCTATGAAAATACAAGGAAAATTTCAAAAAAATAAAATCAGTCTGTAAAGCAAACAAATCTAAGGAAACAAAAAGCCTGCTGAACAGACAGAAAAGTTAACTCTTTACAGAAATGTATACTTGAAAATACACATTTAATGACTATTTATATAAAAAGTCAAATTCAAACAGCAATATTTGAATGATTCTAAAAAGAAAACGTTTTTCAGTCAACTTCTCCTTTCAAATTTAAATTTGCAGATGTAATGGAAAAAAAAAACAATATAAAAGTATCAACTAAGAATCTGATGAATGAGAAAAATACAATTTATAAAAAAAGGAAGAAAAGCTAACCCAAGTACACCTGAATAACTGTTGACTACCTCCGTTACTATAAATTTTCCTTAATTCGGCAAAATCTATACAAAAAGCTTCACAAACCATCCTTTTATTTTTACTTGAAACAATTTTTTAATATGGAATTTATTGTCAAATTGGTTTTCATACAACACCCAGTGCTCAACCCAACGGGTGCCCTCCTCAATGCCCATCACCCACTTTCCCCCGCCCCCATCAACCCTCAGTTTATTCTCAGTTTTTAAGAGTCTCCTATGGTTTGGCTCCCTCCCTCTCTAACTTTTTTTTTTCCTTCCCCTACCCCATGGTCTTCTATTAAGTTTGTCAGGATCCACGTAAGAGTGAAAATTAAAAAAGAAGTAGAAACACATTGCAATGTGAAAATGTGCAAAATATATTAAACCACATAAAAAGTCCATTATAACCACAGCTAAAGTGATATCAGGACTTGAAAAATTAGTTTGTAAATTACACATCTTTAAATTACACATGCCTTTCAAAAGCAACTACTCTCAGGTAACAAAACCTAATCATAATGTTTCTTTTGGTCAAGTTCAAAAACATACACTGGTTTGTTACACTCATATGTTTTAATAAAAAATAAATTGTTAATATCTGTAAAATCCACTTCTTTTATAACAATCTAAAGTTTGTTTATGGACAAATACTCACTGAGGTTACCAAATTTAATAAACCTATATACAAAAACCTCTTATACATAGAATTTTTTTCTATGAAAAAAATATTTATAGGGGAGACAGTCTAATATTATATAAACACTGTATTAAAGAATAATGATAATTTAAAGAAAAGCAAATATTTTTATACATCATTCTCATTGGTTACCAATTCTAATTGTATTTTAATCTTTTCTAAGAGATTTTAGTTATGTGCTAAAATTCATGGTAACTAGAGCCAAAATTCACTGTTCCTTTAACTATTATAACAAATTCTAAAACCTAGTAAGGATGAAAGTTTTAAAAACATAATTAAACTTACCCCATTTAATGGATATGTTTTCCATCCTAGCTCTCCCAGCACAGTTGTTGTATCAAGCAACACAACTGGAATTAAATAAAAAAAAAAAAAAAACTTACATGAATATCTCAATTGATGAAAAAAATATGTTATTTAAATCATTAATGTCAACTACCTTTACTATTATTCATTGCATTAGCTTTAATAAGTTGCATTACTTACTTTAAAATTAACTATGTATACTAAATTCTAATATATAATAATATTAATAACAAAATAACATAAAGTAGTCCTAACTTATTTCCAAAACATGTAATTTGTGTTTAACAATGCTAAATAAGGCAGATAACTGAATAACAGAATTAAGTTATTTTTAATAGCTGACTTTTAAAACTGACAAGTGTTGAAGGAGGTAATCAAGAGGATGTGACTGTCATTTGACCCTCGAGCTGGACTCAGGCAACTGTAGGCTCCTCATCCCCCCACCCCCCTCCCCTATTCTCAGAATATGAGCTCTGCCTACTGTTCCCATAGTGGGAGCTATTTCAGGGACACAACCTTGACAGAGTAACATTAGTCATTGCAGAATATTCTTTCAGTACTGTTTAAATCAATTCATTAAACATACGTTTGTAGAACTAAGCTTCAATTATTTAAATTTTATTGTGGAAAATTCTCAAACGTATTTTAGAATGTAGAGAAAACAGTAAAATGAACCCTCATGTACTCATCATCCAGATTCAATAATTACCAATTTATAGCCAATCTTACTTCATCCACATGTTTTTATCTACTCTCTCCCACTGCAGGATTTCTTTGAAGCAAATTCCAGTAATATCCATAAAAATTTAAGTATATATTTCTAAGATAAAGACTCCTCTTTATATAGCTACAGTAACTTAATTCATTACTATAAGTAGTAATTCCTTAATGCCATCAAATATCCAGTGTTTAATATCCCTATTGTCTCTACTTACTTGAATAGAAAAATCAAGCTCTAAATAAGTCCTATTCATTACACTGAGTTGACAATCTACTTTTGTTTTTTAATCTACACTTTATCCCATTAACTTTTTTTGTTAGATTTATTGAGGTATGATTTACTTACAATAAATTTACCCTTTCTGAATGTACATTTCTATGAATTGTGACAAACACCCACATCCATGTAACCACTGCTACAGTCAAGCTATGGAATATTTCCATCACCCCCAAAACTTCCTTTGTTATCCAATATGGCTAATCCCTTCCACAGCCCAGTCCCTGGCAACTACTAATCTAACTTCTGTCCCTATGATTTTGCCTTTCCCAAAATGTCAAATGAATGAAATAGTATAGCATGGGGTCTTTCAAGACTGGTTCTTTCTTGTAGCATAACGCATTTGAGATTCATCTATGTTGCTGCATGTATCAATAGTTCCTTTTTATTGTTGAAAAGTATCCTATTGTATGGAATTCCCTACTTGATGGAAATGTGAGCTATTTCCCGTTGGGGACATTATAAATAAAGCCACTATAAACTTTTATGTACAGGTTTTTATATGACCCTATGCCTTCATTTCTTCATGGTAAATAGGGATTCCTGGGTTTATGGAGAATCCTCATTTTGAAGACACTGTCCAACTGTACTACAAAATGGCTATGATGTTTCAAATTCCCATTAGCAGAATACCAGTTTTCCAGTTGCTTCACATCCTCAGCAGGACTTGGTATTGTCCAGGTCTTTTTTAAGGCATTCCAACAGGTGTATAATGGTATCTCATTGTTGTTTTAATATATTTCCTTAATGCCTGGCCAGTTATCTTTTTCATTACTTGAAATCAAATTTACTGGAAAAAAAAAGGTTATTTTGTCCTACGTTCTAGATTTTTCTAATTGTAAGATATCATTGAACATGCCCCCCATTCCCTTTATATTCTTTAAATTGGTAGATATATTTAGTAACTTGATCAGACTGAAGTTCAATTTATTTTTATTTTTTTTGTAAAATTACTTCATTAGTGATGTTTTGTAATGCTTATACAGAAATCAAGGAAGATATCAATGTTTTACTAGAGTTGTGTCAAAAAGACTTGGGAACCAACCTGGATAGGCTTCTACTGGCCAAAAATGGATAATCTGATCATATACAAGGTTAATGACTATAGGGACTTCACAAATATGCTCAAATCCATGCATTCATAATGATAAAATATACCTACTGACAACTTTTATAGAATACTAGGACACCATTATTTTAAAAACTGGTAACTAATATGAAAACAATAAAACATTTTATTTTGTTTTTTCTTTGTTTCTTTATTTTTTATTTGAGAGAGAGTGCATACACACACGTGAGTGGGGGAGAGTGAAAGAGCAGGAGAGAGAATCTTAAGCAGGCTCCATGCTCAGCACACAGCCCCACACAGGGCTTGATCCCATGATCCTGGGACCATGACCTGAGCTGATACCAAGAATTGGACACTCAACCAATTGAGCCACCCAGGCACCCTTATTTTGATTTTGCTATATAAACTACTTATGAATAAAAAAACAGTTAAAGAAGGAACATTGCTCTTATTGAAGTAGTTCACTTAATAAATGAAGAAGGAATGGCTGAACTAGGCTATACCGTTTTCTAACCCCTAATGAATTAATAGACTTAGCTAATGGTTTTCAATGGCTGCAAACATCACCTAAAGAGAAAAAAAAGACACACAAAGGGCTAAAGCTTTTTAAAAGGATTTCTTTATAGTTTCATCTACTCCATATTAACATATATTTCTAAGAAGCCTGGAAGTAAAAGAAAGTACACTAAGGATGATACAAGGATGATACATACATATTCACACAAACACACACATATACATACATTCATTCTCATACACACACACAAATACATAAAATGATATTTGATGTCATTTGGGTTCATTCAGTATAACAAAAATAATCTCATTTATTAGAGAAAGAAGCTAAAGATATCATTATAATAATATTCAAAGCTGTAAGTTTATCTCATTATCAAATGAAAGTTACTTTCATTTTTGATATACACTATTATAAAGAATTCAGAAGTATTTACTACCAGTATGCACTTTGGGATACACAAAAGTTTAATGTTACTCATCTAGAACATTTTTTTTAATTTTTTTAAACGTTTTATTTATTTTTGAGACAGGGAGAGACAGAGCATGAACAGGGGAGGGTCAGAGAGAGGGAGACACAGAATCCAAAACAGGCTCCAGGCTCTGAGCTGTCAGCACAGAGCCCGACGCGGGGCTCGGACCCACGGACTGCGAGATCATGACCTGAGCCGAAGTCGGCCACTCAACCAACTGAGCCACCCAGGTACCCCTCATCTAGAACATTTATATTTTTTAAATACATCATTATTTCCCTGAAGGCTAGAAAAATAATGATACTAATTCACCGTCACTGTTGGAAGAAGTTTCTATGTATTTTCTTCCTCAAGTAATCTCCACATCATCCTAGAAGGTGTGTCTTTTTCTAAATGCTCAATTTACAAATGAGAATACTGAGCCTCAAAAAGGTTAAGTAATTTTCCTTTATATCACAAACTGACAGATTTGGATTCAAATCAAGGACAGTGATGTTAGAATGTCCTTTGTAAAACACTTAAAGTCTTTCAATTTTAAGTGTTTTTCTTACCTTTTTTTTACAGTTTTTATTTAAATTTCAGTTAGTTAACATATAGCATAATATTAGTTTCAGGTATACAATACAGTGATTCAACACTTCCAGTGCTCATTACAAGTACACCTTCATCCCCATCACCTATTTAACCCATCCCCATCCCCAGTTCTCCTGGTAACCATCAATTTGTTCCCTATAGTTAAGAGTCTGTTTCTTTGCCTCCCTCTCTTTTATTTCTGTAGATGCAGAAAAACATCACTATTTCTTTTGCTGATCCAAAAACTTTGTAAGTTTTTTTTTTTTTTTTAATTTATTGATTACTTTTTAGAGAGTGAGAAAGAGAGAGCAGGGGAGGAGCAGAGAGAGAGAGAGGGAGAGAGAGAGAATCCCAAGCAGGCTCCATATTCAGTGCAGAGCCCAATATAGCTCAACACAGAGCTCAGGCTCAGGAACAGTGAGATCATAACCTGAGCTGAGATCAAGAGTCAGATGCTTAACCAACTGAACCACCCAGTCACCCAAATCTTTGTAAGTTTTTATCCTAGTTTTTCATGAATAGTTTCTACAGAAAATTCACTAGTACTACCTACAAATCATGCCATTTAAGTCAAGAGGTTTACTGGAGCAGAGTGTTCAAAAATCCTTAATATTGAAGTCTACCAATAGAGATTTATTTTTCACAGACTGGAAAATTAATTAATTGATTAGTTGATATAAATATACTTTCTAAAATGTTAGGCTGCTTGGTTTTCGATAATTAGCATTTGTAAACTGTGAAGTATACTAATTTCAAAACAAACAAAAAAGGAAAATATGTATACCTACAAAAGTGTAAATCCTTAGAATTTTTTTATTTCAGATTAGCTTTAAGAAACAAGATTTATATTATTGCTCTGTTTTCCTCTTTAAACTGCAATCATACCTTTTAAAAATTCATAAGAACAGTAAAATTCCAAATTTGCATTCCTGACAAGTGAACGATAAACTGATACTAAAATAAAACTAAGGAGTTTTGAGATTTTTAATACCATGAAACGTGATAAATGTTTAAATTTTACTATTTGTTTTATATGTAAAAACCCCACAAATTCAGGTTTTTCAGGCTCACTAATTGCATTGAACCCAGCAAGGTGAGAGCTCCTCCTGCTGGTTTTAAACAAGAGTTATCCAGTTCCTACCAGAGTGTAAAAATACTGTAAACTTAAACAGGGAAAAAACCACGATGTCGACATAAACTCAGTAAAAAGTCAATACTTTTTTTATTTTTAATTTAACTGCAAGCTTTTAAATATAGCATAATACTTATTATTTATGTAAGGAGTACATATGAAAATATAATTATTTATTCACATCATAATGAGAAGTTGGATAAGTCAAAAATAAATGGAAGTAGGACTAGGTTGGTGGTACCAAAGTTTTGAAAATATGTGTATTTTGTTTAATAAGCAACATAATGCATAGAATATATTTGCTATACCACATGCAATTTTCCTATTAACCTTCAGAAATAAATTTCCAGCATATTATATTTCTGTCTGAAAATATCTCTTAATTTTTAGTACTCCCTTTACTCATTATTTTGGAAGTTTTAAGAAAATTTCATTATGTTCTAAAAGAAGATATGAAATGATAAAGGCAAGGTTGATAATACTGAATTAAATGAGACTGATGAGTATCCAAGATAAAAAAGCTCAATGCTAAGTTTTGCCTTAAATAATTTATCAAGTCTTTATCTACATCCCTTTTAATGAATTTAAGATATTAGTTTTAAAGCAATTAGCATACAGGTTTATCATATATGCTAGATCATCTTTACTCCAACTGTACAATAAAAAAGGAGGAGATTTTATTTGTATGCCATTTTGACAAATTAGGCAAAGAAGAGATCAATCAACCCACTAAGCTATTCTTTTAGGATAATTTTTTTGTAAAAATTCAAGTTAATGGCATGTGAATTGAGTCCAAATATTTATCAGTATTTTTTAAAGTTCAGATACCAGTAAACACAAGTTTGGGATTTTCTCCAATAGACTTTATGAGAAAAAGAAAAAGGAATTTCTTCTTATAATCTTCAATTTAGAGTCTTATTTTACAAATAGAGCCCAGAAAGGTAACATAAGTTACTAAGTTTTTTAGTAACATAGTAGTAGAGGCTTTTCATAGTAAATTCCAGTCATGTTCCACTGACTGTAACATACCCTACAACCCCCCATAGCTCCAAACAAACTAGTAAATAAACAAAAGGAATACTTCTGACATCATGACCAAATATAATACAGTCAGAGAATACTTTGAATTATAGATAAACATGCATATATATCTGTGTGTATATTAGCACTAGTCTATTTGAACGTCATCCTGTTTACATCCTGCTTTAAACTGACATTCAGATTACTACATTAACTACCAGTTTTGGCATAATCGTATATTTCTGATTGACAAAAATCACAGCTGTAACTTCCAGATCTGTATACAATGGGTATCTACCCTCACATAGAGTCAAAATCAATATTTAATTTCTAAAAATCAACCACAGATTGATTTAAATAAATGTAGGATTATTAACTTTACTCCTATGTCCCTTTGTGTATTGGTATTATTTTAAGCCAACATTTTCCAAAGAGAATCATTCCTTCTTAAAACTAACAAAACTGGGGCGCCTGGATGGCGCAGTCGGTTAAGCGTCCGACTTCAGCCAGGTCACGATCTCGCGGTCCGTGAGTTCGAGCCCCGCGTCAGGCTCTGGGCTGATGGCTCGGAGCCTGGAGCCTGTTTCCGATTCTGTGTCTCCCTCTCTCTCTGCCCCTCCCCCGTTCATGCTCTGTCTCTCTCTGTCCCAAAAATAAATAAAAAACGTTGAAAAAAAAAAAAAAGAAAAAAAAAAAAACTAACAAAACTACTTTTGTCTAGAAACTGAGAACAATTATTTGTTCATTAGGTGTACTTACAGCATTTTGTTTTGTCATGCCTTTCTTAATTCTGTGGTTACCTGCCTGTTTGGTTTTATTTGTTTGTTTGTTTGTTTGTTTTTACATTTATTTAGTGTTGAGAAACAGTGAGACAAAGCATGATCGGGGGAGGGGCAGAGAGAGAAGGAGACACTGAATCTGAAGCAGGCTCCAGGCTCTGAGCAAGACATCGGCACAGAGCCTGATGTGGGGCTCGAATCCACTAACTGTGAGATGATGACCTGAGCCAAAGTTGGACACTCAACCAACTGAGCCACCCAGGCGCCCCTATAACTGTTTTTAATATAGGTATTATTCATGATTGTTTTTTCTACCCGATGTGAGAGTTTGAAAATCCTATCTGAAAGATAACATGAACATAGTGATATTAAGCACCTTTCTCAAATTTATAGGATGAAGTCAAGCCTAGAACTTTTGAATTCATACCCTTCAACTTCCTACTCTTCCAGAAAATGTTATCTTTTTTAGAAAGCATGTTCAAATCTCTCTGCCTCTGTCCCTTCTGGAAAACAGATCACTTTTTTGTTTGTTTTTTTTAGTTATGATGGAAAAATAAGCTCTAATAATCAGAGAAATTATTCCTTCATTATTACCTTAAATAGAGAAAAGAGCAAAAAAAAATTCAAGCCAGTTTGCTGTATAGAAGGCAAGTTATACCTCAGAGTCAAGTACTGCCAGTGAAAACTTTATCAATAGTATTTGATTAAAAATATAACTAGTAGTGTTCATCCTTATCACTTCCACACCTATTTTGCTCAAAAGAACTATACTGTTATCCTGCTTGACACAGCTTTATTTGCTTTAGTCTTAAATAATTTTTAATGCCTGCCATTCAGATGGGCTAGTTTACCCCAAAGACCCAAGGAGAACCCAAGTATAGATCTGATCCATGACAAGGTCACCAAATGACAGGTTTACTCCTAGGCTCCTGAGCAAGGTCATTAAGACTTATCAATGAGTCACCTCACAAGTCCTGCTTTCCCCATCAAGTTGTTTAGTTATTTCTATGAATTAAAAAAAAGGAAAAGAAATTTGACAGATTCCTAATCAACAGCAAATATAATTCTTCCATTTTGACATCTTCATCACTTTGATCTATAAATCAACTAAGTAGCTTTGTTTAGGACCTGTATTATTTCCATTTTTTTTTCAATTACATAGGGATTAAATAGTAGAAAAGACTATTTGGCTTTGGTTTTAGATTTGCTAGTCATACATTTAATAAATGTTGTTGATCTTCTCATCTGTCACAGAAACTCACAACATTTACTATATATACTCCAGTTAGCCCAAACCACTAAATATTCTCCCCATCACTTACACAGCATCAGAGATGCTTCTTTCTAGTGCTTTCTAGTGCTTTCCTTTCTTATATTTTTCACTTGTCTTCCATGGGCTTTGGACACTTTCTATTTTTTTTGGAAGAATATTATGAAACTCAAGGTTTGAAATGCACTTAAATATTATTTTATTAGCTCTGGTCAAAATAGATTATGAATACTTTTTGAAAGTCTTATCTACAATAAAATAATGTAAAGCCACTTCTACATAATGGAAGAACAGTCTAAATAAAGTATTGAAACCCTTACTTTAAAAAGAAACAAGAGTAGCTTTGCACTGAGAAGGAAAAAATGACCTTTACTAGAATCTAAGAAAAAATTATATGAGTAAAACAGAGTTTTATTTTTCCCCTGGAAAATGGAAAGGAATTTTTGTTTTTGTTTTTGTTTTTTCCCCTTTGCAATATTGGTTTTTTTCTCCATTTCATTTACACAGACATAATGTAAAACATTTTTAACCTTCTTCATTAGGACATATAGTCATAAAAATGTTACTTGATTTTACTTTAAGACATTTTGATATTATTTCAACAAACGTTTATTGAGGCTGTTATATTCCAGAGGCTGTATTAGCTATTACAGACTACAGAAAGTTTATAGGGTACTATGTATAGCCGCAAGGAGTATACCTGATGTCATGTTTTTCACTCCCATTGTTAGGATTTTTGTGTCAACTCACATGCCATAGTTTATTCAAACATGTAAATAGCAAAAAGGCTTAAAATGTCCTTATTCAGAAGGTGCAGAAAAGGCGGCAGCTATTTAGTAGAATGTGTAGAATTAAATTGTTGTTCCAAAAGGGCAAACATCCAATAGCAAATCAACATCTCCATAAACTATAATTGGACAACTTATCTCACTTTCTACAGAAGTGCCAAACAATGAATAGATTGTAGAAATATATCCCAGTAGTCAACAGTAAGGGAAATAGTAATTTTCTACCTGAAGAATACTCTTCAAAACAATCCTGAACAAGAAATATCTGCTAAATTTCTCAGAAGAGATAGTGTTTTACTTAGAGTACGAATTTAAAAAATTAAACTACACACTACTATAAGTAAACATTTACTAACCCAAGCTTAAGTCATCAGCTTTAAAAAATTATCCAGTAAAAATCTTAATTGTATTGTTAAAATTTTGAAAAATATACATATTAGACAACGGTGAAAGGACAACATTCTCATTTTTTCCATTAAAATTATGGCCAAATCAAGACATAATTATCAGTATCAATTTAAAAATTAGTTCTCCCAATATAGTATGAGCTCCTCAAGGGCAGGGTCTGTGTGTGTGTGCGCGCACGCATGTATTTGTTGAATAAAATGAATGAATGAATGAATGAATGAACAAAGGAACAGATGAGTAGAAGGAGCATGCACAAAAAACTCATGCCTTCGAGGAAACATTTTTAACCAACTACTGAAAAAATAGTGCAGGATTAGTGGGAAGGCAGGCACTGGACAAAATTTATATAGTCATTGTGCTTACTTTGTAAGGGAGAAGGCTCACATATGATCTCTCTAAGAAGTGGTTAAGGGACAAAGTGGTCTTTGGAAAAATATAGTTAAAGTAGGCATTTGTTTTGAGCACAGAATGGATTGTCAGAAGACAAACATTTTCATACCTTTTGGAGTCCTTTTCCCTGCTCCATCCCTACCCCTACCCTTTCATCAAAGAGTACCCTTAGGCTGCTTGCTCTCAGTCCAAACTCTGTGCATCTAATCTCATCTCTCACTGCACAATGTTCAAATTATCCCTTCTAATCTGTTGCCCCACTGAACACACTCATCATATCAAGAAAACATCTTAAGTAAAATAGCACACAAATGTGCTTATGAATACTCATTTCCCCTTATCCCTTCCTACATTATTTATTTATCCGACTTAAATTTGAATTGATTACAGCACCTTTTGGGTGACAATGAACTTGGGACTCTTCCATGGCATAGCTAAAATCACACGGCATAAGCAATTTCTCATAGAACTATATTGCAAAAGAATTCCTAAAACTCCAATTTCTAATTGCTTGTTGGCCTTTTGGCTAAGATCAAGTGTAAAACTCCAACTTCTACCATATTCAAATAAATTACCCTCTGTTTAGAATATATGATGTGCTTGTGTAAACTTAGCCAAGTCATAATTCTTATTCTACCAACTGTTGGGAATTGCTCTGCCATAAACCAAGTAATTCCCTAAGCTTTAGTATCCACTCTAACCTGGCTCTTGACAGACTCTGGTCTTAGCCACTCTTCCAGGGTAGCATGTATGACTTAGCATGTAAAAACAAGAGTAACAAACAAAAGTTTGCTTTTCGTGTCATGGGTCATGATTGTCTCTTCTTTGCCCTTTGAGTTTCTCTTATTAATTGATTACTTGAAGAGTCTTCTTCAAGAGAAAGCTAAGAGAAATGTTTTTATTTTCTTCCTTAGATTTCCCCATCTACTCCCTCCAGCTGCTTACAGAAATATTATCCATACTCGCTTTAGTTTCTAAAAAAGGTACAGCCAAATTGCCAATTGAAGACTCCTCTAAAGCAGCTAACTAAACCATCCATGAACACTTAAACAGTCAACTGCTTATAAAACATGATTGTCATGTCATAAAACTTGATAATCTGTTCATATAATAATATATATTTTGGGAGAGATGCTGTAAAAGAATAATTTAAATAAAATGTAATTTTTAACCCTTTTCCCATAATTTCATCATCCTTGACTGCCTAAGGAATGTGTGTTGTCTCGTGAATCACTAAATTGAATTGTACTGAGAATTTTAGTAAGTAGTATTGCTTGTGGAAGAGAAAAGTCTGTAATGAGAGAAATGGGCAGGAAAAATGTGAAGAAAAATAAAATATTAAAACAACCAGTTGTTGTATCATTTATACATAAAACAGCTTTTTAGGAAAATTTGATAAATAATGTCATGAGAATTATGTAGGACAATTTCCTACTGAAACTACTGAGGAAATGAGAGAGCAAATGTGATGCCAGATTTAGAGGCACATGAACTGTAAAGACAGCTGATCTTCTGTTGCATATTTCTGTACTGCAGACGAGTCAGGAGGAGGAATGGTTCATAAATGAAACATTTACAAATGTGACCCATGCCAAGAGCAGCATGGCTTCAGTATATAGGAAAGAATGACAGATGGACACTTTAGTGTTGGCAGAAAAAATAAAAGAAAAAAGCAAAACAACAACAAAAAATGGCATTATCATCATTATCCTGTAGGGAAGGCAAGTCATTAAGTGCTATTGTGAAAGTGTTTATCACCAGGATCTTATGCAATAAAGAGGATAATGGCATTTTAGCATTTAGGCAAATGGAGAATATTTTATCCAACACAGGTTTCCCAACCATAATTAAGCATAAGAAAGCAGATATAGGCTTTCATAAGGCAGTGATCAGTTTTAATTTATTGATTACCCAAGACATGGATTATGGTAAGAAATATAAAATGTTGAGAAATTCTTTTGGTGAAGTCATCAGGATCCAAACTCCATCTTCAACTGCCATGGCTGAGAAGCTCGATTTTTATCATTCCAAGGAGGAGTGATTATATTTTAGGAGACTTATTCCTGGTAATCAGACATACAGGAGACTAATTTATAAATGAGAAGGACGATTTATTCACTGATGATTTATCTCCCCAGGGAATCTCCTTCCTTGCAGGTAAACACATTCAAGAGACTAAATTACAGATCAAAGATTTCTAGGAAAGTACTAAATTACTGAAAAGGAGTAACCCCTGTTTCACTTTTACAGTCCTCTACGTCTATTTCCATGTAAGGAACAAACAATTTTATCTACTCATTTTAAAGCGCTTAACTTTAACAGTGTGGAAGAAACAATAGGAAGTTCATTACTTCCAAAAAATTATTTTTCAAACATACATATTGCCAACTATAACTTTGGCATTTCAAACACTATTTACAAGGCATATTACAGTCTCCATGGTTATAGCCTAGTATTGGCTAAATTTTGGAAGTACTAATTTTTATTTTGTGGGGAAAAAATGGTTCTATCTATAGACTCTCGTTAATAACAAAGTACTATGTATTTTTCCCAAGAAAGATTCTCACATGTGAGTAAAATAAATTCCAATTACTGACTCTTATATGGTTTCAAATAAGGACAGGGAATAACATTTGCAACCTTGCTGCACAATTTGGTAAGAATCTAAACTTTTAGGCATAGAGTCCATAGTTGGTTGGACAGATTGTTTTGGTCTTAGACTGCTCTTTACTACAATCCTTATTTTTATCAGCCAAAAATGAGAGAAGTTTTAAAAACTTAAAACCATTGATTTGTCAATACATAGAAACTTAATATTATTTCTGAGAAACTTAATAGTTTTCTCCTACCTAGATGACGTTATTTGATCATATAATCTAAAACTGCCATATTCTGAATAATGAACAATTGTATGTTCTTCAGAAATCTGTTACTTCTTGTTTTCTCTGTCTTCATGTTTTTCAGAAAAAAAAAAAAATTACCAGTTAGAGGGTTTCAACTATTATTTCAATTCTACCCACCTCCAAAACAGTATCTCCTGAACAAATCTCTCTTACCCATCAGACACAATTCACAAGCCCTTTACCTGTTCACAAACTGGCCTCTGTATAGGGAAGGCAGGGAAAGACCAAAGAAAGAGAGGCAAAAAGCCTTCAGGTTAGTAGGTGGCAGGTTTTAATAAACAAGGCTTGTCTTAGGCAGCCACAAGATGAGTGGACCTCCATATCTCCCTGCCAGATCTTAAGTTTACAGAAGCCCCAAATGGGTTCTCACAAGTGTACCATCCAGATGGTCTCAACAACACCTTACTCTCTCAAGGCTATGTCTTTGGAACAGCTCCCACTGCAGGAATAATGGGCAGAACTGTACATTCCAAGGACAGTGGAGGGGGCGAGAAGCCTCTGATCACCCAGGTCCATCTCACAGGTCAACTGTTAGCCATATCTTCTGGATTACCTCCTTCAATATCCCTCAAACTTAACAAGTCCACATGTGACTCGATTATTTTCCTATGAACAGATATTACCTCCTGATTTCCCTATTTGAGGTACGGGCACACAGCAGCTGCCCAAGTACACAAATTAGGAATCTGTATCCAACCCTAACTCACCCTTAACTGCTCATCTATAATTTTGCAAAGTATATATTGTAGGCAGAATAATGACCCCCCCCTCCAAAGTTGTTCATTTCCTAATCCAAGGAAACTGTGAAAATGCTATGTTACATGACAAAGGTAAATTAAGGTTGCAGACTGAATTAGATAATCATCTAACCCTGAAGATAGGGAGACTATCCTAGATTATCCAGTGAGCCCACTGTAATAATAAAGGTCTTTAAAAGTAGAAGAGGGCGTCATTAGAAGATGCGACTACAGAAGAAGGTGCAGCGAAATACAACCTTGCTGGGCTGAATGTGGAGGAAGGCAGCCATGAGCCAAGGATGGTGGGCAGCCTCCAGAAGCCAGAAAGGGTAAGGAGATGGACTTTACCCTACAGCCTCCAGAAAGGAACACAGTGCCACTGACACCTTGATTTTAGCCTAAAGAGATCCATGTCCCATTTTTAACTTACAAACTGGTAAGAATAAATTTTTGGTTTTTTAAAGCCACTCAATTGAAGGTAATTTGTTACAACACCAACCAGGAACCAGTACACTAAACATCCTAAATCATCTTCAAATCTATCAGTTTTTCTCTCCACTACCCATTTCACCTCTCAACTGGACTAGGGTCCCTTGGTCCTTTTCCTCTCATTTAACTTCCACAAGGCAGCTTCAGTGATCTGCTTAAAATATAAATCCAAATTTTCCCTTCTTTTTTTTCAAAATTCCTCAGTGGTTCACCTTATCACTTAGAGAATTCTCCCAAAGTATTTGCCAGAAATGTGCAAAAGAAATGTTCATAATGTATACACTGAACATTCTAGCAGGTTCTGAGTAAAAAGATGAATCAAAATAAACATAGCACATGCTTTCAGGGTTATTATAATCTAATATGAGAAACAGAAATTAAACAAAAAATAAAATAAATATAGACCTATATTATAAGAAGTGCTATGAATCTAATTTATATTTTAGGCTCATGGAAAGCCTCTAAAAAGAGTCATGATTATAGAGTGGAACTATTGTCTATATTTCTTTTAGATTAATGATGCAAAGTATATAATAATGAATTGGAGAAGACATGAAATAAGATATTCCTTATTATTTTTAACCCAGTATTTCTCTCACCTTTTTGGTACTAGAACCTCTTTGACACTGAATATACATTAACATTCTATGGTAAAATGTTCAAGAAAACACAGTAAGGTAACTGCTGCCTTACAAGGGATCCTTTCCACTGCATGCAAGATACTTCCTGGCTTGATCCCATCTATCTGTCCTACTTCATTTTCTATAGTACCCCATCCCTGCCCTACATTACTCTGATATACTGGTAATGCTCAAACTCATTTCATCCTCTCCCCTCTCTCTATTTCATGCTATTCCTTTCTTACTGGAATTCTCTCACTGTTTTGGTCCTGCAAAAAGACTCCTAGTCATCACTTACGGCTTAGCCTAAATGTGATGTCTTACAGAACCTTCCTAAACTTATTCCCAAAATATATACATGCTTTTACTCTTATGCCCCATTGAAATTTGTACATACTTCACAGACAGTACTCATCTCACTTAATTTTACTACAACGTATATATTTCTTGGTGTAACTATTCTTCCATATAACCTAAAATC
Source organism: Panthera leo (assembly GCF_018350215.1). Classification (NCBI taxonomy): domain Eukaryota; kingdom Metazoa; phylum Chordata; class Mammalia; order Carnivora; family Felidae; genus Panthera; species Panthera leo. Next base: position 44,773,179 of record NC_056687.1, on the reverse strand, counting down.
CTTAAAGGCTAAAACTGTCTATTTCAACCCCCCACACTTTTCCTGAATTCATTATTTTAAAAATGAGTAGTTGTTGTGAAGAGAACTGGGTGTTATATGTAAGTGATAAATCACTAAATTCTACTCCTGAAACCATTATTACACTATATGTTACCTAACTAGGATTTAAAGAGAATAAAAAATAAACTCTGTATATGAAAAAAAAAAGGAAGCTATTTCAATAATCTAGGCAAGAGTCGATGAAGCTTGGACAAGAGTTGGGGCAGTGGGAGTGGTGAAAAGGGGTTAAAAACAAACAAATATGGGTGTTTGGGTGGCTCAGTTGGTTAAGTATCTGACTTCGGCTCAGGTCATGATCTTGCAGTCCATGAGTTTGAACCCTGAGTTGGGCTCTGTGCTGACAGCTCAGAGCCTGGAGCCTGCTTTAGAGTCTGTGTCTCCCTCTCTCTCTGCCCCTCCCCCACTCACACTCTGTTTCTCTCTCTCTCTCTCTCTCTCTCTCTCTCTCTTTCTCAATAAATAAATATTTAAAAAAAAAGAAAACATATAAACAAAAATGAATAACTGAATGGATTAGCAAAATGAATGTAAATAAATGAGAAATTCAGAATAACAAAATACATACTATGCCACAATTAGTAAATGGTTCAAAAGGTCAAAAAATATGGACAACTCAGAGCACACACACAAAAAAGTAGTACACTTTCAGTAGCTACAAAGTACACTGGAGTACACTGAAGAGGTAGCAGTTAAGGTCCTGTGATTATAAATCCACTGCTCCAAAAGCAATAAATAATAAAATAACTTTCTGCTTTTCTATCAGATTGTTAAAAAGAAATTACTAGAGCAGAGTTAAAGGACTGGCAAAGTCACAAAATCCAAAATCCTGATCATATTGGAAAGAAAAAAATTACAACTTAAATGAAATCATAACGATTCAGGAGCTTCAACTACTTACGCAAAAGAAATTTCCATGGAAACCACGTAGAGAGATTTTATATATATAAAATATATTTGAAGTACTCTTGAACACATTTTAAGATTACAAAAATATATATGTAATATATATGTATTCTAATTAATATGTATGTAACTAATCTAAAACAATACACTCAAATAGAAGGGGAAAAAATACCCATGAAAAAGGAGAATCATCCACTCAGAATAAAATAAATCAGTTGGTGCTCTTGATTAAGAAAAGTTGATGTATTATGGCCACTAGAATTGGAGAATAGCTAGGAAAGGAACATCAGATGGTATTAAAAACATTTTAAAAGAGGAACTCCCAGGTGGCTCAGTTGGTTAAGTTATCCGACTTTGGCTCAGGTCATGATCTCACAGTCTGTGAGTTCAAGCCCCACTTCAGGCTCTGTGCTGACAGCTCAGAGCCTAAAGCCTGCTTTAGATTCTGTGTCTCCCTCTCTCTCTGCCCCTTCTCTGCTTTCACTCTGACTCTCTCTCTCTCAAAAATAAATAAACATTAAAAACATTTTAAAAGAGCTATGGAAGCTGCTACAACATCTTTGCAGTGAAATATAAGAATACTACTGATTTGACACTTTCACTTTGAAGTAACCAGAATGATACCACAATTTTATAGAGCCCTTATTTGGTTGGGTTTTCAGGTAAATTTCCAGGAAATTTATTTTTATTAGATACTATACTAAAACCTCAGAAAATAAAACGGGATATTAATAAATCCCCATACCTAATATTGCTCTAAGACATAGTTATAAATTTTGATGACATGTCTTTGTGTCTTAGAAGAGCAAATTGTAGATATTAGGAAATATGGAAGTCCCAACAGAGTCAAGATTTCACATTATTACTAAGGAAAGACTCCTTTCTTTTCTAAACAAGGGGGCCAAGTTGACTATAATCAGGAAGAGGTAGGCTACTCTGACCCTGGAGTCAGTGACAATTATCTCATATGCCCTCTATTATAAGAGCAGTAATATCATAGTCATCTTGTTTACAGAGAAATGGATGATATACTGAAACAATTTTATCTCAAAGAAATTCCATAAAAACAACTGTAAGAGAAACCTCTTGAATGAATAGTTTTGCCTGAGGCCCTAATCCCAGATATATAAGCTACTGATGTGAGAAACACCATAAACAGTCATTTGTCTCCTTATCACCACCTTTGTCAATCATCTATCAAGTACTTAGTAAACCCAAGAACTTTTGAGGGACTCAAGTACATATGGAATGGAGGGGAATAGGTCAAGGTAAAGTAAACCATTTTCCATTAGAAAATGGTTTGTGAGATGAATACTTCAAAAACTAAGAAATATATAGTACCACATAGAATTCTTTTTTTTTTAAGTAGGCTTCACACCCTGCATGGAGCCCAACATGGGGCTTGAGCTCATGATCCTGAGATCAAGACCTGAACTGAGATCACAAGTCACATACTTAACTGATTGTGCCACTGAGATGCCACTGCAGCACATAAAATTCTTCAAAATAGGGTGGCTGAGAACATTTACTAAACTGACCCAAACTCATGAAACTGAGTGATAAGGAAACAATTTTGAATTCATCCTGTCCAAAAGATTAAACTTTGATGAATACCCTCTTGACACAGTATTGGACCCATGTGGATAAGAACTGGAATTTCTAGTTTTCTAGAAGATTAATACTCCAGTTGCTCCAGGCCAACTCCAAAATGTCACACATTATAAAGAAATGTTCCTACCATACCATCATAAATGTGACTAAGCTAAAACATTTAGTCAATTTAAAAAACAAAATACAATTTGCAAATCTGTATTTATTCACTAAGTGTTTCTTATATTCTTCTTTAAGATGATATTTTCTTGAGTATTACCTAAATTCAACAAAAATTCTGAGCAACTCTCAAGTGACCAACATGTCATATGTCCCTAACAGGCTCTTGACAGTCATCTCAAGCCTTTTTTCTTAGCACTCTATCCCTCAAACCCAGTGCTCCAGGCCTTACTAAATTTATTTAATGTTCTCAAAAACCTCAAATTCTTTGGGCCTTCTCACAAACTAATATCTCATCTTGGTAACTACCCACTCACCCTTGGTCACAGTTTCCATGAAATTCTTGTTAGAATGTCTCCTGATCTCTCTTACCTAATGATGAGGAAGTGTCATGTTTAATGGGCCTCCTTAGACTAATGCATATTTTATAGCTGAAAAACATGTAACTATTTACTGTAAGTGTTCAATCATATATTTCCAAGAAGAGAGTACGTTTTGTAAGTTTAGGGACCTTAGTCACCTTGTTCAGCAAACTTTTTCTAGGACCTAGAAGAATGACCTATCAGAAAGCTATCAGTAAAAGTCCAAATGAGAAATAATAGTAGCCTTGGCATAAAAAATTTCCCCAACTGATCAAGACCACAATAAACTCTACTTCCTCTAAATATACTTAGCATGCCTGGCTAATTTTTGCTTCTCACTCGAAACTTACCATATGACAGTTTATATTATTTATATATTATATCATATCACAGATGAGGAATATAGGATCCAGAAATATGAGAAGACTTACTGAAGGTCACTCAGAGAGTTAGTGTTTCCTACCAGATTAAAATCCATTTCTGAGCTGAAGAAACAGAATCACAGAAAAGGAGACACTGGAAAAATGTGTTCCAAAGCAAAGAACAAGACAAAACCTCAGAAAAATAAACAAGTGAAATGGAAATAAACAATCTACCTGATAAACATTTCAAAACAATTGTCATAAAGATGCTCACCAAACTTGGGAGAAGAACATATGAACACAGTATGTCAACAAAGAGATAAAAAATATAAAAGAGAAACAATCAGAGTCAAAGAATACAGTAACTGAAACAATAAATACACTAGAGAAAATCAATAGCATATTAGAGGATGAAGAAGAATGAATCACTGATCTGAAAGACAGGGTAATGAAAATCACCCAAGCTGACCAGCAAAAAGGAAAAAGAATTTTAAAAATAAAAAAGTATGTAAGGGAAATCTAGAATAACAGCAAACGTAAGAACATTCACATGATAGGGATTCCAGAAGAAGGAGAGAAATGAGGCAGAAAACTTATTTGAAAAAATAACAGTTGAAAACAACCTAACCTAAGGAAAAAAACAGGTATCCAGGTTCAGGAAACAGAATCCTAAACAAATTGAACCCAAAGAGGTTGATGCCAAGACACATAACAATTAAAGTGCTGAAAATTAAAGAGAATATTAAAAGCAGTAAGAAAAAAAAGCAACTAGTTATTTACAAAGGAACTCCCATTAGACTATCCAGCTGACTTTTTTAGCAGCAATTTTACAGGCCAGAAGGGAGAGGGACAATTCATTCAAAGTGCCAAAAGAAAAAACAAAAAAAAACAAAAAAACCCACTAAAATGAGGAATACTCCATGTGGCAAGATAAACAAAAGTTAAAGGAGTTCTTCACCACTAAACCAAGCTTGTAAGAAATGTTAAAGGGTCTTCTATAAACCAAAAATAAAAGGCCAAAAATAAAATACCTAGAAATAAATTTAACCAAGGAGATAAAAGACCCATACTCTGAAAACCATAAACACTGATGAAAAAACCTGAAGATAACGCAAAAATAAAGATACTCCATGCTTATGGATTTGAAGAACCAATACTGATAAAATCCATACCATCCAAGGCAATCCACCAACTTAATGCAATCCCTATCAAAATAACATTTTTCACAGAACCAGAAAAAATAATACTAAAATTTGGGTGGAACCACAAAAGACCCAAATAGCCAAGCAATCTTTAGAAAGAATACCAAAGCTAGAGGTATCACAATCCCATATTTCAAGATATACTACAAAGCTGTAGTAGTCAAAACAGTATGGTACTTGCCCAAAAACAGATACATAGATCAATGGAACAGAATAGAGAGCCCAGAAATAAACTCATGTTTATCTGGTCAATTAATCTATGATGAAGGAGGCAAGAATACACAATTGGGGAAAAGATAGTCTCTTCAACAAATGGTGCTGGGAAAACTGGATAGCTACAGGGAAAAGACTGAAACAGAACCACTTTCTTGTATTATACACAAAAATAAACTCAAAATGGATCAAAGACCTCAATGTGAGACCTGAAACCATAAAATTCATAGAAGAAAACACAGGCAATAATCTCTTTGACATCAGTCATAGAAAAATTTTTCTAGGTATGTCTCCTCAGGCAAGAAAATAAAAGCAAAAATAAACTACTGAGAATAAACCCAAACCAAAAGGTTTTGGAGAGTGAATGAAACCATCAACAAAATGAAAAGGCAACCTACTGAATAGAGAAGATATTTGTAAATGATATATCCAATAAGGGATTAATATGCAAGACATATAAAAACACGTATACAACTCAACAACAAAAAGACAAAGAACGTGATTAAAAATGTGCAGAGAACCCAAATATATATTTTTCCAAAAAAGGCATACAAATGGCCAATAGACACATGAAAATATGCTCAACATCACTCATCAGGGGAATGCAAATCAAAACCACAATAATATATCACCTTATGCCTGTAAGAATGGTGAAAATAAAAATCACAAGAAATAAAAAGTATTGGTGAGGATGTGGAGAAAAAGGAACGCTCATGCACTGTTGATGGGAATGCAAATTGGTGCATCCACTGTGGAAAATAGTTTAGAGGTTCCTCAAAAAATTAAAAATAGAATTACCATATGATCCAGTAATTCCACTACTTGGCATTATTCCCCACCAAAAATGAAAACAATCATTTGAAAAGACAAATGCACCCTTATGTTTATTGCAGCATTATTTATAATAGCCAAAATATCAAAGCAACCCAAGTGTCCATTGATAAGCGAATGGATAAAGAAGGTGTGGTGTGTGTGTATATGTATGTACATGTATACATATGAAATAAAAGGGATTCAGAGTACACTTATCTTGATGAGTACTCAGTGATTAATGTATAGAATCGTTGAATCATTATAATGTACAACTGAAAATAATATAACACTATGTTAATTATATTTCAAATAAATAAATGGCCATAACTGTAAGTAAAAAAAAAAAAAAAAAAACTATGAAAGAAAATAAATCTTATCAGTAAAAGCAAACATGTAGTAAAAAATAATGGATCAACCACTTAAAAAGATAGTATGAAGGTTAAAGTACAAAACTAAAGATATCTACAATAACTACATAAGGGATACACAAAAAAAAATGATGTAAAAAATAAAATATGGTGGTAAGGGTAAAAATGTTGTGCCTTTAGAGTTTAAGTGACCATCAACTTAAAATAGATGGCTGCATACATAGGGTGTGATATATGAACTCATATGACCACACATGATATATGACCACAAAGCAAAGATCTATAGCATATACACAAAAAATAATAAGAAAGGAAGCCAAAAATAACACTAAAGAAGTCATCAAATCACAAGAGAGAAAAGGAAAGGAACAGAGAAGAGCTACAACAGCCAGAAAACAATTAAGAAAATGCCAATGTCTACCTATGAATAATTATTTAAATGTAAATAGACTAAGTAATACAATCAAAAGACATAGGTTGGCTGGATGGATGAAAAACAAAAACAAAAAAACAAGACCCATCCATATGCTGCCTACAAGAGTCTCACTTCAAACCTAAAGACACAAAGAGACTGAAAGTGGAGGCAGAAAAAGATGTTTCATGCAAATAGAAATAAAAAGAAAGCTGGGGTAGCAATATAGCAATATTATATCAGAAGAAATAATCTTTAAAACAAAGACTGTAACAGGAGATGAAAAGAGTATTACATAATTTAAGGGGGTCAATCCAACAAGAAAATAGTATTATCTTTGTAAATACCTATGTACCCAACGTAGGGGCACCTACATATATCAAGCAAATATTAGTAGACATAAAAGGAGAAACTTCCAATAATGCAATAACAGAAGACTTTAACACTACTTACTCACTAGATAGATCATCCAGACAGAAAAATCAATATGGACCCAGTGTCCTGACACATTAGTCCATGTGGACTTAATAGATATATACAGAACATGCCAGCCCCAAACAGCAGAATAAACATTCTTTTCAAGTGTACATGGAACATTCTCTAGGATAGATCACATGTTAGGCCACAAAACAACTCACAATAAATTTAAGAAGACTGGAATCACAAGAATCTTTTCTGACCACAACAATATGCAACTAGAAATCAATTTTTAGAGAAAGGAAAAACACAAAGATATGGAGGCTAAACAGCATGCTGCTATACAGCCAATGGGTCAAAAAAGAAATAAAAGAGGAAATAAAAAATACCCTGAAGCAGATGAAAACAGAAACACAATGTTCTAAAACTGTCAGGACACAGGCCATATAGATGGCCAACAAACAGATGGAAAGATGTTCAATACCACGAATCATCAGGGAAATGAAAATCAAAACCACAAGGAGATATCACTTCACACCTGTCATGATGATTAGTATCAAAAAGACAAGCAATAATAAGTGTTGGTGAGAATGTAGAGAAAAGGAAACCCTCATACAGTTATGTTGGGAATGTAAACTGATGTAGCCACTGTGGAAAACAGTATGGAGGTTCCTCAAAAAATAAAAAATAAAAAAATCTACCATAATATCCAGCAACTCCATGTCTAAGTATTTACCCACTCTAATTTAAAAAGATACACACACCCGCTGTTCACTGCAGCATTATTTACAATAGCCAATACATGGAAGTAACTTAAGTGTCCATCAATAGATGAATGGACAAACAAGATGTGGTAATATAAACAACATACCCAACCCTAAGAATGAAATCTTGACATTTGTGTAAACAGGGATGGACCTAGAGAGGATAGTAAGCTTAGTGAAATAAGTCACGCAGAGAAAGACATTGTATGATTTCACTTATGTGGAATCTTAAATCAATCAATCAATCAATCAATCAATAAATAAAATAGAAACTGAGTCATAAATACAGAAAACTCGTGGTTGCCAGAGGGGAGGAATGTGGGAAAAATGGGTGAAATAAGTGAGTGGGATTAGGAAGTACAAACTTCCAGTTATAAAATAAATAATTCACAGGAAGGTAAAGTACAGCATAGGGAATACAGTCAATAATATTTTAATAAATTTGTATGGTGACAGATGGTAACTACACTTACTGGTGGGATCATCTTGCAATGTATAATAAATGTTGACCATTATGTTGTACAACTGAAACTAATATAATCTTATATGCCAACTCTTCTTCTCTAAAAAAAATCTTTATCTTTCCTGAGGTATACTGCTTTTCCTACTACACCATAAAATTACATTCCCATAACTAGCATTCATGCTTCCAGAGGGCAGCAAGATATGTATCCTGTGTCATATAGCTAAGAGTAAACTTACAGTAAGTGATGATTTTATTGAAAAAACTGAATTGTATTTATATTTACATTTTAGTTTAGGTAATTATGCATTATATTTATTTTATGTGTATTTTTATTTGATTTTAATTTTCTGCCAGCTATCCTTAAACATAGTGTTACCCTATCCTCCACTGAAATCTTGGGCAGATAACATTACTTTGCCATGCCTTTTTATTTAGCCTTTTAACATGTTGTATTTCAAAAATTTTAAATATTCAGTTCAAGAAAATAATTAAACTTAAAATTCACACTACTTTGCACTTCTCCATCAGTTTGGTTTTGCTTAAGGCCTGGAAGCTTGCAGTACAAGAAAGAGAATGTGTTTAGATTCCCTTCATAATCTGCCACTCACAGGCTGCTATTCTGGACTCACCAGGATCAAGCCAAGCGATTAAGGAGACAGTGGTACAGTTTTTCATGACTGCTTCAGTTCAGTCTTTATCTGGCTTTGGTGGTCTCTGGGACTGGAATATGGTCAAAACTGACTTTACCTTAGATGACCATTTTATGGAAATTCTCTTGCTAGGAAACCCCAATTCTGAAGAAAACGTTTTCTCTTCTAGTTAATTATTTTCAACTTCCTCCTCAGCTCCTACCTTATAGCATCCTGTCCAGAAACTACTAGGCCTAATCCTAACCCTAACCCTCTCCAAAAGGTTTCAGAACTGTTCTTTTCCTAATGGTCCACAATTAGACATGGAAATCCTCACATTTTACCTCTACATACCAGTTATGTAGCTCCCTCCTGGTGCAGCCCTGTCTTTGCCTCTGCTTTCCTGTCTTAGGCCACTTAGTCGCTGTCTCCTGTACCATCCTCTACCCCCTCCCCAGAACATATATTAACCTTTAGGTTGTCCCTTTAATGTCCCCTGCACTAGAGCATCCCCTCTGTAACCCCAAAATGCAAGTCCTTCCAATCTCCCCAAACTCAACCACTTACAATACTTGAAACTAGTCTACTATAAGTGCTGGAAAAATAGGTTCTTAAAAACTTCTAGCCATGAGGTGCAAAGGGAATCGTCTAGTGCTTCATTTTCATACATGTAGGTATTGGTACCTATACATTGCTCTTGTCTTTGGAATTTCACCTGAGTTTATGAGTCTCATTTTAAAATCCTATACTGTAATACAGTAATTTTAGCTAACATTTGTTAAATCCTATAAGTCAAACACTTAGCTAAATAAACATGTTCTACATGCATTACCTTATTTGCTATTTATTTCAAACCTTTTTTTTTTTTAAGTTCCTATTACTACCTCCACTTTACCAGTTAAGAAAGCAAAGTCTTGAAGAGGTAAAGAAACAAACCTACTCCAGGAAGCAAAGCTAATACAATGCACAAGCATTTGAATTTAATGCCTGCTGGGTTTTTTTAAAGCTCAAGGACCTAACCACTACGCTAAGGCCTCTCTGATCTTATCAAGAACAAGTGAATAGGAAAGTTTAAGAGAAAAGGAAATAGATCAGCCTGTAGTGCTAGCAGAGTGAAAGGGAGAACATATCTAAGAGATTTTACAGGGATCCTGAACTCCTGGTTTTCTGATTTAAGGATTCGAATAAGCAGCTACAGAAAATTAACACAGCAAGATGCAAAAGTTTACATTATTTTCTGTGGGTCTTTCCTAACATACAACCAACAAAATAATTACATTTATATTTATCTAAAATTTTAGAAGTAAATATCATGAAACTTTATATTAAATTTAACTGATTTTATAAGGAGTCCCATTTACTGCCCAATCTCCCATAGTGTGAAATGAATGACTATTAAGCCAGAGTCATTCACACTTCTATTGAAGTAGAGCCTGCTTGGATTTCTCTCTCTCTCCTCTCTCTCTACTCCTACCCCACCTGCACTCTCGCTGTCGCTCTCTTAAAATAAATTTTAAAGCATTAAACAAATAAAATATATTAACACCAGGATTTTGTATGTATCTAAATGGGATTATGAATCTTGAAGATTTTTATAAGATACATAGACATAAAGTTATTCATTCAGATTATCTAAGAATAATAACAAAAAATGCAGTCTAGTCTAGCTTAAAATACATCTTATTTTTAAAGGATGAATTGTCCAATTTATCCCATCACAAGAAATTCTTGAACATTTTTTTAAAACCATTAACTATTATATAGCATAATAAAGTGTGTTAATTTAATTTTCAGATAAAACTTGATGTGGTCACCTGATAGTTTTCACAAATCTTTATTTTAAGATATTTTCTTGGGTATTCTTAGAAAAAATTAGATTTGAACAAATTTTTACAAAAGTAAAAATATTAAAAATAATTTAAAATAATCTATGATCCTCATCACCTGTTTAGAATTTTAATACACATTAGTAAAATTTCAATAGGGGAAAAAAGCTAAAAACCAATATTAAAAACTAATATTAAAATCTGACTTGTAAGACTAATTTAATGAACTGTATACATATACATAAGAATGTTTGCCCATACACAGGTAAACATAAAACCATCTTGAAAGACGATTTTTTAATACATCTCCAAGTTGTAGTACTGCTGATAGTACTCCAAGTTATTTTTGTTTGCTACATCCAAGAAAACTGTGAGCATTATAAAACATATCTCAACAAAACTTCCCATCTTCTTAACACTGATATTTGATATAGTGACTAATAAGCAATCAATAATATGTACTAAATGAATAAACACGACTCTTTCTATTATACTTGCCCCTATATTAATTACCCAATCAAATCAAATTTTAAGTGGCTTATAATAACTTCATTGTATATCTTTTGGGGTAAATTATATTTTAGCTTTTGATAGCACACAGGTCCAAAATATCCAAAAATATATAAATATTTCATTTTTTGATATAATTTACCCCCAATCTACTTAGCAAAAATAAGTTCTTATATAATAATTTTCTTAAAGACTATAATCCTAGAGTTGAAGAATATCATCTATTAAATGTTTCATCATCTCATGGATTATAATCCATATTCCTGTATCTATTTACATGTAAGGTCAATTCTAAAAGACTATGTTTCTTCTCAAGAGAAGCAATACTCTATTTTGCATAACAGTACAAATTTAACTAATCTTGTAATTAGCTAGTAAGTTTAGCTAAATTCACAATATATGTCTTGGAATTGGGACTGAAAAGTAAAGCCAGCTCTGAATCAGGAGAACGAAGAGATACTACAAAATACGGTGTGGCCAGTAGGACCTTACCCTTTACACCAACAAACTCCTTAACCTATGATCTATGAAGGATATATAGAAATGTGCTAGGTTTCCCTTTCCTGGTTAACTCAAGTCAGACCTTATAAAATGATAAGATAATTAATCAGTTTTCACTGTGGGTAAAGATTAGAAGTTCACTATGAGAATTCACTAATGATGGTCAGAAAGTTAGAGCAGACAAAACAAAGAGGGAAGTAAGACAAAAAGATCTTTAGTAATCTACTGAGAGCAATCACCAAGACATTTGGATGAACATCAGCAGAGAGGTATCATCAACATTACAGATGTGAGGGGTTTATTTTCATTTTGAGCCAGATACTAAGTCTTTGTATTACAGCACATGAACTACATTGCTGAATGAAAGTTAACTGGGCACAGCATGAGACTAATCCTAACACAACTCCTCACCAAATTAATAAATCTCCTTTATGCCCCCACCTTGAATTCTAACAGATTGATTATATTTGGATAAGTATAACATATTTTTTTTTTACATTCTTCCATTTAATCATGCTATCTAAAGGGGGAAAATCTATTAAGATGTGGAAATTAATTTTCTTCTTTGATCATATAAGCTACTTTCTTAAAGTCAGGCTTTCCTCATTTAAAAAATTTTACTAATTAATTCAAAAATATCTGTCTCACCTTTACATTAGTTTTTGTGCTAATTGCTAGGGACACAGTAGAGAATATAACAAATAAATGCACCTTCACTGAAAGTAGAATATATTTCTTTTATCTTAATTTGCCCATGCTTTATATCTCACTTAATTATTTAGTCTCACACAGACTGGATGCACTGAAGATCAGCTAGGATCATCTTGGTTGATTTTATTTTAGCTGGTGTTCCCCATTCTTACTACCTATCTTGATCTCTCTCTCACACTCAGTACCTCATCCCTCCCTGTAGTATTTTATATTTACCTCTCACTTTTTCACATTTGCCTCTCACTTTTTCACAGGCCAAGTTCCACTGGAATCAAAATCAAATGTATCCCATACTTGCTTATAGAAATTATCCACTTTTATTCCTCACAGGATGATTTGACACACATTTCATCACAATTTTATTATTCTGAGAAAAAATTGTGCCACAATTCTCAACTGGCTAATCACAACCCAGATATTCAATTACCTTACTCTTAACAAAGTAAACAAACCAGTAATAGCAAAATGACTTTTAGTATACTAATAACTCACGTCTCATATATAAAGATACTTTAAGGTCACTCAGAAACAGATTTTTTAAATTTAATCATTTAAGTTTAAATTATTTTCCAAATATCCCAATCCTCTTTGAGATATATTTTTCATTATACCTACATAAACTCAATTTGTAATTTATCATAAATGCTTCATCATATTTGATGTCTCTGTATGATAAGCCAGATAACGCAGACCTATATCTTTAGTAGGTAAAAACATTGAATGTCAGAGCATAATTAGAGAGAGTAACATATATCCAGAGGCTAGTCTCAATTTAAATATGAATAACTGAGGAGGTCAAAAGAATAATGTGTGACATACATTTTTGTGTCTAGTCACAGGGTCACTCGTGGGAAGTTTAACTATAGATATACAGGGAATACCACAAACACTAGTTGGGAATAAAGCTTATAGACAAAAGTAAGGAGTCAAGCACAGAGTTTCCATCACTAGACCAAAATTTGACCTTAGGAAAAACAGAGAAGCCTAGATATTAGAACAAATATAAAATATTAACCTAATATAGCAATCTATGCTGCAGTGTTAAAGATTCCTGAAATTTTTCTATTAAGTCAAAGCTACTCCTACCTTTCAGCCTGAATGGGAAGTATACCCTACCTGTAGGGCTCAAATGGGTCCATGTTCAAGCAAAGAAGAATTCAGTGGAAAAGAATATGACTCCAATATGCTTTGTGCATTTTATGTAAATATAAATATGCTCACTTTATAAAGCACATCTATTGATCAATATTGATTTCTTTAAAAAATAATAAGAATTACAAGTTAAAGAAGTGGACAATGAAAAATTTCTTAAAGTACTGTTTTCACTAAAGTACACACTTTTATCAAGGTGTCATATAAACAGTAGACACTCCAGGGTATGCTGAAAGTGATAATTCATATGCTCTCAAGATAGCCTATTTTGGCTGGCTGTCATTCCAAGTGATAATTGTACTTGTACATATCCCTTGTTCCTCATGTAAGTAATCCCTTTATTCTGAACACTCATAGCCAAATTTCCCTTGCTAGAGAAAGGAGTTCATGATTTCTAAAGAATAAAACCCAACTTCATTACTACCCTTTCTGCTTGTTCACTGCCACCTGACAGATAGAAATGCCTCATAAAACTGACAAACATCCTTCTCTTCCTAACTAACCTAAACTAAATTTGACTTTAGTAAAGAGTTCTATAAATATCTCTAATCTATAAGTTAGGAATATTATTAAATGAACATGTTTCAAACAACGTACATCACACAAACATTCACAGGTCTTCACATACACTCTCAGCTATCCAGTCCCCAAATATTTTCATTAATGTTCATTTCTAGCTGAAAACTAAACATTGAATCCTTATTCTTGCAAGATTAAAAAAATAATAAAAACAAAAACCTCAGATTAAAGGCAAAATATTTTGTTCAATTCAACCTCTCGACATTATATTCTCATTAACCAAAATATGAGATCAGTGACAATCCTTAGATGTTGACAGATCTTCTCTGACAACATACTGCAGATGATGGGCAATGCATATTGGCTTGCACAAAGGAGATCCCTACATGGAGATGCTTAGCAGAAGCTAACTAAGTAGGAATTCTGCTATAATGAAAGCATTTTTATCCTTTACTTAATTTTTTAAAATTAGTGTTTTAATAGAGAACACCACTTTAAGTTTTATGATTGCACCAAATTTTAAAGATACTGAGTTAAGGGGTGCCTGGGTGGCTCAGTCGGTTAAGTGTCTGACTCTTGATTACAGCTCAAGTCACGATCCTGCGGGACATGAGATTGGGTCCCACATTGGGCTTTGTGCTGACAGTGTGGAGCCTGGTTGGGATTCTCTTTCTTCTGTCTCTCTCCCTGCCCCTCCTCTGCTCACACTCTCTCTTAAGGTAATTAACTTAAAAAAAAAAAAAACATACTGAGTTAAAAATTGGCTGATAGAAATATTTAAAAAATAGATATTAAGAGTAAACAGCTATCACACGCAAACCAAACCACCCTCAACTCAAGATGCTAAGTAAATAAAGATATTTAGACATAACACTCCAATCGGAACAAAGTGATGCTTCTGGTTTTGTTTTCTGGGGAATTCTCTCCAATTATATTGAAAAAGAGTAAGATATTAATGAAGTATATCTTGAATAAAATTAAAGATTTTCTAAGAGGGAAAGTAAAACCAATTAAGGTGCAATAAACCTTTAAAGGTCTTAATACCATCACCATATGTAATGGATTAATTACTTAGAGAATGTTACCATGAAGTTGAAACTTACAATGTGTTTTAAAGGAATTAAGATAATAATCTAAACCTGTTTGTAAGGTTAGAGTTAGAATGTAGTGCTAAAGAAACAATTAGACTTGAGGTAGGGGAGCAACACTGTGCAGAAAGTGTAACCTTCCAGATATAGTCATCTGGAGAGCAGCTACATCACCTTTTTTTCCCCCTGTATTTCTTATGTTTCCTCATGGATTATGGGAATATAACACATCAAGGAAAGGTCAATTAACACCTATTATTGGCTTAGTAGACATAATCTTACTTCTTACTGGTGTAAACATTAACTCATGCTGAGCCCTGGGATAAGGTTCCCCATTTTCCTGTATGACACTGGTAGCACTACTGGTTCTTTTATGCTTTAAGATTTTCTGAGATCACATTTTCATGCCTTTGATCTCAGATCTGGAGAATAATGCCTTCACATGAATCTTATCTTTCTTTAGGGAGAAATCTGCAGCTAGAGATGGGAGTTTGCCCCTCAAGAGAGAATCTGAAGGAAGGCAGATATTTGGCTTGTTGGCAGCTGTATCACAGGCACCATGACCTAGGAGCACTTAATGAAATGTTTAACCTGGAGTGAGGGACAGCAGGAAGCATAAACTGAATTAATTTCAGTGCTGGTGGCAAAACCAGAACGTTCGGTGTTCTCGTGGCACTGCTGCCAGCAACTGATATTAAATATTCCTCATAAATACAAATAAAACTGAGATGCTAACTTTTACCTATTATAAAGATCAAAAAGTATATCAATATATACTATTGTTAGGTATATTAAAATAGGCTAAAATAAGCTATGCTGTAGGGAAAAAAAACTCCAGAAGTTCAATGAGCTCCACTGTGCTCTTGGATGGAGGCCCTTCTCATGGTAGCTAGAATCCAAGGATGAACAAGAAGGCATAAACATGATCGCTGCCATGGAAGAGGGAAAATAAGCCTCTAGAGAGTGTTACGCTGGCACTTAATGTAACATACACATCATTTCTGATCTAAACTCATTAGACAGTACTAGCCACGTGGTCTCACCCACCCCAAAGGTGGCTAGGAAATCCAATGCTACTGTGTGCCTGGAAAATGGAGAGCCAGGAATGTTGACATTAGCTACTACAACTTGGAAATAAATGTTCATTCTTTCTCAAAATCCAGTATTATTGACTTACTTGATTGCCACAATGAAGCCAAAAGAAGTATATTTCCTTTTTTCTCCTCTAAACAGTCATTCTAATGACTTAACTTTAACAAATTCTGATTTGTCCAACCCCAAAACACTATCCAGTAATCAGGGTTCAGTTCTCTTTTGTTTTCAATTGTTACTTTTCCTACCCTCCCCAATATTCCACCTTCACCCACAAGAATGGGTCAAGTCTGAGTTAGGGAGATAAATTATTACTACCATCCCAGTATAGTTCAAGAAAAAGGAATAATTCTGAATAGATTAAGAGTAGAGAAATAACAGTTTTCCTGAACACCACAAGGTAAGTGTGTATTTTGTTGACAAGAGGCAGAATGAGTCAAGTATTCAGTTACCAGAGGACAAACTAAGAAAGTCATTATTGCTGTTCACAAAGTATATATAGATCTCCAACTTCCAGGCACAAAGTACAATTGTGTTTCTTATCCCTTTATGGTTGGGCCCTAAAGGTGTTATTAGCTCTAGCCAATCAGTTTTGGCTAAGTCATATAGCACTTCTGACCTGGACGACTCACTGGCTGGTTTAAGATCCTCTAAAATCTATCCACTCTCCACACTCACTGCCACTGCTCTAGTCCACATCACCATCATTTACCCCTGAATAACAGCAATAGTGTCCTAACTTGTGTCCCATTAACAACTCTTGCCCTCTCCAAACATCCAAACACTGTTGATCCAGGGACCAGAATAATCTTTTTTTTTTTTTTTAAAGAAACTGGATTATTTAATCCCTTTCCTTTTTAACACCTGCCAATCATTTCATTGCTGTGCCAACCACTGCCTAGTAAGTGCCTACAAAATCAACAACCCAACCAAAACCCAACAATCAGGACCAAGATACCAAATCTTAAGCTCACAAGGTTCTTAGAAATCACTGTTTCCTCTTTCCTATTCTATTGTAAAATTACTTTTTTAATTGATACCACTGGCTCTAGTCTCCAAAACATTTAATCACTTCCAGAAAGAGTATTCTAAAATATTAATTACATTATAGACTCCTTATTTCTAAAAATCTATTAATGGCTTCTAATCAATTACAACATATTCTAACTAAAACCCTTGGGTCTCTGATGCTAGTATTAAATGTACAAATTAAAACATATAATTTTGGCTTTCCAGTTGCTTTTTTAAAAAGTCAATGGATAAAATTATTCAAAATTTTCCCCTTAAAATGAAAGTCAAAGGGATGCAAGCAAGTGACAGTTTATAGAGATAAAGCTAGCACTCAATCAGCCTTTCTCTTAGGCTCCACTAGCTATAGCTCATTCTCAGTCACATATATTAAATATCTACCCATAAATGACCACCAATTAAAGTAGGAACAATAAGAATACTAATGTAGAGTTACATTAAAGAGATAATTGTGGTAGAAACTGTGTTTAATTATTTACTTGGGGGAGGCTTTCAACACGCAAAATGTGTTCTCTGCAGATAAGTATGTAAAACTGCAATTTGACCACTTGTTTATTTTATCATGTAGAGCTAGAATATGACCATTATAAAAATTACCACTGAGAATTTAGTGAAAATTTGATAAATTCCAAATATCAAAATATTAATAGATTTTTATAGCATATCAAGTAAATGCATTATAACTGATATATTAAAATATACTTTTGAGTTATGTAAAAATCGTAATTGTATCTTACATAACAATTTTAAATAGTATTAATTATTAAGCAAAAGGTAAAATCTAGTTAATAATATTGCAATTACATTATATGTGACAGATGCTAACTATACTTACTGTGGTAAATATAGCATAATATACAGAATTGTCAAATCATTGTGTTGTACACTTGAAACTAATATAACATTATATATAAATTATTTTGTATAATTTCAATTTAATTATTAATGTTACTATAATTTTATAGCAATCAAAATAAGATGTCTGTATCCAAAGTTGTCATATTACACCAAAAATTATTAAATAAGCTATTATTTAAAGGTATTAAAGATATCACAACATAATGAAAAGGGTACAAAAGTAGAATATAATTGAAGCATGCTGACTAAAAAAATAGTTCAGGACCACCTCATTTTTCCAATTTGTCCAGTACTTCCAATCCCTTTTTGCACCCCGCCAAAGTCAACTATACCAAATTAGTTGCATTTTCTGCAGAAATGCCAGGTTCTTAGCTCTCTCTGCATCTTGGAATGGCCTCTTCAACCTTTGGAAAAGCCATTTTATGTTGATTCTCCCTCATCATAAACAATGTCATTCAAGACTCTGCACATAAAAACGAACACATAGATCAACGGAACAGAATAGAAAGCCTTCAAATAAACCCACACATGTACAGTCAACTGATTTTCAACAAAGGTGCTAAGAATACATAATAGGGAAAAGAGAGTCTCTTCAGTAAATGGTGTTGGGAAACTGGATCCCCACATACAAAAGAATAAAATTGGACCCCTATCTTAACCATACACAGAAATCAACTCAAAGATTAAAGTCTTAAACATAAGATCTAAAACTGTAAAACTAGAAGAAAACATGTAAGAAAAGCCCTTGAAATTGGTTATGTTAATGCTATTTTGGATATGACATCTAAAACACAAGTAACAGAAGCAAAAATAAAAAAGTGGGACTACATCAAACAGAAGTTTCTACACAGCAAAGGAAACCATCAACAAAATGAAAGTCAACCTACAGAATGGGAGAAAACATCTAAAAATCATTATGAAGGGTTAATATTCAAAATATATAAGGAACTCTTAGAACTCGATCACAACAACAACAAAAAAAATCAAGTTATTCAGATCCTTTTCAGCAAAGGACCTGAAATGCATTTTTCTAAATCATATCTGTTAAGATGGTTATAATCAAAAAGTCAAAAGATAAGTGTTGGAAAAGGTGTGGAGAAAAGGGAACCTCTGTACATTGTTGATGGGAATATAAATTGGTACAGCCATTATGGAAAATGGTGTGGAGTTTCCTCAAAAAATTAAAAAACAGAACTACCACATGATTCAACAATCACACTTCCAGGTGTATACTCCAAGGAAATAAAGTCACTATCTTGAGGAAATATTAGCACTTCCTTGTTCATTGCAGCATCATTCACAATGCCCAAGATATGGTAACAGCCTAAATGTCCATCAATGGATGGACTATACTGCACATATATGTAGGTATATATACAATTGAATATTAATCAACTTTAAAATAAATCAAATTTGCAATGACATGGATGGACTTGGAGGACATTATGCTAAGTGAAATAAGCCAGACAGAGAAAGGCAAATACTGCATAATTCCACTTATATGTGGAGGGTAAAAAAAGTGAACACAGCAACAATATAGTAAAACAGTAGTTAACAAAGACTGAGTTATGAGGGAAAAGGAGAGATTAGAAAAAAGAAAAAAAAGAGTAGAATGATGATTTTCAGGGGCTGCTGGGAAGAGGGTAATGGGGAGTTACCGTTTCATGGGTTACAAAGATTCAACTTTGCAAGGTGAAAATAAATGGTGGTGATGCTTGACAATAGTATGAATACACTTAATACCACTGAACTGTGGTATACAGTTTTACCACGCACACACACACACACACACACACACACACACAAATACTACACAAGCAATATGTCCTGTGAAAAGCCTTTGTTGATTTCTGCATGGAGAGTAAGTCGCACCACCCTTCCTCAACATGCAGAAAATCCTATGAATTTTCCTACCAGAAAATATTTACCGTATTTAATTATAATTACCATTGTAATATTTCTCCACTCTGAATTTCTTAATGAGAAGCTATTTCCATCTATTTCTAGAATATGATTTGAGGATGCAGGCCACACTTCTACTTGCTATACAACAGCAGATATGAAAAGTCACCATTCCCTGCCTCCTCATCTTATATTGCCCAATGTAGATACTTTCAGACATTGCTGTTTTCCTTTTATTTTCTCATCCTATATGAGTAATCTTTGATAAATTACTTATCTTCTCTGTACCTCAGATTCCTCATTTACAAAAAAGGGCGCAGTGTCACTACCTATCTCCCAACGTTGAAAGGAAATTAAGTGTATATAATCTACTCAGGCTTCCTTTCCCCTTTTGGCAATATGTCAATTTGATAATCTAGGACCAGCCAATTACTGATAGAATAGACCAATGTACACTGTTATGTGCTGCAGCAAGGCTGAAGTGTGCACAGGTACAATCACAGTGACAACACCTGAACACAACTGGCTCACCTGCCCTTACCTCTCCCACTGTTCTTCTTGACTTAAAAGGAAGGCAGGATGGTTCATCTTTTTAATGCCAACATGAATCACAGTTTCTGGAATTCAATTAGTGTTTCTTCAATAAATGTGGAATGGATGATTAAATGACTTGATCAACACTACTTAAAAGTGTTCGAACATTGCTGATGAAAGTAATGAAATAATACAATTGTGCAGCACTTCACAATTTTAAAAAGATTTTGACAAACTACATTCTATTGCAATAACATGGTAAAATGAAATTTTAAGGATTATCAGTACCTTCCCAAGGAGAAAACTGTGGCTCAAAGAGATGGAAATATTTTCCCATAGCCACAAAAAAAGCAATATCAGCCAGCCAATTAGTCTGTGTGGTGTTTCCTTAAGGGAGTTAAGCAAGAGGGTTATTTCCTTAAGCTACTCATATGTTTTCTCATGATTTCAATAAATTAGCAAAATATGAATTAAATATTAATGGCCTAAATGGTTTTCCCTGATAGTTGTTCATGCACCAGACCCATAGTGGGAAAAGGGATTTAATAATTTTAAAGAATGAGAGAGGGAATATATGACTATCCTGTTTATGGAAAAAGAGATCAAAGCTGCACACTTAAGGACAGTGTCAAGTGTTGCACAGTTTACATAGCACAAAGTTAGTTCACTTTTTAACTATATAGTCTCTCAATGGTTTGAGTTTCTTCCTACTGAATTTATCTCCATCATATAGAACATGAGACAAATTTTATACAAGCAGTATGAGAAATAATTACTGACACTTATTTCCCCTTGATACTGTGAAATTCTTAGCTATATTTTTTGTATAACTTTCATCTCCAAATTTGTGTATCTCCATTTAGAAATGGCAAGGTTTATCCCATCATCACACTTGTTTGGAAAATCAATGAAAATCACTTATGTCGTACATGGAAGTTTCAGTGTGTTGTAGAGGTTCTTGTATTCGTTTTGCCAATAACTGCTAAATGACCATGGACAAATCAGTTAATATTTTTCAGTCTCATTTCACTCAGATCAAAATTACAGAGTCTTGCTAGTGATTTCTGGCTTTCCACATACCTCTAAATTCCTATTTTATACACCCAATTGCCCAAATAAATCAATACAAATATAATAATAAAAAGAAAGCACAACATTACATTAAGAAATCAAAACATCAGTTACAGCCATATTTCCATGATTAAAGTATCAAAAAACTCCACTTTTTAAAAACATCACTTGAAAGTAAATAAAAATTTTATTGTATTAATATTAAAAATGTTTAATTGAATAAAAATACTTTAACTCAGAAGACGTCTGTAATAAAAATATAAACTTTTCCCTACTTAGCACTTCTATGGCATAGAAATGATATAGATAAGAAATGACATATAGACATACCATATATTTGAGAATACAGAGGAAAACATTAATACTTGAATGAAAGCAAGATCTATATTTAAGGTCAACACATAATTTTTACTATTGGTCAATTACTATGTTTTCAGTTTATCATCTTCCTCTGTTTTCTTTTTTTCTCCTCAGCTTTATTGAGGTATAATTGACAAATAAAATTGTGAGATAGGTAAAAATGCATAAGGTGATACACATTGTGATAATTTGATATCTATATGCATTGTGAAAGGATTCCTCCCATCTACTTAATTAATATATCCATCGCCTCATATATTTTTATGGGATTATCTAAGTTCTACTCTCTTAGCAAATTTCAATTATAAAATTCACTGTTATCCACTACAATCACCATGTTACACATTAGATCCTCAAACCTAATTCATCTTATAGCTAACAGTTTACATACTTTTACCAACCTCTCTTCCCAATTTCCCCACTTTCCCACCTTTGGCAACCAGGTGCCAAAGGTTTTTTTTTTTTTTTTTTTTTATTAAGGTTCCATATATGGATGGAGTTAAGATGGCAGAGAAATAGAAGGACCTTATGCTTGCCTCGTCCCTGAATACAGCTAGATAAGTATCAAATCATTCACAACACCCAGGCAATTCATCTGAGGACTGAGAAAACAAACTGCACAACCAGAGAGAGAAAAGAAGCCACACATGGAAGGTAGGAGGTACAGAGATGTAAGATGTAATTAGAGGGAGAAAAGAATCACTGGTACTGTTGAAAGGAGGGAACCCTGACCAGGGAGAGAGGGGAGAGGGAAAAAGGGAGAGTAAGGGGAAGAGAGAAGAGAGAGAGAGAGAAAGAGACAGAAAGAGGAAGCAGGGTGCCAGACATTGCAAAGAAAACACTTCCCCAAAAAGCACTGACAGGGAAGACAAGGAAGACTAATAATCTTAAGTTTGTACAAGTAGCAGAGCTCAAGGTCTGAAGTTTAGAAGTCTGTGGCATCACCGGGGTGGAGCCTGGTGGCAGTAGAGGTGTTCTTGTGGAGAAGAAGGGCAGAGGCCTGGAGCAGAGAGCGTGCTCTGAAGATCCCCCTGGTAACACTGGGAGAGACAGTTCCCCTTCTTGGAGTGCATTTGGGAGAGGTAGCCCTGCACCTCAGGGGACAATAGAGCCCGCAGGCACCATTGAGCTGCCCCGTTCATTAGCACAGGAATAGAGACTACTGAGGACACCAGTTTTTTTTTTTTGCTGTTCTTTACTATAAAATCCAAGCCCCTGCGAGTCTGCATGACTGCCCTTCTGGGACAAATTGGCACCAACCACAGAGTTGGCAAAACCCTCCACCAGAAGATCAGCATGATCTATACTGTGCCAGGTCCCTAAAATTTGGAGTTTTGAACTCAGCTGGAGTGCCTGATGTAAAACACAGAAGCACCACACTGCTGGATGGGCAACTACTTGGACACAGACAAGGTGATGGCAAGGATCTGACAGAAGCCTGGGACAAATGAGGGGAGATTGTGTGCTCTTCTGTGAGGATTTCCTGAACCCCAGCAGGTGAGAACTCCCTTCTCATGGGAAAGGAGAAGCGGATGATACCATTTTTCACCCCAGCCATGAGCACAGACTTCAATGACCAGCACAGTGTCCATAAGGAAGCATGAGCCACATACACCAAGCCCCAAACCCCTGTGATAGGCGGGTACTTCTGAATTAGAGTGTGCCTGACAATTAGAGAGGCATTGGGCCCCTCCCTCAGACAACCAGAAAAAAGCCAAGTCTACTGACCAGAGAGTGCTACAAAGCTTCAGCTCTAGGGGAAATAGGATCTAGATTCTTTTAACAAGCAGACCAAAACACACCTAGTTAAAACTCACCACACAGTGGACAAGGTCCAAACACTCCCCATAGCAGACAAGGAGAAACTCTGCAGAGGACTGTTCTGAGGGAAAGAGCAGCCAAAACACAACAGCAGAGTGGACACAACATATACTATAAGCATTTCCTGAAGCATCAGGCCCCAGACAGTATATGACTTCTTAATAAAGCCATTACTCTCAGGAACAGGTCTTCCTAACACACAAAAGACAGAGAACTAGATAAAATGCCAAGATGGAAAAACCCATCACAAAAGAAAGAACAAGAAGTCACTGCCAGGGATCTAATAAAAAAACAGATATAAGTAATATCCCTGAACCAGAATTTAAAATAACAATCATAAGGATATTAGCTGGGCTTGAGAAAAGCATAGAAGACAGTTGGCAGTCCTGCAGAGATAAAAGACCTAAAAACTAGTCAGGCCAAAGTAAAACATGCTATAACTGAGATACAAACCAAACTGGCATAATGACACAAGGATGGAAGAACCTGAGGAATAAGTAATATATAAGATAAAATAATGGGAAATAATGAATCTGAAAAGAAGACAGAAAGAAAGGTATGTGATCTATATTCGGATCATGAATGCAGACTTAGAGAACTCAGGAACTCCATAAAGCGTAATAACATTTGTATCATAGGAATCCCAGAAGAAGAGAGGGAAAAAAGGGCAAATGGATTATTTGAGCAAATTATAACTAAAATTTTCCTAATCTGGGGAAAGAAACAAACATTCAAATCCAGGACGCACTGAGAACTCCCATCAAAATCCACAAAAGCAGTCCAACACCACGACATATTGTATTAAATTTGCAAAATAGAGAGATAAGGAAAGAATCCTGAAAGCAGCAAGGGAAAAAGAAAAGTCCTTAACCTACAAGGTAAGACAGATCAGGTTTGCAGCAGCTCTCCACAGTAACATGGCAGGCCAGAAGGGAGTGGCATAATATATTCAACATGCTGAGTGGGAAAAATAAGAAGCCAAGAAAACTTTATCCAGCAAGGCTGTCCTTCAGAATAGAAGGAGAGATAAAGAGTTCCCAGACAGAAACTAAAGGAGATCATGACCAATAAACCAGCCCTGCAAGACTCTCCACTCTTTGAATGGAGAAAACAGACCAAAAGCAGCAAAGACTAGAAAGGAACAGAGAATATCACCAGAAACACCAACTTTACAGATAACAAACGGCACTAAATTTGTATCTTTCAATAATTACTCTAAATGCAAATGGACTAAATGCTCCAATCAACAGACACAGGGTATCAGAATAGATTAAAAAAAACAAGATCCATCTATATGCTGCCTACTCATTTTATACCTAAAGACGCCTGCGTATGGAAAGTGAGGGGATAAAGAACCATCTATCATGCTAATGGACATCAAAA
Source organism: Panthera leo (assembly GCF_018350215.1). Classification (NCBI taxonomy): domain Eukaryota; kingdom Metazoa; phylum Chordata; class Mammalia; order Carnivora; family Felidae; genus Panthera; species Panthera leo. The sequence continues at coordinate 44,748,081 of NC_056687.1, read as the reverse complement.
GAAAGCAAGAGTAGCCATACTTCTAACAGAGATGCTAGATTTTAAAAGAAAGCCTGTAATAAGAGATGAAGAAGGGCACTATATCATAATAAAGTCTGTTATGTCCAAAATTGGTATAGCTACTAATGTATTAGTGTATTAGCTACTAATGTATAGCAATCCAGTGAAGAAATGGGCAGAAGTCATGAATAGACACTTTTCCAAAGAAGACATAGAGATGGCCAACAGACAAATGAAAAGATGCTCAACATCACTCATCATCAGAGCAGCACAAATAAAACCACAATGAGATACCACCTAACACTTGTCAGAATGGCTAAAATTAACAAGTCAGGAAGCAACAGATATTGGCAAGGATGCAGAGGGGAAACGGTCTTCCACTGTTGGTGGGAATGCAAACTGTTATAGCCACTTGAGAGAAATGCATGGAGGTTTCTCAAAAAACTAAAAAATAGAACTACCTATGATCCAGCAAATACCATTAGGTATTTACCCAAAGGATACAAAAATACAGTTTCAAAGGGGTACATGCACTCCATTGTTTATAGACCCATTATCAATAGTCAAACTATGGAGAGAGCCCAAATGTCCATCAACTGATGAATGGATAAAGAAGATGTGATTTATATATACAACAGAATATTACTCAGCCATAAAAAATGATATATTGCCATTTACAATGACATGGATGGAGCTAGAATGTATTCTGCTAAGTGAAACAAGTCAATCAGAGAAAGAAAAATACCATATTATTTCATTCATGTGGAGTTTAAAAAACAAAAAAAGATTAACATATGGGAAGGGGGTGGAAAAGAGGAGAGAGGGAAACAAAACAAAGGAGACTCTTAACAACAGAGAACAAACTGAAGGTTGATGGTGGAGTTGGGAGGGAGATGGGCTACATGGTTGATGGGTATTTAGGAGGCACTTGCTGTGATGAGCACTGGGTGTTTGTTGTAAGTGATGAATCACTAAATTCTACTCCTGAAACCAATATTTACACTACATGTTATGTAACTAGAATTTAAATAAAAACATGAAAAAAATAAATAAAAATAAAATAAAATAATGCCATTTGTAAGCAATACCATGCAGTATTATTTATCTTTGTCTACCTGGCTTTCTTCACTTAGCATAATGCCCTCAAGTTTCATCCCTGTTGTCTCAAATGGCTAGATTTACCTCTTTCTCATGGCTGAATAATATTACATTGTATATATACACCAAATCTTCATATCTATTCATCTGTTGACAGACACTTAGTTGTTTTCATATCTTGACTGTTGTGAATAATGCTGCAATGGATAAGGAGTGCAGGTATCTCTTTGATATCCTGTTTTCATTTCTTTTGGGCATATTCCCAGAAATGGGAATGCTGGATCATATGGTAGTCCTACTTCCAATTTTTTGAGGAAGCTCCATACTACTTCTGTAATTGATACACCTATGTTCATACCCACAGTGAACAAGGAATCCCTTTCTCTGTATCCTTGTGAACACGTGTTATTTCATCTTTTTGATGATAGGCATTATCACAGGTGTGAGATGATAGTTCACTGTGGTTTTGATTTGCATTACCATGATGATTAGTAATTTAGAGCATCTTTTCATATACTTGTTGGCCATTTATACTTCTTTGGACAAATGTTTATCAGTTCCTCTGCCCATTTTTTAATTGGATTGTGTTTTTGTTATTGAGCTATGCCAGTTCCTTATACATTTTGGATATTAACCCTTTATCAAATATATGATTTGCATATATTTTCTCCCATTCCATAGGTGGTCTTTTCATTTTGATGGCTCCCATTGCTGTGCGGAAGGTTTTTTTGTTTTATGTAGTCCCACTTGTTTATTTGCTTTGGTTGCCTTTTCTTTGTGTGTCAAACGCAAACAATCATTGCCAAGATTGATGTCAAGGAGGTTATCCCCTATCTTTCCTTCTAGGAGCTTTACCTTATAGGTTTTATAACTAAGTCTCAAATCTGTCTTGAGTAAGATAGGGGTCCACTTAAATTCTCTTGCATGTGGTTGTCAAATTTTCCCAGCATTCATTGAAATGACTGTTCTTTCCCCCACTGTATATTCTTGACTGCTACATTGTAAATTGACCACATACATGTGGGTTAATTTCTGGGCTTGTGATTCTGTGCCACTGATGTGTGTATATTTTATGTCAATACCATACTGTTTGGATTACTAAGGCTTTGTAATATAGCTTGAAATCAGGACAGATGATGCTTCCAGATTTGTTCTTCTTTCTCAAGATTGCTTTGGCTATTTGGGGTCTTTTGGTTTTTTGTGATTTTCTATTTCTATGAAAATGACATTGACATTTTGATAGGGATTACATTGAACCTGTAGAATATTTCGGGTAGCACACATATTTTAAGAATATAAATTCTTCCAATCCATAAGCACAGAATATCATTCCATTTGTGTCTTCTTAAATTATATTCATCAATGTCTTATAGTGTTCAGTGTATAGATTTGTTACCTCCTTGATTAAATTTTTCCTAGGTATCTTATTCTTTCTGATGCAATTGTAAAAGGGATTGAATTCTTAGTTTCTCTGACAGTTTGTTATCACTGTATAAAAATGCAACTGATTTTTGTATATTGATTTTTGAATCCTGCTGTTTTACTGAATTTGTTTATTAGTTCTAATACTTTTTGGTGGAGTCTTAAGAGTTTTCTATATATAATACCATGTCATCTGCAAATAAAGATAATTTTACTCTTCCTTTCCATTTGTTTTTTATTTATTTTTCTTGACTAATTGTTCTGACTAGGATTTCCACTATTATGTTGAATACAATGGTGAGAATGGGCATCCTTGTCTTGCTTCCAATCTTATAGGAAATAATTTCAACTTTTTACCATTAAGTATAATGTTGGCTATGGGCTAATAATATATGGTGTTTACTATGCTGAAGTATGTTCCCTCTGTACCCAATTTGCTGAGAGTTTTTATCATGGATGGATGTTGACTTTTTGTCAAGTGCTTTTTCTGCATCTAATGAGATGATCACATAATTTTTAACCTTCATTTTGTTAATGTGGTGCATCACATTCATTGATTTCTAAATGATGAACCACCTGTATATCCCTGGAATAAATCCCACTTGATCATGGTGTATGATCCTTTTAATACAGTGCTGAATTTGTTTTGTTAATATTTTGTTAAGGATTTTCACACCTATATTCACCAGAGATATTGGTTTGTAATTTTCTTTGCTTGTAATGCCCTTGTCTGGTTTTGGCATCAGGGTAATGCTGGCCTCATAAAATGAGTTTGGAATTGTTTCCTCCTCTTCTATTTTTCAGAAGAGTGTGAGAAAGATTTGTATTATTATTTTTTAAATATTTGGTAGAACTCACCAGTGAAGTCATTTGGTCCTGGACTTTTCTTTGTTGGGAGGTTTTTTTTATTACTGATTCAATTTCCTTAGTAGTAACTACTCTGTTCAGATTTTCTATTCCCTCATGATTCAGACTTGGTTAGTGTGTTATTTATATCAGGTATTTTGGGATTTCCAGTTACTTCTCTGTTATTAATTTCTAGTTTGATCCTGTTACCTAAACAGTAATTGTGTGAATTATCTTCTTTTAAATTTGTTAAAGTATGTTTTATGATCCATAATCGGGTCTATTTTGGTGAACGTTCTATGTGAACCTGAGAAGAATATGTATTCTGCTGCTGTTGGATGTAGTAGTCTACTGATGTCAATTATATCTAGTTGACTGATGGTTTTCTCAAGTTCAACCATGTCCTTACTGATTTTCTGCCTGCTGGACCTGTCCATTTCTGATAGAGGGATACTGAAGACTCCAACTATGGTTGTGTACTCATTCATTTTTCCCAGCAGTTTCATCAATTTTTGTCTTACAAAATTTGATGCTCTGTTGTTAGGCACATACATGTTAAGGATTTCTTGGAGAGGGTTTCTTGAAGAACTGGTCCCTTTATCATTATGTAATGCACTTCCTTATCCCTAACTTCCCTTGCTGCAAAGTCTGTTATGTCCAAAATTGGTGTAGCTACTAATGTATTTTTTTTAGTTAGTGTTAGAATGGTATATTTTTCTCCATCTATTTACTTTTAATGCATTGTTTATTTACATTTAAACTGGTTTTCTTGTAGAGGAAAGATAATTGTGTCTTGATTTTTGATCCATTCCAGCAAGCGCTTTTAGTTGGTCCATTTAGATCACTGATGTTCAACATGATTATTAATATAATCAGATTAATATCTAAATTACTCATTGTTTTCTGTTTATTGTTTTTGTACTTTGTTCTTATTTTAGTCTTCACTCTCTTTCTGCCTTTTGTGACTTTAATTAAGCTTTTTTTATCATTCCACTTTCTCTCCTTTATTAGCATATCAGATATACTTTTTTTACTTTTCTTCAGTGGTTGCCCTTGAGTTTGAAATATACATTTACAACTAATGTAAATCTACTTTCAAATTAAACTATATCTCTTTGTAGGTAGAGTACCTTATGACAGCAAAATAATCCTACTTCCTCCCCTGTCCCATGTACTGTTGCTGTCATTTATTTCACTTAGATATACACATACATGAATATACAATTACATATTAACAGTATATAATACAAATAACTGTGTAGGTGTATATATATTACATTGTTGCTATAATTGTTTTGAAAAAATGTTTTCTGTTTTTATTTTACCTTTATTTATTCCTTCTTTGATACTCTACCTTACTTTATGAAGATCCAAGTTTCTGACGTATAATATTTTCCTTCTCTTTAAAGAACTTCTTTTAAAACTTCCTGCAAGACAGGCTTACTGCCAAGAAATTCTCTCAACTTTTGTCTGAGAATACCTTTTTCTTTCACTTTTAAAGGATAATCTCATAAGATACAGGATTACAGGTTAGTGGTGTTTTAACACTTTAACTATTTCATTCTACTCTCTTCTTGCTTATTCTATGAAGATGACAGATACAACTCTTATCTTTGTTCTTTTATAGGTGAGTGGTTTTTTTGCCTCTGGCTTCTTTCAGATTTTTTCTCTTTGATTTTCTGTAGTTTGAAAACAATATGCCTCAGTGTTTATTGTTATTATTATTCTTTTGGCATTTATTCTACATGGTATTCTTTGAACTTCCTGGATCTATGGTTCTTAAACACTATTACTTCAAATATTCCATCCATTCCTTTCTTTCTTCTTCTGGCATACCCATTATGTGTATGTTGTACCTTTGGTAGTTATTCTATAGTACTTGGATAGTCTGTGCTGTTTTTGTTTTGTTTTTCTTTGTTTTTTTTTCACGATTCTATTGACATATCCTCTAGTTCAGAGATTTGTTCTTCTGTGTCCAGTCTAACAACAAGCCCATTAAAGGCATTCTTTATTCCTGTTTGAGGTGTTTTGTTCTGTTTTGAATCTCTAGCATTTCTTTTTGTCTCATTCTTGGGATTTCCATCTCTCTACTTACATTGTCCATCTGCTCTTACATGGTGTATAATTAATCCATTAGAGACTTTAGCAGATTAATCATAGTTGTTTTAAATTCCTGACTTGAGGGGCCCCTGGGTGGTACCATCGGTTAAGCAACTGACTCATCTTAGGTCATAATCTCATGGTTCATGGGTTCAAGCCCCACATAAGAGTCCACTTGGGACTCTCTCTCTCTCTCTCTTTCTCTCTCTCTGCCCCTCCTCCACTCATGTACATGTACTCCCTCTCTCAAAATAAACTTTTTTTTTTTAATTCCTGATTTGAAGTTAAGAAAAAAAAACAGATGAACATAGGGAGGAAAAAGAGAGAGGCAAACCATAAAACAGATTCAACTACAGAGAACAAACTGAGGGTTGCTGGAAGGGAGGAGGGCAAGAGGATGGGTTACATGGGTGATGGGTATCAAGGAGGGCACTTACAATGAGTACTGGGTGTTGTATGTTAAGTGATGAATTACTAAATTCTACTCAAGAAACTAATATTACACTATATGTGAACTAATTGAAATTTAAGTAAAAACTTAAAAGAAAAAAAAATCCTGATTTGATCATTCCAACCATGTCTGCTTCTGATGTTTGCTATGTCTCTTCAAATTGTGTTTTTTGCCTTTTGATATACTTTGTAATTTTTTTTTTCTTGAAAGCCAGACATGATGTACCAGCAATAGTTCCTGTGGTTGTTTCCATTTGTGAGTCTCCGCTCTGAGAAAGTGACTTCCCTATATTTGCCTCTCTTTCCAATCTTGGGGGCAACAACTTGCCCAGTATCCACCCCTCTCCCACAGGTCCAAGAGGAGTTGGTTTTTCAGTCTGTTAAGCTTTTCACTTATTGTTAGGACTCAGTGACTTATTACAATCTCATTATATGTGAAACTGAATAGCTTTTCTTTTTATTCCTAGATAAGTTTTTTTAGATTAGTTTAATTCATTTCTGTCTTTGAAGCACTAATGACAAACTAAATCTGTGTGTAACAAAAAGAAAACAAAACAAAACACCCATAGGTAAAATATTCATTCTATATTAGAAGTTGAAATAGAGAAATAACTAGATTGTCAGCTTCAGTATCATGGAAAAGTTCAGTGTGCCTCATATCATGCTAACGTGGTATAACTAGGGTAAGAATACATGAATGTGCTGCTCACAAAATGTACCCTTTGGCTATTTATTAGTAAATCACCAATAAATATATCAACATATCACACTGATGGCTATTGGTCATAATTAACTTAATATCTTTTTTTAATTCTTTTTCTTTATTTTTTTAACATTTATTCATTTTTGAGAGAGAGAAAGATAGCGTGTGAGTGGAAAAAGGAAACAGAAAGAGGGAGACACAGAATCTGAAGCAGGCTCCAGACTCTGAGTTGTCAGCACAGAGCCCGATATGGGGCTCAAACCCATGAACCATGAGATCATGACCTGAGCCAAGGCTGGATGCTTAACCAACTAAGCCACCCAGACACTTCTCTTTTTTTTTTTTTTTAATTCTTGAACACCCCTGTAAAAATGAAACTTTTTAATAATGAAAAAAATTCCTTTCATGTAACTCAGTAACATAATTAAAAATATTTCTGAAGGGTTGTAATAGCTAATAAAAGCTAACTACTAAGATCAATCAACCAATATTTATTAAGATCCTACTATATGCTTAATGAGTGTTAACAAGAGCAGGAAGAAAGATGTTCAAAATTCATTAAATTTGGGGCACTTATTCAAAATTTCCCAGTGTGATTTTGATATATGGCCAGCGTTAAGAACCTCTGGGTTCTCATGATTAAGAACAAACCACTAATAGCACAGCATTCAAGGCTCTTCCTGTCCTGACTCCTATTTTTCTTCCTTCATCTCCTACCTCACTCCTCTTCATAGTCTTTACCCATTCCTAACTATTTACTGGTCCCCCACAAAATGCTATCATATGTGTTCTCCATGACCTTGTACTTATTACTTCCATTGTCTGGAATGATTTGTAGTCACCAATCATTTAATGAATAGCAACTAATATTTCAACACTCGGCTCAAGCTTCACTGCCTATATAAAGTCCTTTTTAGTGCCTGAAAGTAGATGTGACCATCTTTTCCTTTGAAGCTACTGGTAACCTGCTCATATTTCCATCACAACATCTATAGCAAGTTGTCTCCACCCATTTAACTCTCTCTTCCCATTAGTAAATTCTCAAAGAACTAAGTTTACTCATATTTGTATTCTTGATATAAGGCCACTAGCAATATAATTAATAAACACTATGTGTGCTATTTCAAAGGTAGTGATCTAGGTTTGGTTCCAAAATCTTTAGATAATTTACTAGATTGTGACCTTCAGTAAATTCCCCAAAGTCTGACTTTGTTTTTTTCAGATGTTGAGTGTGAATAAACAACATGACCTACTTCCTAATTCAGATGAGAGGATGTAATGAAATGGTGCACCTAAGTCCTTAAAACATACTAATAACTCAATTAATAATAGCTATTATTGTGATTGTGTGGTCAGGTGCATCTATAAATTCTCAAAGCTGATTAAGTGTTCTTTTTGTTATTTTTTAGAGGTTTAAAGCAAGGCCAAAGTATTAAGCCAGTTTCTAAGAAACTCATTCTTAATAAACATAGGACTGGAATTCAGTCTCAAGCTTATTTGATTACGCAGCTCTGAACAAAGTAAAACTTTAAGAAACATAAGGAGATAGAAAATCAAGCATCATATTGACCAAACTTTAATAGTAAGCTATTTCCTCTACTGGATACATGCAGAAAACTCCCCTTAACTCATCTTTAATCTCTTGAAGTTGGAAGAAAAAAAAATACCAAATTTTCTAGGCCTTCTTTTACTTTTCTATCCTTGACAATTCACATCATTCTGACATCTTGAGATTTTCATTATTGCTTCTACTATTTCAGAATTGAGGTATCAATGTACCTTCTAAGGACTTCCTACTTCTAACTCTTTCTCATTTTACCTTTCATTGCATTTATTTCTGAACAGAAGAGACCTAGGTTATGCATGATTTTTCCTTTATTCTACAGCTGTCGGTTTTAATTAGAAAAAGCTATGGGCAGAAGGCTATGCACATTCTCCATTACGGTTTGTAGAATAAGAATCATATTTTTCTTCTACATTTTTTCCTATTAAATTCACTAGTTATCAGGCCTGGGTTTATGGAAAAGTCGTACTCTATATGAGCTGAGATATATGTAAACAGTTACCAGCCAAACAGCAACCACAGAAATCTTCCTGAAGATTTTCTATCTTCCCCTAGACATTTAGTAAGGGGGATACTTTTTAATATATTTAAATAGACTTAATTCATATAAATTTATAATTTATAATTAAATTCTCAGATATTTTCCAACAATATTTAGTCAGTTTTTGTTTCTTTTTTGTTGTCAGTTTAAAGGAAAGTAGTACTTTAGGCTCCTCTTTAGTGCTTGCAAAGAGGCACTTTAAGCTCCAAAAAAATGCTACCAGCTTCTTAGTCTAGATTAGCTTTCCTAGTTGAGATCTCTTTCACATGCCAAGAGATGATGTGTTTATTCATTCTCTTAACCTCAGAAAGACAACAATATAGTGTGTTGCTTAAGAACATAAACTTCTTGGGGTGCCTGGGTGGCTCAGTCGGTTAAGCCTCTGACTTCGGCTTAGGTCATGATCTCCTGGTCTGTGCGTTCGAGCCCTGAGTCATGCTCTGTGCTAACAGCTCAGAGCCTGGGGCTTGCTTCAGATTCTGGGTCTCCTCTCTCTCTGCCCCTCCCTTACTTGTGCTCTTTCAAAAGTAAATAAATAAACTTAAGAGGAAAAAAAAACCTTACTGACTATATACTTAGGATGGATACATTTAGGGGGGAAAAAAAGGAATGTAAACTCCAGAAATCCAAATCCTTTACTCTGTTAGTTTCCTAGGGATGTCATAATAAAGTATCACAAAAGGGGACTCTAGAATAACAGAAATGTATTGTCTTAGTTCTGGGGGCTAGATGTCTGAGACACAGATGTTAGCTCTTTCAGAGAGCTGCCAGAGAGTATCTATTTCATGGTCCTTTCCCAGTTTATGGCAATTTGCTGGCAATCTGTGGTGTTGCTTGCCTTGCAGATGCATAACTCTAATATCTGCCTTCGTCTTTACGTAGCTTCTCCCTACATACATGTCTATGTCCAAATTTCCTCTTTTTATTAGGACACAAATTATATTGGATTAAGGGCCCACCCACCCTACACCAGTATAACCTCATTTTAACTGATTATGTCTGCAACAATCTTATTTCCCAAAGAAGGTAATATACAATATACTGAGGCAATAGGGGTTAAAAACAACTGATTTTGGTGCGGGGGATGGGAGTGGGGGGGGGGGGGGAGACACAAATGAACCCTTAACACTCTGTAACTAATACACTTCAACACTATGCCAAGTTACCTACTTAGTTTGTGTCCTAATTTCCTCACCTATAAAATGGGGATGATAATGATACTGGTTACTTTATGGATTGTTATGAGGATTATACAATTAAATACATTAAAGTACTTAGTACAGTCCCCAGCAAGGAGTGAACACTCAAAAACTCAAAAGTTTATACCACTGCATTTAAGCAGCTATTTCTGGGGAAATGGGCTACAGAAAAGTAATTATTTTAAAATGAAAATCCAAGCCCCTTAAATGTCAGTAATTGGATATTTTAAAAACATAAGGCTTAGATGCATATCAATTTTGTTCTATAGTTTAGGAATATGTTTATTTTCAAAAGTGCAATAGTTGTAGGAGTGCCTGGGTGGCTCAGCCAGTTAAACATTCAACTCTTGATCTCAGCCTAGGTCATGATCTCACAGTTCATGAGACTGAGTCCCACATCAAGCTCTATGCTAACATTGTGGAGCCTACTTGGGATTCTCTCTCTCCCTCTGTCTCTCCCCCTCTCCCACTCTCGTATAACCACAGGCTTGCTCACTCGCTCTCTCTCTCAAGATATATAAACTTTTAAAAAAAAAGTACAATAGGTGTATATAGAAGTTGGATCAATATTGGGCACAATACTTTGTGTTACAAATTTTCTCATGTTAATCAAGCAAATGGTAATGACCAAAAATATTGTACACTATATTAATACACTGAAAGTCTGAACATAATAGCACTAAGTCATTCATTAAAAGATCAAATTTCTTGTAAAGCAAAGTTTAGTTCAGGTCACCTATGTTTCCTATACTGTAAAATAAGAATTTTATCAAGGGACATTTTTTTTAATGTTTAATTTTGAGACAGAGGGAGACAGAGCATGAGTGGGGGAGGGACAGAGAGAGGGAGACACAGAATCTGAAGCAGGCTCCAGGCTCCAAGCTGTCAGCACAGAGCCCGATGCGGGGCCTGAACCCACGAATCGTGAGATCATGACCTGGGCCGAAGTCAGACGCTTAACTGACTGAGCCACCCAGGCGCCCCTCAAGGGACATTTTAAAGTATACTTGAGTAAAAGCAAATATATACTATCCGTTTTGGGAGACTGGCTTAATGGTTCTATTAAAATATGCCCCCTAAATCAATAATACTCTACTGAGGATAGTAGCAAAATTGATGCTACTTAACCAGGAAACTCTACAGACTCTAATTATATAAACTTATATTCACTTCATAATTAAGCTTTTAGTGTAAGGGCTAAAATTCTTTTAAAAAGTTATTTGGATAATAATATTACATGATCAGTCATTGGACATGTGCTGGGTTTGGGCCACCCATTACCCATTCCACTTGTTTTACTGACAGCATTTTTAAAAAATTACTTGTGCCATATAGTGTCCAGTCATGGTAAGGTTGTCAATCAAGGAGTTCTACTCTTTCAATGATGCTGGTGTTCATGACACAATCTAGCCAATCAGACTCACTTTTGCAGGAATAAGATTTTTAGCTGAATGATAAAATTATAGGAAGAAAAAGGGCTGAAATCAATTCAGCCCAATGAGGCTAATAATTAATTCCTGATGCCTAGATCCCAGGTGCTGCCTTGGTTTCCATCTTTTTCTAAAGTTGATTCTCTAGGATTCTCTTTGTTTCTGTGGATTATTCAACATTTTTAAAGCTCCTTTTCTGCTTATTTTAATTCCTACAGCTTGCAAACAAAGAACTAGAATGGATACAGATGGGGATCTGTAAGTTGGAGTGTCTCAAGCCATCTGCATCTAAATTTTGGAGAGTGCTTATTAAAAATGAATAGTCCTAAACACTATCTCAAACATTAAATCCAATTCATTGGTAGTGGGCCCAGAAATGTGCCACTTAATAGTGGCAGCAAGCTCTGCAGCAATTCTTATAGACACTAAGACTTGGTAGTTGCTATGCTAGATCTGATTTGAAGGAAAATGAAAAGTAGCCCATGCAGAGGAACATCAGGAACTGAAGATTCAAACTATACAGCCTCTCATTAGGTACTAAAGTCTTAGTCTTTATTATTGTTTGTTAATCAAGGCTAGTTACACAAATGGCTAAAACATATCAAGACAAATTAGTAAACAAGAGCCACAGAAAGAGTAATAATAAAGAAAAAGCAAGAAAAAACAATATATACAGAAAATGAGAGTAAAAATAACAGTATCATTTGAAGCCATACTATTAATTGCTAATAACAAAAAATTGTATATTCCAAGGATTTTTTTTTTGTAGGCTCCACATCCAATGTAGGGCTTGAACTCACAACTCTGAGATTAAGAGACAGGCTCCAATGACTGAGCCAGCCAGGCATGCTATCTAGAGATTCTTTATAAAGACTCTTTGCAAATAATTTTCTATTCTTTTAAAACAGATTTTAATTATTTTATAAGAGATATAGGCTCAGTGTTTTTAAGTGCTTTCAAGACATTAATATTGAGAAACAATATTTAAATTTAATATCTTTGCATTTTTAATACTCCAGACATTGCTTGAAATTCTCCTTCTCACTTAGAAAGTACACTGATCTCACAGGCTTAAGATCGGCTTTCTTTTTTCCTTTGCGGTTACTAATTTGGTCTATCAGCTTTGCCAAGTAACTTAATGTCCATATAAATTCCATTAGTAAAATAAGGGCAGTAATTTATGCTGCTTACTTACCTTAGAGAGGTGGAATAAAAACGATAAAGTGGTAGAATTAAATTAATATACATAGTTGAGAAGCATTTGGTCTTTTTCTTTATTTTTCCTAGTATGCCAAATCCTCCATCAACTGGAGATACATTTTTATACGTGCATTAATGGGAGAGACTACTGAAAGTAAAACATGTTTGAGTTTTTCAGAAAAATATCCTCGTTTAGCACAAAGATGCTATCCATTTATTTTGAACTTAAATTAGAACTGATTTTCCTAATAACTACAGGCTCACACAGGTTATATTTCAAATACTTAATGTAATATGACTTGAAATACAGTCAAAAAGATAAAAATGTACACACACTTTAAATTTATAGTTCTTTTCATTATAGCACTAAAATGGGATACTTGGAATTATGTGAACCATTGCGCACCAGTGAAAAAAAGTTTATAGAGCAAGTAGTATAGTGTTTTAGGCTGTGTGTGTGTGTGTGTGTGTGTGTGTGTGTGTGTGTGTGGACAGATAGTAAGTCAGAGTGGAAATAATTGCTAACAGGTTATAAGAGCTACGGTAATAGCTAAGTAAGCTATTTTTAAGCTTTTGAACAAAATACAGTAACTCAAGCTAAACATATATTTATTTCAAATATATTCCATTCCCTACATATGACAGTCATAAGCATTTAATACAAGATATCAATCATCAAGTCAGAATGCTGGAAGGAAGAAGGGGAGAGGAAGCAGATGCTCTCTCTGTTTCCCCATGAGATTGGAAGATAGCTCTCATCCTTCTATGGATTGCCATATACTTAGTTTAAGAAGAAATACACATTAATTGCCAAAATACTAAAGTAGTGTCCAAGAACAGGACAGCAAGCAAATAACCACACCTCTCTTCCTTTGAGTACTTCTGAGGAACACAGACTCCTCCTAAGCCAGCTATTTCTAGTAGGCTTTTATTGGAAAGGGAGCATCCCAAGGTGCTTGAGAGCACAGATAACTGACAGAAATAAAACTGCCTGGAGTAAAAGGAAATGACTGTATTTAATTGTATTCCTTTCTTATTGTACCACGTGGGCTCATTTTTTCCCTTTCATAAAATTTCCAAAAGTGAAAGCAATGATGCCACCTCTTCATCAAATGTGTTTTTTTTAAAGGAACATTTGTTACTCTAAGCAACAGTATTCCTGATAAACAAATGACACTTATACGCCTAAGAGTGGTCCGCATGCTGCAGTGTGCCCTATTTTACAACCATTATAAAGGTGGACTGGGATAGCTTGCAACCTCTAAAATACAGCCAAAAATATAATCTGAGTCTGAAGCTTTCCTTATGAGATGATGCAGGATCTATTTCCTGACCCTGGTAATCCCAACCAGTTTGTACGAATCATTGTTCTTTTCTACAATTTCTCCAAACCTGGAAATGTTGCCATTCAAAATATACCCTTCCTAGAGATTAATTTGTCAGTGATAGCATGTGACCAAATTAATCCTGTTTGCAAAAAATCAGAGAGAATGTAAAGTCAGCTCTTGGCTGGATATCAGGCAGCAAAGAGAGAATAGGATTGGTGGCTGCTACCACAAAATGTGTTTGAAAGCTCAGAATGATGGAGCTATAGAGGTGCTGGGAAATGATATAGTGTTTATCACCCAGGAAAAAGGGGATGAAGGCAAACAGAGCCCCACCCCATTCCTTCATTTTTGCTAAAACATTCCCCCATTTTCACTTCAGCTGGAAACTATAGCCAAATCCCTGACTTCAGGGCTCATTTCCATGAGCAAAGTACAGGTGGCCAAGCTATTCTGTTCATTCATAAAAATGAAAGTGAAGCTAGTGTGTTTAAAGCATCTGAAACAAGATTACATACTGTTAAAGTTACCACTTTCCCTTTTACTTCTCTAAAATCCATTTCTTACACATTTGACCTGTATTTCCTGATGAGAGAAATAGCACACATAGCAAACACAGAGGAAGCTTTGTTTCTTTTCTTTTTTAAATTCTTTGCCCTCTATAAATTTTCTGTGGGAATGCTGTCATGTTAGATGGATCCATGCTGCCTCCTCTGAAGGGATTTAGAGACTCGTTTTAGGACTAGATGAGAATAAAATTCCTGACCCAGCTGCTGTTCTTAACCACCTACAAGAATAGGGCAAAGTTTCTGCAGAACCAAACCCCATTTCGCTGAATAGCTAAATCTTGTATCTCCAGGAATTTATTTTGAAGGGTGGTTGATTATCTAACTGTTCTTATTTTCTCAGAGAATTTTTACTCCTATTTTCTATTATCATTTTTCTGGAGTGTAACAGATTTTGATAAAATTGTGCAGGTGAAGTTGGGGTGATCAGTTAACATCTCAGTCATGCAAACAATATCAAATAGAATGGCAGTCACCATCATTTTTAAACTCTCCTCTTGTCTAAGCTAAACTGACCCCAGAATCTACACTACACTGTTTCTTTTCTTTTTTTTTTTTTAAATATGGAACGCTTCACGAATTTGCTTGTCATCCTTGTGCAGGGGCCATGCTAATCTTCTCTGTATCGTTCCAATTTTAGTATATGTGCTGCCGAAGCGAGCACTACACTACACTGTTTCTTACAAGGCTTCTTTCCTGGTTCTCCTACCATCTCTCCAATGTTCTCTTTTTAGTAGCAAAACAGACTTTTCCACTGTCTCACACAGAGGAATTTGGGGCTCCTATTGATTCACATGCCCTCATTTAAGAATTTTTTTCCAGGGATACCTGGGTGGCTCAGTCGGTTAAGAGTCTGACTTCAGCTCAGGTCATGATCTCACACTCCGTGAGTTCAAGCCCCATGTCAGGCTCTGTGCTGACAGTTCAGAGCCTGGAGCCTGCTTCGGATTCTGTGTCTCCCCTTCTCTCTGTCGCCCCCCTGCTCACACTGTGTATCTCTCTGTGTCTCAAAAACAAAATAAATGAAAAAAAAATAAAAAGAAAAAAGAAGAAAGAAATTTTTCCAAATAAAGCAAGTTATGTCTCTATAAGGACTCTTCTATTTGGGAGCATGTATTCTGATTCCAATTTTTCAATTTTATAAATAAGACAGAAAAAATCCTTGTATATAAATGTTAGCCTCTTTTTCTATGCATTTCCCTAGAATTTAAATTCATGAAAACAGAATTAATGGATCCAAGCATACGACTATATTTCAATATTCTGCTTAATTGCTTTCTGGAACATTTTATATCTTCAAAAGAAATGTTTGTTGTCACAGCATCATTAGAGGCAGGATATACTAACCTGAAGACATAACATACTAGAAAATACAGTTAAATAGGATGTGCAAAGATTCTCTACACATTTGAAAAAAAAAAACTCAGAAAATTAACCAAGAAAAAGATCAATAGACATAATTCCATAAAATTGTAAACTTCTCCCAAAATATTAATTGTTAAGAAATGAGAGCTAGGGGTGCACCTGGGTGGCTCCATCGGTTAAGCTTCTGATTTCAGCTCAAGTCATGATCTCGTGGTTTGTGAGTTCAAGTCCCACATTGGGCCCTGCGTTGATAGCTGGAGGCTGCTTCAGATTCTGTGTCTCCCACTTCCTCTGCCCCTCACCTGCTCACACCCTCTCTCTCAAAAATAAATAAAACATTAAAAAAATTTTTTTAAGAAAAAAGAAATGAGAAGTAGGGAAGAAAACTTTGTTGCTTTTAGCTAAAGATTTAGCTTTAGCTCTTAGTCAAATTCTTAACCCCCATTCAACTGTTTTCTAGGTTTTTTCATCCAAGGAGTTTTTTAGAGCTAAACATTACAAGATTGTGTATGTATGTGTGGATTCAAGATAAAGTTACACTTGCAGTAAAGCCTCATGAATCTGCTTTTGTGTCAGCCTCATTCCATGTAGTAAACATCTCTACACTTGAGCATACCTTTTGCTCCCCCCTTTTCCATCTACAACTAGGTAAGTATCAGCCATTCTTGTTCATGTGGACATTCATAAATGGGCTTAGAATGATTTAGATTTAAATTGGAAGGTAAGAAACGCCACTTCAGAATAACTTCTATTAGTTGTAATTCTATAACTGACTTTTTGTCAGGAAGCTTATCATTGGTATATAAAATACTATTGTAGTCATTGGCAAATGGACATCTTATTTCCCAACTGCTTATTTATCAATGTGTACATCAGCCTTCAGAAGCAATCTTAAAGGGAAAGGAATAGTGAGTGGGAAAATTTGAAGGTTGAAACCAATCTTGATATCCAAATATTAATACATTTATTTAAAGACAAACTTGGAGGAAGCACCTGGAGTTAAAATGACATATATAAGTAGTATATTAAGAATTTATACGTAACAAAAGCAAAAATCATAATCATTCCAATTTAATAGCTAAAAGAAATAAATTAAAAATAGCCACTTCACATGGAATAGTTGCTACTTTTACACTGAAAGAATTAAGTGCATGTTTTTAAATTGGAAGTTGAGAGCAACTGCACTTAACAGAATAATCTTGGACTTGGAGAATTAATATATATCAGTGACAAACATATTAAAAAGGAAATTTCTCTGATTTTTCATTATCTTTACAGGTACCATATAAGCTTTGTAAATTCTAGTGCCACATCAGGGATAGAACTTTCCACTAAGCTACTGGTGTATTTGGAGAATGGGATCCATGTATAAGCAATGTGTGTGTGTGTGTGTGTGTGTGTGTGTGTGTGTGTGTGTGGTATAGTGTTTATAAAATCATAATCTTATATAATTAAAATATTAAACCTCAAAAAAATCATCAGTCTAGTAAAGTCCGGCAACAAGTTACATTCTGACAGCCTAGGTCAGCCTAGCCTAGGTTCATCTCCTGTGGGCGAAAATACTTTGAAGACTTATGATATATGATATATACTCTGGCATAGAATCAAAATAATTTTTATGACATAGCAATAACCATATTCCAGGTATTGTATAATGGTTAAAGGAGAATATATTAATCCAATTATAATATGCCTTATAAATACATTTATTTTCACAAGATAGAAATAATGCCTATACTAGCATATTGTAATAATAATAACAACAAACGTAGATGCATGCAAAGATATGAGTAATCCATTAGGCTTATTGGCAGATCTCTAATTTTTTAATTAATTAAAGTCCAGTTTGTCAAAAGATCTATAATTATTTCAATTAATTGTTTTTTTATAAGTACACCTTTATGTTGGAGGGAAGATGTGAACCACAAGACATTAGATTTGAAGGGTGCTTTGGTGGTTCAGTCGGTTAAGCAGACAACTCTTGATTTTGGCTCAGGTCATGATCTCACAGTTAATGGGATCAAGCCCCACATTGGGCTCTGTGCTGACACCGTGGAGCCCGCTTAGGATTCTCTCTCTCCCTTTCTCTCTGCCCCTCCCCCACTCTCTCTCTCAAAATAAATAAATAAACTTAAAAAGATAAAAAAATAAAATGTTATATTTGAGAATACTGTTGTAATTTAGAAACTAAATTGACAGTTTTCAGAGATTTTGACATTCTAAATATACAAATCTAAATGTCAACAGCTAATCATGGATAATCTGCTATTGATTTTTCTCTGTTTAAAAATACCATGTTCTGGCAGCAATTTCTATTTCTATGTGTTTCTACAGGCACATTGTTCAAATATGAAATCAATAAAACAGCAATTTACCTAATTTCTTTAGATATTAAAGCAATTTCAAAGTTATGAAACACTGCTAAAAACAAATATTTAATAGAGTTAGGGAAAAGAATTATATAATAAAACAAGTAATTAACATACTAGGAGATGGAAAGAACCTACAAAAAGATTTTTAATCTTTAAATTAAATATAATATAAACCATACAGGTATTTCCAATTTTGCCTTCATCTAAAGATAAAATATTCAGTAGACAAAATCATAGTAATCCATTAAAATTTAGATTTTGTCGGTTTTATAAAAGCAGCCACCATCACTAAATATATTTCTTAAAGAACCTGATAAAACTCTATTGAAAAAGCCAAGTTGTACCACTTAACTTAAAAGTTTTATGCTCAATGTAAGATATTACTTGGATATTTACTTTGCATTTGTATGTAGAATAAATCTTAATCTTTAAGTGCATAATAACTATTCAAAGTAACTTAAAAATTTAAGTCTCTGGGGCACTTTGGCTCAGTCAGTTGGGCGTCCGACTTCGGCTCAGGTCATGATCTCATGCTCCTGGATTCAAGCCCTGCATCGGGCTCTGTGCTGACAGCTCAGAGCCTGAAGCCTGCTTCGGATTCTGTGTCTCCCTCTCTCTCTGCCCCTTGCCCTGCTCATGCTCACTTGCTTGCTCTCTCTCTCTCTCTCAAAAATAAACATTAAATTTTTTTTAAAGAATTGAGATCTCTGGAGCAGCTACTCATTTTAATTCTCTTAATAACTTCATATATTCATGATGATGAAAACTGATAAATGTGAAGCTCATTTTTATTTTCCATGTGTGACTCATTTATTCGTAAAACTTGATGTTATTTCCCTTCATTTTATATTTGCAATAATAGATCACTAATGTTTAACTGTCTGGTATTTCTCTTCAATTTCATAACATTGCCCTTAAGGTCAGGAGGCAGATCTTAACTTATCTCATTTCTAGCAGTCACATAAAGTCATGGCCAATATAGGGAATGGATATTTATTTTCAATGTTTCCATATATCAATCCATAGACCCTTAAGGCAGTACTTTTATCTTTTCATCTCTGTATACAATAGTTCATAGATGTGAACTTATCTATGCAACAGCTAATCCATATAACCTTGATATATAAATTAATGCTTCACTTATTCAATAACATATAAATGGCCTAACTAGATCTTAGGCTCTCAGAAGTTCCTGGCAATAACCTGCCTTTGTATTTCATGTGCCCAGCACAGTGAAAAAAAAAAAATAAATAAGAGTTATCAATATATTTCATTTAAAAATTGGATGAATGTACCCTTATTGTTGAACTAGTTTGAGAATTCTAGAAAAAAATAAACCATATATATCTAAGTAATAAAAATATAAATGAACAAATAAAAAATCCAAAGGTAACAACAGCTATATTCCAATCAAAAAGTATTTGAGGACTTTATTATAGAAACAGGCTAACAATTTCATCTGATTTTAAGGCTTCACTACATTTTTAGGGGAAAAAAAGCTTCATTTAGCCTTAATAAGCATATTAAAACTTTGGAATACTAACCTTTAAAATAAATTCTTATATTTTAATTCTGCTTTACTAGGTAATAGGGCTCTGGAAAATCTAAAAAACAACGCATACATATATAGATTTCTGATCCTAAACTAGTGAGTATTATAAAGATTCTTACACATTTAATTTTTATTAAACAAAGAACCAAACTGATGCTTTTAATAACCTTGGTGAACTACAGTTTTTTTAACCTATAAAATGAAATCATTATACTATAACACTGTAAGATAGTAAGTTATTGCGTCTACTACAGATACCTTTTTGCTCTAATATAGTATCATAAATATAACAATAAAATTGGAGCATGTTAATTTTTACTTACTTTGAACTATACTAAGCAATATGTTTTAACAATAATATATACTTCTGAAATTTTGGGTTTCTTTTCAAGATAAAAATTGAGATCTCTTCCTGACTGCTTCCTCACTAAATTATGTGTGAAAAATAGCTAAGTTAAGGGTGAACTTTCCTCATTAAATTTTCTAGTATCCTAAAATTGTCCTATTATCCACTTGTCTTTTTGTTGCTGTTGAGACATACTAATTATTAACAAGTGGACCAATATGGAAATTTTACTTAATTTTGAAAATTGACAAAACTCTCATGATTTTTGCAATGCTAGCTACTAGTTTGCTCAGCTCTTTCCTGTCACACTTAATGGCAGCTACTACTTATTTTCACTTGCATTCACAAGATAAACATTATCTAAGCATACTTTAAATTCAGAGGTAGTGTGGAGGGAAATTTGTAGTTTTGGGTTTAAGTTTTAGCTAAGACTGTTTGTCATCAATGGGCACTTCTATACTTGCTGAGATTAAGGAATCTAAGTCGGAACTTTATGAGAGATGTATAATGAAAGATTCCTTAACCAACAGGTTTATTTTTTAAATAGAGCCATAATTCATCTCTCTCTTCTATCCCTATTTTTCTTTCATTTTGGTGTCTGTATAAACTATGGAACTACTGAATCATATTTAAAAATAAATGTCATTGTCTAAGCTATCAATTTTTAGAATAGCACACATTGTTCATTTTAATTCTCTATACATTTAATTTATATCATATTCAACAATATTAAAGTATCATCTCTCAGCAACATAACAAAAAAATTCCTGCCTTTTAAAGTAAAAACTAAGGTGATATTAAAATATAATTCAACTCAAATTTCAGGGCAATTTCAATTAGTTTTGATAATTCTTACTTGGAATACATACTAATGTAATACTTTTCATTTCTAAGTACACAAAATATTTCTATTGATTAACTTAGTTAAAATATACCTATTAATAATTATCATAGGTACGAAAATTTCCATTTGATCATTTTTTTAATTGTGGACAAGTGTTTTATCTTTATTCTACATATTACACTTTATGTACTAGAACGTGTTTCTCATTGTGATGCTCATGTACCACAAAATATAAGTATCATAGTACAGTACAACCTGAAAGAATATATAATTATCCTAGTCTTACGTTACTTGTAAATTAGCATAATAAATAAGTTACATCTATATTTACACATATGCTTACTTTTTATCAGCTCCAGAGATCCACAAAGATATCTAACATTACAAGATAAAAATAACATTATTTCCACCCCCTGAATATCAAATTTTTAAGGAGATATTATCTTGTATCTCCTATGATCAAAAAGTAAGTATGACTTTTACACCTGAAGTTATGAAAGGAAATATGAGGAAGAGTGATGACTTTTCAATTTTATGCAAGTACAGGTCATCAAACAGGCCAACAGTTAGAGGACTCAGCAGTATCCTAGGAAAGTAGCTGAAGTATTTTTCAGGACATGGACTGAAAATACACACTTTAACCTTAATTCTCACTCAAAGTTCAATTAAAAGGTATGCTTGCTCCTATTTGAAACTGGCATCTTCAACATAAATTACAGTTTTCAATAATTAGTCCACCTTAAAAAAACAAAATATGCCAGCTTGAACAAAAGCTCACTCCACATGTCAGTCTGTGGAAAGCCATTAGGTATATGAAATATGTTTTTATACCATGAATATATTTTTAAGATGTATATTTATGCTTTTTCTTATATAATTAAATATATACCCATCATAAAACATTAGAAGATTCTTGTGAAGCAATTTTATAAGTAAAATGTGTAAAAAGGTTGATAGTATTTTATTCCCTTCCCTCTCTCCCTCATAATCTCATTTACTATAAAATTCTTCATCTTATAAAAATCACCAAGTAATTAAAGATGATTCAAAGATATACAACATCAACAGTGCAGACTGAGCTTCTAAAGAACAGAGACTGTACTATAATCATCAATGTAGCTTCAGAACCTAGCATAATTCCTGACACAAGCGAGATGCTTAATGATTATCGAGTGACTCATTTTGAGATAAAATGTAATCTTAGATATCACTTTCAAATAAATGATATATACATGTTCTATGAGGGTTTATTGTCAGTACTGCTATACCTTATCACATAACAAACGTGTTTTCAAAGTTTTTCTAATCGCTTTTGTACCTCATTTTAAGGAAACAAAATGTTCCTGCCAGATCTGGAAAGAGACTGGAAACTCCTCATTGGGTCATATTCTTTGGAAGGGAAACTTCTCCTTTATCCATTATAGATGGCAAGTAAACACCCTATCAAACAGAAGGCCTTCAATAAATATCTTTTAAAGAGTAGATGTTTCCTTTCAGTTATAATATTTATCATTGAAAACTGAGGCTGTATATTACATAAGTCAAAATGTTTACTGAAAGGATATAACTGTAACAGTAGCCTTTTTTTCAGAAAATTTTAAGCAGTAAAGTAAAATTTAAGATTTACTATGTTTGAATATATATTTAAGAATATTTGGAAATGTTTAAATGAAGCTTCTCCAGAGTATGAATTTTCTAAATACAGACTAAATATATAGGACTGTTAAGACTTTTTATGATTCTATATATTTAATAACAGCACCTATATAATATTATTAAAAGGGAATTCAAACAATTGATATTTAACTGGTCAAAGAAATTTGTTAAATGACATGCAATTTACTATTGCTTAGTGGAAAGTATGTTCCTTCCCTCATTCCTGCCCCCAAGAATATCATATAATCACCCCTCCTGTCCCTGTCAAGTATCAGTAATTATATGGCAAGGTAATTTTTATGGGGAGTAATGAAAAATTTGTTTGGGCCCCTTGGTAATAAAAAAAAAGATATAAATGCTGAATATCTACACTTATTTCTTTGTAAAGATAAGATGGTCCCACAAATTCTACTTCCAAAATGTATCTCAAATCCGTCTTCTTTTCCCCATTTCTGCTACCACCACTCTAGGCCAGGCCACCATAACCCCTCTCCTGAACAACTGCAACAGACCCCTAATTCTATTCTTGCCATCTTCCAATCATTTCTTTGTTCATCAGCCATAATGTTCTTAAAATGAAAATTGGTTAAAATCTCTCAAAAGCTTCCCATTTTACCTAGAATATTATTAAAACACAACTCATTACCATGACTCCTTTTCTTCTCTGTGGGATCTGGTTCCTAGCCATCTTTCAGACCGCCCACTGTGCTACTCTCTTGTTTTTCAGTGAACTCCAGTCACACAGGACTCCGTTCTTCAAATGTGTCAAGCTCATTTCCTTTCCAGATCACTGCCAAGGCAGTTCTCTATACCTAGAATGCAATTCTTCCCCTTCCATACTTCTACATTTTTTCTCCCTAGAATTTGGCTCAAATGTCACTTCCCCAGTCTAATGAAATTATAAGTTGATCAAAATGCTGTAGACGTAGTATATCAAATTATATTGCACACTTCAAATACATATTTTTTTATTTTAGAAAAGAACATGGTAGATGCATAAACAACTTAATCCTTCTTTATAAATTTAGTTGGATTATATTGTACTTTAGGCAAAGTCAACCCATTTTGATTACTTAACTATATGTACTGATCTCTATCAATTTACGCTCCCAAAAAATGTTGAGTCAAACACAAAGAAGAAACTTCTATTACTGCTAACTTCTATTACTTCTGGAGTCTGGTTGATGTACAGTATAAAGTACAATCCATTCTCTTGCCATCTGGGACAAATGCAGTATGTACCCTGAAGTACTCGGGTGTGTGAATAAAGGTAGAGACTGACTGAGATGTGGTGCCTCTGATGGGGAAAGATCTTAGGAGAAGGAAATACAAGAAATACATAATGCCTTTTGTACTAGTTTATGCTGGCAATAATGAGTGAAGAAACAGAAGGATTCTACTCTAATATTTTTCTTAATATTTAATTTTGTAACATGAAAGTAATACAAATTCCATACAGAAAAGCTTGAAAATGTAAAAAAAAAAAAAAAATAAAAGATGTAATGGAAACATTAATTTTGTCTTGTCTCCTAGATATGTATTTTTTCCTCTTAGGAAAATCGAAATAAAACCATTTTATTCATGTTACTTCTACTTTAAAGAGACCCTTAAAGAACACTGTATAACTTTCGTGCATGAAAAAGTTTTTAGATACACTTTTATCCCAAACCCAGAGCAAACAATACTTAGATGATCAATACATATCAATGACATTTTATCTTTCTACTTTGAGTACTAATCATAATGACTAATTACACATGATTTTTTCTGATTTGTAAATGTATTATAAAATGACACTTTAGGTTGTTTTTATACTTATAGGTAATAAGAAGGCATGTGATTACAAACTCCTGCCCCTTTACAACCATGAACAGCTTACCCCTGCAAATGAATTTTATCTAGGTGAAAGGTATTTTAGAAACATACTTTGTAAATCATCCAGTTTCTCTTATTTAACAAAGTTTTTAATATTTTCGATAAAGTTCACTCAAACTTTCTAAAAAACTTTCAATTCATCCCTTTCTATAAGAACAATATTTACTTTTACAGTTTGTGAACAATACTGATGGAAGTTCAACTAATTTTAGGCTATGACTTTTCTTAAGCCGATATTTTTCTGCTCAGGTATGTTAACCTGTATTCACATACAACTCAGGGGATTTTACAGTCAATGCATTCAAATTAAGAAATTCAGTGATAGTAATGAGTCAGACTACTGTTTTGCTTGTTTATTTAATTTTTCCTAAGTATCCTGGAAAAAAAAAAGATCAATTCACACAATCTTTGTAGTAAAATGAGTTCACTAGACTCTTGTATGCGAACCATATTTTGCTTTAATCAATTACTTTAGTCTCTGATTAGTTTTGGAAACATGATCTGAGAAATAAATCAACACTTTTAGGCTATACAGTACTATTAGCTAAAACAGAGTAATCTTCGAATAAATGGACCCCTGGTGGCTACTAACCACTGTAATTGACAGACATGGTTACTTACATATGAAATAAGATTATGCTTTATATTCACCTAAATGCCCAGTACAGAAATAAAGCTTATAAAGAAGATAAAATGTTATTTTTAAATTAAAATTGGTATTACTTAATAAATATTGTGGTTTTAAATACAGAGAAAATTAATGGAATATGAGAAATTTGAACACAAATCATGTTTTCACTTACTTAATCAGATGAAGTGATCTAGGAAGCAACTCTACTTTCTGATCGATTCAAGGAGGTTTAGGTAATAGGAAGAGAGCGTCAAATTGATTTATTTTGTCTTTATAGTGCAGAGCTTCACATCCAGTTAAAGGACAAGAGATGCTTCTTATAGTCAAGTTACTCTCAGTACCTTGTTAAGCATCATATTAAAAATGAAGTAGTTCACTTTTTTGTCATTATCATCATTTTACCCTGGCTAAGTAATAGAAAAACGGAGAGGGAAAGGTGAATCTACTCACCACGGAAGATTTTATATAATTTGGTAAAAATATATAAATAACATTTAAAAAATTACTTTGTAAATATCCTTAATCAGAAGACAAATTATATAAAAATGAAATTTTACCCTAACAAATTTTTAAAATAAAATATAAATTCCATTATAAGACAAATTACTAGGAAAATAAATACTACCTCCTTAAAATTAAACATTAATCATATTACTAATATTTACTATCATGTGTATAACAAATCTAATTTATGTTTTACATTATTCTTTTTATATTGTACACATACTGTAATGCCCCATATTTTCAATGTTAAAAAATTGTTAAGGAATGTTTTGATTCATGTTATCTAATTCATGAAACTACAAATTAAAAAAAATCTCCAAAATGTTAATAACATTTTGAAGTCTGACATTTTATTAACCATTAGTGTGATGATTTCAGTATTCAAATATTATCCTAAAGTAACATAAGGCTTAACTTCTAATCACTATGAATTTAGGCTGTATAAACCATTTTATAAGCAATCACTTGTGTCTGATAAAAAAAATCGGAGCATATTTCTCTATAATCTTCTGTTGAAGAACTCTAAATTTTATCCAACTTAGCCTTTAGGTACAGTATTGTTCAAGTGTAATCTTATGCATAGCCTGCGTTTCTATTATAATAATAAAAATTCAAATTAAGATCCTCCTTAACTGATGGGTAAACTAAGTAATGTTCACAAACGTTAAGCGAATTGACACAAACACACATATAATACATATATTGGTAAATATTTTAGGTAAAATGTATTTAAAAAGCATGGGAAACTCATAAAAAATAAAAATTACTGCAAGAGGTTAACAAATAACTCTTCAATGCCCTTAAATTTAACATGAATATCTGAAAGGTGGTATTTTAACACTTGACACATTTTGGTAGAATGGCACTTTAGTCACTTGGAGATTCTGATATGTGTTTTATTTATGTTAGTTTCCCCAGGGCCCAGTATGGTAACTGGTATATCATAGATACTTAATGAAAAACTAAATGTTGATTTAGGGATATGATTGCATGGAAATAACTGTTAAATATTTCTAGTAAATGAGTCTACTGTGGCTACTAAAGACATGTATACTAACATACTAAATATTAACACATACTATGATATAAACGTCTGAGTTTCTGATCATTAAAAATCGTTGTCTCCCCACAAAAAAAGTCCAAGTAAATAATTTTATGCTATTTTTTAAAACCTTCTATTCTTACAGAGGTATATTAAGTAACTACTCCTTCAATATTTAATGCCAATTGCCCTTGAAAACAAATGAGGAATGTGTGTGAAGGTATACACCAACACAGGCAAGTATTGTACTATAGGTGGCACTTTTGTGACAGATCTTCAAAGACATGACAGTTATGTATGATTTCCAAATTTACATATGCATGTATGATTTCAATCTGGCAGGTAAAAAAAAAAAAAACAAATAATTAGGAAAACCTGTCAAAAGTAGCAGCTGTATAAATAAGAACAGAATTCTTATTCTGAATAATTATATTTCCAAATAAAATGAAATGGTCATATGTTTATGACACAAAAGAGGGCTGTGTTGTTTTACTTGCCTTCTCTCTACCTTCTCATCCTCACAAAGCAAGTGCACACACATATCATCTGACCTCCATTTTTATATCTGCAAATTATTTCAAAGCCTTAGATGTTAAATTGTAACTATAATTGAAGTTTTACATTTGAGGTCTTTAGAAACGTGTGACATAACAGGTGACATATTGATGGTCATCACGGCGCCAATGAGAACATCCAGCCAGGTACATGCTGGAAAACTTTTATGGTTGTTCGCCACTTAGTTCAAGGAATTTAGATTATGCAGGTGATATTTTTACAGAACCTTAAATATTCACAGCAGATATCCAGTGAGGTATGTCTCATAAAGACTACTGAATAGAAGGAAAGAAAACGTTCAAGAATTCTCAGTGCTTTCCATTGTGTAAACCTGACTTTCACTTTTCACACACTATACAGTTTCACTTTACCACTTTATCTACCAAAGTCTTCCTCCTAAAAAATCTGTCAGTGACTCCACTTTACGAGTAGGATATTCACAACTTGGAAATTCACACTTAACGGTTTTTCTCCCAGCGACCCCCCCCCCCCCCACCTCGTCACGGCAATAAAGAAACCACAAAAATCTGGGCATCTGGTCCAGGAATAATTTCCAGCAAGTCTACATTCGGTCTGGATGGGCTAAAGGGGTTGCGGCTGGGCGAGGGCAACATAGCTACCACAGGCACAAGGCTGGTATTTAGTCACAGGGTACAGCGGGAGCTATCCGCTTTCAGGAAAGCAAGTGAGAACCTACGAGTAACCGCGCCGTTAGCCACAGCGAAGAGCCAGAAGTCCATTAAGCGTATGCCACGGAGCCTGACCTTCTGGGGAGACAGCGCTGCGGGGAGCGGTCCCGCGGCCGCCAGCGGTGGGACCCAACTGCTGCTGATGCCCACACATCCGTTTAAAGACATTTGGGAGCAAAAGGGACCGCAACTCGGGAAGGTTGCCGCTCCTGGCGCTCTGGTAAAGGGGACAACAACCTCGACCTCCTCATGTGGCGAACCCGAAGAAGCCTACCCCGGGACAAAGTTACCTGCAGGAGGCGACCAATGCACCGGTCGTCAGAGTACCCGCCTCCTCCCGCCCCCCCTCCCCCTTCTCCGCCCCGTCCCTTACCTTGGTTGTTGGAGACGTGACTGCAGTCGCCTGGCCAAGCTGTCAGCAAAGGCAAGAAGAAACCAAATTGCAAAAGAAATTCCCGGACTTCGCAGCCCCCCATGGCTCTCCCCGGCTCTCTTCTCCCACTTAAAGAGAAATGACAGCAGCGGGACCAGGTGTCCTGCGTAGGGTAGGGGTCCCGGTCCACGTCTTCTTCCTCCTCCTCTTCCTCCTCCACCCGGCCCTCAGGAGGTGTCCCGGGGCGCCCCCCGCGCGAGGCCCCGGGGGCAGGGCACGAAGGTCCAGGCTGCCCAGGTGCAGACGCAGCTGCTTCGGAGGAGGACGCTGCCTGCGGCGCCAGGGAGCTCCTGGCGGCAGTAAGGGAGCGGAATTGCATCCACCACCGTGTCCCGCTCGCGCGAGGACTATTCACTTGGGCCCGGGAGAGCGCGCGCGCAGGAGCGAGCTCGGGCTGTGGTTTGGAGGAGGGGAGCGAGGGGGCGGGGGAGGGCGCCTCACGGGGGGGAAGTGGGGGGAGGGACGACCAGGTGCGGCGGGCAGTTCGGCGGCCCGAGCGCCTCTCCGGACTGAAGTGGGCACTTGCAGAGCCAAAAGCAGGAGGCGCAGCAGTTGTGAAGGGGCGCGGGGACCGCGCGGGCACCGCGCGGGCACTCCTTCGGCCGATGTGGCGAGAGCTAAGGAAACGAAGTGGCTCGGCGGGGCCGCGAGTGGTCCGAGCGAGCGAGCTACGTGCGCGCTGCGCCCTCAGCCCCTTGCCCAGGTGGCAACCGCAGCGGCTAGCACAGAGGACACCTCCGACTCCGCCGCGTCCGCGCTGAGCCTCGGCCTTGGCAGCCTCTTTCCGGGCATTTCTAAGGCCGAACTTAGTCCCCCAAACACTTTGCTTCCCATTTCGCGGCAGCAGCGCCGAGCGTGTTAGGGCTAATCAGCCCCTGACACCGTTTCTCCCTGATTTCTCCACCTTTCCGCCGCTGGAGGGGGTGAGTGCTGTGGGCAGGCGCTCCCGGTGTGGGGCGAGCCTGGCGGCGGCCGACCACTCCAACCGCTCGGGTCGCCCAAACTTGCCCACTAGGGCGAGCGCCTCAACTTTGTGGCCTCCTTCGCTGTTTCGGGTCCTAGTAAGGCAAAAAAGAGCGAGCCAGCAGCTGAGGAGAGTCACATCAGGCTGGATACGGGCGGGTGCCCGGCGCCGGGGCTCACTGAGGTCTTCGCGTCGCCGTGCGGCGGTGACTTCGCGGTGGAGGTCACAAGCATTGTCGCAGTCGTGGGCGCTGGGATTCTGGGGGCTCGGAGCGCTCCTGGCGTGCCCCCCGCGTGGCGGCGTCGGACCGTGCGCTCCAAGCGGCCCGAGGGCTGAGCGGCGCGCGGCAACATCCACGGCGGCGCCGGGTGCGCGGCGAGCGGACTGCTCTCCCCACGCAAGCCGCCCCCTCGCGGCACCCACTCCCCGCCGGCGCTCGAGTCGGTGGGAAGCCGCAGACTCACTGGCGACTCGGTAGGATCACGCGGCTCTCAGCGCAGGGCCGGGCCAACACGCAGTGCTAACAGGGAGATGTCTCGCGTCCGTGGCCCTCGTGCCCTCGCCCCGCGGCCGCGGCGGGCGCAGAGGGCAGGGCCGGAGCCGCGAGCTCTCCTGAGCTCCGCCAAGCCCTGCGCTCGGCCCGCCTGGCAGCCGCGGCTCGGATGCTGCCAGTTCGGCGCTAGAGGGGGTTAGTCGACAACAAAAATGCCTCCACTGCTCGCCGGTGGAGGCGACTGCTCACACGAGGAAGAAAAAAGCAAGGAGGAAAGGCTCTCAGACTAAACTTAATGCGTTTTTATAGGGTGGCGCAGAGCAACCCATATTGCTAGCATGGGGGTTCTGTAATACTTTATTTGCTGTTATTCTTTAGCATCATCATCTTCTTTCTTGAAGGGACTTAGCCTGTCACAGTCGAGTGAGCTTGAAAAGCCCTCCTTAAAACTCAGAACGTATTTATGGCAATGGAGAATGCTGAGCGGAGAAAACAGTGTTCTTATAAAGGGTAGACGATGTTTTCAAAGTGGGCAGAGGGAAATGGCACAGTGGCAAGTGTTGAGGAAATAGCTGATGAAGGAGCAAAGGATCGGCGTTTGACGCTTACGGAATTCTGGGAGAGAAAGGATCCTCATTCGATGTGTTTCCACCCTGCGATGTTTGTTATCACATATGGTAGTTGAAGTTCAGTTATTGGCTAAAGTCTACTGGAAGCAGAGGGAAGTGTGGCTGAAGAGGCCCCACGTCTAATTCAGCTGCGTGGAGAGAAATGTAAAATGCAAGTGATTTTGAGAATGTAAGGAAGGTTTCTGATTGGTGACTGTACTTTCACTCTCCTTACGAATTCAAACACTGCCTCTCTTTAAAGGTGTCCATGCCAGTTTAAACGTATGCAAATCACTGCTGAAAAGATAGCCAAGTATGGAGTTTATGTATTGGTACTTAAAGGAGTAAAATTTGATTTTACCACTCTTACTGATACTGACTGACCACATGGGCATTTGCAAATTCAGTTTATAATTTGCCAACTGTAAAAGTAAAAGGCTGCATTATAATATAAATCGTTATGTCTAAATAGTCTTAGAAGTGTTA
Organism: Panthera leo; assembly: GCF_018350215.1. Classification (NCBI taxonomy): domain Eukaryota; kingdom Metazoa; phylum Chordata; class Mammalia; order Carnivora; family Felidae; genus Panthera; species Panthera leo. The sequence goes on along the minus strand of NC_056687.1, from coordinate 44,717,222 downwards.
ATGATTCATTATGCTGATATTTTGTTTAAACAATCTCTTTATTGCCAAAGAATAGACTTCCATGTCCTTTTTAAAGTTAGATTTGAATTTTTAAACTGGATCTTTACCCCTACCTACAATTCATCTGCAATTCACAATTTTTGTTTGTGTAAATAAGTCATAGTGAAGCATATTACTTTCTGGTCAGATAATCGATAGTTATATTCTGGTTTTGATTTTTAAGAAAAACATTACAAGACTTTTATCAATATTAAAATAAAAACTGCTTCATATATTTAGATATTGTCAATTGCATGTCTAGAAAATAACGACCTCTTAAAAAAAAAAAAAACTCATCTCAAAGAACATGAATTGAAGTGCAGTTATCATGACCTTTGACTAGTGAGATTCCAAAAGAATTACCATAACTATTTGACCATTGTGCTACATTATATGTACATACAAATACATAGATATTTATATACACACATATATATACACACACAATGTGTATATTGATATTCATTCTGAAACATTTGTTGATTTCTTTTATGTGGTCAGTTCTCTTCACTCAGAAAAGAGTTAATGATAATATAAGTAAAAATAATTTGTTTTTAAAAGCTAACTTTTTATTTAAAATATAGTCATGGTTATCTTATGTGAGGGGGAAGCAATTTCACTTAACAGAAATGTAGTTCCTTTTTGATTTTCCAGCAGTGTTGATGTATTTGCTGACATGTGACAGTTTCAAAATTATAAGCCACTCAGTGAACCAGATGCAATATTCATGTAGATTTATCTGCACTTGTCTGTTTGAATCATACCCATATTCAGAAAAGCATTCATGTCTCATTTTTCAGCACTATATTCAGAATTCTTTTGTATTCTTTCAGACTGCTGTTCTTCATGATATATGGTACATATACCTGGTCTGGATTCAGGTAAGAATGATTAAATTTTTATTAAATAAAGACTATGTGAGGTAAAGGGGATTAAGAGGTATAAACTTCCAGTTGTAAAATAAATAAATCACAGGGATGAAAAGTACAGCATAGGGAATATAGTCAATAATATGGTAATAACTTTGTACGGTGATAGATGGTAACTACACTTACCATGGTGAGTATTTCGTAATGTATATAAATGTCAAATCACTATGTTATACACCTAAAATTAATATAATATTGTATGTTAACCACAGTTCAATTAAAAATATATGTAAATAACACTAAAAACTAGTATAAGCTATCTTTTATAGTAGAAATAATAGTATTCAAAAATACTATTTGCTTTTTAAAATGATGAAAGGAGAAGAGACTTAACCTGCAATTAATTTCTTTGAGGAAAAAAAGGATTATAATGTTTAATACTCAGCATGTTTCAAGGCTTGAGAAAATCTTAGGTATTTTATCCTGGTAGAAGAGTAAATTAATCCATTTATATCTGTAATTTACATTTTCTAAGGTCAAGGTAGAAGCTACATAAATAAAGAGTGTTGATTCTCAAGTATGTCAAAACATCAAGTCTTAGAAGATTAGTACTTTGAATAGGTACAATTGTCTAAGTCTTTTTTGTTAATATAAAATTTAGAGACATGCTGTGAAAAGTATTGTTGCTGTCATGTCATTAACTTTAAAGTATAAATTAATTAAAAGCTTAGGTTTTATGTTCTACAATGCAGACCACTAAAATTAAAAAGAAAAAATCCACAAAGTCAAATATAGTTAATCTGAGGCCCTTTACTTTAAGAAAATATGTAATCAGAAGGAAAACACACTTCAGAAATATTTCTTTGATATTAGGAGATAGTTAATATTTTTCTGAAAGAAGACATTCAAAAGCAGTGCTGGCTATTTCACTTTTTTGTTAAGCATATCAAATCTTAAAAACTTCACAGAAAATAAATCAACTTGAGGCTACATAAAACACATTAGCTTATTTTGCTCCGATATTACCTTTTGTTTTTATGTTGTATGGCATTTTGTAATAAGAGAAAATATATGTGCAAATATATATACATCATATATATAATATATACATATATTAAATATATACATACATTTTATTAAATATATATATGATGTGTGTGTGTGTATATATATATATATATATATATATATATATATTAATGTGTTTGCAAGTCATTAAAAATCTTCTCTCTAGTACTACTCTAATTCAGTAACATTTACCAGGTGAGATTTCCATGTGCATCTGTGCTAAGCATTATGGGGAAGGTACAAGGATTATTTGGATTTAGTTCCTAACTATTAGAAGCTTATATTATATTGCAGTCACAGACATATGAATTATTCCATTACAAGGCATCTATTACCCCATAATAGAGTTTCGCATTATTTTAGTGAAGAGGAAAAGAATCATACCCTCACCTTTTAAGGCATGGATCTCTACCATTACTACTTTTGCTTGAGTTAAACTTTTGGTAAAGATTGTTTCATCCTTTGAAAGCTAGTACATGAACTTTTACTACTATCAATTACAATACTGAAGGCTATACAGAATGGCCAAATAAGTCAACTAGATTCAATTTACTTGCCTTTTTAATGAGGTTTACATAATAGGCTCTGTGGCATCAGATATTCACAAAAATTAATTTTACCTAAATTATGTAGAGAATTTTTTAAAGTTTGTTTTAAATTATTTCAGTTTTGTTAGTAACATATTAATTCAGTTTTTCTTTCATGCCCACTTGAATGAAAAACTTCATTTTTATTGAATTATAATAAATACCATTAAAGAGCATGTTCTAAATACCAACCAGAGACCAATTATAGAAGTAAAACTAAAAGTAAAACTTTAAAAAAACCTTTATATATTGAAATACACCTATTTCCATCTTAACAAATAAGATAAAATATTACAGGAATACTGCTATTAATATCTATTTATGTATTCAAATTAGTCTATCAAAATAGGCTAAGAAATTTTCTATCATATCATATGTGTATTAAGATACTTCATGACCTATGGTTTCACTCTTATGTGGATCCTGAGAAACATAACAGAAACCCATGGGGGAGGGGAAGGGAAAAAAAAAAAAAAAAAAAAAAAGAGGTTAGAGTGGGAGAGAGCCAAAGCATAAGAGACTGTTAAAAACTGAGAACAAACTGAGGGTTGATGGGGGGTGGGAGGGAGGGCAGGGTGGGTGATGGGTATTGAGGAGGGAACCTTTTGGGATGAGCACTGGGTGTTTAATGGAAACCAATTTGACAGTAAATTTCATATATTAAAAAATAAATAAATAAATAAATAAATAAATAAATAAATAAATAAAAAACACTGGTCTATTAAAAAAAAAAAAAAAAAAAAAAAAAAAAAAAAAGATACTTCATGACCTGCTTCAGGAAAAGACAAAGCTAGGTTTTGTAATACAAATATTTGGGTATATCAAATAGTTAAATGTTAAATTTATTAATAATATTATCCATATTAATAACCATTATCAGCTAAACATTTTAACTATTTTGATACAATTAATGCAAAACATGTTCTCTTACTACAAATTAGAGATAGAGTAAATGTGTCAGATGAAAGGAAATAATTAACCCGGCATCTCAAGCTGGATTTTGTAAGTACTTTTTATCAAAATGTTTCTCATAATATTTCAGTTTAGTTTGAAGTCAGGTACCATGTTTGCATTTATGAAGTTCTATATATTTTGGTGTATATTAAAATTTGATTATAAAAAGAACAGTTTTTGAATGACATCTCATTATATTTCCAAATGACCTATAACAACCCAATGAAAACTTAATATGCCTTTTATGTCAGGAGTTCCCCATCATTTTAATCATAGTATGTTTCTTTACTATGGCTGTTCAAATGTTTATAGGGAATATAAATATTTCTCAATATTATCTTATAATTATTAGATGGTTAAAAATTCCATGTAACTCACTTATACCAATCACTTGACAATTAACTTATGGTTCTTCACATTTTTGTCTAACTTTGATACACATATACAGCCTTCTCAAGAACCTCAAAAAGTTTTTAAAGCAGAGAATGTTTCTTTTACATGTCTACAAAAAATATGTGCTAAATAACTGTGTGTTTAAACACTAACTATATTTATTTTTGAGTCAAATTTATCATCTTAATTTTTCATAAAAGATAATTGAATATTACATATTTCAACTATTAAAAAGTATCTAGTTTTCCTTTTTCTGTTTGTTAAAGATCATTAAATATTTGAGTCATTATAACATTATAACTTACTATATGTGAAATACATATATTGCGTGTAAGATGTGCCCATTCTGAGTTGTTATGAAAATGGGCTTTTGCTACTCAGGAACTAAATTCCAATATAGAGCCAATGTGAGACTCCTCTGGTATTTCACTGTTAAATTCTATTAATGGCCCATAGGATTTGAATATACGGATGTTCATAGTATTTGGAATTCAATTGTAGTATCTTTGCTATTTTTAGAGGTAAAAATAAAATGTTACATACTAATGAAAAAAACATAAAAACTAAGTTGACTTTGATTATTATTAATGTATAGTCAAAGACTATTGATTTATTTCTTCCTGATTTATTTTGTATAATTTTTGTAAATATATAAAAAATCGTAAGTATATTCATGCTTGTTTTTGAGTATTTTTATCCAATGGGAAAAAAATAAGTTTCTTGTTTATTGAGAATATGTACAAGTTAAAATATTAAGGTCATATGTGATTTATCTAAAACAAATGATATATTAATAACTGATTAATAGAACTTACTGCAGTGTTAGAGATTTTGTATATCTGTGTTGTTCAATACAGTAGCCAGTAACCACATTCACATATAGCTTTTCAGTATGTGAATGTGGTCTAGAATGACTGAGTAAATGCATTTTTAGTTTTTCTTAAATTTAATAAATTTAAAATTAAATAGCCATATATGGCAGTGGCTACCACATTGGATAGCACATATTTTATATATGTCTATATCTATATGAAGATATAGATATAATTTTATTCTCTCTATATATAGGTTTATTTTCACTGTTTGCTTGTTTACTATTGGGGAAAATAAGAAAGGAATCTGAAAACCACGTAAACATTGCATAGGCACAGTACAACTTTTTACAAGAAAAGCCTATTCTTACTACAACAATTCTGTGACACACAGTCATGTTTATCATGAACGAAAATGAAGCACACTTTGAACAATAACTCTGCTGCTACATGGGTTTACATTGTCTTCAAAGCTAGCCTGACATGATGTGCTTTTTGTATATTACATTGAGTTGGTCAAAGACATTAAAAATAGTCACCCTAATGGAAAACCATATTATTTAAAAATATTTCAATTCTGAATAGAATTACTTGCCAATGTGCCTAGTCTACATTGCTAGATGCTACATTTTAAAAATGGTTCAGAAGCTGCCATCAACCCTGCTATGCCTATTCTGGCTGTTAAACTGCCAGGGTTTCATAAGATCACAGTAACCTGAGGGACTCAGTAACAGTAGTGGAGGTTCCAAAACTAATATCCTTACCCAGAAATTCGTTAAAGAAGCAGCAAGACTTTTGCATTTAGATGATAATGTGTTTGTCTTTGTGTTATGGGGCTTTTTTTTTCTTCTTCTTCTTTAGTTTTAAATTTGCATGTAGAAATGTCAGGATCCCGTTTTCATGTTAGTAGTTTTTTTTTTTGTTTTTTTTTTTTTAAATATGAGGGTTCATAGGAAAGCCTGAGAATCTGCTCACCACTGTTTCATTTTTAGCATACCAAGGTTGTTACTTGATGCTATCTTTCTATAACTTTAATTTGTTATAAGCACCAAAGTAAAAATTAAAAAAAAGAAAAAAGAAAATCCAATAAAAATGTCATCTTGCAATATAATAAATTAAAAGTATTAATTTTTCTATTACTTAGAAAGCAGTTACATAGTATTTATTGTGTGCCAGGTACTATCCAAGTACTATTTGCTTTTTGTGTGTTGAGTTTGATAAATTCTTTATAAACTTTGGATACTATTTATTGGATATGTCGTTTGCAAATATCTTCTCCCATTCTGTAGGTTGCCTTTTAGTTTTGTTGAATGTTTCCTTCAGCAATGCTTTTGCTAAAGAAAATCTTAATATTCTACAATGACAAAAATAAAGCAATGACTCTCTGTTATAAAATCTAGGCAAAAATGCAAAATAATTTAAGCAAATACATTTATTTTACCTTGTCTTTAAATACTTCCTTTGTGTACCATCCCTCCTTTCAGATACTAACCTGACACAACTAACCTAATAACTCAATTTTGATCTTTATTTGTTCCCTCACAAAACAAAATGTAAAGGAGAAATGGAAGCAATTGGAGCCATGCTGTTCTATTTTATCAACAGCCAACAACTCAACGATAACAGTACCAATGATATGCATTTGAGAAAGTGAAGCTTGAAAGATAAACTATCCAGAGTTACACAGGTAATAAGTAGCTGAGTATTTGCTCATGTTCTTTGCATTCAACCTGTTTTTTGGCTGATACCAAGTATTTCCTAAAAAAATTATATCTATCATTACTTATTCATGTGGCTTTAAGTACAATTTAATTTATTAAAAATTAATAACAAGTATTTTGGGAGAGTTATAAATTGTGTTGATTATTCATTTTTTATTATACTTTTTGTTATTTTAAAAGTAATATAACCATATATAAATACAAATCTAAACTCCCCAGTTGTGTATAAAATTAAAAATCTCTAACGATTTTCAACTCTTAGACCCAATCCTTGTGATTAACCCATCTACGTATTTCGGATTTTGTTTTCTGGTATTTATTTTCATTATTCTAAATCAGTGTTTTCCAAAAGAACTTTCCAATATGAGAGAAATGTTCTATTCTACATTCCCCAAAAAGCGCAGCCATTAGCCATATGTGACTACTGAGCATTTGAAATATGGCTAATGTAACCTGGAAATACGTTGTAAATTATTTAATTTTAACCAATATAAATTTATTTGATACATGTGGCTTAGTAACTATTGTATTGGATAGTGAAGCTCTAGGTAAAATGTTAGTGTTTTTTTAATTTATCAAATTTAAAAAGCATCTTTTAACTCTCTGATATGAAAATGTGGAATTAAGCTTACCTACACTAACTTCTTTACTATTTTTCTCTGTCTCCATATACTGTTAAATTATTTCTCCACTGATCTTTAATTCTTCTTTATTTAGAGTACCTCTTAGCTGCCCAAATATTAAGTTTTGAAATGAGCAGTCTATATATCCTTTTACATTTCTGTCTCTTTACCATAACCTTGTCAAATATAGCATTATTATTCTTAATTATGATCATAACCATTACCATTATTGTTTTACAGCCCAAAGGTTTAATTAAAACATATACATTCTGTTTAGTAACTATGACTAACTTTTCCATATTTTCAGTATTAGTTATGCTAATACACTGTGTTGATTATAGTATTATGCAAGTATTATTCGCTGAAACATTGGTGATTACATCTAGGGGGAATGAAATGAAACTTAAGGACTAATCCTGTGCCAGCATGTTGGTCTAGTGGCTCAGATTAAAAACTTCTCTAGGACTTCATTAATTTTACAGTATCATTCTATGTATTAATTTGCCAAATGTGTTTAGTTTAAACATTTTTGTTTTCCTGTTTGTTTTTCAAATTACTAGGTTATTTTTTCTTTGTTGATAAAAATTGTCTTCTTTAAATCATCAGTAAGATTTATCTAGTACTGACCTATTTCAAAGCTAGAAAACCATTTGTTAAATTGGACTTCTAAAAATATTTCAATCCTTTAGTTTAATATTTAAATTTAATGATAATATTTCCATGTGGCCTAAAATATGTTTTCCTATAGTCTGTCACCAATTTAACTTATTTCTTTTAAAAGAGCATATGGGAAATAAACTCAGACCTTTATGTTTTTTTAAAAAAAATATTCTACTCTAATATGTCAGAAAATTTTTATTATTTTCTTACAGGTTGGCTGAGTGTATAATTATTTCTTAGCAAAATTTTGAAATCATGCTCCATTGTCACCTGTGATTGCTAATATTTGATGTTAGTGATTTTCATTTCAATGAATCTAACCCCCATTTTTCTCTCTTTTTGAAAATGGTAAGGATCTTCCAGTTATATTTGGCGTTCCTAAATTCAAGATAGTCTATTTAGAATTGAACTTTTCTTCTTATTCTTTCTGCTCATTTTCAAAATTTAAGTAATAACAATAATGGCACCTTTATGCGTTTATCAAAACCATAGAACTGTACAACCAAAAAGTGAACTTAATATAAACTATAAATTTTATTTAATAGTAATGTATCAATATTGGCTCATTAATTATAATATGTGTATCATACCAACGCAAGATGTTAATAATAGAAAATCTGTGTGCCGGGGGAAGGGGATAAGTGGGAATTCTCTGTACCTTCTGCTCTATAAAATAAAGTCTATTTTTAGATGTTTATGTATTTATTTTTAGAGAGAGGGAGAAAGAGCACACAGAGGCAGGGGAGGGGTAGAGAGAGAGGGAGAGAGAGAATCCCAAGGAGGCTCCACACTATGAGCTCAGAGCCCAAGGCGGGGCTTGATCCCACAAACAATGAAAGCCTATCATGACCTGAGCCAAAGTCAAGAGTTGGACACTTAACCAACTGAGCTACCCATGTGCTCCAAAAATTAAATCTATTTTTAAAAACAACATCTGTATTTGTCTCTGGGAAATGTTATTTTATTAGTTATATTCTATTCACACATTCTTTTATTTGTTTTCTCTCTTTGGTATACTGTTATATAGATTTTGGACTTTGTGGTTTCCTTTTTTATGTCTGTTAATTTTTCAATCATATTTTACAATTCTTTTTCTATTTGATCAAATTTTAGAGAACTTATTGGCTCTCCTTCCTATTAATTTAAAAGTTTAATAATATTTTTTTAATATTTAATATTTAATTTAATAAAAGTTTAATAATATTTTTTTCTCAGATTTGTATACAAATGCTAGTTACTTAATATATAGTGTAATAATGGTTTCAAGGGTAGAATTTATTGATTCATCACTTACATATAACGCCTAGTGCTCATCACCCATTTAGCCTATCCTCCCACCTACCTCCTTCCACCAACCCTCAGTTTGTTCTCTGTCATTAAGAGTCTCTTGTGGTTTATTTGCTTCCTTCTCTCTCTTTTTTTTCCTTCCCATATGTTCATCTGCTTTGGCTCTCTTAAATTCCATATAGGAGTGAAATCACATGGTATTTGTGTTCCTCTGACTGACTTATTTCTCTAGCTCCACACATTGTTGCAAATGGTAAGATTTTATTCTTTTTGATGGCTGAGTACTATTCCATTGTGTGTGTGTGTGTGTGTGTGTGTGTGTGTGTGTGTGTGTGTGTGTGTCACCTATTCTATATCCATTCATCAGCTGATGGACATTTGGGCTTTTTCCATATTGGAGTGTATGTACCCCTTCAAATCTGTATTGTTGTATCCTTTGGGTAAATACCTCGTAGTGCAATTCCTGGGTCTAGGGTAGTTCTATTTTTAACTATTTGAGTAAAGTCCATACTGTTTTCCATAATCGCTGCACCAGTTTGCATTCCCACCAACAGTGTAAGAATGTTCTTCTTTCTGTGCATCATCACCAACATGTTGTTTTCTATGTTGTTAATCTTAGCCATTCTGACAGTTATGAGGTTGTGTCCCATCATAGTTTACTTTAAATTTTTGAGGAATCTCCATATTGTTTTCCACAGTGGCTAAAAAATTTACATTCCCTCCAGTAGTGCATAGGCTTCTTGTTTCTCTACATTTCCACTGTCACTTATTTCTTATTGTTTTGATTCTAGCCATTCTGACAGTGTAGGACAATATCTCATGGTAGTTTTAATTTGCATTTCCCTGATGATGAGTGATATCGAGCACCTTTTCATGTGGCTATTAGCCATTTGGAAATCTTTGGAAAAATGTCCATTTATTCTTCAGTCCATTTCTTAACTGGATTATTTGTTTTTTGGGTGTTGAGTTTGGTAAATTCTTTATAGATTTTGGATGCTAATCCTTTATCAGATGTGTCATTTGCAAATATCTTCTCCCATTCCATTGGCTGCCTTTTAGTTTTGTTGATTGTTTCCTTCACTTTGCAGAAGATTTTTATCTTGATGAAGTCCCAATAGTTCATTTTTCTTTTGCTTCCCTTGCCTCTAGAGACATGTCTAGTAAGAAGTTTCTATGGCCAAGGTCAAAGGGGGTGCTACTTATGTTCTCCTCTAGGATTTTGATAGTTTCCTGTCTCACATTTAGGTAATTTATCCATTTGCAGTTTATTTTTGTGTATGGTGTAAGAAAGTGGTCCAGTTTAATGCTTTTGCATGTTGATACACAGTTTCCCCAACACCATTATTTGAAGAGACTGTCTTTTTACCATTTGGTATTCTTTCTGGCTTTGTTGTAGATTAGTTAACCTTACAGTTGTGGGTCCAATTCTGGGTTTCCTATTCTGTTCCATTGATCAATGTGTCTGGTTTTTTGCCTGTCTTGACCACTGCAGCTTTGTAATAAAGCTTTAAGTCTGAAATCATGATGCATTCAGCTTTGCTTTTCTTTTTCAGGATTGCTTTGTCTATTCAGAGTCTTTAGTGGTTCAATACAAATTTTAGAATTATTTGTTCTAGCTCTGTAAAAAATGCTCTTAGTATTTGGATAGCAATGGCATTAAATGGATAGTTTGCTTTCAGTACTATAGACATTGTAACAGTATTTGTTTTTTTCCAATCCATGAACATGGAATATTTTTCCATTTCTTTGTGTCCTCTTCAGTTTCTTTCATAAGTGTTTGATAGTTTTGAGAGTACAGATATTTTACCTTTTTGGTTAGGTTTTCCAAGACATCTTATTGAACTTGGTGTATTTGTAAATGTGATTGATTCCTTGATTTCATTTTCTGCTTCTTCATTATTGGTGCATAGAAATGCAACTAATTTCTGTACAATTGGTTTTGCATCCTGCAATTTTGCTGAATTCATGTATTAGCTCTAACAAATTTTGGTGGAGTCTTTTAGGCTTTCTACATAGATTATAATGTGGTATGCAAACAGTGAAAGTTTACTTCTTGCTTGCTGATTTGGAAGGTTTTTTTGGTTTTTGGTTTTTGGTTTTTGGTTTTTTCTGATTGCTAAGGCTAAGAGTTCCAGTACTGTGTTAAATAGTAATGGGGAGAGTGGACATCCCTGTCTTCTTCATGACCATAGTGGAAAAGCTCTCAGTTTTTCCCCGTTAAGGATGACATTAGCTGTGGTTCTTTTGTATATGACATTTATGATGTTGAGGTATGTTCCCTCTATCCCTAGTATGTTGAGGATTTTTATCAGGAATGGATATTGTATTTTGTCAAATGATTTTTCTGCATCTATTGACAGGATCATATGGTTCTTACCCTTTCTTTTGTTAATGTGGTGTATCACCTTGATTGGTTTGCAAAAACACCTGCACCAGGGAATAAACCCCACTTGATCATGGTGAATAATTATTTTAATGTACTGTTGGAATCGACTTGCTAATATCTTGTTGTGAATTTTTGCATCCATGTTTATCAAAGATATTGGCCTGTAATTCTTTTTTAGTGGGGTTTTTGTCTGGTTTTGGAATCAAGATAATTCTGGACTCATAGATTAGTTTGGAGGGTTTCCTTCCTTTTCTAGTTTTTGGAACAATTTGGGAAGAATAGGTATTAACTGTTCTTTAAATGTCTGGTAGAATTCCCTTGGAAAGCCACCTGGCCCTAGAGTTTTGTTTGTTGGGAGATTTTTGATTACTGATTCAATTTCTTTGCTGGTTATCAATTTTCTATTTCTTCACATTTCAATTTTGATAGTTTGTATATTTGTAGGAATGTATCCGTTTTTTCCAAATTGTTAAGTTTGTTGGCATATAATTTTTCATAAAATCTCTTACAATTGTTTGTATTTCTGTGGTATTGTTTGTGATCTCGCCTCTTTCATTCATGATTTTATTTATTTGGGTCCTTTCTCTGTGCTTTTTGATAAGTCTGGCTAGGGGTTTATCAATTTTATTAATTCTTTCAAAAAAACAGCTCTCAATTTCATTGATCTGTTCTACTGTTTTTTTTTTATTTTCTATATCATTTATTTCTGTCCTGATCTTTGTTATTTCTCTTCTTCTGCTGCCTTTAGTCTTTATTTGCTGTTCCTTTTGTAGCTCCTTTAAGTGTAAGGTTAGGTTGTGTATTTGAGGGTTTTTTTTTAAATTTCTTCTTTAATTTCCTGGTTAATGCATTCATTCTTTAGTGGGATGTTTAGTGGGATGTTCTTTAACCCTCCATGTATTTGAGGGTTTTCCAAATTTTTTATTGTGGATGATTTCAAGTTTCATAGCATTGTGGTCTGAAAATATGCATGGTATGATCTCAGCCTTTTTGTGCTTGTTAAGGCCTGATTTGTGACCCAGTATGTAATCTATTCTGGAGAATGTTCATGGGCACTCAAAAAGAGTGTGTATTCTGCTGTTTTAGAATGAAATGTCTGAATATGTTGTTAAGTCCATCCAGCCCAGTATATTATTCAAAGCCACCGTGTCCTTGTTGATTTCTGCTTAGATGACCTGTCCACTGCTGTAAGCTGGGTATTAAAGTCCCCTGCTATTATTATCAATGAGTTTCTTTATGTTTGTGATTAATTGGTTTACATATTTGTGTGCTTTCAAGTTGAGAGCATAAATATTATCAAAATAATATCAATTGTTAGATCTTCTTGATGGATAGACCCCTCAAGTATGATATAATGCCCTTCTTCATATCTTGTTACAGTCTTTGGTTTAAAATCTAGCTTGTCTGATATAATTATGGTTACTCCAGCTTTCTTTTGACATCCATTAGCTTTATAGATGGTTCTGCATCCCTTAATTTTCAATCTTCAGGTGTCTTTAGGTCTAAAATTAGTCTGTTGTAGGCAGCATATAAATGGATCTTGTTTTTATCCATTCTGATACACTATGTGTCTGATTGGAGTATTTAGTCCATTTACATTCAAACTGATTATTATTCAAAAGATATGAATTTAGTACCATTTTGTTACCTGTAAAGTTGGTGTTTCTGGGTGATGTTCTCTGTTCCTTTGTAGTCTTTGTTGCTCTTAATCTTTTTTTTTCACCAACCAAAGAGACCCATTTAATATATGATGCAGGGCTGGTTTAGTGATCATGATCTCCTTTAGTTTTCATTTGTCTGGAAAACTCTTTATGTCTCGTTCTATTCTGAATGACGGCCTTGTTGTATAAAGTATTCTGGGTTGCATATTTTTCCCACTTAGCAAATTGAATATATCATGCCACTCCTTTCAGGTCTTCCAAGTTTCTGTGGATAGAGCTGCTGCAAACCTGATCTGTCCTCCCTTGTTCATTAAGGACTTTTTCCCTTGCTGCTTTCAGGATTCTTTCCTTGTCTGTGTATTTTGTGAATTTGTCTATGTTTCTATATCTTGTTGAATTTTTTACATTTTTTTAAATTTATTTTTGAGAAAGAGATAGAGACCAAGTGGAAGTGAGAGCAGAGAGAATGGGAGACAGAATCCCAAGCAGGCTCTACACGTTCAGTGTGGAGCCCCATGTGGCCCTCAAACTCACAAACCATGAGATCATGACCGGAGCCAAAGTCAAGAGTCAGACACTTGACTAATGAGCCACCCAGGCGCCCTGTATGTCTTGTTGAATTTAATGGGAGTTTTCTGTGCTTTTTAGATTTTGATGTCTGTTTCCTTCCCCAGATTATGGAAATTTTCAACTCTAATTTGCTCAAATAAACCTTCTGCCCCTTTTTCTCTCTCTTATTCTTATGGGTCTCCTATGATACAAATGTTATTGCTCTTTAAGGAGTCATAGAGTTCACTAAGTCTACTTTCATGATCCAATACCTATCTTTACCTCTTCTTTTCAGCTCATTATTTTCCATAATTTTATCTTCTATATCACTGATTCATTCCTTTACTTCATCGATCCTTATTGCCATTCCACCAATCAGTTTGCCTCTCAGTTATAGCATTTTTTATTTTGGCCTGAGTAGTTTTTAGTTCTTCTATCACTGTAGTAAGGTGTTCTTTAGTGTCCTTTATGCTTTTCTCAAGCCCAGCTAGTATCTGTGTGACTGCTGTTTTAAATCTGGTTCAGGAATCTTACTTATATCTGTATTGATTAAATCTGGCTGTTACTTTTTCCTGCTCTTTCTTTTGGAGTGAATTCCTTAGACATGACATTTTGTCTAGGTCAATGTTTGTGTGTGTGTGTGTAATTGTTAGGAAAATCTGTTATATTCCTGCTCCTGAGAATAATGGCCATACTAAGAAGAGGTCCTCTACTGTCTTGGGCCTGGGGCTTCAGGAGGTGTTTCATGGTGTCCACTCTGCTATTATGCTTTGGATGCTCCTTACCTCAGATTAATCCTCTGCAGAGTTTCTCCTTGCCTGCAGTGGGGGTATTTGGACCTTGTCTGCTCTGTTGAAAATTTTAACTAGGTTTGTTTTGCCTGCTTGTTAAAAATAGCTAGCTCCTTCCACAATGTGGCCATTTTTGCACCTGTATATGTGCAGTTTGTTCTCGCAGTCTTCAGATCAATTTCTTGGGTGTTTAGAATCATTTGATATTTATCTCTCTGTATTCAAGGGATGAGGCAAGCTTAGGGTTCCCCTACTCCACCACCATCTTAACTCCTCCTCCAAAACTCTTTCTTCCTGAACTCTCTGCCTCTCACTTTTGTACTTCCTTAATAACATTATTTTTAATACCCACAACTTTCTGAATGTCTGATTAGTCTCTTTTAATAAAAGTTCAGGTTTTTTTGTTTTTATATAGTAATATTTTCTTTGATAATGATGAGTAATCTATGAATCAGACCTCTTTGGTTTCAAATAACAGAAATCTGTTTCCAACTGCCTTAACCAGAAAAGGAGAATGACATTCATTGGCTATTACTAGCTCAACTTTGGTCATACAGACAAATTTTAAATTACCATTGCCAAAGGGATTCAGAATTCTCACAGTTTGGATAGTTCATATGTCTACTCCTAATAGCAGGGGGTAGGTTAATCACCTTGAGGACCATGCAAATTGAAAGTAGTCGAGGGGTGGTTCTCAAAGAAGAAAAAAAAATGGATGCTGGTGTTGTCAGAACAGTTCTTTAAAAGAATAACAATTATATAATCTTAAAATATCTCCATTTTCCAAGATCACCAGTTTTGTTTAATTAACTTACCTTTTTGGAGGGAAAGTATGGAAGTGGAGATTCATTTTCCATAAAAGACTAGTTGGCAGTAACTTCTTTCTAGATATGTGTCCTGAGGCAAGGGAAACAAGAGCAAAAATAAACTACTGGGACTACATCAAGATAACAAGCTTCTGCACAGTGAAAGGAAACAATCAACAAAACTAAAAAGCAACCTATAGAATGGAAGACGATATTTGCAAATGACGTATCTGATAAATGATTAGTATCCAAAATATGTAAAGAGCTTATAAAACTCAACACCCAAGAGCCAAATTATCCAATTAAAAAATTGGGTAGACCACATAAATAGACATTTTTCCAAGGAAGACATATATATGGTAAACAGACAAGTGAAACAATAGTCAATTTCACTCATCACAGGGTAATACAAATCAAAACTACAATGGGATATCATCTCCACCTGTCAGAATGGCTAAAATCAACAACACAAGAAACAGTGTGCATTGGCAAGGATATGAAGAAAGGGAAACACTCTTACACTATTAGTGAGAATGCATATTGGTGCAGCCATTCTGGAAAACAGTGAAGATTCTTCAAAAAGTCAAAAATAGAACTACCCTACAATCCAGCAATGGCACTACTTGGTATTTACCCAAAGAATACAAAAATACTAATTCAAAGGAATACATGCACCCCAATGTTTATAGCAGCATTATCAACAGTAACCAAATTATGGAAACAGCCCAAGTGTCCGTTGACCGATGAATGGACAAAGAAGAGGTTATATATATAACCTCAGTCATAAAAAGTAATGAAATCTTGCCATTTGCTATGACACAGATGGAACTAGAGAGTATTATGCTAAGCAAATTAAGTGAGTCAGAGACAGACAAATACCATATTATTTCAGTCATGTACGGGATTTAAGAAACAAAACAAGCAAAGAGAAAGATAGAAGCAAACCAAGAAATGGATTCTTAACTATAGAGAACAAACTGATGGTTACCAGAAGGGAGGTGGGTGGGGGGAATGGGTTGAATCGGTGCTGGGATTAAGGACTGCACTTGTGATGAGCACCAGGTATTGTATGGAAGTGCTGAATCACTTTATTGTACACTTGAAACTAATAGTACACTGTAAGTTAAGTAACTGAAATTTAAATAAAAACTTTAAAAAACAATTTTTAATGTTTTTATTTATTTTTGACAGAGAGAGAGAGAGAGAGAGAGTGTGTGTAAGCGGGGGAGGGGCAGAAAGAGAGTGAGAGACACAGAATCTCAAACAGGCTGCAAGCTCTGAGTTGTCAGCACACAGCCCGACATGGGGCTTGAACTCCTGAACCGTGAGATCGTGACCTGAGTCGGAGTCGGACGCTTACCTGACTGAGCCACCCAGGCACCCCTAAATAAAAACTTTTAAAAGACTAGTTATTTTGCTTTCATTCATATTTCTAAAGGAAGGACTAATTAATAAAATTAGCTACTGTGGATCTCTCTTATATTAATTCTTTTTGCAAATCAGGTCTCTCTTCAGCATTGAGGGTTGACTGAAAGTTTACTTTGGGCAGAAAGCAGTCAGGCTACTTAGACTTTACTCCATCCTTATGCTAGAATAATAAACCCTTTACTCTTAGGGAAACAAAACCCATTTCAGGACCCTTATCCTCTTTAGAAATTCAATTTTATTTCTTTAGAGGTGGGCCCCTGAGTTTCCTGGTTCTATATTGCTATTGTTGATCTCTATGGGCATGGTGTAAAACCTGTCTTTGGAGCCTCACAGGAAGACATCTCTCATCTTTGCTCCAAACTTCCATGGATGGTTTATACTGTGTGTAACAAATGTTAAAACTGACATTTTGACAGTGAACAGATACCAAGATTAGGAAAGACAGATTATTATGTGCATTTACAAAGGAACTTTACATGAATCCACTCTTGTCCCTTGGACCCATCTGTTAGAAAAAAGATTAAGGTTTAGAGAAGGAAGCTTATGATGAAACCTTTGTGAAGACATCTGTCGTCTTACTGCAAAGATAAAATGGTTGGTACGAGTTGAGAAAGATCCATCAGACCACTTGAAGCTTAAGATATATTTGCTGCACATGGGAGACATAGAGTGCTGGTGTATAATTCACTCCTAATATTCCACTTTTTCATTGTTTGTACCTTAGTGGCATAAAGCAATCATTCCATTATACTCATGGACTCAGTGGGATAGGAATTCAAACAGGGCACAGCAGGGAGCAGATCCAGTCTCTGTTTCATGCTGTCTGAGGCCTAAGCTCAGGAGACTCATTGGCTATGAGTGACTCAAGCATCTTCCCTTGCATATCTGCCAGTTGATGCTGGCTGATGCCTCATTTGGGACTGTCAATCAGAATTTCTACACTTGACATCTCCGTGTGGTCTAGTCTTCTTCAGAAAATGTAGGCCGCATATCTCAATGGAAAGAATATTATAAGAAGAGCATGTGCGCTGGAAGATCTTGTGGTAATTTTGGATAATATATTATGCCTGAGAAAGCCTACATAATTTGTGAAAAATAAGATAGGGGTGGCTGCAATGGAAGCAGTCTGAACCTCAATTTGTAGAGCAAGGAATGAATGGAACATATGAGAATGACTATTTAATCAGGCCATTTTGAATTCAGTCTCAGAGGGACAGTAAAAAGGTGAAGAACTCCAGCAATAAAAAACAGGATGTATGTTATCAAGGAAATCCATAGTAAAACAACAATGATACACCATTACACCGCTATAAGAAATGCTCAAGTCCAGAACACTGACAACAGCAAATGCTGGTGTGGATGAGAAGCAAGAGGAACAGGTGGTGGCAATGCAAAATGTTACATTTGGAAGAAAGAGTTTGGCAGTTTCTTTAAAAACTAAACATATTGTTACAATATAATCTGGCAGCTATACTACTTGATATTCACCCAAAGGAGTTGAAAATTTATGTCCACACAAAATCCTTCCCACTGTAATAGCAGCTTTATTCATAGTTGCCAAAACTGAGAAGCAACCAAGATTTCCTTAAGTAGATGAATGAATAAATAAACAGTGGTATATCCAGACAATGGAATATTACTCAGCACTAAAATGAAATAAGCTATCAAGCCATGAAAAGACATGAACATGGAAACCAATCTGAAAAGGCTAGATACTGTATGATTCCAACCATATGACACTCTTGAAAAGGCAAAATATGGAGTCAGTAAAAGATCAGTGGCTACCAAGGATTACTGGGTAGGGAGGGGAAGTAGATGGGGCACAGAGAATTTTAGGTCTGTGAAAATACTCTTTATAATACTATAGTGATGGATACAAGCATTATACATTTGTCCAAACCCACAGAATATGCAACACTAAGGATGAACCACAATGTAAAATAAGGACTTTGGGTGGTGTTAACGATATGTCAGTGTAGGTTCATTAATTATAACAAAGGTACGCTGGTGCAGGATGTTGATAATGGGGGAGTGTATACACACGTATGGGAAAAGGTATATGGAAAATCTCTGTACCTTCCCTTCAATTTTATTGTGAACCTAAAACTGCATTAAAAAATAAAGTATTTAAAATACAGGAGATGAACACTAGGTTTATAGAGAATGTTGAATGAGTCATAAGGGTCCAATTGGAATAGAGATGCCTCTTCTCAGTTCAAAGGAACTGCATGAGAAAGATGGCCGCAGATGTGAAAATCTAAAAAATTTACAATAGCAGCTCATGAGAAAGGAAAAAAAAAAAAAAAAGAGTTAAATCCCTGCCAGAACCAGAAACAGAGAAGCCACCAATGCAAGTAAAAAATGTCCCATCCTCTTAAATCTCTTCTCTTTCCTGGTAGATTAAACCAGAACTAATGTGGAAACCCTTGAATATGAAGAGAAAGTAGAAGTCAACTATATCACTCAACCTAAAAACAGGTAGCCTCTCAGGGTTTAGAAGAGTAGAGTTAGAAAAGGAGAAAAATGTTTTAAGAAATCATACTCTTGAATTAATTAGTGTTTAATTAGTATTTTGATGGATATTCTAAGTACTAAATTGGGTCTACAATTATGAGGTTACATGACTATCCCTTGTCTAAAATAGAATACTCATGGGATATGTCCAAATTTATAGTGCTAAGAAAGATTTCCTTCCCCACTGGAAAAAAGTTAAGGAGACAGGAGGAAATCAAAGTATATTTTTATTTAGATGGCATCACATGTGTCATATGTTTAACATACCACCTAAATGTGGCTTACTTTTTCTGGCCTATTAGTCTTCCAGAATCTATCCATATTTCTATCCAGTTAATGGTGTGCTAATATTTCGTGAAATGACACACTTTTATTCTTTACTGTTAGCAAGAACAGAAAACATGCATCTTCAGATAACTTCAATCCCAACCAAAAATACCAAGAGTCAGATTAATACAGAATATTGAACACCAGACTTCCCAACCAATTTGCTAAAATGTTGTAATTTCTTTTCCAGAAATGGAATTTCTGTTCTAATCTTGCTGATTTTCTGTTGAAATCCTTGCCTCAACATCTTCCAGACTGGGTTATGCCTACTAGGACAATAGTATCTTCTTTTAGGTGGTAACTGGTTAACATATATTCAAGACTTCACCAAATAATAGAGTTGATCTATGAAATATGGAAGAGACTTTGATAAGTCTATAATGCTACAACCGAGGTTATATTACCTATGCATTGTTGTTAGAGTTATAGGTCCACAGATTGACATTATCCTCTTGAAGAAATGGAACAATACTCCCCAGGTGGTTACTTGACAACAACAGAAGCATTAGAAGACTCTCCAAAGCAATTTAAAAGTTATCCTTTTCTGGGGATTCACTCAAATGGTCTGCAAAATAAAAATTCCTGACTGCAAAGGTGAGTTGTTTGGCACTTGTGAGAATGCTATGAATTTAATGGAAAATAACAATAACTGTTACTATTATACCAATAAAACAATAAGGTACAATTTAACTAGTTTCATAAATTAATAGTAATAGCCATGCTAATATTCATCTTAAGGGTACATACATTTGCTAATAATTAATAAAATGGGAGATATTAATGTGACCAAGTGAAATACTTGTAGGTGTGTGAGACAGTAAGCACGTTGAAAATACTCCAAAAGAGAATTCTAATAGAATTGCTCACCAAAAAATATTTTCGTGTAGAGAGACTTATGCTGTTCTTAACAATAACTGATAAGACCTTTGGATCCAAATAATGTGAAGCATATGTGATTTTTCCATCAATGTTTGGAAGATAAAAATATTAATATGGACAGCAGATCTTCAAGATAACTAGGCAAAGGAAGTGTTATTATGACTGAAGGTATTACTGTTTGCTGGGCAGCTGTGTAGAATATGGCAGGTTATTCTTAAAATACTAATGTAACAAAAGCTCTCTGGGACAGACAATACAATTATACATCATGTTATTTCTAGCTTTATACCTGAGGAAGCATTCTGATACATTTAGCAGAATATGGTAAATAAAACCCATATGTACAAAAAGGGATGTTCATCAATCTGTTTTTAATATCCACTTGTATAGAGTATATGCTTAATATATCTTTTTTCAATGAAAGTTTTATGCCTACTAATAGTTATCTTGACAATATTCTTATAATTAAAAATAAGTGGCCAGTAATGAAAATGAAAAGGTAGTTAAGAAAAAATATAATGACAAAGGAAATAAGTTAATGATTAATTGATGTCTGTTTCATTTCCATTATATTAAAAAAGCAATATGGAGATTCTTTAAAGTGAAAGTAAACACCATGTAATAATTCATTTTTAAAATATAAAGGGTAAGTTAATATTTACTGGGTTCTGTAGAGCAAAATTTGTGGCAGATGTGCATTTATTCCATATTTTCTTTAAACACTTGAACAGATCCAAAATTATTAATTGAAGGATGTTTTGGTGTGATGTGTCCTATAACCCATCCCAAGCAGTTGTTGGATGAGTTTTCATCTGTGTGAGACCTCTTTGGGAACGTAATATCCAAAGATAGCTGCTATCAATTCCTTCCTCCTGGAATATACAAGTTCTTCCTCACGTCAAAAGGTAGAATTTAATTCCCCATTCCTTTGAATCTAGACTGTCTATAGTAACTTCTTTGAAATAATAAGATGCAGTGGAAATGATATCTGTAACATCTGAGACTAGGTCATAAGAAACTGTGGGCTTCTTGGAATGCTTAGGATTCTGCCTCTTGGAACATGACCTTCCATGCTATAAGAAGCCCAGAGGCTTCTTACATGCAGAGGTCATTGTAGTGTGCTGGTTGACAGCTCCAGTATATCTCCCAGCTAACAGAATCAACTGCCAGTCACGTGTGTGAGCCATCTTGGTTGTTTGGCCACTTGATCTGTTGGAAGATTCCAGCCTCAGCTGCATGAGAGACCCTGAGAAAAAATTGCTAGCTGAGCCCAGTCAACCAATAGAACCATAGATAATAACAGAAAATAACCACACATAAAATTATTTCAGTAAATTGAAGGATAGTCATAAATGGTTGTTTCATATCACTAATTTTTTGGCAGTTTGCTATGTAGCAATAGAAAACTGAAACAATTCTCAATAATCATATTGTTTGATATCCAAGGTATGTGATTTTTTCCTCCAAACACTAACAAACTGATATAAAACTGAGGTAGTGCTTTGGTCAAACAACCATGACATACATGCCAGGTTTTACCCCTATTTAATTGTAAGCAGATTATGCTGCTTTCCTAATTTTACAAATCAGAGTGGCAAACACACAAAAACATGTGTTTTTCAGTTTATAAATATTTTAGGGATAAATTAAATTATATTAATTAATAAATTGTTTCTCCTCATGAATCAAGAACCCATAGCGAGCTAGATGTTAGGTTGCTAGTGTGGAGACCTGAGCTGTTAGCATTTGGGTCTTAAAAAAACCATCTGTTTTAGGAAATGTAGCAAAGGAGGTAAGAGTGATTCTCATTTTTTTCCCAATGTCTGGATAAATAGACTTACGCTTACAACTTAAAATATACCATATAGAGGCACCTGGGTGGCTCAGTCAGTTAAGTGTCAGACTCTTGATCTTGGCTCAGGTCATGATCTTGTAGTTCTTTGTTTCAAGCCCCATATCAGGCTCAGTGCTGACAGCACAGAATGTGTTTGGAATTGTCTCTCTCTCCCTCTGTCTCTGCCCCTCTACCACTCACGCATTCTCTCTCTCTCTGAAATAAACTTTAAAATAAAATACACCCTATATCAATGATCCTGGAGAAAGATATATTTTGTTTCATTTTTATATATATATATATATATATATATATATATACATATATATATATACATACATATATATGTATATATATATATACATACATATATATGTATATATATATATACATACAAATATAATACTTACAAATATGTGTGTGTATATATATATGTGTGTATATATATATGTGTGTGTATATATATATATATATATATATATATATATATATATGTTGTTTTCTGTTATTGTTGTTTTGTTTCTTTTTGTTTTTTGAGAGAGAGAGAAAGAGAGAGAGAGACCATGAGCTGGGAGGGGCAGAGAAGGGGTCAGAGGATCCAAAGCGGGCTTTGTGCAGACAAGGGGCTGGAACTCAGAGGCCATGAGATCGTGATCTGAGCTGAAGTTGGGCTTAACTGACTGAGCCACTGAGACACACCTCATTTTATAGACATTATTTGAATTTGGGGTCATGTTTAATTATACCAGAAAAGTTGCCAAGAGAATATTATGTTTAATAATTCTAGAAAAGTGGCCAAGAGACTAGTATTTTCCTCTAATGGTGAGATTTTTGACTGTTGCATTTTTAAACATTTTATATCTAAATCCTTTCTCTTTTTTATATCTAAATTTATTTATTTATTTTATATCTAAATCCTTTCTTTTTTTTTAACTTTCTATTTTCCTCCTTCCTTTGTTTCTTTTCCTCTATTCATCCATTTCTTATTTTCTGATTTGTCACCTATTTATATTTGTCATCTATTTATATTTCATCTTCCAGAAAGATGGCATAACTAAAGCACGTTACTAGGATTCAGGTGACCACATTTCTAATCTAAATTCCATAAGTAACCAGATATGCAATCTTGGTTCACAACCCAGAGGCCTAAATTAATCCCTTTGAAACTTTAGGAGATTAAAATAGATTACCTTTTAACCCTTACTACTTTAAAATTACACAATCAGAAATGTGTAATACAAAGTAATTACAAGGTAAACATCAAAAGCTAATTTGGACAAGATATTTAAAAAATGTATCAGGCAGTATGAGTTACTTACTGAAATGAATTTAAGTCAGAATGAAAAGACAAATTAGTCTGCCTAGTTCTCAAAATACAATAAAATAGAGTACAAAATTTCTCTATGGAAATAAATTCACTTTTCTTCATTGACTTCTAGAAGAAATAACCATGATTCCCGTGTATATTAGGTAATATAATTGAACCTGTATTCTATTACAGCATTAAGTGAACCATCTCTGTACTCCCATAGTACCACAGACATATCACAATCGCTGCATATACCAACTTGTATATTCATATACTTTAACAATTTATGTGTCTATTTGTCTAATTAAACTGAAATTTCTTAGGGGCATCTGACTTTGAGTTGTTTGACTTTTTGTTCCCAGCCCCTATACAATATATGGGGCATTCAATAGGCCCTCAATAAACTTTTATATAGAGTAAAGGGGTACTGAATAAATATTCAAATGGATATTTCTTGTCTCATCACATAGAAGACACCAAAGCCATATAATTAAATTATAATTTAGGAAAGGTATCTGGATATAAAGGTATTATTTAGCAGTTATCTGGATAACTCCAATAATACAGTTAGGTAAGTAGCTTTGTGTTGGCTTAACAATATCATAAAGATTCTAGCACAAAACAAGGAAGGAAAATTTGCCCCTAAAGAGCCCCATTATGAATATTCCATATGAGTTTATGACAAAGACCAGCTTTCAATCAGTCTAATATTACAATTAGCACTAGTAATTGGAGTGCCATATTTTACATGATTGACTATAAATCTGATTAAAAATAAGATTTCGGTGGTAGAGTTAACATCTTACCATAACAGTTTAGGAATCTGACGTATATTATTTCTCAAGTGGAGGCCTGTCCTATTTATCGGGTTGGATCATAACAGTTCTTAAAGCAGAAGTTTTCCTAGAAAATAGTTTAAAACATTCCCAAGTACTTAAAGAAATAGTGGATTAAGAGAAGTGTGGATCAGGAGCAGAAAATTGAGAGTAGATGTCATCAACTGGCCACAGCTTGCTCTACACTGTGACTTCCATAGAAAACCTAATTATGATAAGGCCTATGAAGATATAAGCTACAACCCTTCCTCTCTGTCACTCCCACCTCAAGTCACTGAAAGAGCTGATACACAGGTGAAATTATTCAATATTTTAAGTTTAAGAATGTTGGCAAAATTTAAAGATATTAACTATGATATTGATGATGCCATGTGAATATTTCAGATGGTTCTTAATCTTTTCAGCTGTTTTTTAGGGAGAAATATTTTATAACAATGTAATCTTCCAATTCTAGATTTCCTATGGATGTAGCATTGGCAGGATTCTGAAATTTAAGTTTCTAAATATTATTTTCAGCTAATGGATTCTTGGAATATGCATATAAAGTTTAGAAGCTGCCAAATGGTTCTAGACACCTGCTGGCTCTCTGTGCTCATTAGTGGAGTAAACAACCTTCTTGTAGATAATGGGTATAGAATATATAACCAGGCAGACTTGTCATCAAGTTTCTTCAGGCTTGAGAAGAATATGTTCTTGTTATTTAAACCAAATATTTCAGAATTGACTTTTAATAACAACTGAAATTAGTATGTTTGTCTTTATCCTTGTTCCCAGTGTCTTCCAGTTTGGATGTAAATACAATATTAGATTTTACACATACAAAACTTTATATTATAAAGCCTTGGTTATCGTAGATAGTATGATAAAGAATGAATGGAAGTTTAGAAGGTTAGATTTTTGTACTCTGTGCTGCATCTCAGACAAGGAGCTTAATCACTGGTAAGGAGAATAAAAAATAAACACATTAGGATCATAAAATGCAAAATTTTTCCTTTTAAATCTTTAGGTTGTTTGATCCCATAGTGATTTTTATTAATATTACCAAGTTAGAACAATCTTCACTTATAAAGATAATGACTTAGAGTTTTTGTCCCTAGAATAGAGGAAAATATGGAATCTTCATGGTACATTTGAAAAAGGAGTAATTTAATGTCATAAAGATGAAAATGATAATTCATGCATGATGAGATGGGATCAGGTGAGGTAAGCATCAACAACAGACTGGGATGCCTTAGGGAGAAGGTCTTCAGGTGAACACCAATGAGTTAGGAAAGTGAATACTGGCAATAATGTTAGTTCTTTAACCTTCATAGAGAGGAATAAGCATTTGCCATTGTCTGAGTAATCAAGTAAAAGTTGAACAAAATGATCCTATATATTGTGAAGTCCAGATGGTTAAAATGTTGTCAGTAATGTTCAAAATGTTCAAATTAAAGTTAAGATCTGTCAAGTTATTCAGTTTTTCCCCCAAAAGTTTTCCCAATTAAGTACCACTGCTATCTTGTGAATTTGTACAGAGCTACATAAAATAGTTTCAGATATTATATTCAACTATGTGTCAGTATTTAAGATATCCCTTTGTTGGGTGGCAGAAATGTAAGTTAAGCAACGTAATTTCAAGAGGCTCTAGAATTCTTGTCAGGGCCTGGCTATGAAAGGCATTTATGACATCTGTTAAGCTAAGTTAGCAAATATGCATCTAATTCGACAAACTCAGCTTCAAGATATACAACAATTTCTTATAACTCAAATTAATTTTAATTTCAGGTTTCCATTTTGTCAGAAGGGATCTCCACATGCCTTTCTCCAGGATTATGATTCTTATCTGTAAAGAGAATTAGTTATAGGTGGAGGAGTTAGGGACATCAAATCTCAGTGTTGGAGTTAAGGATTCTAGTTTCAGCGTTTTCAGTTCACACCAGCTTCTGATGAGGCATCCTTTATCTTGTGTTTCCTCATCTGTCTGTCCATTATGTTTCCGATAATACATACTTACTGTTTTTCTAAAGGTCCTATAAGTAATGGTGGCTCTCTGAGCTATGTCCATGTTACTTGTGGGTGCATGGAACTCATTCTGCTACTCCAGGTTTTTTCTGGGACATGGAAAATTCTCTAAGGATCTTAATTCAGTCAATGCCTTAGGCATTCCATAACATGGAATGTATACCATGCAAAACATACCTCTGTTGCTTCAGTTGAGTCCTTCCAACATGTTTATGCCTCACCCAGACTACAGGCATGATAGCTTTGTAGCTTTTTATAGCTTTTGCACTGACCAAAGGTGCACAACCAAGGGTGGAGGCTGAAATCCTGGACAGTCTACATCCTAGGCTGAAATCCTAAGTTTTCTCCCTGACTCAAATGGAAGGGGTACCTTTTACAGTGCAGAATGTTTTTATCAAACTATGATGTTGCATCTTGTCAAATGATTTTCTGTGTCTATTATAATGACATGTGGTTTATGTCTGTCTATCTTCTATTAAAAGATAGTGGATTAAATTAATTGATTTTCAGATTTTAAACCAACCTGGTATTCCTCGGATAAATCCCACTAGTCATGATGTATAATTATTTTGCTGGATTTGGTTTATAAATATTTTATTGAGGAGTTTTGCATCTACATTCATAAGAGGTATTGGTTTGTAGTTTTATTTCCTTGTGTTGTCTTTGTTTGCTTTAGGGTTCAGGGAAATCCTGGCCTCATAGTATGAGTTGGGAAGTGTTCCTTCTTTTATTTACTGGAAGAGTTTGTGAAATACTATTATTAATTCTTCTTTGAAACTTTGGCAGAATTCTTCAGTGAAGCCATCTGTGCCTGGGCTTGTCTTGTGGAAAGTGTTTGAGTTACTTATTCAATATCTTTACTTATTTTTAGGTTTATTCAGATAGTTTATTTCTGAGTCAGTTTCTGTAATTTGAGTCTTTCTAGGAATTTGCTTATTTAATCTATGTTATGTAAATTGTTTTCGTATAGTAGATCATATTATCCTTCATATTTTTTTTTGCTTTTGTAAAATTGGTACTAATGTGCTCTATTTTTATTCATGTTTTAGTAATTTGAACCTTCTCTCCTTATTTCTTGGTAAGTCCACCTAAATATTTGTCAGTTTTATTGATCTTTTCAAAGAAACAACTTTTGGGTTTATCGCTTTTTTTTCTTATTGTTTTTACTTGAGAAGATGTGTATTTTGCTAGGTCTAAGAGCCTAGATGTCTATTAGGTCTAATTTAGACTTGTTATTATTGATCTTCTTTATAATTTTTCTGGCCTTTATTCAATGTGGTGTATTAAAGTCTCCAACTATTGTTGTTGAAATGTCTATTTCTTCCTACAAATCTGTCAGTTTTGCTTTTTGCTTCATGTATTTGGGGGCTGTTATTAGTCCATATATATTTCTCATTGCTGTCTTCCTGATGGATTAACACTTTTATAATTACAAAATATCCCTTCTATACTATTAACACTTTTTCATTTAAAGTTTATTTTTTCTGATATTAGTATAGCCACTTTACCTTTGTTATAGTTGTTTGCATGATATATCTTTTTATAACTTTTTTACTTTCAACTATTTGTACCTCTGAATCTAAAGATTCTCTGGTAAACAGCATATAGCTGGATCTTTCTTTGTTATCCAGTTTGACATTCTCTGTGTCAAATAGAGAATTATTTATTCTATCCACATTTAATGTTATAACTGATATAGTTGGATTTATTTTATATTTTGTTTTCTGTATGTTTCATGTCTTGTTTTTCCCTTTGTTGCTCTTTTTTTGGCGTAAAGTGAATTTTTTCTAGTATATTTTTATTCTTTTAGTGTTTTACTCTTTCAATGATTTTTAAAAATATTTTTGAGCTATTTTCCTAGTGGTTGCTCTAGGGCCACTGCACATTTTATTAGAAGCTACTTCAGATTTGTAATAATTTAATTACAGTGACATACAGAATCATTATTCCCATATACTCCATTTTCCTCTTTTTTGTGTTTTTATTTCTACACATATATCTACTTATGTAATAAATCCAATAATACATGGTTATAATTATTACATCATTTTATCTTTTTAAATAAACTTAGAGAAGAGAAGAGTTTTAAATAAACTCTATACATATATATAGAGTTTATTAATTTCATTTTCTCATTTACCTTTTCTGGATCTCTTCATTTGTTCCTGTGGGTCCAAATTATAATCTGGTGTCATTGTCTTATTCTGATACAGTTTTGCTCACACTTGCCTCCTTTGTGTTGTTGTGGTCAAATTTATTACATTTTCATGTGTTATAGGCTTAAGAATACATATTATTTAATATAATTGCTTTTTTAAACAGTTTAGAGAAAAAAAGAAATATGCATTAATGTTGTCTTTTATAATTATTTAATTACCTTTCAAGGTACTTTTACATTTTGTATGTGAATTCAAATTCTGTCTGGTAAAACTTTATTTCACCCTAAAAAATTTCTTTTAGTATTTCTTGCAAGGAGGGTTTACTAGTAGTGGATAGTCTATGTTACATTTACCTGGAAATGTCTGTATTTTGTCTTCATTTTTTGAAAGATAGTTTTGCTGAATATAAGACTTTTAGTGGACAGTTTTTTGGGTTTTGTTTTCTTTTTTTTTTTGGCACTTTAAATATGTCATCCCATTTTCTCTGACCTCCTTGGTTTGTGATAAGAAACCAGCTGTTAATCTTATCAGGATTCTTTTGTATGTATATGAGTCCTTTTTCTCTTGCTGCTTTCAAGATTTTCTGTCTTTTAAAACTGTTTACTATGATGTATCTAAATGTAGATCTCTTTGTTCTTCTCCTACTTTCCTACTCCTACTCCTACTTTCAATGTTGAGATTCTTGAACATGTAGATTGTTTTTCATCAGATTTGAGTTGTGTCAGTCATTATTTCTTTGACTATTTTTTCTGGTCTCTACTCTTCTCTGGTATTCCTATTAGGATTTTGGTGGTACACTTAATAGGGTTCCATGTTTTCCTATGGATGTGTTCATTTCTCTTCATTCTTTTTTTTCTTTGTTCTTAATCTTTATCAATCTGCATGTTTGGTGATTCTTCTTCAAACAGTTAAAATCTGTTGTTGATCTTCCTATTGAATATTTTTTAAGTAATCTGTATACCCAACATGGGACTCAAATTCACAACCCCAAAATCAAGAGTCACATGCTACAGCAGCTGAGCCAAACAGGCACCTCCCACCCCCACCCCACTAAATGTTGTATTTTAATTATTTTACTCTTCAACTCCAGAATTTTCATTGGATTCCTCTTTTAAAAGATAATTTCTATGTTTTTATTGTTATTCTGTAGATAGTGTCGTCATATCCTCCTTTGCTTCTTTGAGCACAGTTTCTTTGAACAGCTGCTTTGAAGTCTTCATCTTCTAACTCCAATATCATGTCCCTCTCCTAGATGATTTCTGTTGCCCACTTTGTTCCCCCTGTATAGGGACCATATTTTTCTGTGTCTTTGCTTGTCCCACATTTTTGGTTGCTGTCCATTTTAGGTAATATAGCAACTCTGGTTACTGATTATCCTACTTTGGGGCTTTGTTTTTAGTAACTTAGCTGGACTATTATAGTGAAGTTTATTTTCTTTTCAGTATGAAGCTTCTGATGTCACTCTTTAGAGGGCACAGCCTTGAGCATGTACCTAGTCACCCTGTGATGACAATAGCTTTAGCTGAGCAATTTGTCCCTTTCCCTGATGCCTCTGTTAACCTGTGTGCCTCAGTTGGTATCATACCCAGTTGTTGTTGTTTTTTTTATAACTAATTGTTGCTGATTGACTTATTATTTTCAAAAGTGTCCTGGTACAAACATTAACCATGTGTTCTAATTAAATATAGGCTGCTTTGCCAGAGTATTTCTAGAAGTAAATCTTAGGTTTGTTCTGACACCAGGAAGGATTCTTTTAGATGTCTCTTTCTCTGATTCTTTCTGATAAACTAGCTGGCCTACCAACAGTTTACCTTATTGCTCTATGGAACTACTATGACACTTCTTAATTACTTATCTTCAAAATGTGCATTGACTTTTGAGAGCAACTTTAGACTTGAAATTCCCACACTATGTTCCAAATAAAGTCAGTTCCTTTGGGGAGAGATTGAAACTCTTTTTATATGGCCTGCCTTTCTCATTGGTCAAAATCTCTGTGCCACTTCTCCGGAGTTGTGGGCAGGGACAGTGCCCATTTCTAAATGAGTAACTTTAAGACATACTATAAGCCAAGAGAGTATGATGTTGACATAAATATAAATAGAGATTAGTGGAATAAGATAGATGGTCCAGAAATAGACCCATGCATATATGAGCAATTGAATTTTGACAAAGTTAACAAGGTAACTCAATGGGGAAAGATAGTTTTTTTGGTTTTTTTTTTTTTCAAAAATTAGTGCTAAAACAACTGAATGCTCATACACAAATAAATCTTGTCTTTGACTTTATATACAAAATTTATTCTTAATAGGTCATAGGCATGAAAATAAAAATTAAACTTATAAAGCTTCTACATGACATCCCAAAGATTTGATGTCTAGGGACAAAATTTGAAGACATAAAGAATTTTATAGCAGATACAGCAAACACTTAACATTAAAGAGAAAAAATCTGGACATCATAAAAAAAAAAAAAAAAAAAAAAAAAACTTTTGTTCTTTGAAAACCATCCTTAAGGAATGAAAAGGTAAGCCGTAACCGAAAGAAAATATTTACAGCCATATTATGACAAAGGAATTGAATCCAGAATAAATGAAAAACTCAGATATAAGAGAATCCAATAATAAAATGTGAATAATTCATCAAGTTAAAGTACTTCTCATCCAGGGTGGGCTTGTTTAAATTTTTTTTTTTTTTTAACATTTATTTATTTTTGAGACAGAGAGAGACAGAGCATGAACAGGGGAGGGGCAGAGAGAGAGGGAGACACAGAATCTGAAACAGGCTCCAGGCTCTGAGCAGTCAGCACAGAGCCCGACGCGGGGCTAGAACTCACAGACCGCGAGATCATGACCTGAGCCGAAGTCGGAAGCTTAACCGACCGAGCCACCCAGGCGCCCCCAGGGTGGGCTTGTTTAAACTGGAGACTGATAGTCTTTATTTTTCCAGCTTACACAGTTTCTGGTCAATACAAGTGGTGGTTTTTAACACATGCAGTTTGGGGAATATAAGGCAGAAGAAAGTAAAGGACAGGATGTTGTCATCACTTTATTCTGTTAAGAGTATGCTTTCAGTCCCTTTCAAGGAAATGGGTGTGGGCTTCGCAAACAGAGACTGATGATCTTGTTGAAAACAATAGCCTAGTATCGAAAGGTTGAGAAGCCTGCTGAAACAATCTGAATACGAGCTGAGGTTCGAAAATCTCTGTACTTCCAAGGACAACAGGCTACATGTGAGCATTTCCCACAGAAACAAAATGTCCACCTAGATGGTCTGGTCAATGACTGCTGAGAGATTGGATTTGTAATGCTGAAAGTCCAGAGGACAATCTGTGAATTATCTGCTAATAGCCAGAGAAGATGCACATCACATCAAAGACACTTTATTTTTTTTTTTTTTTATTTTTTAAATGTTTATTTATTTTTGAGACAGAGAGAGACAGAGCATGAACGGGGGAGGGTCAGAGAGAGGGAGGCACAGAATCTGAAACAGGCTCCAGGCTCTGAGCTGTCAGCACAGAGCCCGATGCGGGGCTCGAACTCACGGACCGCAAGATCACGACCTGAGCCAAAGTTGGACACTTAACCAACTGAGCCACCCAGGTGCCCCCAAAGACACTTTAGAGAAAGATCACCAGAGATATAGGATCTCTATGCCCTACATTCTTTATGCCCATGAAAATGCCTTTAAGGGGAAAGTCAGCTTTAAGCATCTGTCACATCCAGGGACAATCTCCATCCTACTTCTTCCAGTCAAATGAGAATATTTTTGTGAAGAGCAGCCAGCTCTGGGTCTTGTCTGAAATTTCATCCCCAGCATAGAGAAAGAGCTAGCATCTCAAGAGTAGATTTAATTAGGTAATAATATGGAAATACAAGAATTATTTTTTCCTGCCTAAAAGAAGTGCCAGTTTGGGGTCATACTGGTAATGATTGGCAGTGGGCAAATATTAAATTTGTTTTTATAAACACATGATATTAAAAATATTAACCAGATCCAGAAATATGAATACTAAAATAATACTATGATTATATTTCAGAGATTACACCTTAATTAAACTAGAAACAAAGAATTGTCAAAATTTTGGTATTTTATAGTTTTCTTAGGGAAAACTGGGGGAAAAAATTCCAAAATAGGTTTTTCCTATCTCCTATGCAACTATGCTTCTTTCTCTTGGCTTCTTAGACTAAAAATCAAGATTATGTTAAGAAATATCCTATTATATAAGTTTTGTATATTTTATTTTCAATCTTGACATGGACCAATATTGTTTACTATAGTATCTCTTACATAATTTCAACAGAAATCAGAGAGTGAGTATCATGATAAATATAATAAACTAAATGGTCAAATTTAAAATGAAGCAAGATACTTATCAATTTACTTTTCAGTAAGATATTGTCTGGTTAAAAAGAAAAAATATGGGAGAGAGTGAGAGTCAATTTAATTACATCTGAATTCAGACATTTAAAAATCTCTTTTGACTCATTCACCTTCTTACAGTTTAGTATTGCCCTTCTACTTGTCAGTTTAGAATTAGCTGTCCAAATTTTCTGGTTTCATGTCAGTCTTTCTCTTCATTTTTAAACCATTTTATCTTAAGGGGAATGTATAGTAAAAAATCCTTAGATAAACCTGTGTTTGAACCCCATGTTCTGTCACTAATTAGACATGTAACATTAGTTTCTGAATTTTATTTTTTAAAATTTTAATGTTTATTTACTTTTGAGAGAGACAGAGAGACAGAGACACAGAGTGCGAGTGGGAGAGGGGCAGAGAGAGAAGGAGACAAAGAATCTGAAGCAGGCTCCACAAGCCCAACGTGGGGCTCTAACTCAAGAACCTCGAAATCACCAACCGCAAGATCGCGACCTGAGCCCAAGTCAGACGCTTAACCGACTGAACCACCCAGACGCCCCTGTTTAATTTTAAAGTAGAAATGATAAAATCTGTTGGCTGATCAAATTAGATGAATTAATGGATAAAACACCTAGCACAGATTAGTTCCTTAAGAAATATAATCCCTTTTGCTGCATACCAAACTGTCCCTTTCAAGTTGGAAAATGTTACCTTCTTATTAATCAATTTAAAAGTTTATACAAAGAATACTTATATATCATATGTCAGAATGAAAAAAAGTTGCAATAAATAAATGATTGCATCATAACTTCCAAATGTCAGTTTTATCAAGAAATTTTTAAGTTTCTTAATGTATTTTCCAAGCACTAACAAAAAATGATAACTTTTTACTTATATTACAAATTTCACTTCAGATGCCACTAGAGGGACTTGTATTATCAGAAGTGTCTTTCAGAAGCATCAGTAGAAAATGTAAGAGGAAAATGCATTAAAGTGAAAATGCCAGGTAGTGATTTCTAGATTTAGAATTTCAACATTTTGTGAAAAATAAAAGCTATTTTCCCACATTGATTCATCTTACTTCTATAGACTTTATTTCATGATAATTGGTATTTAGTGAACTACTAAAAATTATTATATCTCACATTCAATTTTAAGTAATTAAAAATAATGTTTTAAGAAAAAATCCTTGAATATTTTGTATTGTGTATGATCTACTGTTAAAAGGGGGACTCTTTTAAGTGTTTTAGGCAGCTTTGCCTTTTTTTTTCAGTTTGGAGTCACTGTAGTGTCAAAATAAACTCTTAACATATTTCCACTGCTGGTTAAATGAAGACTGAATCAGTGGTTCTGTTAAGATTATATATAATGCATAGAATTCTCTGTAATATGTTCATCTCAAGATGATATCTGTAACAATTGGTTTCGTATTTATTAAGTATCTACTACACTGAAGGAACTTTGCCCTGGATAGATACAAAGATGAAAAGAGGCACAAGGCATCATCCATATCATCAAAAGAAATTACAACTTCTGACATAAATTTATCTCTCAGGATATCAAGAAGAGATGACATACTCAAATTAAGATAAATATTTAATTCACAAAGCTACTTTAAAGAAAGTAGTGAACCCAATATAGGAGAACCTCAGGGTGAATAACCCAGAACTGCAGTGAGGATGAGCAGAAGCAATTAAGGAAGATCCAGGAAAGCATGAAGGAAGGGGACGGCATGGCATGTGAGATAGCTCAATGGTAAAGTGTAATTTGTTAAAAATAAACAGAAATGAAAACTGTAGTTTGGTTAGCTAGAAAAATATTTTGAAGTCTAAAAACAGTTCCTGGCCTTACTACATGTTTTACAAAACAGAAAAGTTTCATGTGTATGTTACTTTTTCAGTGTAGTTAAAAAGGGAAAAATTAAAATATTCTTACTATTGTGAGCCTCATTTTTTCCGTAATTTCTTTCTTGGTTTATGTTTTTGAGCAGCCAATTAAATAGAGGAAAGCCATTAAAATAAGGCAAAGGATCCACATGAAGAACATTTGATTTTGCCTTTAAACTTTATTTTGTATTAACTTTACCAATGCAATAGATGTATCTTCTTTAAATTGTGAAGTGACACTAAAGGCTAACAACAAAAACAACAATAAAAACAAACAGTAATGCTAATAGAGTAGATTTTACAAGTTCTCATAAGAAAAAATTGTAACTGTTTATGGTAATGGATGTTCACTAGACTTATTTAGTAATCATTTCACGATATATTCAAATATCCAATCATAATGTTGTATACCTGAAACTAATATATTGTTATATGCCAATTATATCTCAATTAAAAATATTTTGAAAGTTAGATCAAGACATTTCATAAGTTTACGCTTGTTTTGCCTGTGAATTTGAGGAATTTGACATTTGATAGTTAGGTCCAAAGTGAAACTCTTAAAAATAAATAAATAAATAAAAATTTTTCTCTCCATTCCCCAGTTTCATAGATAGCCTTTGGGGTGGTGATCTCCACCTGTACCACTATTCAAGGTACTCTGATAAGAGAATTACTCTCTGTCAATTTGTGTGAAGTTGAAACATAAACAGCTGTTTTATTCCTGGCCCAGGTAAAAGCTCTCCTAAGGCTTTTTTGATTCCCAGAGAATCTAGTTGTCTTATGACTTCCCTAAGTTCTTCTCTGTTCATATCAAACTACATTCTTAGAACATAGTAGAACACACCTTTCAGCTTCTCTGGGAGAATACAAGTGTCTCATTATCACACAAAACAAATGAACAACAACAAAAAACCAGCAATGAACAGTAATTCTGTGGTCACCCTCCCCTACTATGGTCCATTCCTTTGAGGCACATACCCTCCACTTTAGAGTTTTTCATGATATTTGCCTCCATATGTTTATGCTATAAAGAAACAGTGTCTTTCATTTTCAAGCTAATATCATCATGCATGCAAATTACATAACATGAGTCATAACACACATGCTGCTTTATGTTTGGGTATTACATTTTTTTTTTGTTTTTGTTTCTGTGTTATCTGAATCTCTCTACTTTTTTTCCTTTTTGCAAGCTTTATCTTTCTTGACATCTTCTATCTACTCCAAGCATAACACCCCAGCCATTAATCTCACCATGTTCCCTGACCAAGTTCTAACCCATGCTAAGAACCAAGTGTTTATTCGTTCATTCTCTTCTCTTGATTCATGTAACCTTATACATAAGGTTATGAGTGTACATATATATATATATGTGTATATATATATATATATATATATACACATATATATATATACACATATATATATATTATATATATACAAAGAATATATTTTTGTCATGTTTTGAGTTTAAAACTAAGATTGTATTATATACTGCAATCTGTATCTTTCTATTTTCACTCAATAATTGATGGAATCATTTAGAAAAATGAAAATTGTCAAATAGACAAATAGAATTGTCATTTTTTGTAATACTTTCATAATATTACATGTCTGAGATACAAATCATTTACTTAACCATTTTATTATTAAGGGACATTCACTTTGTAATTTTTTACCACTATGAATATGCTACAGGATATATCTTTATATATATTGCTAGTTTTATATCTATAAGATATAGGCCCTGGGCTGCATTGTCATTAAATTTTGGTAAAAGTCTGCTTACATGCTATTTAGATTTTTCTGTTTGTTTGTTTTTTAAAGTTTATTTTTTTTTGTGAGAGAGAAAGAGAGTGTGTGTGCAAGCCTGGGGAGGGGCAGAGAAAGGGAGAGAGAGAATCCCAAGCAGGCTCCACACTGCCAGCGGGGAGTCCAACACAGAGCTGGAGCTCTAGAACTGTGAGATCATGACTTGAGAGTCTGTTGCTTAACTGACTGAGCCCCCCAGGTGCCCCCATGCTGTTTAGGTTTAATTTGCGTATATCTTCAGTGTCATTTATCATACAATCCAGTGTTAATTTGGCCCAGTTTTTGTAATCATATGTTTGTCTCTTAATTTGTTAATGAATTGAATCTACTGAGAGATTGATGCAATTTTAAAATACTTGAAATACTGTTATAAGCTGTGTGCCAGTCACAATTCTTTCTTGCAAATAGCACTTCTAAATAGCTTAGGCAAAAAAGGAATTTACTGTAGTATATCAGCCATTCAGTATATCTCCAATAGAGTTCAGAGCTTTTCAGACTGAAAAATGCACAGACCTCCTCAACATATTGCTGACAAGCTCAAGTCCAATGTAGCTGGGTACAGACACAGGAGAAAAAAAATGTTCTGATGACACAGAAAAAGGAACTTAATGTTGGACATTAGCCACCTTAGACTCTAGGACTTGCAATTTCTTCCTCTTCTCCCCTGAGGCAAATGGCCTTTGTATGCTTTTGCATTTGAATCAGGTGGAAAGAAAGGAGCCTGGTAGCTAAGTTCTGCCTTCTAAATGGAGACTTGGAATATGTAATGTGAGAAACCAAAATAGAAGACACATGTTCCTGAGGTGCTGGCTGCCTTTAGTATGACAACTGTGTGTGGGGGTCTTAGAATAGAATAGAATAAATACTTAGAATAGTATTTATTTTTAAATAAATTACTCTTTTAATTTCCTAATGTTTTATTTAATATTTTTAATGTATGTTCACTGGTGAGATTAATAGTTTTATTTTTTGTACTTTTAAATTTAAATTAAATTTAATTTAATTTTTTATTAAAATTAAAATTATGATCGCTTCTGGAAATGGTATTTAAAATAACATTGTGATTATTTGTTATGAGTTAGATAGCAGCTATAGAAACCATATTTAAAAAGAAGTGGAAATTTGTGTGTATATGTGAAATACTTGAAATTCTTTAAGAATTATTATATTTTTATTCAAATTATTCTCTCTCACCAATAGTTTGATTTTATGGTGGATATATTCTGATTGTTCATGTTGCTTTTTTCTCTACATGTTGGACTCTCTTGGGTATGGTGCTGCTTCCCAGGAGTTTTTAATTATATTTTTCTATCAAATTTTTAGGCTGAAATTTTCAGACCAATGTCTAATTAAGAAAATAATTTAGACAGTTTTGTGTGCTTCTTCAACTCTTTCAGCCATTAGAGCATTTTTATTAGAATCTGCCACATTTTATTAGAAAGTTATATGCAAAACTATTTCAATAGATTCATTTTTTCATCAATGTATATATTTGCAAAGATATTTATAGTGATTTTTTTATGCCAATCATCCAAATTTAATCCCTCCTTCCTGATATGTGCCCTAAATTCTACAAAGAGGCAAATTCTTGAATGACCTTTAACAAAAATAAGAGTTTTCACTCAGTTTTCCACACTAAGAACTGAAACAGATTCAATAGGATGCTATTATGTATTTATTCATGGTAGGATTCCAATACAAGTACCAATGTATTATAAAAAGATGTTGTATCTATACTCATGGATCATTTAGAAATAATTTCTATATTATTTCTTCAGGAAAGACAGTAAACATTTCAAGAGAAATTATTTGCCTACACAGTACCAGAACTAGCCTGATTTAAAAGGTAAGAATATTAATTAACTTTCAGTGGTACAGGTGTTTGTGTGAAGAATGCTGTAGTACAAAATAAATTTGAGATTTAATTGGTAGGAAGACAGTATTAATACAGAGTAGAGTCCACCAAATACTCCTGAGAATATTAGAGTATTTCTACTACTGTAAATTTTAATATTCTAAAAGGAAAGAGTAATTTACAGTAAAATTTTTAAAAATCCGATGTTTAGAATATCAGTTGAAAATATTAATTATAAGCTGTCACAGCCAAGACACAAGACAATTAAATGAAGTGTGGTATCCTGGATGGATTCTGGGATTAAAAAAAAAGATAAAAACCAAGTTGACCAGCTATAAAACTACAATAAAATAATTTTATAATTCTTCCCAATACTCACTGGGACCTTTATTTAAGAACTTTTGAGAACTGAATTTATTCTTTTAGGTTTTCAAATCCTTCAAGGCCAAGTGATGGTACAATTTCAGTGTACTGAATTGCCCCAAATCTGAGAACTCTAGAAAGCAATTTTAACTTTGCTTTCTAAAAGGAAATCAATGCCAATGATTAAAATTATTGAAACATTATTGCTTTGAGAGGTATTATGAGAGGACAAACACAACAGATTTATAGAAATATACTTGAATTTAAAGGGATTAGTAAATAAATTTGAATGTAAGAGTCTTTTTATTACATTTGAGCTCTCAATGAGTTAAATGTCAAGGAATTTTCTATATATATATTCACGTTTCATTTTCAGTCCATTATAAATAAGTTACAGGAAAATGAAAAGTTGTTCATGTAAAAAGTTACAATTGGACAATAAAACAAGATAAATATTTACTATCAATTTTAAGAAGTTATATTACGTTAATGAATCCTGAATTGCTAATGCTATTTCTATGTTTGGTAGAGCATCTCTAAGATTCACGAGAAACAGCATAGCCCATTTGGACAAAGCCCAACTATTTGTCCATCAATCACCTATCGATGGGCTTACATATGTATATTCATTGTTTTAACTGGGTATCTTTTTCTCATCATTACACTGGCTAATGAAATTTCAAATATCTAGTAACCTCAGAAAATATACAAATAGCTGAATTTATTCTTTGGTATTAAATAAAAAATAAATTTTTAAATATATCATATCTATAATATATGATGCTTAAGGGTTTCATACACATGACTTATTTAATCTTTAAAACTTCCCCTGAAATTATGATTATTATTAAATTCATTTTAGATATATATAGACATTTGTAGCTTTGGGGGTCACAATAATGAGGAGTCCTTGAGTAAATGGAGGAGGCCATAAAGCAGGGCAGGATAGATTCACTTCTCAGGTCATGAATGTTCATAAGAAGTATAATACATTTGAATTTATCACAGGAACAGGCTTTGACCAATACATCCCAATGCATGTGTTTTGTCATTGACAGCTATATGTTGCTTTATCAATTGTTAGTTCATTCAATTTATTATGCATTATATCTTAATGAGATTTTTCAATATTTTGTGCTGAGTTACAAATGAATAAATTAATAAAGTTTAAATTATATAAGTAATTATAAGATCTGCTACAAAGCAAGATTTGTAGATAGAAATTGATTTTGTATTTCTTGACACAATGCTAATAGCATTAGTTGAAAAGTAAAAATATCAGTTAATCAATTCATCCAACCTATAATCTATCAGTGAATTTCATCACAACCTTCTTCCTCTTCTTCCTCTTTAATCCCCCCACTTCCTCCTCTTCTTTGTTCTTCCTCTTCTTCTTCCTCACAAACTGGTTCCATTGTTGTATCTAACTCCAACTTTAATTTTTAATAGTGAGCTGTTAATATAATTGTTTAACATATTCATCTAGGCTTAACAGAATAGTCTCAAGAATAATGATTCAAATTTCAGCAGGAAAAGTAATGCAACAATATATTTTTCAGAACTCTTCTGAATCATATGACCAAGAAAAAAATTGCTTTTCTTCCTAATAATGTTTCATGATAACATAGACCAAGCTAGTGATTTAACCTACAAATTTAATCAGAATGATTTCCTTTGTATGAAATTTATTTCTACTTAAGGATCTCTTTAATGTCTTAGACATTTTGGATTATACCAAACATTATAGTCAATAAAATTACATAAGTGGACAATCAATTCAAATATTGGTAGATAACATATTCATTAAAAACATTTTTAAATAGATCAGGTGCTTTTGTTTGTACACAAGTATCACAACCAACTTTATATAGTTTAATTTAAAATTAACCACTGAGTCTGTCTCTCAGTTCATGTACTGAACATATATATTTTGATATTCCCCAAAGGATTACCTAAAAGTCACTTATCAAGAGAATATCTTACAGTGATTATCTTCTAGTTGGTTTTTCATTACTTCAAAAGCATTTATTTCATTGCAAAAGTTTACATTTTTATTCTGCCATATTGAACATTTAGAACAAATCAATGAAGCAACTTTCTCAATCTACAAAATTTTATTTCATTAAGTGTAAAGAAGAAATAAATAAAACAATTATATGTTACATATACATTGCTCATGGTTAGTAGTTTTCTAAATACATGGCAATTAACAAGGCAAATGCAGTATTTAACATCGACATCTGACGCATCGGACCATTTGGGGTTATAGGTGTTGTTTAAATGTTTTGTCATGTATGACTAATTTTCTATGGAATTATAAATAGCCATTGTAATAGCTATAATGTAATAGCATATAAATAATCAGACTTTTTTGAAGAGATGATGCTTGCCACTTTGACATTTTTCATGACATAAATCACCTATTATATAAGAGCAAAATCTCTTGAGGAAACAACCTAGAATAAAATAATTCTTTAAACTAATTTCCCCAGACACATTTGCAACACTAATGTTTACAATGGGATTTTATGATATGTTCAAAAATAAAATGTCTGCATTATATGAGTTCTTTGTTATAGTTGTAGATTTTTTTCTCTCCTACTAATTAGTGGTATGTCTTGAATAAATAAGTGAATTCTTCTATGCTTTATTCTGCTGATTTGTAAAGACATTTACTTGAATAACTGCCAGTCTGTTTCCAATAGTAAAATTGTCAGATTCTATGTACTATATTTCCTGATGGAAGATATCAACAGAAGAACTATAAACAAGATGCTTGATGAAAGGACCTCCCTCTTATTTTATTAAAACATCGTATAATTTACCTCAGATTTTATCAGTTTGATTATGGTTTTGGATTTTGTGATGAAAATATTTATTTGTTTAACTATTAATGTAAATCTAACAAATAACAATGACAAATTTCACTTGATGTGTTAAGTAAAGATTGTCTTTTCCTTAAAATTAAAGTCTTAGATGCATTTAAAGTTATATGTTCTCTGTATATTCAATCAAAATATACTTAGGCATGTAATTAACATGATTAAGGTGGCTTTCAGTGTTATAGCATAATTTCAGTGAAGGGTTTAGATTTTATACCTAATTTGCATTTGCCAGTTTACTAGTTATTTTCCCTTTATTATGTGCAATTAATCAGAAACTATGCTGAAAAGTTTCTTTCCTTCTTC
This sequence comes from Panthera leo, assembly GCF_018350215.1. NCBI lineage: Eukaryota > Metazoa > Chordata > Mammalia > Carnivora > Felidae > Panthera > Panthera leo. The sequence goes on along the minus strand of NC_056687.1, from coordinate 44,675,270 downwards.
ATTTTTTGAATTATTTATGTGACTATATTTATTTTTTTTTAATGTTTCTATTAGAAGAATCCATTTTTAGTTTTAACTTTTTAGAACTGAAAGCATTGCCTCAACTCTACATCCTGACTTCATTTGTAGCTTGGATACATAACATTCAGATTGTATAGATTTTCTCAGTTTAGTAGGAAAAAAGTTAGTAAATATACTAATAATTTTAGGTTAGTGGCTATTATTGTATTAATGCATTGAAGTCATTGATGGATGTAGTAGGCTAAAGAATGGCCCTCCAAAGATATCCACATCCTAATACAAAGATCCTTTAAATATGTAACTTCTATGGTAAAAGGAACTTTGCAAATGTGATTAAGTTAAAGATCTTGAGAGGCGGAGATTATTCTGGATTATTTGGGTGGACTTGATGTAATAACAAGGGTAGTTATAAAAGGGATACAGGAGGATCAAAGACAGAAAAAGGAGATATGGTGTCTAAACCAGAAGGTGGTGTGATGTGGTTTCAAAATGAAGAAAGGAGGCATGGGCCAACAAATGTAGATTGCCTTTAGATTCTGGAAAAAGCAAGGAAATAGATTTTTTCCCCCCAAAGGCTCTAAAATGGATATATCTCCGATAATACCTTGCTTTTAAACTTCTGATCTCCAGAACTATAAAAGAAAAAAATTGTATTAAGTCATTAACTTTGAGGTAATTTGTCATTGCAGAATAGAAAACAAGTACAATCGCCTCTTAAGTAGGTTTTCTTTGTGCCTCTATTTATTCCCTAAATCTTTTGTGAATCTTTTGAATTCAGTGTCTCATGAAAACCAATATTGCTATTATTACTGCACAGTTTTGCTATTTGATATTATTAAACAAAATAAATTAAAATTAATATTTCCCTAATACAATACTACAAACTGTTTTGTTCACACAATAATACATCATTTAAATATGATCTCATTAATAGAGATTGAAATCATTCTGTTTAATAGTTGCATAATATTTCATAGTGTGAATGTGCTAACAGTTTATCTAACTACTCTTCTATAAATAAATATTTAATGTTTCTTTTATTTTTTAACTACTAAAAATACTGCAATAAAATCTAGTTGATCTTATCTTTCAACATTTAATCACTTTTATAATTTCTTCTACAGTATGTTTACAATTTCTGTTTCTTGGCTAATTTTGATCTTTTGTACTTTGCATGTAAATAATCCATATCACCTAGATTTTATTTTACTTTTCTTGATAATAATATGTAGTAGTCTTTCAAAATCTGTATAAGCTCCTCTTTCATATTGCATATTTCACAGTATTTTCTTCCTCCTTCTACATACATATGTACATGTGTGCTCATGTTTGTGTATTTTTTTTAAATGTTTATTTATTTTTGAGAGAGACAGGGCACGAGCAGGGGAGGGGCAGAGAGGGGGACACACAGAATCTGAAGGAGGCTCCAGGCTCTGAGCTGTCAGCACAGAGCCCGACGTGGGGTTGGGACTCACAAACGAGATCATGACCTCATCTGAAATTGGACACTCAACCGACTGAGCCACCCAGGCACCCCATGTTTGTGTATTTTTAATTTGACTCTATCTATTGTTTTGTTTCAAGGACTTGTAGCTATTAAATTCATGTTCCAGGCATCAATGAAGAGAACGAGAGAAGGCAAAATAGGCCTTCCTACATCTCAGTTCAGTCAGCAGCTATTTAGTAGCCTTCCAGCCATCAAATCAAAACCTCCACGTGCATCTGTTGCCTAGTACTTGGTCACGAAGCTCTTCCAACTATAAGACATAGCAGAAAATGTCATGTTTTATTTGGATACATCATGCCATGAGTAACATTGAATTTCTATTGTAAGGAAGAGAAACAAAATGGGTATTGGGTAGTTTTGAACAGTTTCTGTTGCATATCATTTTTCTAGATGTGACAGTTAAAATGCTTTTATTCTTTTTTCATTCTCTATAGCTTCAAGGTCCTAGATTTTGTTGATTTAGATTTAGGGTTTTCCTCATAATTTGTCTCATTTCTTTTAGGAAACCTTACTTTATGGCACAATTACAATTTCCCAATCATAATAACATTATCCATTTAGAGTCAATTATGTAAATTGCAAGTCATTACTTACCACTCTTTCCTCAATATGATCCTCATCTTTTATAATATCTTAGTTCTGATTTAATTGTCATTTTGTTGTTGTTTTTTCGTAATTATTTTCCTCAGAACACATGGGTGATAGATATTCTGAATCTATTTAGACCTGAAAATATCATTCCATTTCTCTGATAGGTGAATAGTAAGTTGACTATAACTGCTTTGGTCTTGGCAGATTATATTTCATTGACTGCTAAGTTTTAATGTTATAAGTAAGTCAGATTTAGTCATATTCTCTTTCCTTTAAAAGTTACTTGCTCTTCTAGAAGCTTATAAGATTTTATATTTACTGTTGGAATTCAAAATATTCCCTAGGATATATCTAAGTAAATGACCTTTTTAATAAATCCTCCTTGGGACCTAGGGAGTCTTGTCAATCTTCAGGCACAAATCCTCCTTCAAATAAAATAAAATTTCTTGATTTGTTTAAATATTATCTCTCTTCTATCACTTTTTTTTTTAATTTGAGGACTCCTTTTATACAGGTGAAAATTCTCTTATCTATGCCCTCAACTCATTTTTCATTACTGATTTTCATCATTTATACTCTTTATATGTTTTGTATTTCTTTCAGTAGATATTCCTGGTCAAGTTAAATTTCAACCATAACTATTTTTTCAGTTTAACTGTTGAAAATTTTAAATTGAAAATCCATTCTGTTTTGTTGTTGTTTCTTCTCAAATTGTTCTATATTTGATATCCTTGATAGACTCTGTTACTTTGTCTCTGTTGACTTCAGTTCCACTTCCTGTAAGATGGCTCATTTTTGTTTCCCCCTTTGTTTTTATTTTCTCACTGGCTTTCTTTGCTTGCTCATGCTTTCAACCACAGTGATGTCACAGGCAATAATCATCCCTGCTAGCTTACATCACCCACCATAGGAATGGGAAATAACTCAGCTCACCTGAGCAGCTATATTCATGATCCTCCTCAATGTCAAACCATATCTGCTCTCTATTGTTTGAGAGTTATCTTGACCTCTGACACATAGCATCCATTCACTCTATTTCTGGTAAGTAAACAGAAATGCTTGTTTGTTTGTTTGCTTGCTTTTTTGTTTTTAGAGATAGAAAATCTGTTTCCCATTTTTCAGTCCAAATAATTTGGAAGAAAATGCCCCCACACTAAACTCTGGGTGAATATTTGAGTGAAACAATATTCAGCACATTCTATTTTAGGTAGCTCTGTTGATTGGCTCAAAGAATGGTCACATAGCTGAGTACAGGCTGTTCAGGCACAAAGCATTTATGAAATGAGAAGTTTATTTCTCCACTGAGTTTATTTTTATTTTTTTTTTTTTAATATTTTTTTTTCAACGTTTATTTTATTTTTGGGACAGAGAGAGACAGAGCATGAACGGGGGAGGGACAGAGAGAGAGGGAGACACAGAATCGGAAACAGGCTCCAGGCTCCGAGCCATCAGCCCAGAGCCCGACGCGGGGCTCGAACTCACGAACCGTGAGATCGTGACCTGGCTGAAGTCGGACGCTTAACCGACTGCGCCACCCAGGCGCCCCTCTCCACTGAGTTTATATTTGAAAGGAAAGACCTGTAGTGGCTGGAGGTGCTCTTCACATCATGCATAGCCTCACAACTCAACACAGATGAGAAAAGAGCTGAAAAACAGGCACACTTTGTGTACCTGAGAAACAGGTTGTTTGAAGCTTGTGTTACATCTAAAGTTTGTAATAGATGCCTCTTTGTTGAAAAAGGTCATCAAGAGAGTATGACTGCTGGTTCATCGCTGAGCTCAAACCAGACAACACATCCAGAAGCTTCTCCTCACCCATCCCCCACCCTAGGAATATATGTTCTGTCCACCATTCCCACAGCAGGAGCTGTTTTCAAGGATGCAACTTTGAGAGAGTAAGTGTTGTTGAGACCATCTGAACAGTATACTTGCCTAAACCTAGTTAAGGCCTCTGTATAAACATTTAAGATTCTGTTGGGTAGGTGCCGAGATCTCATCTTGTAGCTGTTGAAGACAAACCTCAAAGGTAAGTTCCCTTGATTGTTAAACCTGCCACCTACCAATGGAGTGGTCTGCTTCTTTCTTTGGTTTCTTCTTGCCCTCCATGTACAGGGGCCAGTTTGCAAACCAACACTCTTTTGTTAATGAATTTAAAGTATAATTTTTGAGTTATCATAAATAATGAATTTTCACCATCTGAACAAATTTGTGTAACTTAAGCCTAGGTCAAGAAATAGAACATTATTATTACTCCAGAAGCTTCTCTTATGCTCCCCACTAGTTAATCAGTAACATCCAAGGGCAACCCTGTCCTGTGATCTCATAGTGTAGATTAGCTTCACCAGTTTTGAATTTTATATAAATGGAACATATATGAATTTTTTGGTCTGGATTCTTTGGCTCAATATTTTGTTTATGAGATGCATTAATATTGTCATGTGTAGTTATTGTTTGTTTATTCCTGCTGATATTCTGGATTCCATTGTGTGACTATACCTCAGTTTATTTATCTGCTTTTCTGCCGATAAGCATTTGGGTAGTTTCTGTTGGAAGCTATTATTTATAGTAATGCTCTGAACATACTGGAACTCGTTTTTCTTTATTTTTATTTTTTTAATGTTTATTTATTATTTTGAGAGAGAGACAGAGCATGAGGAGGGGAGAAGCAGAGAGAGGGAGACACAGAATCTGAAGCAGGCTACAGGCTCTGAGCTGTCAGCACAGAGCCCGATGCGGGGCTAGAACTCACAGACTGGGAGATCATAACTTGAGCCGAAGTCAGACACTCAACTGACTGAGCCACCCAGGCGACCCTGGAACTCGTTTTCCAATGAACATACGTATGCACTTCTGTTGGAAGCATACCTAGGCATGTAATTACCAGGTCAAAGGATAGGTACATACTCAGCTTTAGTAGATGCTGACAATTTCCTGTAATGGTTGTAACAGTCCACACTTTTAGCAACAATACATGAGAGTTCTGTTTCTTCCACAGTTTTGCTAATACTGGTATTTTCATTAAAGAATTTTAAAATGTTGAGTTTTCTGTCACTTGCAATAATTTTTTACTATTATAAAAAACCTGCCTGTTTTATTAGCTTTCCTCCTCTGGCTACTGTTTTATGTTACAGAGGGAAGATTGCTCATTCATGTCAAAATGAAGCTTCCATCTTTCTGAAAAATTTCTTGTATTTTATTCCTTTAAATATAAAAATATATATTCTATGTTATATACTTTGCTGTTATTTTCAAATAACAATAACTACACAAAGGCAATGTTCCCATTTTTGCTTTAGTTCTTTGAAGTTACACTGTCATGTGATGAAGGGAAGTTTCATCAATCAAACATTGACTCTGTCCTACCTTTGAGGATAAATTTAGACTATGTATTCATTCTATTTTTAAACAATAAATAAATGAAAAGGAAAATAATTGTGCCATAATTGTTTCTTATACAAAACTGTGATAGTAAAAAATATATATATTTGTGGGTATGGATGTTAAAAAGAAAATTAAAGACATTATTTTAGTATACTTTTTATTCTTTTAATTGAAATGATGTTATAGATGTTGTAATTATTATAAACTAACATGTAGTTTCATTATTGTTGAACATGGGAATTCACAAGTAGATTTTTAAATCTGTTGCCTACGATCAAAGTTCATAGACTTTTCAGTGATTCTGTCTTATTTTGGGGACTTAAATAAATGTTTTTAAAGAAATTCTGAGTAAATGATAAATATGGAATGGAGATGGAAACCTCTAGCTAAGAGTCTTCAGCCCTCTTATCAGCTCTGCTGTAGGCCAAATTAGAGTTTGGAGGTGTGGTCAGAAGAAATACCTGTTTGATTGTGGTTCTTGCTAAGTGTGTATTTGAAACCAGCAGATGGAAGAAGTACTCCTTATCTTGTAAAGACTTAGATTCGGAGGAGTTCAGAGAGTAACCACCTTAGCTCCAGTCCTGGCCATCACCTCATGTTCTTGTTTCTGAGTTATGATAATGAACTAAACATCTTTTACTGTATCTTAGAATTTACTAATTTAATCTTTAGTGTTGATGCCTTCCCAGAGAGGTTCTAATAAATTGAATTAATTTTATCAGATACCATAGGCTCAAAGGTTTTGAAGGAAACCTCTTGTAAGAAATAAGACAATTGTAAAAGGGACTATGCAACAGTTAAAAAAGACTTAATCAGAAAAGATTAAGGGTAGAAAGATGATAGTATATTTCTAAGCAATGGTGATTACAGTTTAGGCGGCTAAACTCATACCTCCTTAATGACGATTTTCATGATATAGCCTTCATGATATTTTCAGACATAGTATTATTTATTAATATTTACTTTGATCATGTTTAATTTGTAATTTTAAAATTAGGGGCTTTATTTTAATGTAAAAACATTACAGTTTCATGGGGCACCTGGGTGGCTCAGTCGGTTCGGTTGGGTGTCCGACTTCGGCTCAGGTCATGATCTCACAGTTTGTGGGTTCGAGCCCCGTGCTGGGCTCTGTGCTGACAGCTCGGAGCCTGGACCCTGCTTCAGATTCTGTGTCTCCCTCTCTCTCTGCCCCTCCCCTGCTCACACTCTGTCTCTCTGTCCTTCAAAAGTAAATAAACATTTAAAAAATTTTTTAAAAACATTACAGTTTCGTTAGAGATTGTAAATAATTTCATTTTTACTTTTTAATCTACAGATATTAATTAGTGCTTGAAACTATCCCATTTTCCTTTCTTTTTGTGGCATAAGGGAGACTGAATTTCTTAGGTGCCTTGCTATTAGGTGGGATCATGTGCCTAGTTATAAAATATATAATGAAAGTGGAAGTGACATTTCCCAAATTTTTCTTTTTCCTCACTGTATCTAGTGTGTTGGGCTTTCACTGAAATTCTCAAGATCAAAACGAACATTTACTGAGTCACCTTAAAGAGGACAATTGTGTGGGCCAGTAAAAACTTGTTAAAAATTCAATAATATAACTTCTGTTTGTTTTATCCTGTAATATTTTGAGGTTGCTTCAGTATACCTTAGCCTGCCTCTTACTAAATATATAATGTACAGAATTACTAATAACTTTTCAGGAATTCACTTTTTCCTTATATTTAGACTTTTATGTGTGCCATACAGTGAAGTTCTCTGTTTCTTCCAATTTATTGTTAACCTATTGCTGTATTGATGATACGGTATTCAAGCTAAGAAAATTTTATTAAATTCCTTTGGTTGTTCATTGAATTTATAGAGTTGGAATATTTGAATATTTGCATTGATATTTGTTTTAACATTTTCTCTTATTTAAAGGGAATATCTTATGCTCATGTTGTATAGAAGTGCAATGAAAAGATTCTCAATATATATGGTATAAAATTCTAATTAATTAAAGGCAATGATAATCATAGCTTCATTTATTGAATATACTATATGCCAGATGTTACTAGTGCTTTACATACACTAGCTTATTTAACCCCACCCTGTGATGTAGACACTATTATCTCTATGATATACATGAGGAAACTGAGGAACAAATATATTAATTTATTTACTGCTATGTTTTTGTCCCCCCAAAATTCATCTCTTGAAATCTAATCCCTAGCATAAAGGTATTAGAGGTATTGGAAGTAGGGTCTTTGGAAGTTTATCATGTCATGAGGGCAGAGCTCTGATGAGTGTGATTAGTGCCTTTATAAGAAGAGACCAGAGGGGCTCCTGGGTGGTTCAGGCAGCTAAGCATCTGACTCTTGATTTTAGCTCAAGTCATAATCTCACTATTTGTGAGATCAGGTCCTGCCTCAGTCTCCACACTGACAGGATGGAGTCTACTTGGGATGCTCTCTCTCCCTCTCTCTCTGCTCCTCCCCCACTCACACTCACATGTTCTCTCTCTCTCTCTCTCTCTCTCTCTCTCTCAAAATACTTAAAAAAGAAAAAAGAAGAGGCCAGAGGGCCAGTTTTCTCTCTTTCTACCATGTGAGGATACAACAGGAAGTCAGCAGTCTGCAATCCAGAAGAAGGCCTTCACCAGAACCTGATCATACTAAAACCCTGATCTCTACTTCCAGCCTCTAGAACTGTGAGAAACAATTTTTTCTTATTTCTAAGTGTAAGTCTTTACACTTTGTTATATCACTTCAATTGACACACTTTGCCAAGGTCAGCCATTAAACAGCAAAAGCAGAATTCACACACAGAAAAGATTCCAGAGACTAAGATTTATATGTTATGTTGAGTTTCTAAAAATGAGTACAAAACCTTACTTATTTAATAAATAAATAAGTTTCGTCTTTAAAAAAAAATCAGTCAGTATGCTTTATTTGTCAAGATACAGTAAACAAGCCTCATATTTTTTGGCTCAGAAAACTTAAAAGTCCAGGGAAACCTCTGACTTCAGGTATGTCTAGATTCATACTCGAGAGATATGATCAGGGCTTAGTCTCTCCTTCTCAACTTGGCTGTATTTTCTCTGGATTCATTACATTTTCATGCAGGTTTATTCTGGGATCAAAAAGGAACACTGTAGGGGCGCCTGGGTGGCTCAGTCGGTTAAGCGGCCGACTTCGGCTCAGGTCATGATCTCACGGTCTGTGAGTTCTAGCCCCGCGTCGGGCTCTGTGCTGACCGCTCAGAGCCTGGAGCCTGTTTCAGATTCTGTGTCTCCCTCTCTCTGACCCTCCCCTGTTCATGCTCTGTCTCTCTCTGTCTCAAAAATAAATAAACGTTAAAAAAAAAAAATTAAAAAAAAGGAACACTGTAGGTCATATCCTCTTTTCCATGTAGTGAGAGTCTATTCGAGTGTCTTCCTCAAAAGACTAATCTTTTTTTCTCCTAGAAGCACCAGTAAAGATTTCCTTGGTTGTATCAGTAGCATAATCTGCTGATAGGCTAACGTCACTCAAGAACCTCATTCTCTTCCTTCTCTGGAGCCAAGGGTCAGGGCCATCTCTGAAACCTGGTGGCTGACTAAGAAAAAGTGAATTTGTCAATAGGAAATTCAAATATCAGTGGTGGAAGAGTAAAGAAACCTGTCAAGGAAGAACCAGCAGCTGTCTATACCAGAAATTTTGCTTGTTTTAAAAAAATTTATTCCATTTCAACACTTAGAAAAAGCTAAATTAATGGATAATCACTTTTTAAAATGTGATTTTAGAGTCTTGGTTAGAGTTTCCATTTCATTTTTGTAGCCATTGTTTATGCAAAACATCTTTTAAAACACTCAAAATGAATTAATATTTCACAATGTAAAGTGCCAGAAAAACTCAATAATTCAAAATAAACATCCATGTGTGCATTTCTAGAATGTCTGTCATGTTGGCATTCAAATACAGGCATGGTTTCCTTGATTTCCCAAATTATTCATACATATGGGATAAGCCAGCATAATCATACTAAAAATATACCTAGACAAGTCTAACAAAAATTAAGATAGAGGTATCAAAATGATTAGGTCTCTTCTCTCTTCTTATGAGAACAAAAGTTATGAAGCTAGTCATAATACAAATATTAGTGTTTAGTATTATTCTTCTTTAAATATAGTGATAGGAGGAGTAGAAGAGGGGGGAAATTCAGCATAGATTGAATGCCTGTTGTTTTTCAGATTCAGTGATATGTAGTGTGGTATGCAAATTCATGTATATCTCATTATAAACTCACACCAGTTCTGTGGAAGTTGGTATGATTATTCCTGCTATACAGTTGGAAAATTATATCTCAGTGAGTTATACAGTCGGCTAAAATGAACAAACTAAACAGTTGTAGATCATTTAAAAGTAAGTCTCTAGAAAACCATAGTTCTTTTAAATTCTATCCAATCATTCATTCACACATCTATCTATTTAGTTATTTTTTGGCTGATTAGCTATTTGGTCAGAATCTGAAATAAGTTAGGCAAAATGATTGCTAAACTCTCATTCTGTTGTAATATATGCTATTGGAAAATTAATTTTTATGGGAATAATACTTCTTATAAACAGTGACCTACAGATGCTATGTTCTAGATTTATAGACACATTAGTTCGGCAAATATTAAAATAATAAAATCACCAGACTCTTGGGAGAAACTATGAAATTATATATGCTAATTTAATAGCTCAGTTTCTGAAGTGAATACTATTCTGTAACAGTCAGCTGTTGCGATAATATTGCTGCATGACCAGCCATTCCCAAACTCAGGAGATTTGAATACTAATTATTTAATTTTACACCCAGTGGTCTGTGAATTGGTTGCTACTCATCTGATCTAAGCTTGACTAGCTCAGCTCCAAACTCTGAGTTGGGTTCAAATCTGTTCCATGTATATCTAATTCCACTGGGACCAGTGCTACCTGGAATCTATACAAGAAAGGTGACCGAAAGTTCCTAATGTCTCTTAAAACATTAGATCATAAATCTTTCCTCATTCAGGCAAGTCTACTCATTGATTGAAATTAAGCAAAGTAGGGGTGCCTGGATAGCTCAGTCAGTTGGGCGTCCGACTTCAGCTCAGGTCATGATCTCACAGTTTGTGAGTTTGAGCCCTACATCAGGCTCTGTGCTGACAGCTCAGATCTGTGTCTAATTTTCTCTCTGCCCCTCCCCCACTTCTGCTCAAAAATAAATAAGTGTAAAAAAAATTTAGAAATTAAGCAAAGTGTTCACATGAAGGGGATACCTTACATGATGATGCTTGTGGTCCTCATGTGTTACCTCAGACTGTTTTCATTGCTTCTAGTGGAATAACTAGGTTAAATCTTTGTAAACCCTAAAGAGAGGGGTACTGTCACTACTGCTGAAAGAAAGTGATCATTCAATGAAAGTACTACTGCCTCTGGCTAACATACTTGCAATAACCAACATAATGTATTTGGGAATATGGCTTATAGAGATACTGGAGGACCAGGGAGGAAAGAATTTATAGTTGGATAAGATAAGGATTTTTAAAAATGAGAGTAGTCTCTGATAACTCTGGAAAAGGAACATGTTTTATATGTATATGCTGTTGGCTATTGAAATGGGACAGTTGGAAATTTAAATTGGAAAAATAGAAGGCTTATGCTTAAATGGGTGGGATTGCAGGACTGCCTTGGTAGTGTATTGAGGAAGGGCTCACAATGTTCAGAAAATTAGACTTGATAGAATTGACTTATTATATAAGACCAAAAAATGTACCATTTGATTCTACTCCCTAGGAAGGCCCAGAGAATTTGCCCATGTCTAAAATTATAAAATGTGTGAATAGAGTGGGGATACTCCATTGCATTGTTGAGTAGCTCAGTGGTGTATTTCTTCTGTAGGCCAGGGTTGAGGATAGGAAATGTTATGGAATGGGGCTCTCCGTTGTCATTGTGGCTTGTAAATTTACAGAATAGCAGAGACCAGATGATAGCATTTAATTCAGTGGCTAGGTGAACATAATTGCGTAATGTCTGTAAGATCAGAAAGGCCTTGACATTAGCTAATAGTTCCTAAGGACAAGATAGATGAACAGTCATGAAGTATGTTGCTTGACTTATATAATGCAAAGTGATCAAGACAAGCAGAAGGTTGATGTCAGATAACAAAATAGAAAATCATAGTCTCTTAGTTTGCGGAACTGAGTCAGTTCTTAGACATACAAAGTCCATTGATTAAAAGGGAAATTGTGACCATTGAAATAGAAGCCTGAAATGACATACAAATATATTCAGTAGTTCTTCACCCAATGCTTTGCCAAATGGACATAAATATATTTATAGAAAAATGAGAAATATAAAAGGAAAGAGAGATACTAATATCTTTTTAAGGTCTTTGGATACTGGATATTAGTTGACATTGACAACAGAGAACACAAAATGCCATCATATCTCCTTGTTAAAATGAGGTTGTAAAAAGTCTAGATGATAAATGAAAACCTGGCCTCTGTTCATGTCATAGTGGCCACAGATCTATAGTGTGGTCACTTGCTGGGTTCCAGAGTACAAAATTAGGCTGGATATAATTTTTGGCTGGTAGGCTACTTGTATTGGTTCTATGCCTTGTAAAGTAAGAGCTATTGTAGAAGGAAAGTCTGAGAAAAAGCAAATGACTCCATTGCTACTGGACAAGATAGTAAATAAGAAACCATATTGGAACCCAGGAAGAAGCATAAAAGTACATGGCACACTCAAAAATTTGAAGGATTCAAGTCGTACTCTTAATTATTTAAAGAAGGTATCCCTAATAAAAATTTTAATTCACTGTAATGACGCCTGAGAAAACCCTAAGTACCATGGTCACTGCTGATGGACTATCATAAATTGAACCAAGGGTAGTGTAATCAGTCTCTGTGAGGAGGTGGTATCTTTACTAGGACAGACCAACATAGCGTCTGGTACATGGCTAGTCCTGTTGATATGGAAAATGTATTATTTTCTTATCTTGGTCAAGGAGGAGGATCTAATGCAGTTTACATTTATATTGAACACAGAGCTTTAGGACTGTGCTAATCTCTTGCTCTTTAACATAGTAGACACAATATACATAGAAGGGATCTTGAATGTATTGACATTCTAGAGAACTTCATGCAGGTTCACCATTTCAATGCCAGTATTTTCACTGGATCTATAGAGCAGGCAATTGGACCTTTGGGTGGTTAATATAAGTATCCTACCACATTTATTTAATATATACTAGCTATATCACAAGTATGTCTACATGATTACTCTCAAACAGGCTTACTCCCCTAATGAACCAGTATAAAATGATTAAAAAGTAAAATAGTCAATAGCATATAGTAAAATAGGTGAAGGAGATAAGAGGTACAAACTTCCAGTTATAAAATGAAAGTCACAGAGATAAAGAGTAGAGCATAGGGAATATAGTCAATACATTTATCATAGTGAGCACTGAGTAACGTATAGAAAAAAAAAGGAATTGTAGTCATGTTTTATTGATAGGTCTTTGCTCTGGAATAAGTCAATTCCAATATATTCCAGCCTATATATGTGTGTGTGTATATATATATATATATATATATATATATATATATATATATATATATATATATGCTTGAGGAAAGTCTCTGTTCTTTTCTCTTCTTACTTAATGACCCACAGATATTTTAAACATTTTAAGTTTATTTATTTATTTTAAGGGAGAGAGAGCATGAGTGGGGAGGGGGATAGAAAGAGGAAGAGCGAATCCCAAACAGTCTCCATATTGTAAGTGCAGACATGAGGCTCGATCCCACAAATGGTGAGGTCATGACTTGAGCTGAAATCAAAAGTCAGAGGCTTAACCAACTGAGCCACCCAGGCACCCCATTGACACAGATACTTTAATCTATGAGTTAGATTGCCAAATAATATACATACTCTAGAAGTTTTGACTATGTTCAACTTTCTTCTGTCCAATGTTAACATTACTCACATAAATAATGTGAAGCCTTGTTTTAATATAGAGTAGAATTTTGGACATAATTTCTGATAAAGCACCCTTCAAAATAATTATTTATGTTGATCTGAATTCACACTTAGCTTATAAAACACATGCATTATCATTGTACTTAAGCCATGTGTTATAAATTAGTGGTAAATAATGGTATTTGGCGGTTCATTGGAAAATGGATTCTTTGTCCAAATTATGGTTTCATAAGTTATATTACATTAGTAAAAATCAAAATTAATTTTTAATAAAAGTCTACAGAATAATACATTGAAAAATGTTATAATTTTAAACATGTGGTACTTTAGTGTAGCTGTCTATCACTACAGAATTCATAATAGAAATGTAGTTAGGCTTCTAAGATTGAAGAGGCAGAACCTTGGAGAATTCTCTCAGGATTTCAGCAAATATTGACCATTAGCAAATTCTCCCAACCTGAAAATTTCATTATGACTATTCAAGACATTTTTATAAAGCTATATAGTTATTAAAGCAGCACTGTGAATAAAAATGTCCCAGTGAATAAAAGTCTCTCACTGATATAATTCCTTCTATGTGCCTGTATCATTCAGAATTCTTGGTTGAGAACAATAGAGACAAATTCTGTTTGAATTCAGCAAAAAATGAATTTATTGAAGGGATATCAAATAGCTCTAGGAATCAATGGAAAGGCAAGAGGATTAGGCTCAGAAAACCACTAGGATCTGAGAATCTAGTTTGCACAGACAGCCAAATAATAGTTTTTTGGATGCTTGGCTGGGTGGGCAGTCAATATGGTCAAACTCTCAACTCCATGCTAGCCCTACTTTTGCCACAGTCACCATACTGAGTCATTCTTTGACTATTATTTTTGTGTTATGCATTATTTCTTCAATATATAAATTCCTGAGAGGTTTATCTGAGGGCCTAGTCATGTTCTGGCTGCCATAAAATAGAAAGGCATAACATGGACAAATAAATATACAGTTTTCTGATCTTTTCAAAACATCAGCTTGTTTGATTGAATTGCAACACAAGTGACAGATGTCCCTTACAGATATGTCAGAAAGGAGAATTTCGCCACCCAAATAATTCAGGTAGCTGACATTATGCTCTGAATGACACCACATTATGTAGGTCTAGAATTGTCTTCTTGATACTAAATACTACATACCATTTGTGTTGGTGGCACACAGCAGCTGGTTATCATCATGAGGTCTGACACTGAATGAATCTCTTATCTGGAAGTTAGGATAAGAAAAAATGACAGTTTATTATATTAAAATGTAGAACAATATAATTTTATAAGTGAGCATAACTGGTTGACATCATTTACTATTTTATTATATTTTCTATTTTGGCACACCCTTTCGGTTTTTGTCTTAAGTAATAGTACTATTGTAGGGTTCATATTAATCTTATGAGTCAATATTAAATCATGAGCAGGTATTCACATAATTTTTTTTTAATTTTATTTTTTATTTTTTTAAATTTACATCCAAATTAGTTAGCATATAGTGAAACAATGATTTCAGGAGTAGATTCCTTAATGTCCCTTACCCATTTAGCCCATCCCCCAGCATAATTTTTAATAAGAGATAAGTATTATAGAAATGACTTACATCTAGAATTATATTGATGAAATTCTTTATAAAGAGAGGGGCCTAAGTAAAAGTTACCATGATACTTAAAGCTTGGTCTATATAGGAATATAGTCCATTTATTCTGTATCTAATTAACACAATTCTGTGATACAATGGGCTCAGATCAAACACTTAAGCAATAGTTCCATCAACGTAGAAGATGCAAAGCTGCTGCTTTTTGGGCCCAAGGCTATCCCATGTGGTTGTACAGTTTGTTAATAGCACAAAGGAACCTGGCTGAGAGAACTAGCAAAGGCTGACCTGTATCCCACTGTTTGCAAAGTCATGTCTGTCTGAGGAACATTCATTTGACCCAAGTGGGAGGTGTTGAAATCATTCCAGGGTGCTCTATGTACCAGTGGTGGACTAACAACTTGGGCTTCTCCCCAAGGTGTGAACTAATTTCATGTGGGTTGTGGCTGGACAAATAAGCATGTCAGGATTCCTTCCCTTTTTTCATGATGTTGACGTTTGACAGAGATCCATGGTAAAAAATTTTGTCCTAAGTGACTCCTTTGACATTAGCAAAAGAGTTCTTTTACAGTTGATCCTTTCCAAATGAGACATTGATAGAATGATATTGATTTATGTAAATGAAAACATTTGTGTGATCCTTAGAGAGGTTCTTTTGTTTGACTTGGTGCCTCTGCTCCAGAACATGGGGACTAATTTTTTCCCTTTCATGATTTCCTGAAAGCAAAGTAACAATTCCAAACCTGTCAAAAGAGAGAATTGTGATTTTTTTAGTGGAAAGGACCTTGTTTCAGCAGAAATAACTTTACATATCAGTGAATATATATAGCCTTACTCTTTGTTGGTCTTTGCAGACTTGAAAGTATAGCATTTTTCCTTCTTTCAACATTGCTGCACAGCCTTCTATGATCTGATATCTATGATCTGATATATTCTGCTAGAGTAGAATCAAGAAATGAATGGTTCTCTAATTTTAAGTTGAAACCCAAATCCATAGTCTTAGGTTTGGTGGCTCTAATATTTTCTTTGAAAATAGCAAGGCTACTGTCCAAAAGACTTTCAAAATGAGTCATATTTCCTCTTTCAAATGTTTGGAAGCAAGGAGAAAAGCAATGGTGAAATCATTTGCCCCTCAACTTTTGTGAAGAGGTAAAATATTAATATTACACAATTCTGGGAGACCTATAAAGACTATGAGGGAAACGTACTTAAGAAACAATTATTTCCTGACTTTTACCTTCTGTTAAGACATCTGACAAGGCTTATTTTGTTGTTTTTGTAACCCCTGAAGTATTTAACCATATTTTCCTTAATGGGATAAAGAGCAGGATAATAGTGCCATGCAATGAGACCCTGTGTGCTGGGGGGATAGTTTTAAACATTTGGAATATGACTTACAGATCACTCCAAAAAGAAACTAACTTATTCTAAAAACAAAAACAAAAACAAAAA
Organism: Panthera leo; assembly: GCF_018350215.1. Taxonomy (NCBI): domain Eukaryota; kingdom Metazoa; phylum Chordata; class Mammalia; order Carnivora; family Felidae; genus Panthera; species Panthera leo. Next base: position 44,658,734 of record NC_056687.1, on the reverse strand, counting down.
CAAAAACAAACCACTTTTTTATCTTATGTTGGACTGGCAATCAAGCTAATAAATTTCTTTTACTTTTAGCAGTAATAAGAAGTAAAGAAGTAATTTTGGAATCTCAAATTACTCAGAGTGAAGCACACATAAAGGCATTAGTAAACAAATGCAAATATATGCATCTGGGTGACACAGCCTTCTACAAGAGCAAATTGTGGGATATCTGTAATTGAAAATGAGTATCTTAGGTCATGCAATTGTCACAGATTTTCAAAATTCTAGTTATGCATTGAATTGACTTGGAGAACTCAAAGATTCTGACCTCTTAGAACTTATAATCCAAACAGACTACTAAAATAGGTGGTAGAAACAGATGTAAAAATAATTCAAACTGTATAAAAATATTAACATATAGCAGAAATATGTTTTATATATATATAAATATATATATAATATATATATATTTGTTATATGTTTTATATTTGTATCACATGTATACATGTGGTGTTTCACAGAATCTTTTTGCTATATAATATTAGCAAAAGGCAGTGCTCTTCCTTGCATGGGGTTTTTGTGATGACAAAGGAAGTAGGACAGTGGGGAATCCTGCCCAATCTAGGCTCATCACTGTGGGTGTTGTAGCAGAGGGCCAGCAGAAAGAGGTATGATCCCCATCAGGCCAGTGGGACACTGAGCCTTCAACTTAACCGGAGGTGGCCCTGGGGGATGGGGTAGGCTCAATTTATTTCCTGTTTCTGCTTCAGTACAATACTTTCTCCAGATATGCATTCAGAAATATCCTAGTGGGGTTTAGCTTTTCTCAAATGACACAGAACTTTGAAAAGGCTAGATAGATTTTCTCAAAAGTCCTTCAACATACAGCTGTGGGCCTTGACCGAGGGGGGACTGTCTTCATGATGGTCTCCTAAGCCAGTCAGTAGTCCAGCCATGGCACATCCTTGCATATAACTCGTACATAATGATATCTGTGTAGCAGCTATGCCTCTGGAAGCAAGAACTCAACAGGATGTCATCCCCTGGATGAAGTACACCTCCACAGGGCAGTAGGCCACCATCTTGGGGTGGGCTCCCACAATGACCTTCAGTTCTAGCAAGGCCTCTTTGGTCTTCTCTCTGGGGATGACCCTATTGTGGACATGCTGCTTTAAAAGGCACTTGTAGGTGAAGATCTTATGGCCAAGGTTGCTTCTCTCCTTCTTCCACGTGAACAGGAGCCAAATGGGGTGATTTATCCATCCCACAAGACCCTGCAGGAAGGAACTGATCCAGAGCAAGAACTCTAGTAAAGAGAATCTGATAACATAGTTCCAAAACCAGTTGGCTGAAGAGGAGGGAGGCTTATTGGTGTGGTCCTGGTAGATGACACTGATCTTCTCACGGTGTGGGAACCAGAGGAAAGCAAAAGTATTCAGATTTCTTCAGGTGACTGTCTAGGTTGTCAAGAACCTCTTTCAGGGTTGAGGCGAATGAGATCTCCTGCAACTGGGACTGGGGTGAAGGTGAGGATGACTCCAAGGGAGCCCGGGTGCACCTGCACACCCTGGAACATTTCTGCATTGCTGGACTCGGAACACTCAAGAATGGTCCCATGGACCATTAGCAGGGTCAGTGCCACCACCTGAGTGGCTGGGATGCCATGTTGGATCCTGTATTGTGTGTTCCGGACCCAATGATGATCCATACCGTTATGTCTGACAGGGCTCTCAAGTTGGACAAGGCTAGGCTATGTTTGCCTATCTGTGGGTGCAGGTCAGCTGGGAGAACTGGCAGCTGGCCTCCACATTTCTTTAAACAAAGATCACATTTCTCTTTTTGGGAAAGGTCAAAGTTAAGTGATTAACTCATAAAGAGCTTGATAGCAGATTCAGGGCCTATTTATTGACCTAACCTGAGGTTCTTCACATTCCTCATTTTCCCCCAACAAATTGGTCCTTACCCTTTTTCTGTATTTTCTTCCTACCTCTCCAGTAATATATTATTATGTCCAATCTTGAAAGCAAATACCACAAATATGAACTATTACTAGGCTTATTACTATTGCAGGCATCACAGCGGAATGCAGAGTCCCTATTTAAATGCAGCGTCCTCGATTTTCATGCATTCTCTTTTTTACCTCCCCACGTAATGATCACACACCTGGTTGCAAAAATGCAATTGGTTTAAATGAACAGCACCAACAGGAATGGAAAAAGAAGAAGCAGGATATTGTGGATGCAGAATGGAAAAGGGTGGAAGGTTTTTGTTCTGTCTCTGTGGCAGTAAAGATGAGTGAAGTATTTCCAAATAATTGATGATTATTTTTGTAGTGTCATCATGCTGTCTTTCCCTTCTATGCAGATTTGAGCCATTGCCATTGCAACTAGCATTGCATTTTATCAGGAAAATAAGGAGAAGGAATCACAAATATTAAGAAACTAGATTGAATAAGTTGAAAACGGGGACCAGAGCATTCTTTAATTGACCTTCTGTTTCCCCTATCTCTGGAATTAAAATTCAGTGGGTTAAGACTCTGAAAGAAAAAGAAATAGTACATATAATTACATTTAATCAACTCCAAAATTTCCCATAAAAATAACCAAATGTTACTTTCATAAGACCATTTATTTTCAGAAGAAATTTTAAAAATTGTAGAAAATTCACATTCAGTGCTTAAATGTTAAAATTCTGATTTCTATCTTCCAAAGGGTGAGGAAAAAATTAATGAAAGTAACCATTGATGCTGCCAGATTGGAGTCATCTGTATGTGTGTATATGTATATATATATACATATATATATGCAAATTATATCCTCTTAATCATTTGTGTAGTCATAATTTATAGAAGTTTACAACTAAAATGATTCTTTGCAGGTATGTGAATACATAAAAGGGCTTATAAGCTGTTGTATGCTGGCTCCCCAAATATCACCAACACAATCTCTTCATAAGACAGATTTGAGTTCATTGTTTACCATGGTAAGGGAGAAAACCATCTCAACAGAACTTTGTGAATGCCCCATGGAGGGTAGACAAGATTCAATTTTATTGAGTATTTGCAGTTTGATTTAAGGTGGTATTTCCATGTGGAGAGTGAGGAGGATTGATTAGGGTTAGGTAAGAATCAGGGTATATCTGTCTAGAATTGGTAGAAATAGCAAAGCAAGGATTTGAGAGCTAAATGTTCAGAGTCGTAATAATGTAAACTGTTGATGATTATATTGAAGAATTTATGAGTCTTTCATGAAATTCCTCCTGTAAACAATAAATATATCTTCCTGTATAAGAAAGAGTCTTATGGAATAGTAAAGTTATGCTAATGAAGGTAACGGAATAATAAAATCATGTTATTATAAAAAATATGTTGTGAGAGAGGATAGTTTCAATCCTCAGTGTCCAAACTGTAATTGTTTCCCATCATTTCTTATATATGTTTTATTATTTTCTAATATGCCTGAAACATCCTTTCTAAATCCGTATTTATTTGCTTATTTACTTATTTGAAGTATAGTTGATATATCATTATACATTAGTTTCAGAAATGCCTAAATCATTCTTACTGTTATATTTGAAGCTGCTATCAAGCTTATGTGGTATGAAGCTTATATGATGTTGCTTTCTCTCATTAGAAAAGAACACAAAATCACGGAAAATAATTAGTTACATGGTTTTGAATGTTGTCTTTACTGGTGATATTTATATTTCGTTACTGTCAGGGTAAATCCATTTCTGAGTAGAGTGATACAACACAATAGTTAGAATTGTCCACTTGGGTTGCACCTTTATAAACATAGAGTGAAGAGCTCCACCTAGGGAGAATGTAGGATGGTTGAAAACACAGGGCTTGTATTAGCCTTGGGAAAAAATAATCTAAGATATTTCAAAGATGTAGAAAAATTATGTCAAAGCTGAAGTGCAGGAGCAATTTAGAGTGTATTGGTCTCAGAGTCAGAATTGAAAGATGAAAACCAATTGACAAGCACAATGGCCACAGGTCAGACTGGGCAGGAAATCAAGATCAGAAAATCTTAAGAAAGGTGAAGACAATAAATTTGTTATTTGAACAAGCAGTGTGAACTGTAGAGATTGAGGAAGGAGAATTAGAAATTCCTTTTAGGACAATCTCTTTGTGGTCTTTATACAACATCATGAAGACCTTGATCCTAAGGTCGGACCAAGCTCTGGTCTTGATATCTCCATTATGCTTCAAGACAAATAATGAACCAGTTTTACCTCCCTGGATTTTAACTGGTGTTTTCTAAATTTAAGTCTTTTTTTATATCATCTTTACAACTTTAACACTGTCCAAGTATTTCCTGTCAGAGTGTTTAGTTTTCACTAAATCAACTAACTTTTTAAAACATAGATAAGTATTTTTAAAAATTTTGTGTCATTATTTTTAGAAACATTATCACTTACTATAATAGAAGATAACTATGCAAAATAAATTCTAAGCAAACAAGATTTTAAAATTCCAGTCAAATATTGTTGCCTAACAAAGGCTGTAATAGCAAAGCCTGCTTTCTCTTCCATAAAGGGAGATTAGCAAGTATAAATGAGGTATAAAAAACATAATAACAGCACATTGACATTATCTTTGATGTAATCAGAAGATTGATAGTTGTGTGGATAGCTTTTGTCTATGTATTTCAGTGTTACTTAATGCATGTCAATTTTTTGCACATGTCTCTCATTGCAAAAAAAATTTTTTTTGTAAAGTGTCACTGCATTATCAAGCGATAATAGCACAGTACAATTTTAACCTCTCCACAAAATAATGTACTTTCCTTCATGCTTATAGCCCATATGGCTACCAGAGACATGATAATTTTCCATGAGCTAACAAAATAAGTGATGTCAAATCACAGACACTACTTCTGGTTTTACCCTTCAAAGATGCATTTCTCCGCATATAGCATTGACAGGTAGGGGGTAAGAAAAATCTGATAATGGAGCCCTACTCCTGCTGTTACATGAAACAATAGTCAATGAATATTTATTGTGCATCTATTATGTTGCAAGCATTAGCAATATAGCAAAGACTAAAACTGAAAAAATGCCTGCCTTATATACGACATTGACATACAGCCACAAAACAGACAATAAATAAATATCAAATGAATAAAATACATAATAAAATTTAATACATATAAATATAATCACATAAATGTGTACATAATAAACTGCAAAAAATAAATATAAATAAAATGATGGATGCCAACGCTGATGTTATATAATATCATTACTGTATAGTGCAATTATGAGGATCAATATCTACCCCAGACAATTTTGTACAATCTACATTATTCCAAACACTATCTTCTTTTAGCCCCATATCTAATAATGTCATGTGCTGATTGACATGATTTGCAAAAAGCTTTTGCCTGCATGAGGCTAAGGATATATACTGAGTTCTACTGCAATTACATCTCTAGAAAGACAACAAGTGTTTGAGTCCGTATCTTAATGTACTCAGAAGTTGTTCTTAGAATCTTCTGCTTCTGTCTCCCCCCATCTTTTAAGACTCCTTGGGATTTAAAAGTAGGAAATCTTAAAAGTAGGAAATCTTTCTCATATATATTTGTATTCCTAATAAATAGAAAATAAAGCTCTTGCCACACTGTAGGCCATTAATAGTCTTTGAATAAAGAAGTGAAGGAAGAATAATGATCTATATTACTTGAGTGAGGTCAAAACTTGACGGTAGACAAGTAGAGTAAACTATTTAGGCCTCATTAAACTACAAATGCCCCAGAATGTTAGAAAACTGAATGATTTTCAAGTCCAAATGTCCACTGCTGTGCCTCTGAACTCATGGAGATATTGTCTTTGGAAATCAAATATTGCACTGCCCAAAGTCAGAGTGTTTCCAAAGCAGCTGGTAATCAAACCATGCTTTTATTTTATATGCTGTATTTTATAGCATGCTTTTAATTTGAGGGTAAAGAAAAAAAAGGTAAGGAGTATGAATCCTAGGTCTTTAGAAGAGACATGTGGGAACATGTAACAGTAGCTCAGTCTTATTGCCTAATATCCAACCTTTGGTCAGATGGTTTCCTTACATATCCCATGATTACATGGTCCAACATATTAACTGAGAATTCTTCACTCCAAATGCATCATTTGGTTCTACAATTTTGTCTGTTCCCATCTTACTGTGACATCAACATATAACTCCTCACTTGATCTTAGTTTGAAAGTGATACTCTGGTGCACTTGGTGATTCTTTTCTCTTATGTCCTATTTGCTTTTCTCCCAATTTCATATCCTAATGCTTATCTTTGCTAATCTTCAACACTTTCATGTTATAACAGCCTATGGATGCCCCTCACTCATAGTGAGGCAGTGTCTTCTAAGGGCTTCCAGTTGAAGACTGCAACACAGGCAGAGGATTAGGTCTTCTGGGTTTTCATAGAGGTCTAATTACTTCTTGTGGCTGACCTTTATTAGTAAGTATCAATTAGTGTGGTTTTTCCTTGATTCTAATCTCCTTGATGTTTTGCTGGAGTATAGAAAGATAATTTGAGGTTAACAGTTGACTTCAGGATGTGTTTGCTTCCTAATCCTATCCTCAGAGACATCCTTTGTAGATTTGATTACTGACATTTACAACAATCTTTGAACTCTGGTAATGTCAGATAAAAGAATTTAACATTAGCTCCTGATTACTGAGAATAAGTTTTTCAGGGCTTTCTTTTCCTGTAGATCATAACCACAAAGTTTTAGTATCTGCCTTAAAACAAACACGTATTTTCTTGTTTTTATAGAAAAAAAATTAAAGGATCCGTAGTTTGGGAAAAAGATGTCTTTTATCTCTCTTCCATTAAAAATTGTGTTGTTTTTTTTTTTTTTGGTTAAGAACTTTCAGGCTTTGTAAATCCTTCATAAATTTTCAGAATGTACATATTACATATTTATATACAAATATACTGTGTATAAATATTTATAAATATTTTCAATTTGAAGTTATTTGTTATTTTCTCCATGGAAGGAGAATGAATTGATAGAAGAAATGCACATGACTGTAGCTGTAATGTCAGCATAATATTCACATATTTGGCAAATTCTTTCGTATTTTAGAATAGAGCCCATGTGGCAGAGCATAAGTGCTTAGATAGGTAAGAAAGAATTCTGAATTGGAGGAATGGGTATGATCTCTATAAGAACAAAGTGAAATATGGTATGATGGGATTAGACATTGTGCCAACTTCAATAATTATGAATAATGTTAATATTAATGGACATGAGCTGGCAGACTCATTGACCAACAGTTTTGTGGAGAGAAAGTAGAAGCACTGCTTGGCTAATAATTATTAAGATAGTAATGAACTCAAAGTTCCAGCTGAATGCTGGTCTCTATAAAGTAATTTTTTCTATCCTGAGCTTTATCACTGATAGTATCTGATATAGTGGAATTTCCGTATATGAAAAGATTATGTCTGTCCATATGGTTGGGGCAACTAGGGCACTGGTCTTAAAGTTGTGTTTATACAATAAGCATACCAAGTTGTGTTTTCACAATAAGCATGCTATTTTTACTTATATTCTGCATTTGCTTGGGTATTGGTGTGTTTTGGGGGGTTCTTGTGAAGCTTATGGCAAAAGCTAAGTCCTTTCTAAGTTAGCCTCTGTGAGCCACCTGATCTCAATAAGGGAAGCATTCATCGCTGACTAAATTTAACAACCAGCCTAGTTCTGGTTGCAGTAGATACAAATAGTCCTAACTTTGCAGTTTGGATAAGAACAAATTTCATTCACAACACTTTAGTTAACCCCGGCCCTTTGAAAATATGATTCAAATTTCAGTTACTACAGTACATTATCTGTGAATCATCACATAAAGTGCAAACATTGCTCCTACCTCTTCAGCCCACAAATCTCTATGTAAATAATTGGTGCATATCAGAATCAGTGACCAATCACATCACTTCTTTCAGAGTCTGTTAGTGATTGGCCACTGTGTGTGTGTTATTCAGTTCACACACAGAAAGCAAAGCTATAGTCACATTGCCTCTTTGTTTTCCCTGATAAACTCAGATGGCATTTTACAAGATGGATAATCAAAAGAGGAAACTGGCCAACAAAGATAATGCAGCAAAACAACAAAAAATGATAATGCTGGAAGTAGAATATTGTATAAATAAAATTCTAGAAAAGCCTGAGAGCCTTTAGGAGAATCTAGTGAGGCAAACTCATCAATGCAAATGAAGAAAGTGGTTATGATAAAAAGAATCAAAATATCTCAAAGGAACTGACACTGGCCAATAACTTCACATTTAAAGGAACTTTGAAGATATTTCATGACCTTGAAAATAGAAAGGATAAATGTTTGAAACTGATCAAAACTTAGAAGGGAATAAGACACTTTTCCAAGTCATAGAAAAGATACTTGCTCCATACTGTAAGATACATGATGAAAAGAAGGCAAACACTATTCAAACTCCTGACATTTTTTTGTAAGAGTGAGTGGGGGCAGAGGGAGAAGGAGAGAGAGAATCTCAAGCAGGCTCCACATTCAGTGCAGAGCCTGATGCTAGGCTTGGTCCCATGACTCTGTGATCATGACTTGAGCCGAAATCAAGACTCAGATGCTCAACAGACTGAGCCTCTTAGGTACCCCTTGACGTGTTTTTATGAAGAAATAAAAACACTTTAATTCTTAATGTTTTACAGCATATAAAATAAATATTGGTTTTACTATTTTTTACTATTTTTTTACTATTAGTTTACTATTTTTAAAGGTCATGGGCTTATGTACTATAGTTTTCCCCATTTTTAGTAAGATCATTTAGCACAGTTAAGCTTGCAGAGTATTGTACTGCACTTTTACATACAGCAAGGACTGCTGATACTTTTTAAAATGTATAAATACTGGCTAATATCTGGTTTAAATTATGTTACAAATTAAATCTTTTTCTTCCAAATCAAATATTAATAGCTAGTGTTAATGAGTTGGATATTGGCAGATAAATATCTGGAAGAAAACATATTAGAAATACCCCTATGTACTACAAGTACTGAAACAAATTACTATGCTTTACCTTGGAGAATACATTAAACGTAATTATGTTCTTTTTTTTTCACTATTTCCCAACACAATTTGATTAAATAATTTACTTTTCCTTATGCACAATTTGAAAACACTGGTGATCTTTCATAAACTAGGACAACAAATACATGCACTTAGTAATGATTTTCCGTTTGTACTGTAACACAAGCTGTAGTGGAAAAATATAATTGAGGGATGAATACAAAATATAGCAACTTTTGTTGCCCTCTGAAAACTATGCTATTATGTGACTTTTACTAATACCACTATTCCTACACCATGGCTGCAGCTATTTTTTCCCTTTCTCAAGTGGTAGATAATTCTATATTTTTCTCTGAATATGATTCTGATAGGAACACCAAAATAATCATCAAAAAATTCCAAATGGAAAAAGTCAAAGAAAAACTTCAAGAACATGTACCTGAATTCTGAATTCTTTTCCTAAATATCAGTTTAAATAGCCAAAGAAGCAAGGTTTTTCTGACTTTGAAACTTTCCCCACTATGAAATCCTGAACTCCATTCTCTACAGAGGCAAAGGACTAAAACAGCAACTTAAGCCTTTGTTTGTTAGAGTCAGAAAACTGCTTTTCTTTTTCTCTTTTCTTTCTTCTAAGATTGTATTTCTTTATTTTTAATGTTTATTTATTTATTTTTGAAAAAGAAAGAGAAAAATAGTGAGCTCATGAGCAGGGAAGGAGCAGAGAGAAAGAGGGAAAGAGAATCACAAGCAGACTCCACAGCATCTGTCCAGAGTCTGATGTGGGGCTGGATCTCATGAACTGCGAGATCATGACCTAGGCCAAAATCAAGAGTTGGATGCTTAACTGACCGAGCCACCCAGGTGCCTCTCAAGATTTTATTTAAATTCAAGTTAGTTAACATATTGTACATAGTGTAGTATTGGTTTCAGGAGTAGAATTTAGGGATTCATCATTACATATAACACCCAGTGCTCATCCCAACAAGTGTCCTCCTTAATGACCAACACCCATTTAGCCCATCCCCCCACTGACCTCTTCTCCGGCAACCCTCAGTTTGTTCTCTTTATTTAAGAATCTCTTATGGTTTGGATCCCTCTCTCTTTTTATCTTATCTTATTTTTGCTTCCCTTCCCCTATGCTCATCTGTTTTGTTTCTCAAATTCCACATGTGTGACTGACTCATTTCGCTTAGCATACTACACTCTATTTCCATCCGTGTCATTGAAAATGACAAGATTTCATTCTTTTCGATGGCTGAGTAATACCTTTCTCCCTAATTCCAGACCTGATTCCCATGATGGAAATCAAGAACATCCAGAATTAGGGTCATGATTCTGAAGGCAACCAAAGTAGCTTCCCCACTGCCTCTCAAAATTGTTCCTAATCTTTGAGCCCAGTCTTCCAAAGCATCTGAGCAGTGATAGGAGCCATTCAAGGAAGCGTCCCCATTCTTCTTGGATCATGATAGGCTTTGCCAGAAATCACATTGAAATTTTAAGATATATATGAGTTTATAGCTGTAAAAGAAAACTGCACTGCATTCCATATATATTCTTTAGAATTTGATCCAGCTCCCTGTTTGTGTAGAACCTTTGATTCTTATTCTGTACTCTAGGTGTGCATGAAATGTCACCTTATGAACTGATCTAGTTCTATCCTGCTAAGATAGGCCTATCACACAAAATGCAGAATACTTAGTTAAATTTAAGTTTCAGATAAGCAACAAAATATTGTTAAGTATAAATATGTCTTATGAAACATATAGGACATACTTATAATAAGACTTTGGGTTTGTTTTCACCAACCCCTAGACTATTTGAGTAAAACAGACTCATACTTTTTGTTATAAACTTATTCTGATCATCTTGCCTAATTGAAAACACAGAACTACAGTGGTGCCTGACTGGCTCAGCTGGTGGAGCTTGTGACTCTTGATCTTGGGTTGTGGGTTCACAATTAGGTATAGAGATTACATAAATAAATCTTAAAAAAAAAAAAAAAAGAAAACACAAAAATACAAACTGTGGTGAATTTGAGACGAAATAAATGTATAGGACCTCTCTCTTTCTTTCTCTGTAAGTGCAGGTGTATGTATAATATATATTATATAAGTAAGAACTAAAAGTATAAATTTTCTTTAAAGAGATGGTCATTTCAGATGATTTCTATATGTACATTCTATTAGAAATTGTATGAGAAGGGGTTAAAAAAAACGGAGATAGGACCGGTGTAATAGCAATGAGGAAGAAGTGACATTTCTCTGAGTATATCCTTTTTTGTGGCTCTGGACTCTTAGAACCATGGTGCTATAGCTCATAAGTTTCTTTATGTTTCTAAGCAAACAAACAAAGCCAACCAGATTATTGGGGGAATAAAAACAGAATATGAACACTAAAAAATAAACCTAAGTAAATTGAAAATTAAAAACAAAACCACACTTAAGTGGGTAGGGAAGTGGTGCCTGGGTGACTGAGTCAGTTAAGTGTCCAACTTGCGTTCAGGTCATGATCTCTTGGTTCATGAATTTGAGCCCCACATTGGGCTCTGCTATCAGCACAGAGCCCACCTTGGGTCCTCTGTGCCCTCTTGTGCTCTCAATCTCTCTCTCTCTCACACAAATAAATAAACATGAAAAAAAAAAACTCCCATAAAAAAATGAAGTGGGTAGGGAAGAAAACAAAAAAACTTTATTAACTTTGGAAAACTATCTTAACTGTAAACCTAAATGCAAAAAGAACTATACATAAAATGCTGTAATCTAGTTAGTAAATATGCTTCTCACAAATAGACGGATAGGTAGGTAGGTAGATAGGAAGGCAGATAGACAGATAAAGAAGTATAGATGTGTGCTTATGCATGGATTAGTGTGCATGCATACATTTCCTGGATATGTTTACTGAAAGTAGATAGAAGCAACGACATCCCAGTAGTGAGCATAAAAAGAACCCAGTAGATTCCAATAAAAGGAACTGTGGATTCTTTAAGAAGTAGTTGATTCCAGGGCTCAGGCAGGGAAAATATAATATGAGCTTGATATATCTTGTCCAGAAAGTATGAAAACTCTTAATAAAATATGGAAACCTGTTGATAGAACACAGGAGTCAACCACAAGGAGTTCCTCATGATCAAAGCTAGAACAATTTGAGCAATAAAATGCATAATAATGGAATTTTATTTTAACCATAAAACAGAATGAATATCATCAGTATATTCATAAGATATAATCAATATATATTATTTATAATGGCATAAATAAGTAATTAAATACATAAGTGAATTAGGTATCTCAGCCAGCCAGTTAAATTCTCCTTGTTTTTTCCATTTGGAGATGATCTTTGTTGATTATTGTCTCCAGTGGTCATATCTGATTGGAATAGTAAAGTGTCTATATCCACTGTAGAATATTTGGCTTTTAATATTTGACTGAAATATCTAGTCATATTTTCTTTAACATGGACAGTTACTTAAATGCATACAGGCATACAAATAGGTAACTCCAAAAGGAAATTGTCTATTGCCATTTAATCAATGAGACATATGGCACTAGTATTTCTAGAAGTGTCTGATATGATTCTATAATAAATAAATATAACTCTATAAGAGTTATATTTTATATACTGCATGATTTGAAATTTGCCATTGCAAAGGACACTCCATGTAATTCAAGAAACTGCCAGTATATGGGGAAGAGCTATATGGACATAAAGGCAGAGTAAACTAGCATTATCTTAAGTTCTCTTTAATGAAACTTAAAATACCATCAATAGTACTATTTTTTTTAACAAAAAATCATCCTGTAATGATAAGCTTTAGGAAATATTATAATTTAAAACCAAAATTCAAAAAAGCAAGATATATATTGTAACTGTTACAATTCATCTGCTTTTACTGTAAGTATCACAACTAGGTCAAAATCATAATTTTTTTTTACTATTTTTCAGGGTCAGAGGAAACTTGAGACATGTTTAGGTTCACTCAACAAACACTTGAAATCTCTGTTGTAACTTGGGGGCTCTGTTTTCGGAAAATTCCATGTTACTTTGATTATTTGAGAATTATAAGTTTTCGTTTTCATACTTCTGGTTTTGTTATATCTTTGTTACATTTCCCATTCTTAATTTATTTTGATGGCCTCATTTCTTAGCTTCTTAAAGCTTTGTGACAGATTGTTTATTGTCATCAACATCCAATCTCTCATTTTTCCATAGTAACAGTTATAAACAGGCCACATGGTTGACCAAATTAGACACTGTTTTTCAGCTTCTCATGCATTTTAGGTGTGGACATTTGACTAAGCTTTGATCAGCAGAAGTGAACAGAAGTGCCTTCAGTCATCATCAGGTCTCCTTAAAAGGAATAAGCATGAACTTCTTAATTCCTTTTTTCCCTTCTCCTTGGTTGGCAGGTGATTAAAAAAAAGGAGTAGCTGGTTTGGATTCACACATGGAAGTCATATGTTAAGAATGACAGTGCCACTCTGATGAGGGAGCATAAAGCAAGCTGAGGGCAAAGCATAAGCTAGCCCTCCCCATCCAAGGTGGGGTGTGTGATACTCAGGCATTCCTGGCTGCCCAAGAACAAAAGAAAGGAAAGAAAACAAATGGGTAGCTGATAGACATCACTGTCAAACAGGACATGAGTTTCCATCAGTTTACAAATATTTTAGTAAGTTACAAGAAAAAGGCAATCTTAATCAATAGCCTAATCTCCAGAAACCTATAGACTCAGTTTCCTGGGGCCCCTAATATCACCTTCCCCTCCATAGTGATGCGGGGAATAAAGGCAAGAAGTAAACGGCAGGTAAAATTAAATTTCTTTATAACCTGCATCTCATTGACAACTACTTGAGGCAAATACAGTGTATAACATTTCTCCAGGAAACCCCTACTCTCTTAATGTTAATGCCTGCTAGAGGAAAAACAACCTTAGCTTGACAATAGCAAAGCCTCAGGTATCTCATGAGTCCTCTTTAGCATATGAAAGTGCTTCTGGAGGCATCCCTTTTGCTTTTACCTCCCACAACTGCATAGTATATTACCAGTCACTCCTCACAACCCCAGTGCAGCTCTTTCTGTCCACAGATCCTGTCCCCATGCTTTAAAAAAAATTACCTTTTTTGCACCAAAGAAATCTCAAGAATTCTTTCTTAGCAGTCGGCTGTGGACAACCACCACTCCAAAACCCATCAACTCTACTTTGTCTGTACCTCTTACTAGTGTACTCTAACATTAGAAATAATATTATAACATTAGAAATAAACTTCTATTTAATTAAAGTGACTAGTATATCATCCCTGCTTAAAGCAGACTAACCAACACCCTAATAATTTACCAAATATTTAGCTAGGACTATTACAGTACTTGAGTATATGTTTGTGTACATACATTGTGGAAATACATGGTGATGAAGTTTTGGAGTGATGGTGGGGTGGTCCGGAGCTGACAGCCAAGAAAGAATTCTTGAAGAAGTCTTTGGTGCAAAAAGGTGATTTTATTAAAGCATGGAGACAGGAGCCATGGGCAAGAAGAGCTTCACTGGGGTCATAACTGGTAACTGATTACATACCCTCAGGTTGGGAGGGGTTAGGGAGAGATTAAGTCTCTAAGGAATTTTGGAAGCAAGGTTTCCAGGACCTTGAGGGGCTAGCTTTTGCTAGGCAAATGCCATTTATTATTGTTTAGTAAAACCTCAGTCATGAGACCCTTCAGATGTATATCAGGTGGCCATAAGTTTGGAGTATGATGACCGTACTTGGGAGAGTTGAGATAAAGGAAGTTTCCAAAGGAATTTTTATATGCTAAAGTAGACTAACAGGATCCTTGAGGTAGGGATAATGTTGAACTAAGATTCTCTTTTGACCCCAGCAAAGTGTCATCATGAAGGCACCTGAGCTCCTAAAGGGAGGTCACTCTGCTGGTTTCAGAGACTTGTCAATGGGCTATAGGCAGTAAGGGAATTTAATTTTTTATTTGCCTTAGTTTCCCACATTGCCATGGCAAGCACTTAAACCCCTTTCCTTTGCTCTTGTGTAGCTAGGACTGTCTGAGGAATATCACACATATTCTACCTGTGGGGAGGAGGGGTGATGCTAGCTTATACTTTGCCCTCAGCTTGCATTATGCTCCCTCATCACATGGGATCTGAGTTAGAGAGAGGAAATTATTTTTCTGTATACACCATCTTTTCTTATCTTTGCTCATGGTCTGAAGATGGTAACATTGAACAAATGATTAAACATTGCCAGCTCTATAGTAACTACCATTTAAGATAGCTTCTGGGAGTTTAGCAACTCCCTCTTCTTCCCTTGACACTCATGGTGTCCCTGGCAGCCACATCTCTGCTAATGTGACCCACCCCCACGTTACAACAAGTTACAAGAATGACCCAGCTGGGAACTCTTGCCACCACCTCATTCAGTCTGTTTTCTGGTAATTTGAAATTTTGAATAGAGATCTGAACACAGAGGTGTTGAAGCTTGGTTTGTGAAATATTTCCTTGGATTAGTGAGCTAAGTGTATCATCTCCCACTGAGATTATTGGTTTCAATGACTTGCGACCAAATAAAAATCAACATTTCCAAGACCCAATTCTATGTTTTGTGGTGCTTAGGAAATCCTCGCTCTTTGCTAATGTGTGTTTTCTATAACAACGGAGATCAACCTCTAAGTACTCTCAGATTCCATCTCCTAAGACAAAAAGGCTGTCCAAGCAAGTATCCAACTATGTTTTCATTCTGCTCCATTCTTTCATCAGAAAGCGAATTATTACTATTGTCATTATTCTTTGTCTCCCCTTGCTCCCGTTTTAGGGGTCTTTATTTTGTCTATCTTATAAGGTTGTTTTTTTTTTTTAGATAGACACTGATATTTCATTGAAAAATAGTATGAAAAAATAGATATTTTTAACTTTCAGAATAATAGTTGCATGACATCAGACATAGAATTTTTATTCATGTTTTTATTTTATTTTGTTTTTTCATTTTTGAGAGAGTGTGCATGTATGTGTGTGTGGGTGCATACAAGCTGGGGAGGGTCAGAGGAAGAGGGAGAGAATTTTAAGCAGCCTCCATGCTCAGCACCTGTAAGATCATGTATGACCTGAGCCAAAATCAAGAGTCTGGTGCTTAACTGACTGAGCCACCCAGGCCCTCTCAAATATAACATGTTTTTCATATTAGGCTATAAATCACTATGTGTAAGTGCATACATGTGAAGAAACAGAAATAAACCCAAATATATTCACCTATATCAGTAAAAAAAAAAAAAAAAAAAAGAAAAAAGAAAAGAAAATCAAATACCTGGCACATAAATAAGACTCATTTAAATAACATTCTTATAATAAAAAGATGAGGAAAATATTTTGTGACTTTATATGTAATTTTTCTTTCAATTAGGGGACCGTACAAGTTTTTTGCATCATTATAAGATTAGTGTATATGAAAAGGAGTGTGATGTGAAAGGATCCCAAAGTCATAAACTTTAAGAACAGCACCAGCCACAGATACTTTATACTATCTTGGATAAGGACAGGGCTTCCTTTTTCAGAGCGTCTAATGTTTCACATATAAAATGGGTTAATTTTTCAGCTAGCTGTTACTTTTATTTTAGCTTTCAGTAATGTTTATCAGTCTTTTATTTTTTGTAATTTGGGAAGAAGAAAAATAAAGTAGCAGTAAATGTGTATACTTTTATTCCATGGTAATAGTGGTAAAGATGAGCAGAATAATCACTGCACTCAAACTGGTTACTGTATTACTGTATTCTCGTTTTGTATAAGTTATTAGAAACATGGGGCGTCTGGGTGGCTCAGTTGGTTAAGCGTCTGACTTCAGCTCAGGTCATGATCTTGTGGTTTTTGAGTTCGAGCCCAGCATGGAGCTCTGTGCTGACAGCTCAGAGCCTGGAGCCTGCTTCAGATTCTGTCTCCTCTCTCTCTGCCCCTCCCCCACTCACACTTTGTGTCTCTCTCTCTCTCCCAAAAAATAACCATTAAAAAAAATACCTTCTATTACTTAGTGGAATCTTTGGGGGATGATGTGGAATTAAGTAGTGTTTTAACTGAAGATACATACCATCTCTTTAATGGGGACAGGTTTTGTGTATGGGTATTTAAAATCTTCCCCAGAAATACTTGGGGTGTTATAAGTAAGTTGAGATGTTAGGTGGCTTTCATATCTTTCCTCTTGGTTTACAACCTCCTGTTCTCATGGGAACTGGCCCTTCCTGGACAGGCTTAGGGAAGAAATGAGAATATCATTCTCTCTTATCTCCGAGGGGAGTATGAGTAAAATCTGTGTCTCTTTTAAGCTTTCAGGAATTATGGGAACCTTTCTTGAAATGAAGGGATCATTGAAATTGTGCATAGAAGAACTGATTTCTGGCACTTTCTCACATGTCTTCTTCACCCTCCACCTCAGGTTCATTTTGTTAAGTGATCAGAAACATGTCCTTCTTCCTGTCTGAGTGACTGCCTCTGAGTACTTATTTGATGTTTACCAATTGAGCTTAAGGGTGGAGGAACAGATTATTCCCAATAATTGTACAAACCATAGAATGTTTTAGAAAATCAAATTCTCTGCCTAGGTTATCACTATATTTCAAGTACACACAGTAGTGCCTGGTTACAAAAGGTACCGAATGTTAAATTTATGAATAAATGAATTAATGGAATCAGATGTAAGAGAAAGAAAGTATTACATGATTCAAATGTTAATTGGTATCTTATTGTGGTTACCCAGTATTATAGAGTATTAATAGTATTAAAGAGACACATGCCAGGCAGAGTGTGAAAGCCATGAAACTGCCCCACTATGAAATTCTGAGCACTAGTTACACATCTTTTCTCTGACTACCTCCTTAGCTCCCAATTTTACTTACCAATCTTCTCTTCTGTTGGTAAAGGCTTTGTTTAGGTCTATTACCATTCTCCAGTCTAAATTAGATGAATTTCACACTCATGTTGCCGGGCCAAGTGTCTTCCACCCTGTTCTCTCATTGATTTCATCTCACTCTCTTAATTCATTTATTTTTCAATAATCTATTTAATCTATCTGTCATCTGTCTGTATATAGTTAGGGAGGCAGCGTATGATAGAAGTAAAGAGCAGATGTCCTGGAGCCTAATAGCTACTGGTTCAATTTCCAGCTCTGTCATTTACTACTTGTTTTGGAATTTGGAAATATCTATGTGCTTCAGTTTTCTCACAGGTAAAATGGACATAACAATAGTATGTAGTAAGTAAATTAGTTAATATATATATGACCCTCTGGGGCACCTGGGTGGCTAGTCGGTTGAGCATGCGACTTCAGCTCAGGTCATGATCTCACTGTTCATGAGTTTGAGCCCTGCATTGGGCTCTGTGCTGACAGCTCAGAGCCTGCAGTCTGCTTTGGATTCTGTGTCTCCCTCTCTCTCTGCTCCTTCACTGCTTGCGCGCGCTCTCTCTTTCTCTAAAAAATAAATAAACATTAAAAAAATTAAAAAAATATATATATATATATGACCCTTAAAGTAGGGTATAAATGTATAAGTCAATGATGTTAGCTACATCTATTTCCAGTTATTTGGTATCACTCTTTGTAAATTGTTTTTCTAATTTAATTAGAGAGGTTTGGGAAGATTTCTGGAAACTCTGGGTACTGCTATATTATTTCATAAAAATGCTAATAAGAGTCATAAAATAATATTAAATATGCTTGAACTTATTTAAAGTTCTGGACTTTATATAGTTTTCCACTTAATCCTCCAGAATGTCTTATGAGTTGATACTATTATTTATATTTTAGTAAAGAAACTAACAGTTATATAACCAAACTCATGATGTATCTGAAACTTAGGCTCAGATCTGTCTTATTCAAAACATAGGTTAAGTTATGCTTAATGTAGTATATTGTTATGATAAAGCATAAATAATAATTTGTTAGGGATAACATAAAGATTATTTCCCTATTGCAAGGTAGATTGGAGAATAACCTGTAAGTTTTGAACATTAAACTTTTGTCATAACCAAGTTTATATAGAGATTCATGTGTGCTATAGATCAAGTTATATATCATTTTCAAAATATAAATACACAGTATAAATTTTCTATAATAAGTTAAATATGGTTCTTTGTTATCTGATACTATAGCTATGATGAAATTCTATTGTTCTAATAATCAGTGTATCCATATCTACATGTCTGTCTTTATATTTATCTGTCTACTTATCTTGTTTCTTTACATATCATAGTTGAGAATTAGTATAATCTGTAGATCAATACTCTTAAAAATAACTTCCTCTCATTCATTTGTTTTTGCAATTTTGCTTTTGTTGCAAATCTGCTTGCAAAATACACTTTTATTTGCAATCTGCTTGCAAAATACACATAATCAGTAGTATATATTCAGGGAAGTTTTCTTCCCTCAAGTGTGTGCTACAAATAAATCCAAATAAATTTCAGAAACTTTTCAGATTCACAAAGAACATTACCATGATGCATATTTTAAGAAGTACTGCAAAAAAGAACTATCTAATTCCTTTATTTTCAACACTTCTTAAACTTAAGACTGTTTCAGAGTTTCATGTTCATTAACCTGTGGAACCTTAGGGAATTTCAGTTCAGATATTTGTTACTCAGGCTATATTGTCGCCATGAATTTACTTGAGTATTATTGATTTGTAAAGTGCCTGAAGTTGGTTAAAATCATAATTTTGAGTTTTAATGATATAATTACATGTTTAGGTTATTTATTTATTTATTTATTTATTTATTTATTTATTCATTTTGCTCTTTGGTATATGAAAATATAATAAAGTTAGAGGTATTTGAACCAAGTAAAAACTATCACAGAAGGATCTCGGGTATAAAACTACAAATCATTACTTTCTGGGCCATTAAAGCACAGGTGAAAATTATGTTAATGTAACATCATGAATTATTGATACTTTGTCTACTCTGAAAAGTTACTGTTTCAAATTTATAAACAGAGCATAGAAGCATTTTAAGGTAAAATCAATGTCTTCTTGAAGGTCAGTTTATTAAAGATATTACATATTAATGAGATGTTAGTTAGGCCTATCAGTTTTGGTAGATCTGCTGCTTCCCCAGGTACCAAATTTCATAGATAATTTATAAATTCACCGGAATTTTTTTTATAGTAATGTTCTGAGGGTACTAAGCCTGTCTCATTGAAGACTTTATAGTAACCTCACTAGGGCCATTTTTTGGCAAGGAGAACACATATTTTTCTTAAAACCAACTACCTTTTGTGGCAATTTGACCAATAACTGGTGTCATATCTCAGCATGTTTCATGATAACAATTATAAATTTTGGCTCAGGAGGACGAGACATAACCTCCAAAATAATTGTGAATATGATCATACTTAGCTCAGTGACTTTAAATATCATCCATAAGCATACTATTTTCAAATTTTTATTTTCATCCTGGGCATGTCTCCTAAGATCCAACTGTGCTCTACTTGAATGTACATTAAATTTCTCAAACTTAACATGTCCAGAATAGAACTCCTCATTTCATCCACCTAACCTGCTTCTCCTGCAAGCGCTCTCATCTCAGCATATGGGAACTTGTTTCTTCCAGTTGGCAAGGGGGTGGGAAACCCCACTGTATCCATCCTTGGCTTCTTTTATACTTCATCATTAATCCATTAACATAGCCTGGATATATCACCATCAAAATAAATCCAGAATCACAGCACTTAGCACTATTAACACTCATACACTTTCACAAGTCACCAGCACTTCTTGCCTGAACTGCTGGAGAATTCTGCTCACATCTCTCCCTGCTTCCATCATTTTTCCCTTTCAGGCTATTCCTAACTCTACCCAGAGAAATTCTTTAAAATTGTAAGACAGATCATGTCTTTCCTCAGATTAAAACCATTCACTGTTTTTCATCTCCCTTAAAGGAAAAGACTAAGACTTTGACATGGCTTTAATATCCTACATGATATGCCCTTTCATCACCATCCCCTCTGCATCCCCAGGATTGCTAAATTAGCAAAAACAAAACAAAACAACAAAGAAAATAGACTCTCAGTTAAATTTGGGTTTCAGATGAACAAGAATTTAAATACAGATGTGTAACTATGTTTAACTATTATGTATAATATATTATATATTACATATATATATTCAGAATAAACTAATACTAAAAAGTTTTCATTTATCTGAAATTCATATTTAACTGGATGTCTCACATTTATTTGACAACACTATTCCTCCCATTTTCCCACCCAAAACCACATTTATTTGACCTTATCTTTTAATATTCTCTTCTTTGATCACTTTGCTACTTTACTGTAGCCACAATGGCTATGATGGCATTATTTGTAATCTGTGGATTTTATTGGATCATATAATTCAGTATCAAGCAGGACTCTCAGAAAAATTCAGAATATTAGGGTTTGGTCAACTTGATTTAGATTTTAGTAAAGTCCACATGAAGAGATATATTTAGCCTCACGCAAAGCAGTATTTCTAACATCACTAGGAGAGCACTTTCTATTTAAGGACTGTAATCACCAAATGGCTGCAAGCCCAAAACTCTGGAGTTGAGTAGGTTTGGACCAGTTTGTCTCTGCCCCCAAACAAGGTATATGGAAGCAAGATAATGGAGACAATAGATAGAAGAATTTGTGATTTGGGCAGAGGAAGAACAAGCTCCTACTCCTATCCCAAATATTGTACTTTCTCTTAAATTTTTCAATAATGGTTAAAATTACTATAGGAGAGATTATCAGAACACTGAAATTTGTTAGTAGTAGATTCAAAGACAATATGTCAACATGAGCGCTAGCTTTGGTTTGGGTATCATGGGATGCGATTGATAAATCGGTACCAAATTTTGAAGTAAATATATTACTCAGTTTAATCTAAAATTTTGTGATGTAACAGATTATTTTTTCACATTTCAGTGGTGTACAAAAGTCCAATTGCTTACCTTGAAATGAGACCAACTTCAAAAGGCTAATTTATGCATAGAATATGTACCAAATTGAATCTGAGACTTAAAATTGTATCCCGCTTAGTTTCATTCATTTCCTTATCTACTTTCTACACTTCATTGCTAGTTTTCTCTGAAAGTGTTTTCTTGATAAATCACTTACACCTGAAACATTGACTCATTGTCTGCTCTGGAGAAGCAAATCCAATAAGCACCAGTTGAATTCTTTTAGAAGGAATAACCATTCCACCTTTGATTTGAGCTATATCTCTAGATGAATTTATTGGACTTTCATAGTATTTATATTAAACTGAATCTTTTATTAGAATTGGAAAATGTTTTTATTTTCCAACCTGCTACGTAAGTTCTAGACTTTCTGAGATTTCTATATTCTCTGTCAATTTTGTTTGCAAGCTGGACATTTTTCCACAGAGCTTGCTCCTTTTTTTTCCCCTTTAATTTTATCAAATGCAGCTGTAGGGGCTAGCTTTCAGCATGCTTCCTGGTAATCCTCTTTCCTAAAGCCACAGATAATTAGGTATATTTATTATTTTCCAATTTGTTGTAGGTGATAGTTGTTACAAATGGTTGGCCATTATTTAACACAAATTTCTGGTTTTCGAGTTTAAGGTTTTTTTATCCTTTAATTTTATTTTTTTAATTTTTAATTTTTATTTTTTATTTTTTAATTTATATCCAAGTCAGTTAGCATATAGTGCAATAATGATTTCAGTAGTGGAATTCACTGATTCATCCCCTACATATAACACACAGTGCTCATGCCAACAAGTGTCTTCCTCCATTCTCCTTGCCCACTTAGCCATCCCCCCCACCACAACCCCTCCAGCAACCCTCAGTTTGTTCTCTATATTTAAGTCTCTTGTGTTTTGTCCCGCCTCCCTGTTTTTATATTATTTTTGCTTTCCTTCCATATGTTCATCGTTTTCTATCTTGTATTCCACATATGAGTGAAGTCATATGATATTTGTCTTTCTCTGACTAATTTCACTTACCATAATACCCTCTATTTCCACCCATGTTATTGCAAATGGCAAGATTTCATTCTTTTTGATTGCCAAGTAATACTCCAGTGTGTGTGTGTGTGTGTGTGTGTGTGTGTATCTTCTTTATCCATTCATCTATAGATGGACACTTGGGGTCTTTCCATACTTCAACTATTGTCGATAGTGCTGCTATAAACATTGGCGTGCATGTGTCCCTTCAAAACACCACACCTGTATCCTCTGGATAAATACCTAGTAGTGCAATTGCTGAGTTGTAGGGTAGTTCTATTTTTAATTTTTTGAGGAACCTCCACACTTTTCCAGAGTGGCTGCACCAGTTTGAATTCCCACCAGCAGTGTAAAAGAGTTCCCCTTTCTCCACAACCTTGCCAACATTTGTTCTTGCCTGAGTTGTTAATTTTAGCCATTCTGACTGGTGTGAGTTGGTCTCATTGTGGATTTGATTTGTACTTCCCTGATGATGAGTGTCGTTGAGCATATTTTCATGTGTTTGCTAGCCATCTGGATGTCTTCTTTGGAAAACTGTCTATTCATATCCTTTGTCTGTTTCTAAGTGGATAATTTGTTTTTTGTGTGTGTTGAGTTTGATAATTCTTTATAGATTTTGGATACTAACCCTTTATCTTGCTGGCACAGTTGGACAGGGCTTGGTGTAAAGGCTCTGTACTCCACAAGGTGGCGTCGCTTAGCTTACTGGAGTGGATTGGTGTGGTGTGTGTATGCACCTGTGCGGGAGAGGTGAAAAGGGAATCACCTACCTTCCCAATCTCTAGCATCAGAACTCTCCTTAACAGGCAATCAAGTACCCCTCCTTTAAAAAAAATTGTTTTTAATGTTTTTATTTATTTTTGAGAGCAAGAGAGACAGAGCATGAGTGGGGTAGGGTCAGAGAGAGAGGGAGACACAGAATCTGAAGCAGTCTCCAGGGTCTGAGCTGTCAGCATAGAGCCCGATGTGGGGCTCAAACTCATAGACCATGAGATCATGACCTCAGCGGAAGTTCAATGCTTAACCGACTGAGCCACCAAGGTGCCCCAAACACACCTTCTTTGTCTCCAGTTTCCATCCATTCTCCACTTCTACACTGTCCACCACCAAGCCATCAGCCTGCCAAGCAGCACCTCCCTCCCGAATTTTATCACAGATGGGGCTATTTCCAAACCCCTCACTTCTAAGGCCCTTGTGGCTTGACCCTGCTCTGACCCTCTGGGGGAGGGTCTCCCCGAGCAAAGGACAGTGCCAGCCCCTCCCCCCTCCTGGAATGCTCATGCAGCCATGTCGTTGCAGAGGCCCAGAGTCTGTGACTGGTGCCAGCCCTCTGAAGCAAAAATTTGCATAATCGTGTAGCAGCAGTGGTTCAGGGACTGTGGTAAATCCCAACACACATCTGGCACTAGGCCTCTCCGTACCCTAGCATCTTTGATCCAACACAGCTAACCTGGCTGTAATCGGGTCTGCTGCGCCCTTTACCTACCTTCCTTCATCCTCTACCAAATTTCCTCCCAGCAGAAAATGCCTCTTCCCATGTCTGTATTATTTTTTTTATCATGATAAGTGTACTCTTTAATCCTCATCCCTATTTCATACATTCTCCCCAACAATCTCCCCACTGCCCCCGTTGCATCAGGGGATATAGCTAGAAAAATGGCGCTACAGCCCATGTCAGAGAGATTACTGCCTGATCTTTCTTCAAGGATTTTTATGGTTTCAGGTGTCATATTTTGAATTTGTTTTCAGGTGTCTTTTGAATTTGTTTCTGTGTGTGGTGTAAGGAAGTGGTCTAGTTTCATTCTTTTGCATGTTGCTGTCCAGTTTTCCCAACACCATTTTGTGAAGAGACTTTCTTTTTCCCATTGTATATTCATTCCTTCTTTGTCAAAGATTAATTGCCATATGATTGTGGGTTTATTTCTGGGTTTTCTGTTCTATTCCATTGATTTATGTATCTATTTTTATGCCAGTACCATACTGTTTAAAAAAATTTTTTTAATGTTTTATTTATTTTTGAGAGAGACAGAGACAGAGTGTGAGCAGGGGAGGGGCAGAGAGAGAGGGAGTCACAGAATTGAAGCAGGCTCCAGGCTCCAAGCTGTCAGCACAGAGCCCGATGTGGGGCTCGATCTCACGAACCATGAGATCATGACTTGAGCCGAAATTGGATGCTCAACTGACAGCCACCCAGGCGCCCCAATACCATACTGTTTTAATTACTACCACTTTGTAATATAACTTGATATCTGGAATTATGATATCACCAATTTTATATTTATATTTTATTTTATTATTTTATTTTATTTTATTTCATTTCATTTCATTTCATTTCATTTCATTTCATTTCATTTTATTTTATTTTATTTCATTTTTAAAGAGGGGGAGAGAGGGAATCCCACAATGGGCAGAGAGAGAGAGAGAGAGAGAAGAGAAGAGAGAGAAGTGGGGCTCACCCAAAGCGTGGCTCATGTTCAACTGACACTGGGCTCAAGCTCACCCAGTGTAGAACTTGAACTCACAAACCATGAAGTAATGAACAGAACCAAAGTCAGATGCTTAACTGACTGAGCCACCCAGGTTCCCCCTGCTTTTTAAAAGTAGTTTTATAATCTAATTTATGAATGCCACTGGATATAGGAAAATAGCACAACCTCACATAATGAAACATAGAGGCTTTTCTGAATTATAGACTTATAATAAACCAGAGATGTAGACACAGACAGAATTATAATTTTAATTTTCAAATATTAGCCATGAGTCAACAATAACCACAAATTACAAAACTCATTTGTTCATATCAAAGAACTATTCTTGTCCAAGGGGTACAAATTCTTTTTTTTTTACACAATGGTTACAAATTCTTGATTTAAGCTCAAAACAGCCAATATACAAACAGAAAATACTAACAGATTAGATTCTTTGTCATCTCTCACCCAACAGACATGATCTTTATAATCCATTAGTCTGTTTATAGAGTTCAGCAAGTGATGAGAGATTAAAACTACACTCCCAATTTCAAAAAAAACAACCATATTATTTGTTATATCTCATCCCACCTACATAGATGTTTATAAAACATTGTGTTTTTTTTTGTTTTTTTAGCTTCAATTTTTATTTTAATTCCAGTTAACACAGTGTAATATTAGTTTCAGATGTAGATTTTAGTGATTCATTACTTAATATAGAACACCTAGTGTTCATCACAACCAGTGCTCTTAATACCCATCACCTATTTAATCCAGGATCCTTACCAATTTGGATCCCTTTTATTGTTTTTTATGTTGTATAATAGCTTAGAGTAGGACTTCCTTAGAGTGCCATGTTGAATAAAATTGGTGAGAGTGGACATCCTTGTCTTGTTCCTAACCTTAGTGGAAAAGCTCTCAACTTTTCACCATTGAGTATGATATTGGCTGTGGGTTTTTCATAAAAGGCCTTTATTAGGCTAAGGTATATTCTTTCTAGACCTGTTTTGTAGAGGGTTTTTACCATGAATAGAAGTTATACTTTGTCAAATGCTTTTTCTGAGTCTCTTGAAATGATGACATGGTTTTAATCCTTTCTCTTATTGTTTTGACATATAACGTTGATTGTGAATATTAAACCACCCTTCTATCCAGGAAATAAATCCCACTTGATCATGTATAAGCCTATACAGAGAGAGAGAGAGAGAGAGAGAGAGAGAGAGAGAGAGGACCCAAATCAACAAAATCACTAATAAAAGAGGAGAAATAATAACCAACACTATAGAAACACAGATAATTGTAACAGAATATTATAAAAACTTATATGCCAACCAATTGGACAACTTAGAAGAAATGGACAAGTTCCCAAAAGCATATAACCTACCAAAACTAAAGCAGAAAGACAGAAAATTTGAAGAGACCAATGACCAGCAATGAAATGAATCAGTAATCAAAGAACTCCCCAAAAACAAAAGTCCAGAACCAGACAGCTTGACAGGTAAATTCTATGAAACACTTAAAGAGGAGTTAATGCCTATTATTCTCAAACTATTCCAAAAAAATAGAACTGGAAGGAAAACTTCCAAATGCGTTCCGTGAAGCAATATCACCCTGATACCAGAACCAGATACCAAAGAAAGAGAGTTACAGGCCTCTCTCATGAGTACATGAATCTCATGAATCTCTCCTAGATTATATTTTCTGACCCCCACAGGCAATGTTGTATATTGAACATTTTTAGTGTAACTGTACCCCACTTCTGGGTACTAATTTTGGCACTGCCATCTATATTCTCAAAAATCTTTTGTG
The DNA here is from genome assembly GCF_018350215.1 of Panthera leo. Taxonomy (NCBI): domain Eukaryota; kingdom Metazoa; phylum Chordata; class Mammalia; order Carnivora; family Felidae; genus Panthera; species Panthera leo. The sequence goes on along the minus strand of NC_056687.1, from coordinate 44,631,485 downwards.
AGAAAACACTTCCACACTCAGTAGCATACAATGGAAAAACCTGTGTTCCTCACTCATGTCTCTGTGGTTTGGCTTAGGTAAGGCAGATAGATGTAAGCTACACTCAACTAGGTTGTCTCCAAGTGACATACTTCTGTCTTGATTATTCTGTGACCAGCGGACTTTCTAAGGTATGATCTCCTGATGGTGGTAGAAGCACCAGAAAGCAAATTCAAATAGGCACATTACAATCCTCTGTTTGAATCACGTCTATTAACATATGATTGGCCAATCAAGTCCTATTTCTGGACCAAATTAGTGAGGCATGAATATATATATGCTGCATCATGTGGGAGGGCCTGTAAAGTAATGTGACCTGTAAAGTGCGCAGATAAAGGAAGGAGTAAAGAAAGGGAGAAAATAATTTCATCTTACCATAGTAGTCTACATTGCTAAAATATCTTCAAGCAAGAGTGATACAAGCTGGATGATGATTTCCATTCCTTGGATTAAAGCACTCTTTTAATAAGAGTATTGTTAAATTGATCCAGTTCCCAGAAAGCATTTGTGTCTGTGCCTATACCAGCCATAGATATGGAGGACAGTGAACAAGAGCAGTTCTTCCAGAAAGCAAAACTAGAAGCTACCAGACTGACTGACCAAAAAAACCTTACTAAACTTCCAGAGTAGAGTCCTTGTATTACTGTCTAGTTATAATATGTGCCATAGTCAATGGATTCTATATATTCTACACAATTCTTCTCATTTCCAAAGTTGAGCTATTAATCATTTAATTATTATGATGAGATAATGTAAATGTTGTAGAAAGATAAACCTTCATTTAACCATATATCACTAGGCCATAAAGAGGCTTATGAAGAGGGCCTGAAAAAAATAATGATATATCCCTGGGGAGTCTGGCATAGGTATTAAAATTTTGGGGTTGGGTTGTCTCCTTTTGGAGAGAAAATGGATTGGTTTTATAATAGCTCAGGAATTTCAAATTTTTCTTTTAATGTTTTATTTATTTTTGAGTCAGAAAGAGAGCATGAGCAGGGAGGGGCAGAGAGAGGAGAGAGAGATAGAATCCGAAGCAGGGTTCAGGCTCTGAGCTATCAGCACAGTGCCCGATGTGGGCTCGAACTCACAAACGGCGAGATCATGACCAGAGCCGAAGTCGGATGCTTAACCGACTGAGCCACCCAGGCCCCTCAATAGCTCCAGCATTTCAAAAGGCTAATATATCTTCCTGTAAATTCTGTATGTCTTGATACCTTCATAAACCTTCATAAGCTTAAGAGCTATGATTAGATGTTGGGTAGACCCCAACATTCTACTCTTCTCTAATAAATCAGTAAGTAATAGGGTACAATTAATCCCACCCTCAAATTCAGAGTTGGGTCCTTATTGTTCTAAGTCAGTTAGGTTAATACCACCTATCTTTCCACCATGCTAAACTCAGAGTAGGCATTATCACAGAGAATTTAAGGTGGATTTCAGATCAAATTTTGTCTGAAATCTGACCTGCACCTTGTCTTTTTAGTTAACAAAGCCAATAAACATCCTTTATCCTTAAGGCATGTTTCGTTCCTTCAAAGCATCTAAAAATGAACGAGGGGCACCTGGGTGGCTCAGTGGGTTGAACATCCAACTTTGGCTCAGGTCATGACCTCACAGTTTGTGAGTTCGAGCCCCCCATCAGCTTTGTGCTGACAGCTCAGATTCAGATTCTGTCTCCCTCTCTCTGCCCCTCCCCCGCTCACACTCTATCACTCTAAAAAATAAATAAACATTGAAAAAATTTTTAAATGAATGAAAATGGCTAAGTACTTATGTTTTTATGAATTATAGAATAAAATCTTCTCTACTTGTGAATTCAATAGTTTAGGGCAATGTAGAAATGTATCAAGAACAGGAAAAATTAATCTGTACTGGAAAGTAACACAAAAGATAGTAAGAAAGTCCAGCTGTATGTTTTAAGATCGTGAATTGGCTGAAATCTTAAATGGAAAGCTTATTGCACAGATATGGTCATTTGCGTCTTGTGAGATGTAGCCTGTGAGTGATGTTAGTATTTACAATGAGATATTTATATGAAATGAGGAAATGAATAGTAAATCAGTCAGCACAGCAGGTGACCAGGAATTGAGAGACATAAGGAAATCAGGGAAGGTTTGGAGAGATCTCATATCTCCGTTATACATAAGCCAGACTCCCTACTGGGTCACAAAATCAGGGCCAAGTGGCAGCTGGCTACAGACATACATTGTTACATTGTTGAGTATAATTTGTTATTACAAAATGCTGTGTAGTCTGTGTGGGGCAACTAAGAAACAGTCTTTTTGCTATTATTTGATGTGATACTAGTTATTCAGTCCTTGAAGCAGCATGTTATTTCCCCAACTAGCTGGTAGGATTCACGACTAGCCAGTAGGATTCAAGTCTTAACAGAGTCAACCCTTTCAATGTATATAATGTACTATATGTTCTCTGGAAGACATTTCTGCTTCAAATTTACTACTGATAATATGTTTGTCTAGTTCACAAATCATTAGCATAGAAATCAAATGTAGTCCTTATAGCTTATATATTATCCTTATATATATAGCAAATGAGATAATTAAATACAGAATTTATTTTCATAGTTTATATATTGTCAGGTTTTTACATTGTATTAGATTTTTCTAGTTATTGAATGACTTGCATGAAGAGAAACATGAGATGATTTAAGTAAATTAACTATAACCACAGATCTTTTTAATAAGTTAAGTAATTTGGACATATCAGGAGCTGTGGCTGTATTGTGGTATAAACCTTCTTAGGTTTGCCAGTTTTTCAATCCTGACACGTAATCTATGGGCGTATGTTACTCCAGGGACCAATCAGTGCTTTGTTACTTAATTGCAGTGCTAAATTTGATGTCAGATTGCTTTTGTGCTACAGGATCCTGTTCTCTGCCTTTAAGTGATCTTCTGTCATGCCAGAGTTCACAGGGAGCAGACTCATGAGATTACTAATTTTTCAGTGTGAAGGAAAATATCTTCTTAATAGACATGTTGTTATATCTAAATAAGATTATTCTAAAAAATCTGTGTTTCTCTACCATTAGAAAAAGCTTTGTTGGATTTCTGACATAACTATTAATTATTAACACAAATAATAATTATTATATAGTGACCTAGATTCAAAATTGCAGGCCTCAGGCTTCATATATGTAAAAATGTGGCAACGTTTTTAGGAAAAATACCTAATTTTGGTCAATTCCAGGCAAACTTGGTCATTTTATATTTATACTATGTCAGTTCTTTAGTTCCTATAACCAGATTAGCTTTTAAGATTTATTGGGCTAAGAGAGCTTTATGTCATTATGTTGGTTAAGAGTTTAATTATTAGCTATGCTTACAAATCCAGTTAGCATGCATTGGGATGCCTCTGTTCTCAACTAGCCCTGAATATATTGCCCAAATGGGCTACTCTTTGTTCATGTTCTTTTCATAGTTGTAAGATCCTTTCAGTCTGTAGGCACTTGACTCCTTTCAACTTACATCCATTAATTTCTTCAGAAATCAGAATATTGGACTGCTCTTTAAAACAACTCTCCTAAAACAACTGCTCCTAAAACAACTCTCCTAAAACAACTGCTCCTAAGATGTTCACTAGGATATCCTTTCCCTGCTTCTCTTTCAGCATCCCAAACAGGCTTGTACATAAGAAGATTTATTTTAGTACCCCTGTGATGGCCTGGTGACTATAGTTAAACTGCCGCCTCCTAAGGTTCTAGATGGGAAGAAGGCACTGGTTCCCTTCAGTCTCAGGTACCCAAAGACTTTAACAGACCTCTCGCATTTTGCTTGCCTTTTAACTTCTTTTCCTATCTAGTCTCAACATGAGCCTTTACATTCTTACAAGTGAGAAACACTTGTATGATAAGCTTTCTTCCAAACCTTTCTGTCTCATATCTTAGCCCTGGCTTTTAGTAATTAATTCTTGCTAAGTTACAATAATTTAATGCCTTTGCTTTAGTCAATTATATCAAGTCCTTTTTAGGACAACAGATATTACAGCCTGAATGAGGGAGGTATCTATGAGCAGACAGGGGATTGTTAGAGATGAGGCAATAAATACCTCACACAAAGATCTTGTCTGGAGTATGTTCTGTGTGCATCGGGCTAAGCATTTTGTAATCCTTATCTCAGCCTTCACAATCACACTCTGCATGTTGAAGGTGGTCTCTGAGAGGACATGACCTCTGGTTGTCCTGCAAGCTCGACCCAGACAATCAGAGGCTCCTCCACCCCCTTATTTTCCTTGGAATGTACATTCCGCCCATTATTCCCACACTATAAGGCACTTCGACAATGCACCCTTGAGAGAGAAATTTGTGCTTGAGAATATCTAGACTGTTGTAACTGAAACTTGTTAAGGTCTCTGTATAAACTCTTAAGATTTTGGCAGGTGGAGACAGAGATCTACTCCTATTACAGCCACCTATGATAAGCCTTACATGTAAATTTGCTTGGTTATGAAAACTGCCACCTACCAATCTGGAGTGGTCTACCTCTTTCTTTAGTACCTCCTTGCCCTCTGTTTACAGGTACCAGTTTTGGATTTCATGTGGGGAACTCCCAACAATTGGCAAGTCAGCCACAAGACCAAGGAAATGGGTCTTGGGAAAGAGGTGTCCATTAAGGAAATCTCAAGTTGGCCATCAAGCTCCAAGTAAGGAAGGGTAGCCTGTATGTTAGTTGCTTATGGATTACTGTGTGAGTAAACACTAGCTGGTTTGATGAACTTGTTTGAGGACTGCATAAAGTGCACTGGGGCAAAGAAGGGGAATGAGTGGCTGCTGGGGTTGGCTGATTTCTACGGTGGCAGCTTGGGTGATCACTGATGCCCCACTAGAGGCTGAAGCTTACCTAGGAAAAGCTGAGGTTAGAGAAGAATGTGTGGCTGCTCACTTCTTTGCTATCTTCTGGTCTGGCAGACAAAGTAGAAATAAGTTGGAGATTTTAAGATGCCATTTTGCAAAGCTAGGAAGGCACAAGCTGCCTTGGATTAAGATCTGAGTGCCTGATTGCGATGTTAACAGGTGGAATCACAGGGAAAGTAGTGAAGAAGACAGTGATGGTGATGACAATGAAAAGGACAAAGCACCTCAAGCTGTCTGACCCCTAATGCAAAGGAAAACAAAAGCCAGTAACAACCCAACTCCCCCCAGCAGGTCAGCCCCTAATTCAGGACATGTTCATGATGAGAAAATATAGGCCCACTGAGTTTATTGATGTAGCTGCCCCTTCAGTAGGTATAGCAGATTGAGTACACAGGAAGAGTGACCATTGTAGAGCTTAGATGGAGTGGCATATTGTTAAGGATGCTGGATTTCCCTGGGAAAACAGGGACTTGGTTAATGCAGTAATAGCATGTCCTGTGTACTCTAAATAATGCCCAAGGCAATTGCCAAAGGAGTCTGAAGCCATCCCCTGGAGTTCCCAACCTGCAAAGGATTGGCAAATTGATTACATTGCCCCCCTTCCTCCAAGAGAGAATTCTAAATATGCCTTGGTTGTGTGCACACTGTGGCTGGTCTAACCCAAGCTTTCCCCTATCTCCACATTAACCAGGCTGCCACTATTCGGGGATTAGAAAAGTTGAATACCACGTCCAGATACCCTCATTGAATAGACAATGCCAGGGATCACATCTATAAGGTCATTATATGCAAAGACTAGGAAAAAGAACATGTCATTGAATGGAGGCTCCATCTCCCCTATAACCTGCAAGCAACAGGGTTGGTACAAAAGAAGAATAAAATACTAAAACAGGAGGTTAAATTACAAACAGGTAAAACTACCTTGACCAGTTTGGACTAAAGTACTATCTCAGTCTTTAGTACCTTTGAATGATCAACCAGTAAGACTATTGCCCCATATGCCAGACTGGGGACTCGGCCAAAAGTCCCAATCCCATGAAGGTATAGAAGTCATGAGTGATGGCCATTGCTCTGATTCTCACCAGTATGAATGTGCTATGCTGCTGAGAATACCAAGCTGCATCATGCCTGGGAAAGGTGTGATTTACTGGAATTTGGATTGGGACATCCTGAAATGGGTGAGGTACTTTGCACCCCTGAGTGAAGAGGAACTAATACTCAGTTTGCACTGGATCTTGCTGTCCTTCAAGCTGGATCTGTTCAAAAACTCTATATTTGAAATGGAACACACACCATTGAAAGAGGAGACAGGGTGGGTCCTGGTTTGACATATCCTTCCCCCAGTCTTTCTCCTGTTGCTGGCCAGTGCTGCCTCCCCCGGCCAACATGTATGGTATGTGCAACCAGGTCAAATTCCTAAACCTGCAGCCACATGTAAAGATCAGGCTGCAAGTGTAATTCTTATAGAGGAGGAAGACTTTCCTGTATAATTTCCTACCAAATATATGTCTTTTCAGATATTTGGACTTTTTAGATTTTCTGCTGCTCCTATAATATCTAGTCACAGGATGAGCATCTGATGGAACTATCTTTCTATAGTGAACCCCATTATACAGCTGTCAAAGGAATCAATGTGGACAACAGTCCTTCTCTGGCTCACCAGGATTTCCATGATGAGTATCAGTATTCCAGGGAGGGAACTTAAAGACACTAAAGGTACATTAAGGAAAAACAAGCTAGGACTGGTACTCTTAATTCATCTGATATTACCAATACTGATCCAGAAACCTGGCCTATAACATATATATTGTCAATAACACTGGTATTCTTTTTCTATCAAATTACATAGGTAGCTTGTCAAAATGTTAACTGGAGCGGTCCTAAAACAGCACCATTAGAACCATGGGAGTCTACACCCAGATTTGATATGGGTTCATGTAGCTTATTTTAGGCTATAGACTTTAGAGAACCTAGGCAATCCTATGTTGGGAATAGAAAAATCACTCTAAACAGAACCAGCTCAACCAGTTCTAAACAGAACTGGGAATATGGGATGGATATCACTGGAACACTGTAGTCATTCTGTCATATGAAAGGATAGCATCTATTTGGCACTTCCTGGTACCCCTACCCAGGCATTTATTGGGCAGCCCCTGATGGATTCCAGTGTTTTGTGGCATGAATCTTTGGCCATGGCTTCCATCTGGGTGGTGTGCCACTGCACCCTGGATATTTTCTGTGCACAGGCAAGAATCTTTCCCATAGTAACCACAATTGCCAACCTCCCTCTCCTTAAGGCCAGATAAGCACATTCTGTTTTCCACCAGTATGATCATTTGGCCACCTTCTTTGTTAATCCATTGGCTTGGAGAATGTTACAGCACACATACAAGCCCTTACTGCATTCACCCATCAAGCCCTAAATGATAGCTGGCAAAATCTGTCTTTACTAAACCCTGAAGTATCTCTAATGAGAAAATCTGTGGTCTTGGACATTATTAATGCCTCACAAGTGTGCTGTTTTCTGAAGAAAATGTTGCGTGCTCATACCTGATGAATCTACTAATGTATCATCGTTATTAAAACATGTAAGGACACAAGTGAATACCCTAAGTGATCTGATTTCGAGCGCAGGGGACTTAGTAAATCAGTGGTTCAGATTATGGGGTTTTTGGTGGCGAAATTTGTTAGTTGTACTGAGAATCGTTAACCTGTTGTTTTGTTTTGTTTTGTTTTGTTTTGTTTTGTTTGTATGTGCTTATATTGTGGCTGTGCCATTGGCCTCTGCTGCAACCAGAAAGCAGCCAAATAAGTCACCTCCATGGTGATAAAATACTTTGATGACTGCTCAGGGCACATTGCTGAAGAGGGGGAGCATGTAAGATTGCAAGGAGTAGTCTCCAGGGTGCAGCATTGGAGGAAATTATTGAGAGGATGTGACTTCTAGTTGACCCGTGAGCTCCATCTGGCTATTGGAGGCTTCTCCCCCCACACCCTGTCTTAAGATCCTACCTTCTCCTGACTGTTCCCACAATGGGAGCCATCTTCAAGGTTGCAGCCTTGAGAGAATAATGTGTTGTTGAGATCATCTGTGTGGTATATGTGACAGAACCCAGTTAAGAATTTTAAGATTCTGGCAGAAGGGAGCAGAGATCCACTCATCTTGCGGCTGCCCAAGAGGAGCCTTGTATTTAAACTGCTGCCTACTAGTCTGGAGTGGCTTGCTTCTTTCTTCCATCTCTCCTTGTTCTCTCTGTATGGGAGGCAGTTTCAGATTTTACCCAGGAACCTACAAAGAATTGGATAGTTTTACAAATGACAAAAATTCTCTTTCTCACAAGTGTGGGAAAAAAAATCACCTTAAATACTTCCTATCAAATTTTCATTAACTATAATGTACAGGCAACAAAAAACCCCAGTTACCTTCTAATTGTGTGTTATTTCTTGTATGTAGTTTCTGTCTAAACTGTTTGAGTTGCAGTGTGGTATCTCTGGCAGCAGTTGTTGAGACTGAGTTTGGATTCAAGATGTATGTTAAAGACGGAAACCTGTGAGAGTAAAGCACAGGAGTCAGACTCAGTTTTGCAAAAGTCAGACTAGACAAAGCTTGGACCAAACCAGCAGGGGCTCTGGAACAACACTTGCTGGAGTGTCATGCCTTGGGCTGAACTTTCTTACCTCCCCTCACTTAGTAATGGGTTATAGGTTGCCCTGGAAAGAGTGTGACCTCAGACAAAACTGGTCTTTATAGCTGAGGCAGATCCTGAAGAGGATGTTAGCTGGACAGTGTCTGGTGAGCATATTCCCCACATCAGGTCCTTCCCTTAAGGAGGGTTTGGAAGGCACATCTTCACATTTACCCTTGTGTACCCCTTGCACTACAGGATCCACTCCATACATATTCAGATAGCAGCTCTATCTCACATGCTGGGGTCCAAGGTTTTCCTATTCAGAGCTCTGACTGCAGTGTAACTGATGTGCCTTTGGTCTTCTCAGTTGTTGGGCATTTAACTACTTGGTCTATTAGGTCCTACACTTGGTCTTTGGCTTTTTCTGCCCTGCCATGCAGATGATGAGAGTGACTTTGTAGGCAACCAAACAGGCCTCTGGCTTTCGTACTTGGCTTTGGGTTGCCTGGTACCTCAGCTGTTTGTTCCCTTTCTAAATGGAGCATCAGTGGCCTTAGCCATAGCCATCTTGTCCTGTTATCCTTACACCTGCTAGTTCCTCTCTAACCTGTAGCACTTGATCTTCACCTGTGTTAATGTACTCCCCTCTTCCCTGGTACACCTTTCCAGTTTACCACTGGTAAAGCATTAACTGTCACTTTTCTGGAGAAATGTTCTTCACTTGCCACCAGTGATGTGTCCTCATTGTCTGCAGGTTGCTTAGTCAGCTAGCCCCAGTACTCCATCTTAGGACCTACTTACTTGGACCCCATTTCTGGGTTCTCCAGGAGCCGAGATAGAGCTTGGGGTGCAAAGTGTTGATTAATTATCAACTTCTGTGAAGGGAGAAGAGGAAACACCTGGCCATAGAAGTCACTGAATTGCACTGTAGGCCTCACAAAACCCTAGCCAGCTTGGCAGGGAGCTCTGGAGTGAGTAATGCCCACCAGAGTGTCATATCCGGCCCAAATTCCAGGAACTTTGTACCTCACCTTGCTCAGTCAATAAATATGGGCTCAAAATGATGTGACTTCTGAAACTGACGCAGCCCCTGAAGGAGCGAAGAGCTGAAGCCTACCTGCTGAATATGCTGTAGCTTAGCAGCAACTTCATTCTTGAAGAGATTGTCTCTGGGCAGCACCTATCTGTGTCTACCACAGAACTCATGTTTGGTTGGTCAGTAAATACATTTGTCCAGATATAAGTAGACTTTTGCTTTTAATATTTATCATTTCAATTTTTGGAATTTCTGTTTATCCTTGCCATTCTAGTTAAATGCCACCTTTTCTAAACTTTCTTCTGCCTCTAAAATTAATCTGATCTTTCTCATTTATGCCTTCACACATGAGCATTGTCCTCCTCTGCCACATTTGTAATGAGATTATGGCCTAACAAGGGTAATACTTATGAGAAATCGCTGTATGTGTTTTGCTTACTGGACATTTGAGTACTGATACCCTAGGTTTTAAACATTTAATCATTTATAGAATGTCTTAAAAATTTTTCCAAGCAAGATATTAGCTTTCCCTTTATAAATCTCTACATAAAATGAGAAAAAAAATCAAGGCATTCAAGTTTCCTTTTGTTCTCCATTTTTTAAATTAAGTGTTTGTTTTAATTCCAGTAAATATACAGTGTTATGTTAATTTCTGGTGTACAATATAGTGATTCAACAATTCCATGTATCACCCGGTGTTTCTTAGCATTTTAAATAAGCAATTCAATATGTTCCTTATTTTCACTTTAGACAGGTCATCACTGTCAAGGTTTGACTCTTTTCCTGCTTTTTGAATCCCATTTTGAAATTTAGTGACAGATCTATCAAACTTGAGATTACTGGTCCTCAGCTGGAAGCAACATCTACTGTGTCTGGAGTGCCAGCCACACATCCTCTCTAATTATGGAGACTCAAAAAAAGAGAGATACAGGTGGATGGTGAGATATTCAGCACATTCTATATTTATTTAATTTATAAGCAGCCTTACTGCTCTATGATTACATATTTTAAAAATGAAAATAGATTTTTCCCGGAAAATAGCTCTCTGGCTCCTGCTTTTTATCAATATTCTAAAAAATTGAAAGAAAAATCCCCAAAGCAAAGGCAATACTATTTTTCTTGATAAATGACAAAGGGAGCCCTGGAAATGTACTTTTTCTTCCTTTTGAGAGATACATTCAAGTGCCTATCACCAGGGGATGAGCTATGTGAATATATCTGACATTTATTTATTTATTTATTTATTTATTTACTTACTATAATTACCATTTTTAGCTATATTTGTAATTAATAAAGGGAAAAACATGGAAATTTATTTTGCTTTGTTTTTAACATGAAAATTTAAAAAAAATTGTAACTTGTTTTATTTTTTATTTTTTAAAAATTTACATCCAAATTAGCATATAGTGCAACAATGATTTCAGGGGTAGATTCCTTAGTGCCCCTTACCCATTTAGCCCATCCCCCTTCCCACAACCCCTCCCGTAGCTCTCAGTTTGTTCTCCATATTTATGAGTCTCTTCTGTTTTGTCCCCCTCCCTGTTTTTATATTACTTTTGTTTCCCTTCCCTTGGGTTCATCTGTTTTGTCTCTTAAAGTCTTCATATGAGTGAAGTCATAGGATTTTTGTCATTCTCTGACTAATTTCACTTAGCATAATACCCTCCAGTTCTATCCACATAGTTGCAAATGGCAAGATTTCATTCTTTTTGATTGCCGAGTAATACTCTGCTGTGTATATATATATATATATATATATATATATATATATATATATATATATATACACCACATCTTCTTTATCCATTCATCCATCAATGGACATTTGGGCTCTTTCCATACTTTGGCTAATGTTGATAGTGCTACTGTAAACATGGGGGTGCATGTGTCCCTTCAAAACAGCACACCTGTATCCCATGGATAAATGCCTAGTAGTGCAATTTCTGGGTCGTAGGGTAGTTCTATTTTTAGTTTTTTGAGGAATCTCCATACTCTTTTCCAGAGTGGCTGCACCAGCTGGCATTCCCACCAACAATGCAAAAGAGATCCTCTTTCTCTGCATCCTCGCCAACATCTGTTGTTGACTGAGTTGTTAATGTTAGCCATTCTGACAGGTGTCGGGTGATATTTTATGGTGGTTTTGATTTGTATTTCCCCGATGATATGTGATGTTGAGCATTTTTTCACGTGTCGGTTGGCCATCTGGATGTCTTCTTTGGAGAAGTGTCTATTCACATCTTTTGCCCATTTCTTCACTGGATTGTTTATTTTTTGGGTGTTGAGTTTGGTAAGTTCTTTATAGATTTTGGATACTAACCCTTTGTCTAATGTATTGTTTGCAAATATCTTCTCCCATTCTGTCGGATGCCTTTTAGTCTTGCTGATTGTTTCCTTTGCTGTGCAGAAGCTTTTAATTTTGATGAAGTTCCAATAGTTTATTTTTGCTTTTGTTTCCTTTGCCTCCAGAGCTGTGTTGAGTAAGAAGTTGATGCGGCCAAGATCAAAGAGGTTTTTGCCTGCTTTATCCTTGAGGATTTTGATGGCTTTCTGTCTTACATTGAGGTCTTTCATCCATTTTGAGTTTATTTTTGTGTATGGTGTAAGAAAGTGGTCCAGGTTCATTCTTCCTCATGTCACTGTCCAGTTTTCTCAGCACCACTTGCTGAAAAGACTGTCTTTATTCCATTGGCTATTCTTTCCTGCTTTGTCAAAGATTAGTTGGCCATACATTTGTGGGTCCATTTCTGGTTTCTCTATTCTGTTCCATTGATCTGAGTGTCTGTTCTTGTGCCAGTACCATACTGTCTTGATGATTATAGCTTTGTAGTATAGCTTGAAATCTGGGATTGTGATGCCTCCTGCTTTGGTTTTCTTTTTCAGGATTGCTTTGGCTATTCAGGGTCTTTTCTGGTTCCATACAAAATTTAGGATTATTTGCTCTAGCTCTGTGAAGAATGCTGGTGTTATTGTGATAGGGATTGCATTGAATATGTAGACTGCTTTGGGTAGTATTGAGATTTTAACAATATTTGTTCTTCCTATCCAGGAGCATGGAATCTTTTTCCATTTTTTCTGTGTCTTCTTCAATTTCTTTCATAAGCTTTCTAGTTTTCAGTGTATAGATTTTTCACCTCTTTGGTTAGATTTATTCCTAGGTATTTTATGGTTTTTGGTGCAACTGTAAATGGGATCGATTCCTTGATTTCTCTTTCTGTCACTTCATTGTTGGTGTATAGGAATGCAACCGATTTCTGTACATTGCTTTTATATCCTGCAACTTTGCTGAATACATGAATCAATTCTAGCAGTTTTTTGGTAGAATCTTTTGGGTTTTCCATACGGAGTATCATGTCATCTGTGAAGAGTGAAAGGTTGACCTCCTCCGGGCCGATTTGGATGCATTTTGTTTCTTTGTGTTGTCTGATTGCAGAGGCTAAGACTTTGAATACTATGCTGTATAACAGTGGCGAGAGTGGACATCCCTGTCTTGTCCTGACCTTAGGGGGAAAGCTGTCAGTTTTTCCCCACTGAGGATGATATTAGCTTTGGGTCATTCATATATGGCATTTAGGATCTTGAGGTGTGATCCTTCTGTCCCTACTTTCTTGAGGGTTTTTATCAAGAAAGGATGCTGTATTTTGTCAGATGCTTTCTCTGCATCTATTGAGAGGATCATATGGTTCTTGTCCTTTCTTTTATTGATGCGATGAATCACATTAATTACTGTGTGGATATTGAACCAGCCCTGTATCCCAGTTATAAATCCCACTTGGTCGTGGTGAATAATTTTTTTAATGTATTGTTGGATCCAGTTGGGAAATATCTTGAGGATTTTTGCATCCATGTTCATCAGGGAAATTGGTCTAAAGTTCTCCTTTTTAGTGGGGTCTCTGGTTTTGGAATCAGGGTAATGCTGGCTTCATAGAAAGAGTTTGGAAGTTTTCCTTTTATTTCTATTTTTTGGAACAGTTTCAAGAGAATAGGTGTTAACTCTTCCTTAAATGTTTGGTAGAATTCCCCTGGAAAGCCATCTGGCCCTGGACTCTTGTTTTTTGGGAGTTTTGATTACTACTTCGATTTCCTTACTGGTTATGGGTCTGTTAAAATTTTCTATTTCTTCCTGCTTTAGTTTTGGTAGTGTATATGTTTCTAGGAATTTGTCCATTTCTTCCAGATTGCCCATTTTATTGGCATATAATTGCTTATAATACTCTCTTATTGTTTTTATTTCTGTTGTGTTGGTTGTGATCTCTCCTCTTTCATCCTTGATTTTATTTATTTGGGTCCTTTCCTTTTTCTTCTTGATCAAACTGGCTAGTGGTTTATCAATTTTTTTTTTTTAATTCTTTCAAAGAACCAGCTTCTGATTTCATTGCTCTGTTCTGTTTTTTTTGGTTTCGATAGCATTAATTTCTGCGCTCTTTGTTATTTCCTGTCTTCTGCTGGTTTTGGGTTTTATTTGCTGTTCTTTTTCCAGCTCCTTAAAGTGTAAGGTTAGGTTGTGTATCTGAGATCTTTCTTCCTTCTTTAGGAAGGCCTGGATTGCTATATACTTTCCTCTTATGACCGCCTTTGCTGCGTCCCAGAGGTTTTGGGTTGTGGTGTTATCATTTTCATTGACTTCCATATACTTTTATTTTCCTCTGTAACTTCTTGGTTAGCCCATTCATTCTTTAGTAGGATGTTCTTTAGTCTCCAAGTATTTGTTACCTTTCCAAATTTTTTCTTGTGGTTGATTTCGAGTTTCATAGTGTTGTGGTCTGAAAATATGCACGGTATGCTCTCAATATTTTGTACTTACTTAGGGGTGATTTGTCTCCCAGTATATGGTCTATTCTGGAGAATGTTCTATGTGCACTGGAGAAGAATGTATATTCTGCTGCTTTAGGATGAAATGTTCTGAATATATCTGTGAAGTCCATCTGGTCCAGTGTGTCATTCAAAGCCATTGTTTCCTTGTTGATTTTTTGATTAGATGATCTGTCCATTGTTGTGAGTGGGGTGTTGAAGTCTCTTACTATTATGGTATAACTATCGATGTGTTTCTTTATGTTTGTGATAAATTGATTTATATATTTGGGTGCTGCCACATTTGGCACATAAATGTTTAAAATTGTTAGGTCTTCTTGGTGGATAGACCCCTTGATTATGATATAATGCCCTTCTGCATCTCTTGATACAGTCTTTATTTTAAAGTCTAGATTGTCTGGTATAAGTATGGCTACTCCAGCTTTCTTTTGTTGACCATTAGCATGATAGATGGTTCTCCATCCCCTTATTTTCAATCTGTAGGTGCCTTTAGGTCTAAAGTGTGTCTTGTAAACAGCATATAGATGGATCTTGTTTTCTTATCCATTCTGTTACCCTATGTGTTTTGATTGGAGCACTGAGTCCATTGACGTTTAGAGTGAGTACTGAAAGATATGAATTTATTGCCATTATGATGCTTGTAGAGTTAGGGTTTCTGGTGGTGTACTCTGGTCCTTTCTAGTCTTTGTTGCTTTTGATATATATATATATATATATATATATATATATATATATATATACACACACACACACACACACACACACACACACACATATATATACACACACACATACATATATTTTCATCTTTTCTCCCCTCAGAACGTCCCCCTTAAAATTTCTTGCAGGGCTTGTTTAATGGTCACAAATTCCTTTAATTTTTGTTTGTCTGGGAAACTTTTTATCTCTCCTTCTATTTTGAATGACAGCCTTGATGGATAAAAAATTCTTGGCTGCATATTTTTCTGATTCAGCACATTGAATATATTCTGCCACTCCTTTGTGGCCTGCCATGTTTCTGTGGATAGGTCTGCTGCAAACCTGATCTGTCCTCCCTTGTAGGTTAGGGACTTTTTTCCTTTGGTGCTTTCATGATTCTTTCCTTGCCTGAGTATTTTGTGAATTTGACTATGGCATGCCTTGTTGATGGTCAGTTTTTGTTGAATCTAATAGGGGTTCTGTGCTTCCTGGATTTTGATGTCTTTGTCTTTCCCCGGGTTAGGAAAGGTTTCTGCTATGATTTGCTCACATAACCCTTCTATCCCTATTTCTCTCTCTTCCTCTTCTGGGATCCCTATGATTCTGATGCTGTTCCTTTTTAATGAGTCACTGATGTCTCTAATTCTTAAATTGTGCTCTTTTGCCTTCATCTCCGTCTTTTTTTCTGCTTCATTATTCTCTATAAGTTTGTCCTCTATATCAATGATTCTTTGTTGTGCCTCATCCATCCTTGCCGCCACTGCATCTGTTCTGTGATTGCAGCTCAGTTATAGCATTTTTAATTTCATTCTATTTTTTACTTCTTTTATCTCTGCAGAAAGGGATTCTAATCTATTGTCGACTCTAGCTAGTATTCTTATTATCGTGATTCTAATTTCTGGTTCAGACATCTTGCTTGTATCTGTGTTGGTTAAATCCCTGGCTGTCGTTTGTTCGTGCTCTTTCTTTTGGGGTGAATTCCTTCATTTTGTCAGTTTGAGGGGAGAAAAGGAGTTAATGAGGTAGAAAAATTAAAATTAAGAAAAGTAAAAAAATATATTAAAATTAAAAAATTAAACACACACACACACACACACACACACACACAAATCTAATAAATGATGCTGGATCCTAGGTGTGTTTTGGTCTGGGTGTTGAAAGTGGTTTGACAGATTAGAGAAAAAAGGGCGGGCAGGAAATCGTTTGATAATTTGAAAAAATGAATACACTGAAGTACACTAATATGAGATGATGGGAGTAAAATAGAATTTGAAAAAATTTACGGAAAAGTACAGAATATAGTAGAAAAAAATTAAAGAAAAGTATTTTTAATAAAAAAATAAAAAATGAATTTTTTCTCTTTCTGTATTCAAGAAAAAGAAAAGAAACGAAAAAGAGAAAAGATAGAAAAAAAGAAATCGTTTGAAAATTTGAAAAAGTGAATACACTGTAGTAGACTAAAATAAAATCATGGAAGTAAAATAGAATTTGAAAAAAATTACATAAAAGCAAAAAATATAGTAAAAAAATTAAAGAAAAATATTTTATAGAAATGGAAAGAATGAAGTTTTTCACTTTCTGCATTGAAGAAAAAGAAAAGAAATGAAAAAGAAAAAAGGAAAAGAAAAAAGAAAACAAGGAAATCATTTGAAAATTTGAAAAGGGGAATACACTGAAGTAGACTAAAATAGAATGGAAGTAAGGTAGAATTTGAAAAAATTTACACAAAGGTAAAAAATATAGTAAAAAAATTAAAGAAAAAAATTTTAATAAAAATTGAAAATAAAAATGATTTTTTTCTCTTTCTGTATTCAAGAAGAATAAGTGTAAAAGAGAAAAAAAAGAAAAAAAAAGGAAAGAAAATTGAATAGATGGACCTCCTAACAGATTTAAATAGGACTACAATTACTTCATTTCCCCCAGAAGTCAGACTATGTACCGCTTTATAGTCCATAAAGTATGTAAGGGGTGAGACTTGAGTTCTTGAAGAGCGAGGTTGGCCCAGTTGGGCGGGGCTCAGTGTAACAGCTCCGTTCTCCACTAGATGGCGATGCTAGCCACTGGGGTGAAGTGTTGTAGTGCTCGTAGATGTGTATGCGCATGCGTGGGAGTGGTAAAAATGGCACCATCCAGCTACCCATTCTGTTCTTCAGAACAGCAGTCTCGCAACCGTCTTCTGTCGTCAGCTTTCCTCCACTCCCCGCTGTTTCACTCTCCGTGACCAGGCCCTAGGCAGTACCTCTCCCAAGTTTTGCCTCAGATGCGGCTGTTTTCCCCGGCCCCTTATGCGGCTTTGACCCAGTCCGCCCCTCTGGGGGAGGGTCTCGCCGTGCAATGGCTGAATGCAGGTTGCACCCAGGAACACCTGCTGGGCCTTGCTGCTGCCGCCGGTGCGGCAAGACTGTGGCCAGGTGCCAGCCCAAGCCAGAAAAAGTTTGCGAGATAGCATAGCAGCAGCTTTTCAGGGATTATAGAAAATCACAATACACATCTGGCACCAGGCTTCACAGTTAATGACCGTGTTCTATCACCAGCAAATGTGGCCCCTTTCTGGGGTCTGCTGGGACCAGGTGGCTTCAACAGTCTCTACCAAATGTCCTTCTAGCAGAGGAACTGCTTTTCCCCGTGTGGCCCGAGAACCTCCCAGACACCACTCTGTTCCTGGGGATTCGCCCTTCCCACCAGAGCACCGCCAGGTATGGAGCTGCAGAGTTGCAGCCATTGCGCTCCCCTTGTTTACAGTCTTAATGAAATTTAAACCCTTTCCTTTCTCCTTTCTCCCTTTTTACTTTAGTCCCTGCGTCTGTTTCCAACTTTCCACTTTCTCTCCAGCTGCTTTTGGGGAGGGGTTCTTTTCCTGTATTCTCCCCTGGCCCAGTCTCCATCCTGTCTCAGCCTGCAAAGGTGTCTCCCTGCCCGCTGCCGGCTTCTCTCTCCCCAAGTTCACCTCTCTGCACCACGTACCTGCTGAATTCTGTGGTTCAGGTTGTGCAGATTTTTGTGTTTTTAACACTTATTTATTTTTGAGAGAGAGAGACAGAGTGTGAGTGGGTGAGGAGCAGAGAGAGAGACACACACACACACAGAATCCGAAGCAGGTTCCAGGCTCTGAGCTGTCAGCACAGAGCCCAACACGGGGCTCAAACTCACGAACAGTGAGATCATGACCTGAGCCAAAGTCAGATGCTTACTGACTGAGCCACCCAGGTGCCCCAACATGGAAATTTTTAATACCAGAGATAAGCATCCAAGCTCAAGTAAGAGCAGGTGTTAGGGAGTGTCAGGGCAGGTGGAAGAGATACTGATTCTCAGGTGACAGAATGTCCTATTGTATACACTGTACTTTTGATAATTCTATCATGAAAGAAAAATACATGAAATCACTTCCACATTGTTTGTTGACTTTTAAATTACATATATGTTAAATTATAGCTCAAATGACATTTATTTAAATTGAAATGTAAGCATTGTGATTTCAATTTTTGTTCAATTTTTCTAAAAATTGCTTACTTTTCTTTTGTAAAAATAAGCAAAATGCTCTCTTTCTCTTTGGTGAATATTACACAAATATATCTATTGTATTGAAATGATACATGTTTTTATTTTTTAATTTAAATTTTAAATTAATTTATTCCACTGTGATTGGATAATTATTTCTCAGTCAACCTCAAATCTTTCCTCTCTCACTTTGGTTGAAACCATCTAATTTAAGTATGAGTTTGGCATGTGTATCTATGTAGAGTAGAGTATTACATGATTATTTTGGGGAGATGATTCTTTGCTGGGGTGCCTGGAGGCTGTCTTGTGCATTGTAGAATGTTTAGCAGCATATCTGTTCTCTCCCCACTAGACACCACTGGCACCCTTTGAACTAGTTCTGATTAGCAAAAATGTCTCCAGACATTGCCAAATGTTCCCTATGCAAAATCTCCCCTAATGGAGAACCACTGATCAAGAGATAGATGATAGTAGTAGTAACATGTCTATTATGCTCTAGAAGCTCTCCAGAAGCTCTCCCATTATCCCCCGTGATATTCAGTTGACAAGATCTCAGTAGACCTCTGAGAGATGTTGTAGTGCTGATGTATTGAAAGTACTCACCTTACTTTCAAATTCCAGTTGTTCATTGCTGATATATAAGAAAGCAATTGACATTGGTATATTACCCTTGCATTGTCCAATATTGATATAATCATGTCTTAGAACCAGAAGGATTTTTTTGATTATTCTTTTTTTTTTTATAAACAAATGTGTCATCTATGAACAAGCACAATTTTATTTCTTCCTTCCCAAGAGCTATACCTTATATTCTATTCTCTTGTTTTATTGTATTAGCTAGTATTTTCACTATCATGTTTAAAAGTAGTAATGAGAGGAGCTATCCTTTGTCTTGTGTTCCCTAATCTTAGAGGAAAGCATCCAGTTTTTCAGCATTAAGTATACTGTTAGAAGGTAAGGTTTTACTGTGTGTCCTTTATCAAGTTGAAAGTTCCCCTCTAGCCCGTTTGCTGAGTCTTTGTTATAAATGGGTGTTGGATTTTATCAAGTGCTTTTCCTGTGTATTATCATATGCTTTTTTTTTTCCTTTAACCTGTTGATATTGTGAACTACATTAATTTTAAATTACACTTGAACATTGTCCTCCTCTGCCACATTTGTAATGAGATTATGGCCTAACAAGGATAATACTTGTGAGAAATTACTGTATGTTTTGCTTACCAAACATTTGAGCACTCATGCCCTAGTTTTTAGACATTTAATCATTTATAGAATGTAGATTAAATTACATTAACTTAAAATGTTGAAATAGCTTTGCATAATTGGAATAAATTCTACTTGGTCATGGTGTATAATTCTTTTTATGTATTATTGGATTCAGTTTGCTAATATTTTGTTTAGCATCTATGTTCATGAGAGATATAGGTCTGTAGTTTTTCTCCCTTGTATGTAATATCTTTATCTGGTTTGGGTATTTGGGTAATTGATTGAATTAAGAAATGTTCCTTCTGCTTTTATTTGCTAGGAGAGATTATAGAGAATTGTACTTAAACATTTGGTAGTATTCACCAGTGAATCCATATGGGCCTTTTTTTTTTTTAAAGGATATTAATTATAGATCTTATTTCTTTAATATATTTAGGCCTATTCAGGTTATCTATTTGTCCTTGTGTGAGTTTTGGTAGTTTATTTCTTTCAGGAATTGTCAAATTATCAAATTTGCAAGCATAGAGTTGTTTATAATATTTCTTTAGTATCATTTTGATGTCCATGAATCAGTAGTGATCACCAATCTTTCATTTCTAATATTGATAATTTGGGTCTTCTCTCTTTTTATTTTGTTTAGCCTGACAAGGGATTTATCAATTTTATTGTCTTTTCCAAGAATCAGCTTTTGGTTTTGTTGATTTTTCTCTATTGTTTTCTTGGTTTCGATTTCATTGATTTATGTTCTTAATTTACTTTTATTATTTTGTGATTTCTTTATAGTTAAATTTCTATATTGTCCTAAGGCAGAAGCTAAGATTATTGATTTTATATCTTTCTTTATTTTTAATATATACATTTAATACTATAAATTTCCCTGTAAGCACTGCTTTCACTCTATCCCGTAAGTTATGATAAATTTTCATTTCAATTGATTACAAATATTTTAAAAATTTCTCATGAGATTTATTTGATTGATATTTACTGGTGTTTTATTTCATCTCTAAATATTTGGGAGAATTCTGACTATCTTCCTGTTATTGGAAGGCGGCTCCCTTCCAATGAGTCTAGTATAGTTTCAGTGTGGTCTGAGAACACACTTTATGATTTCTCTTCTTTCAAATTTGTCAGTAAGTTTTATGTCCCCAAATGTGGTTTACAGTAGTGAATGCTCTTTGTGAGCTTGAGAGTAATGTGTATTCTGCTATTTTTGGTTGAATTATTCTATAAAGTTAATTAGGTCTAGTTGATAGATGGTACTGTTTTATCAACCATATCCTTAGTGATTTTCCACCTAATTGATCTATCATTTACTGGAAGAAGGATGTTTAAGTCTTTAACTATAACAATAGATTTGTTTATTTCTCCTTACATTTTTAGACTCACATATTTTGACACCATTGTTAGGCACATACACATTAAGGATTGTTATGTTTTCTTGGAGAATTGACCTCCTTATTATTATGTAATACATCTCTCTGTCCCTGATAATTTTTCCCTATTCTGAAGTCAGCTTTTTAAGAAATTAATATAGCTACTGCAGCCTTCTTTGGATTAGTGTTAGCATAATTATATTATTTTCTGTCCTATCATTGTTAACCTACCTGAGTCTTTAGATTTAAAGTGAGTTGCTTGTAAACAATATTTAGTTGGGTCTGTTTCTTTTTTTAAACCCACTTTGTCATTCTCCACCATTTAACTGATATGTTTAGACCATTCACATTTAAAATAATTATTGAAATAATTGATTTATATCTCCTATGTAAAGTTTTCTATTTGTTGTATTTGTTTTTGATTTTTATCTTCCCGTTTTTATGCATTTTTGTTTTTTTTTTAAATTTATATTTAAAAAAATGTGTAACATTTATTCATTTTTGAGACACAGAGAGAGACAGAGCATGAGTGGGGAAGGGGCAGAGAGAGGGAGGCACAGAATCTGAAACAGAGCCCGACACAGGGTTCGAATTCACGGAGTGTGAAATCATGACCTGAGCTGAAGTCTGACACTCAACTGACTCAGCCACCCAGGTGCCCTGCATTTTTGGTTTTAACAGACCATTTTATACAATTCCATTTTTTCTCTTGCCATATCAATTATAATTCTTTAAATTTTTTTTTTTGGTGGTTACCTTAGAATTTGCAATGGACCCTTATAACTAACCTAAGTCCACTCTCAAATAGTACTACTGCTTTATGCATAATATAAGTATCTTAGAAAAAATATTACTAATTTCTCCTTCCTGTCCCTTATAGCATTGCTTTCATTTATTTCACCTATAGGTGAGCTATAATCTCTCAATATATTGTTACTGTTATTACTTTGAACAAATAACTTAGCTATTAAATGATAAACTAAGAATAAGAAAATATTTTACCTTCATTTGTTCTTCTCCAATGCTCGTCCTTTATGTCAGCTGAATTTCTGACTTATATCACTTTCCCTCTTCCTGAAGAACATTTTTTAACATTTCTGACAGGGAAGGTCTACTGGTGACAAATTCTCTTTTATTATTTCTCTGACACATTTTTTTTCTCTGAGACATTATGTCTCTGAGACATTCACTTTTGAATGATAATTTCACTGCTTAAATCATTCCAGATTAGTTTTTAGAATTTTCAAAAAAAAAAGTTTTATTGTTTTTGTTTATTTTTGAGAGACACAGAACGAGAGAGAGAGAGAGAGAGAGAGAGAGAGAGAGAGAGAGAGGAGAGAGAATGAGCAGGGGAGGGGCAGAGAGAGAAAGGGAGACATAGAATCCAAAGCAGACTCCTTGCTCTGAGCTGTCAGCATAGAGCCCAATGCCAGGCTCAAACTCGTGAACCACAAGAGCATGACCTAACCTGAAGTTGGATGCCCAACAGACTGAGCCACCCAGGCACCCCGGGTTAGTTTTGTTTGTTTGTTTTCTTTCAGCACTAATATTTCATTTTAATGTCTTCTTACTTGCATGGCTTCTAACAAGGAATAAGTATAATTCTCATTCTTGTTTCTCTATGGGTAGTATGTTTTATTTCTCTGATTGCTTCCAAGGTTTTTTATTTATGTTTCGTTTTCTACAGTTTGAATGTAAACCATCTAATTCAGATTTTTTATTTACTCCATTTGCTATTCTCTGAGCTAGCTTCCTGTTTTGTGGTTTGGTGTTCGCCATTAATTTTGGAAAAAATCCTTCCAATTATTTCTTCAAATACTTCTTCAGCTCCACTATTTTTTTTTCTTTGCCTTCTGGTATTCCAGTAACATATAATTAAACATTTTGATATTGTTCCACAATTCTTGTATTTTTTTTCATAACTTTTTCTCTTTAATTTCAGTTTGGGAAGTTTCTATTCATCTGTCTTAAAACTCACTGATAGTTTCCTAATGAGCTCATCAAAAGGATTTGCCATTTCTGTCACACTGTTTTTGATTTTCAGTATTTTCTTTTGATTTTTTGAGTTTCCATTTCTCAGGTTATATTACCCATCTGTTCTTGCAAGTTGTCTGCTTTTCCACCAGAGCTCTTAGCCTGTTAATCATAGTTATTTAAATACGAAGTTTCATAGATCCAACATATCTCTATTATATCCACATCTGATTTTGATTCTTATTTCATCTCTTTAGAATGTATGGTGGTTTTTTGTTGTTGTTGTTTTGTTTTGTTTTTGTTTTTGTTTTTGTTTTTTTGTTTTTTTCTGGTCTTAGCAGTTTTTTTGTTGAAAGCCAAGAATGTCAGGTAATAGGAACTGAGGTGAAGAGGCATTTAAATGTGAGGCTTTATGTTAATCTTGTGAAAAGTTGGGCTGTGCTTGATGTTTGCTGTAGCTTCTGGTGTCAGAGGCTTCAATTTCCTCTAGTGTCCTTGTTTTTTGTTTCTTTAAAATTCTCCCTGTGTTTTGGTGTTTTCCTAGCATTCCTTCTTTAATAGACTCTGAGCTTTGTGGCTCTTTTAGCTATAATCCAATGTTATTATACTGAATCCCTGTTGATACGGTAGCAAAATGTTGGAAGAGAAGTATTGTCCTCTGTTTCATTCTCCTAGTGGGTGTGTCCATGGTGGTCTCACAAGTGTTTCTCAGCTTTTTCTTTTTCCTCCATTAGGTGAGACAGAAAGGCTAGAGGGGCTGTAGGTGGTTAATTTCCCTTCCCCCACAGATAACTTATTGTGGATGACCAGTCTCATAGTTTTTCTCTTGTTGGGTAGTCCTTTACTGTGAAGAATAACATGTCAAAATGGTTTTCCTCCCTATCCTTGCTAGAAACACAAGAGTATTTCTTGCTTCTTCAACATGAAAACCTAGTTGGGTTCCTGGACATTAAAACTATAAAAATGTGGGGATCACTAAGATTTTGAAATGTGAAACCCAGGAATTTCTTATTGTCATACTAGTTTATTTTCTGCTTCTAGCAATTCATCAAAGTTATCATTTAAGCGATTCTATCAGTTTATGACTCTAGTGACTTCTGATCCAGGTAAGTTAATGTAGCCTGTGCTTCTGTATATTTTCCTGTCTCTACAGATTTTAGGTTAGGCTTTATCCTGTGACCTCAATTCTCAGATGAGTCTAATTAAAGTCATTGATTTTTGTTTTATTCAGCTTTCCTTGGCTGTAAGAGGGAGTGATGACTTCCAAGGTCTTTACATGTCAGAGCTAAAACCAGAAGTCAATACTATTTGTTTTGAAAGAAAAAAAAAAAAAAGAAACAATATTCTGCTGAGGCATGTAGTCTGGTATTGTAATTTAATATTACTCTAAAACATAATTCTTCCTTCAAGCAGACGGAAGAACAAAAGTGCAGCTAGCTGGGTCTGTGTAAAACCTTTGGTCTGCAAAACCTAGTCTGCAAAAACCTTTTTTCATGGATTGCTCAAAAGCAGTTATGATAACATGGCTATACAATAATTCATCCAGAGTTTACATATACTTTTAGACTGACCTTAACTTTGGTGTGTAATATTATAAAAAAAAATTGAAACATTTAACAGAATCATTCATTAATCCTGTTACATTATATTTTTTAATTAATAAACATCAAAATACCAAACTCATTCATTTTTCTATTTTAAATGAAAATAAGTGATTGAGAACATAGGTTAATTTGAATTTTGAAGTTAGCATATTGAGTGATTTGTTCATAGTATAACATAATTTTGTTATAAATGTTATTATACAAATGGCTCTGTATAATCATATTATTATACTTATTCATCCAGTTAATTAGAATTCTTTAACAAAGCATCTCTTTGGAGTTCATTTTTTTCTTAACTTTTTAAAATTATGAAACCATCAATTTAATTTTATTGATTTTTACATGGTTATCTCTGAAAATCATAATCCTATTCATATCTTGGTATTATAGTATATTTTTAACATAAGACAATAAAAAAGTAACCTTGGTAAACATGGTAGAAAAATAACCAAAATGAATTGAATTTAAAATGCTTAGAAAGTCATTTGATGTACTTCTTTAAGCTTTGACATTCAGATGTCAATGTTATCTATAATTAGATAACATTTCCAGATTATAAAATACATAACTGTTTTATCAGAGAAAGAATTCTGCATGATGTGTTTTCATTGTATAATATCCAACTAGTTGTATCCAAGTTATTTAGTTGCCCAAAGTTAATTACTGTCGTGAAGTATATAATAGATGTGTCCATATAGTGTTTTTCTAGCCTAGACTGCCTTTTGGAGGAGATTATAAGTCTATGTTTTTATGCTTATGATTTATGATACATTGAAGTTCTGCTGCTTTCATGTAAGCATTCTTTTTTTTTTTTTTAGACATTTAGAACTTTATTTTTTTTTTTTTAATATATGAAATTTACTGTCAAATTGGTTTCCATACAACACCCAGTGCTCATCCCAAAAGGTGCCCTCCTCAATACCCATCACCCACCCTGCCCTCCCTCCCACCCCCCCTCAACCCTCAGTTTGTTCTCAGTTTTTAACAGTCTCTTATGCTTTGGCTCTCTCCCACTCTAACCTCTTTTTTTTTTTTTCCCTTCCCCTCCCCCATGGGTTTCTGTTACGTTTCTCAGGATCCACATAAGAGTGATACCATATGGTATCTGTCTTTCTCTGTATGGCTTATTTCACTTAGCATCACACTCTCCAGTTCCATCCACGTTGCTACAAAAGGCCATATTTCATTTTTTCTCATTGCCACGTAGTATTCCATTGTGTATATAAACCACAATTTCTTTATCCATTCATCAGTTGATGGACATTTAGGCTCTTTCCATAATTTGGCTATTGTTGAGAGTGCTGCTATAAACATTGGGGTACAAGTGCCCTATGCATCAGTACTCCTGTATCCCTTGGATAAATTCCTAGCAGTGCTATTGCTGGGTCATAGGGTAGGTCTATTTTTAATTTTCTGAGGAAGCTCCACACTGCTTTCCAGAGCGGCTGCACCAATTTGCATTCCCACCAACAGTGCAAGAGGGTTCCCGTTTCTCCACATCCTCTCCAGCATCTATAGTCTCCTGATTTGTTCATTTTGGCCACTCTGACTGGCGTGAGGTGATATCTGAGTGTGGTTTTGATTTGTATTTCCCTGATAAGGAGCGACGTTGAACATCTTTTCATGTGCCTGTTGGCCATCCGGATGTCTTCTTTAGAGAAGTGTCTATTCATGTTTTCTGCCCATTTCTTCCCTGGGTTATTTGTTTTTCGGGTGTGGAGTTTGATGAGCTCTTTATAGATTTTTGATACTAGCCCTTTGTCCGATGTGTCATTTGCAAATATCTTTTCCCATTCCGTGGGTTGCCTTTTAGTTTTGTTGGTTGTTTCCTTTGCTGTGCAGAAGCTTTTTATCTTCATAAGGTCCCAGTAATTCACTTTTGCTTTTAATTCCCTTGCCTTTGGGGATGTGTCGAGTAAGAGATTGCTACGGCTGAGGTCAGAGAGGTCTTTTCCTGCTTTCTCCTCTAAGGTTTTGATGGTTTCCTGTCTCACATTCAGGTCCTTTATCCATTTTGAGTTTATTTTTGTGAATGGTGTGAGAAAGTGGTCTAGTTTCAACCTTCTGCATGTTGCTGTCCAGTTCTCCCAGCACCATTTGTTAAAGAGACTGTCTTTTTTCCATTGGATGTTCTTTCCTGCTTTGTCAAAGATGAATTGGTCATACGTTTGTGGGTCTAGTTCTGGGGTTTCTATTCTATTCCATTGGTCTATGTGTCTGTTTTTATGCCAATACCATGCTGTCTTGATGATGACAGCTTTGTAGTAGAGGCTAAAGTCTGGGATTGTGATGCCTCCTGCTTTGGTCTTCTTCTTCAAAATTACTTTGGCTATTCGGGGCCTTTTGTGGTTCCATATGAATTTTAGGATTGCTTGTTCTAGTTTTGAGAAGAATGCTGGTGCAATTTTGATTGGGATTGCATTGAATGTGTAGATAGCTTTGGGTAGTATTGACATTTTGACAATATTTATTCTTCCAATCCATGAGCACGGAATGTCTTTCCATTTCTTTATATCTTCTTCAATTACCCGCATAAGCTTTCTATAGTTTTCAGCATACAGATCTTTTACATCTTTGGTTAGATTTATTCCTAGGTATTTTATGCTTCTTGGTGCAATTGTGAATGGGATCAGTTTCTTTATTTGTCTTTCTGTTGCTTCATTGTTAGTGTATAAGAATGCAACTGATTTCCGTATGTTGATTTTGTATCCTGCGACTTTGCTGAATTCATGTATCAGTTCTAGCAGACTTTTGGTGGAGTCTATCGGATTTTCCATGTATAATATCATGTCATCTGCAAAAAGCGAAAGCTTGACTTCATCTTTGCCAATTTTGATGCCTTTGATTTCCTTTTGTTGTCTGATTGCTGATGCTAGAACTTCCAGCACTATGATAAAGAACAGCGGTGAGAGTGGGCATCCCTGTCATGTTCCTGATCTCAGGGAAAAAGCTCTCAGTTTTTCCCCATTGAGGATGATGTTAGCTGTGGGCTTTTCATAAATAGCTTTTATGATCTTTAAGTATGTTCCTTCTATCCTGACTTTCTCAAGGGTTTTTATTAAGAAAGGGTGCTAGATTTTGTCAAAGGCCTTTTCTGCATCGATTGACAGGATCATATGGTTCTTCTCTTTTTTTTTGTTAATGTGATGTATCACGTTGATCGATTTGCGAATGTCGAACCAGCCCTGCATCCCAGGAATGAATCCCACTTGCTCATGGTGAATAATTCTTTTTATATGCTGTTGAATTCGATTTGCTAGTATCTTATTGAGAATTTTTGCATCCATATTCATCAGGGATATTGGCCTGTAGTTCTCTTTTTTTACTGGGTCTCTGTCTGGTTTAGGAATCAAATACTGGCTTCATAGAATGAGTCTGGAAGTTTTCCTTCCCTTTCTATTTCTTGGAATAGCTTGAGAAGGATAGGTATTATCTCTGCTTTAAACGTCTGGTAGAACTCCCCTGGGAAGCCATCTGGTCCTGGACTCTTATTTGTTGGGAGATTTTTGATAACTGATTCAATTTCTTCGCTGGTTATGGGTCTGTTCAAGCTTTCTATTTCCTCCTGATTGAGTTTTGGAAGAGTGTGGGTGTTTAGGAATTTGTCCATTTCTTCCAGGTTGTCCAATTTGTTGGCATATAATTTTTCATAGTATTCCCTGATAATTGTTTGTATCTCTGAGGGATTGGTTGTAATAATTCGATTTGCATTCATGATTTTATCTATTTGGGTCATCTCCCTTTTCTTTTTGAGAAGCCTGGCTAGAGGTTTGTCAATTTTGTTTATTTTTTCAAAAAACCAACTCTTGGTTTCGTTGATCTGCTCTACCGTTTTTTTTAGATTCTATATTGTTTATTTCTGCTCTGATCTTTATTATTTCTCTTCTTCTGCTGGGTTTAGGCTGCCTTTGCTGTTCTGCTTCTATTTCCTTTAGGTGTGCTGTTAGATTTTGTATTTGGGATTTTTCTTGTTTCTTGAGATAGGCCTCGATTGCAATGTATTTTCCTCTCAGGATTGCCTTCGCTGCATCCCAAAGCGTTTGGATTGTTGTATTTTCATTTTCGTTTGTTTCCATATATTTTTTAATTTCTTCTCAATAGCCTGGTTGACCCACTCATTCGTTAGTAGGGTGTTGTTTAACCTCCATGCTTTTGGAGGTTTTCCAGATTTTTTCCTGTGGTTGATTTCAAGCTTCATAGCATTGTGGTCTGAAAGTATGCATGGTATAATTTCAATTCTTGTAAACTTATGAAGGGCTGTTTTGTGACCCAGTATGTGATCTATCTTGGAGAATGTTCCATGTGCACTCGAGAAGAAAGTATATTCTGTTGCTTTGGGATGCAGAGTTCTAAATATATCTGTCAAGTCCATCTGATCCAATGTATCATTCAGGGCCCTTGTTTCTTTATTGACCGTGTGTCTAGATGATCGATCCATTTCTGTAAGTGGGGTGTTAAAGTCCCCTGCAATGACCACATTCTTATCAATAAGGTTGCTTATGTTTATGAGTAATTGTTTATATATCTGGGGGCTCCGGTATTCGGCGCATAGACATTTATAATTGTTAGCTCTTCCTGATGGATAGACCCTGTAATTATTATATAATGCCCTTCTTCATCTCTTGATACAGCCTTTAATTTAAAGTCTAGTTTGTCTGATATAAGTATGGCTACTCCAGCTTTCTTTTGGCTTCCAGTAGCATGATAAATAGTTCTCCATCCCCTCACTCTCAATCTAAAGGTGTCCTCAGATCTCAAATGAGTCTCTTGTAGACAGCAAATAGATGGGTCTTGTTTTTTTATCCATTCTGATAGCCTATGTCTTTTGGTTGGCGCATTTAATCCATTTACATTCAGTGTTAGTATAGAAAGATATGGGTTTAGAGTCATTGTGATGTCTGTATGTTTTATGCTTGTAGCGATGTCTCTGGTACTTTGTCTCACAGGATCCCCCTTAGGATCTCTTGTAGGGCTGGTTTAGTGGTGATGAATTCCTTCAGTTTTTGTTTGTTTGGGAAGACCTTTATCTCTCCTTCTATTCTAAATGACAGACTTGCTGGATAAACGATTCTCGGCTGCATATTTTTTCTGTTTAGCACACTGAAGATATCGTGCCAAGCCTTTCTGGCCTGCCAAGTTTCAAAGGAGAGATCAGTCACGAGTCTTATAGGTCTCCCTTTATATGTGAGGGCACGTTTATCCCTTGCTGCTTTCAGAATTTTCTCTTTATCCTTGTATTTTGCCAGTTTCACTATGATATGTCGTGCAGAAGATCGATTCAAGTTACGTCTGAAGGGAGTTCTCTGTGCCTCTTGGATTTCAGTGCCTTTTTCCTTCCCCAGTTCAGGGAAGTTCTCAGCTATAATTTCTTCAAGTACCCCTTCAGCACCTTTCCCTCTCTCTTCCTCCTCTGGGATACCAATTATGTGTATATTATTTCTTTTTAGTGTATCACTTAGTTCTCTAATTTTTCCCTCATACTCCTGGATTTTTTTATCTCTCTTTCTCTCAGCTTCCTCTTTTTCCATAACTTTATCTTCTAGTTCACCTATTCTCTCCTCTGCCTCTTCAATCCGAGCCGTCGTGGTTTCCATTTTGTTTTGCATTTCGTTTAAAGCGTTTTTCAGCTCCTCGTGACTGTTCCTTAGTCCCTTGATCTCTATGGCAAGAGATTCTCTGCTGTCCTCTATACTGTTTTCAAGCCCAGCGATTAATTTTATGACTATTATTCTAAATTCACTTTCTGTTATATTATTTAAATCCTTTTTGATCAGTTCATTAGCTGTTGTTATTTCCTGGAGATTCTTCTGAGGGGAATTCTTCTGTTTGGTCATTTTAGATAGTCCCTGGAGTGGTGAGGACCCGCAGGGCACTTCCCCTGCGCTGTGGTGTATAACTGGAGTTGGTGGGTGGGGCCACAGTCCGACCTGATGTCTGCCCCCAGCCCACCGCTGGGGCCACAGTCAAACTGGTGTGTGCCTTCTCTTCCCCTCTCCTAGGGGCAGGATTCACTGTGGGGTGGCGTGGCCCGTCTGGGCTACTTGCACACTGCCAGGCTTGTGGTGCTGGGGATCTGGCGTATTAGCTGGGGTGGGTAGGCAAGGTGCACGGGGGCAGGAGGGGTAGGCTTAGCTCGCTTCTCCTTAGGTGATCCACTTCAGGAGGGGCCCTGTGGCAGCAGGAGGGAGTCAGATCCGCTGCCGGAGGTTTGGCTCTGCAGAAGCACAGAGTTGGGTGTTTGCGTGGAGCGAGCAAGTTCCCTGGCAGGAACTGGTTCTCTTTGGGATTTTGGCTGGGGGATGGGCGGAGGAGATGGCGCTGGCGAGCGCCTTTGTTCCCCGCCAAGCTGAGCTCTGCCGTCCGGGGGCTCAGCAGCTCTCCCTCCCTTTGTCCTCCAGCCTTCCCACTTTCTGAGCAGAGCTGTTAACTTATGACCTCCCAGACGCTAAGTCGCGCTTGCTGTCAGAACACAGTCCGTCTGTCCCCTCCGCTTTTGCCAGCCAGACTTGGGGGCTCTGCTTGGCCGGCGAGCCGCCCCTCCGCCCCGGCTCCCTCCTGCCAGTCCGTGGAGCGCGCACCGCCTCGCCGCCCTTCCTACCCTCTTCTGTGGGCCTCTCGTCTGCGCTTGGCTCTGGAGACTCCGTTCTGCTAATCCTCTGGCAGTTTTCTTCATGTAAGCATTCTTGAATAGAATTTCTTTTATTCCTGTTGCACAAAAATAAACAATGATATTTTTTGCAGTATTGTCTATATTAAGGTGTTGAAAGTTTCTTTGCAAAGTTTAGATAGATCATAACAGTGAACATAAAATAAGAAAAGGAATATTTTGCATATATTTACTTGAATGAAATATAGAGTTACAGCAGTAACAAAATTTTTAAAAATAAAACATAAAAATCTTTATTATAATATGAAAGGCCCTGTGGCAAAGGATTCTAGATTGACTGAAGAGAAAAAGCTTTCACAGGAGTTTTGTGGTACCTCCCTATTTTGATTAGTTGAAAGCAGGAAGAGGCAAACAACAAGAGAGATTTGTATCCAACACATATAAAGATACACAGTTATCTTCATTTTGCAGTAATATGACCATGAATATCACATGAAATAAGTAAGCTAACTCATGGCTGTGATGCCATGAGCTTAGAAGTATGGTCTATGGTTTACAGAATTCTAGTAGGATTACAGCTGCAGTAGCAGTACAAGAGAGGACAAATGAAAGAATGGTCATATAGTCCATCATCATAGACAATGTTAGAAGCTGAATTATGAGGGTCTTCTTTTACACACACACACACACACACACACACACACACACACACACATGCTTTTATAGGGGTATATATAAGGAAGTCTATAAACTTGTTATTCACTAAATTCATGTTATTCTTGTTAATTGAATGGAATTTATTCAACAAATAGTTACTACTTATATTTTAAGTCATATTCCACCTTCATGGTGCTTATATTTTAGTGGAAAAATAGTTAATATTCAAGTAAACACAAAATACATACGTTTATTTCAATGCTCTAAGAGAAATATAAAGAACAATTGATTGGAGAGTTGGATATCTTCCAATTTCCTATTTCCTTCAAAGAACAGGGAGCCATGATATATAGGGGTTAAAGGCAGGATACTTTTGCATCGGTGCCATGACCTCTCTCTCTTCTTTGGATTCCACCATTTTGGGGTATTTTCTTGTTTGTGCATTAGAAGGATTTAAATAATCATGACTTGCTTCAGTTCACAAGATTTACCAATGTAGAAAGAAGTCATTGTGCAAATTAGCTCCTTATGCTCCAGGTTTTAGAGACGGATACTTTTTTTCTCATTTGCTTTCCCTTTCCTCCTACTGGTTTTCCTCTCCCTCATATGACTGTCATTTGTGCAGTAAGGAATGTGTGCCTGGAAGAAAGGGCAGGTATTGCTCAGTCATGTCTAATCTTGGCAAATGATGTTCCACATATACTGTAGGAAAGAATCTAGTTCCAAATATCTGGCAAACAAAAAGTATAGCAACACATTTTATGGTATTCAATGTTTTCTTTTTAGAATTTTAAATTCTGTGAAATAATTAAATAATTTTCCATCTTTTAGCTTATTAAGAATACATATTTCTTCTTATTGAAAAAGGTAACTTTTGCCTGTTGTAGAAACTACAAAAATTATCACTAAACCAAAAGAAAATATCTAACTTATATTTCTACTACCCAATATTAAACCTTGGTTGAATTCTAGCAAACATCTATATTCATTTTTGTATCTCTTCATCAGGTTGAGTTGGAATGTTATCAGTTTTATCATACACTTCTGAAAAGAAAAAGCTGGGAGGCCTAACTTTCTTCTGTTACCCAGGATTGTCCTGAGTTTTTTCTTGGCCTGATTACCAGTAGTACAAGTTTCCTAGAAAAAACAGTAATTTCCTATTTAATGAAGTATTTATCAATATTCTAGTATATGCAGAAACTGTCAGATGTTGGGGATACTGCAGTGAACAAAAAGTCGGTGCTCTTGTGGAATATGCATTATATTGGAAGAGGACGTACAATCAAGCAATAAATATATACATATGGAAATGATTAGGAAGTCAAATAGAAGTAAAATTAATATTTTATTATCATGTGGGGTTTTGGTATCAAGCAACAATATGGAACTCAATTAAATTGAACTATTGGAAGACTACACTATTCTAATATAGTTGGTCCTAAGTAGTCCTCTTTGTAAGTAATAAAAGAACAATACATATTGAGCACTTATAGTATGCCAGTATTTTAAGCACTTTACATGAGTTCATTTTGCATAGTAATTCAGTAAGGAGGGTAAATGGAGAAGTTAGATTGTTTGATTTCAAAGTTCCTGCTTTTAACCACTGAGTATTATGTCTCTCTAGATAGCAAACTGTGTTTGGTAATAATGTTCAGAAGGTGAGACATTTGTAACAGAAAAAAAGTTGTATCAGGCTTAATTCATAGAAATTTAAATTATACTGTTGAAGCCCAAATATAATAAAACGTAACAGGAAGAGAATGATGTGATCAGCAAGATTGTCCTAGTAAATGAGATTCCAAAGAAGAAGTCTGTGTTATTTTTACATGTCTGTGACCACTAGAGTTGGGTCAGTGAGCAAAGTCAACTTAGAAATCAAAGATTTAGGGCAAACATTGGCAAAGATTGAACGGTAGCGCACCAATCTCTGTCACCCTAACAATAGCCTGCCAACAACCTACTTTAAGTTAATGGTTGGAGAAAGATGGCATTATGTTACAGGATCACACATTTTTGGGCCAGTCTTTTATAACATTTGTAGTTCCAGACATAGAATACATTAAAAGTCTTTTTAAGGGTTGTACAGTGTATTTCTTAAGTGTCATATTTAATAAATTCAGATCATGAATATTTAACTTTTTTCAGAACAAAGAAAATTGAATTTGATAGTAGTATATGTAGGATTTTATCCTTAGAGAGTTTTTATTTCCTTTTGCAAATAGAAATATTGCTATACTGACTTTGGGTTTCAGCTGGTCAGCATATTTTAACTGAATATATGTAACTCAGAGTTAACAATGGACTGGTCAGTACAATCCAATAAATAAGTGTCTAGATATGCCATTTGTCCACACAGTTCCGCTAAAATAGCTAATATGAATTAGAGTCCCACTCTTTTGATTGGATTTTGGAAGATAATGAACCAGTGAGTGACGATCCCCATGTTTCTTAACCAACGACATTTGGGAATGAGGACCAGTAAGACATTAGCAATACTGTAATGGGGGTGATGTGCTGTCAGTCACATAGAGAGCATCATAAAAATTCATTTCTCTAACCTTATACCTGGACTGTTATTGCCAGTAATCCATTTATCTAGAGGGAATGCAGCACAGAAACTTCACCCTATTTCTCTGGTTTTCTACCAAGATGAAAGATTAGGTACTTGAAGTTGAGTCTAAGGAGACATTATTTCCATGGAATATTACCTACATCCTTTTCCTCGTGAGAAAAATGCTTAACTAAGTATGTCTGGAGAGACTGTGTTCTTAGGGCCATATCTACAACTTTTTTTTTCCTTTTGTCTATTGAAAGATAGGTTTCTCTTTTTAAAGTTTTAAAACACTGTTTTAGGGGTTGCCTGGTGGCTCAGTCGGTTAAGTGTCCAACTTCAGCTCAGGTCATGATCTCATGGTTTGTGGGTTCAAGCCCTGCATCGGGCTCTGTGCTGACAGCTCAGAGCCTGGAGCCTGCTTAGGATTCTGTGTCTCCCTCTCTCTCTGCCTCTCCCTCACTCATGCTCTCTCTCTCTTTCAAAAATAAATATTAAAAAAAAAAACTTAAAACATTGTTTTAAGTGTTTAAGGGTTTAATGGTGTTGAAAAATATGTGCAAATTTAACAAGTGTATATAAATCACTCATTGCCTAAATTATCTAACACATACTAAATGAACCATGTAGCATGGGTTTGTATTTATTTATTTATTTTCTTTTTATGAAAAAACAAATTTTAACTTTTATTTATTTTTGAGAGACAGAGACACAGACAAAGTGCGAGTGTGGGAGGGCAGAGAGAGAGAGAGACACAGAATCCAAAGCAGGCTCCAGGTCCTGATGCAGGGCTCGAACCCACAAACTGAGATCATGACCTGAGCCAAAGTCAGACACTCAACCAACTGAGCCACCCAGGTGCCCCTGTAGCATGGGCTTTTAAAAGCTTGAAACCTCTTTAATTTATTTACATTCTACCTAATACCAAAATGGATTTAGTATACCTGCAATATTGTGATTTATAGTAAGAAATATATATTTGATCTTTATCCCTGCTTCTGGCACAGAGCTCCTAAAACCCTTGGAATTTTCTAAATGAAGAGAGTGACAAAGCTGTCTTTTGTTCTGTTGATAAGGAGATTTTTGGACAGCACCTAAGGATGGGGCTTGTTTCAGGGGATCCAAGGTGATCCTTGGAACTTTTAGTCCCACCCCCCCTAATTTCCAGAGAGGAGAGAGAGGGGATGGAGTTTGAAGTCATGCCTATGTAATGCAGCCTCCATAAAATCCCAAAAAATGAGGGTTCCGAAAGCTTCCAAATTGGTAAACACATGAAGATGCTGGGAGAATCTCACTAGGAGTGTAGAAGCTCTGAGACCTTTTCCTGTACCTTACCCTATGCTTGTCTTCCACCTGGCTGTTCCTGATTATATGCTTTGATAATAAACTTGTAATGTAGTGAGTAAATTATTTCTCCTGAGTCCTGGGAGCTGCTCTAGCAAATTAATTGAACCCAAGAAAGGGGTTGCCGGGACTTCCAACCTATAGCTGGTACGTCAGAAACACAGGTTGCAAACTGATTTTGTGATTGGGGTCTGAAGTGTGTGTGTGAAGAGGGGGGCAGTCTTGCTGAACTGAACGCTTAAACTACGGGATCTGAAGCTATCTCTAGGTAGATAGTGTCAGAATTCAGTTGAATTCAGCTGGTGTCAGAGAAATAGTTGGTGTGGGAAAACCCCACAGCACACATTAGAATTGGGTGCAGCACTCTTAATACCCTAAGTATATTTAGTTCTTGGAATATTTCAGCACTAGAGAACATGCACACACACATCTACACTCACACATAAAGACCACTTTATTTGAACACAGAGTTTAGAATTTTAAAAAAGAGGGCCTCTGAGTGGCTCAGTCAGTTAAGTGTCCAACTCTTTGGCTCAGGTCATGATCTCATGGTTCATGAGTTTGAGCCCTGCATCAGACCCTGGGCTGACAGTGTGGAGCCTACTTGGGATTCTGTCTCCCTCTCTTTCTGCCCCTCCCCTGCTTGCTATCTCTTTCTCAAAATAAATAAAAATAAACTAAAACAATTTTTTTGTAAAGAAAATACTTTAAAATTTATTTGTGCAATCCCTCTTGCTTTAATTTTAAAATTGTGAAAAGTAAGTTTTAAAGAGTTTAACATGAAAGGATTAACCAAGGCTGGTTTCCTGAGCCCGTCCGTTGCTCTTTTCTCCCCAACAGGCATTTATTGCATGTGCATTTTTCCTTTCAGTCCCTATGGGAGCCACATGTGCTGCTTGTATCCTGTTTTCTCCACTTCCCCTTTCTCCACATTACTTTGTTTCTTTTATACACAATTTATTATAACATTCTTCAGAAAGATAAGTCAGGATATTGTAGCAGTTCTTGGGTGCTACAGTCAGACTAAAAAGATATAAGGAAAAAGGAAACTACCTCTGTAATCATCTGTATGAATGACAGCTACAATTCTACTTTACCTTTCCTATTTCTTGCTGCTATAAACCTGTGTATGGGTATGTTAGTAAATCTTCCTCTTCTAGGTAAGTATATGTAAGGATTTATTAATGCAAGAGCCTGCCTCTAGGCAATTGACCTTATTTATTAAAAAAATCTATTTTATAAGTGGAAGAATACCAACAAATTATTTTCAGTGTCATTTATTTACTCATAATGCTAAAATTCATTATATTACAACTGACTTACCATAAATCATTAGTTATTACCTTTCTTATTATTTCCTTAATTGTGCTTTTTCGTGTTTGCCGCATTTATCCACATGACTGTACCAGTATTCAATGTTAGTTCTCAAAACTAATAACATTGTGTTTCACTGAAATAGCTTTTTCACTCCAGGGTAATTTTAAACAATACTACTCTCTATAGCTTGGTTCATCTAAATGAGATATGCTGCTATGATGGAGGTAGTCAATTATCTTTCCAGAAATTTAAACACATTTCTTAAAGATTATGTAAAAAGGCTCCTGAATCTATTATGAAGACCTACGCATTTCTTATACTTAGGCAACTTCAGAATGAATGATTTAGTTTTGTTTGAGATCTTTCTGTGTGACAGTAAAACAGCTATGTCTAGGATTTGAATACATTTAAAGCAACCTATGGCCTGTGGCTATATAAGTTTTATGTCATTACTGTATAAAGTAAACACTGAGGTAAATTTTTGCAGACATTCAAGCTGAGAAAAGACTTAATAATCGTCTGGTTGAATGGCTTCCAATCATTTCCTGACTCAGACACTTATTAAGAAAGTGGATATCCAATTTCTTTATGACCCCTTGTCACCTGTGAACACCAAGACATTGACTGTACTTTAGGGATTACCCAATACAGGAATCTCTCTCTCTCTCTCCCTCTCTCTCCCTCCCCCCAGAATACTCTTTATATATTTTAGAGGGAACCATTCAGCTGCTGTTTGAAAAAGGTTCAGTAACAGAGAACGCTCTTTCTCAGTGTGGGCTGTTTCATTGTTTAGTTAGTGGAAAGTTCTTCATACCTTTTATTTTTCTACAAATTCAAGTTAACTTTAAGGCTAAAGAACTAATGATAACATTCAGTTGTTTGAAAGAGATAAAATGCTTCATTTTGTTGAAAAAGTCAGATTCATTTAAGCTGCGTTTAGATCTTAGTGAAAAATATTAGATTTTAGATTTTAGTGAAAGCTGAAGCATAAAATTTTACATAAATATCTTAATGTCTATAAAGGTCAATTATTTTGTAATTTCATTAATTTTAAAAATATTTGGCATGTTTATTCATGTCTGCATCCAGTTAGAAGTACATTGTTTGTTTATTTACTTATTTATTTATTTATTTATTTATTTATTTATTTATTTATTTAGAGAGAGCAGTCAGGGGAGAGGGGCAGAGGTAAAGAGAGAGAATCTTAAGCAGGCTCCATGCTCAGCTCAGTGCTAAGCCCCATGTGGGGTTCTATCCAATGACCCTGGGATCATGATCTGAGCTGAAATAAAGAGTTGGGCACTCAACCAACTGAGCCACCCAGATTCCTCAAAAGTAGGCTTTAAGACAAAATTCAGAGGTTTATAGGGGGTTAACAAAAATTAAGTTTCCATTATGAAATAGATTTGGGAAGGACACATGCTCTTGCTGACATACCCTATACTCACTAATTCATAAGATACATTAGCATATAAGAGGCTTTGAGAATTCATATGCGTATGAATTGATTAACTTGATTTAACCCAAGTTTCCCAAATGCCTGTGGCCAAAGACCTTTTTAAAGATAGGAATAATTGTTAGCAACTGGAGGGACACTCATTACAGTGTGAGAAATGATGCTTTACACATCAGTGCTTACTGGATTGCTTGGACTGCCCACTCCTGGCCACAGTACCTTGACTTTAGGTTTTAGTCCTAATCTACTAGTTCAGATCTTTTCTAAAAACTATAGAACGAGATTGCTTAAATTGGAAATTTGTAAAGATATTTAAAAATTAGATGAGGATGGTTGATTCTGCACAATAGATGGAGAACAATGTATAGTAATTTTCTATTTTGTTAATGAAATATTGAGACATGGTACCAAGGATGTTATCAAATTAGAAAGGAACTTCATTAAGGAATCAATGAAATTCATATCCAGCTAAAACTAAGGGAATTATTTCTGTTCCATCCAGCCAATTTTTTTTATAGTATCTACACTATAGAGAGTAATGTATAAACAAATGTCCAACATAGGCCTTTGCTATTTAATGGGAAACATCACAGTGTTTGCTTTTTGACAATTATACCTCCTCACAGACAAGTTTTTATTCTTTTAGTTATATAAAATGTATGGTAACAACATTTAAAATTTAAGTATGGATTATTTATAATCCATGAAAATGTGTCCATTATTTTCTTAATAATACAATTTCAAATATGTTTTAGCCCTTCTGTTATTCCTTTCTGAACACATTTCCTTCTTTCCCCAACACCCCCCCCCCCACCGCCCCAGAAACAGCTAAGACCACAGATTTGGTGTTTATAATTCACATGTATTTCTTTGTAATTTTCTCTATATGTATGGATCCCTATGAATTCTGCAAAGTTGCATTTCTTTATATGAATGTGTTTTATATACTGGATGTATTTTTCTTCAAATTGCTGTTTGCACAATATTATGTTAGTGAGATTCATGTTTATGCTTTTACTTCTAGTTTTTACTTTTACTTCTAGTTCATTTACTTTTCCTTCTATATAGTATTAAGTTGTATGTATATGTCAAAATATATTTAACTGTATTCATTTTGATGAGCTTAAATTTTATTAAGATTTGTACTTTGTCCTTTCTTTCTTTCACTGGTTTATATAGTTTTTCTATTTGCAAATACTCTTGCTCTATACTCTCGTGCCTATAACCTTCTGTACATGTGAGAATGTTCTGGTTTAAAGAGCAAAATTGTGGGATTGTAAGGTATGTATTCAAATTTATGACATATGTTCAAGCTGGCAATATCATTGCTAAATTATTCTCTTGGTGATTTTATTTTATTGTCCAAATCTAAAGTCTGGATTTAACTCAGAAAGAAAGGGCTCATAGTGGTCCTCTCACTCATTCCTTCCCTACTTGGATATCTAAAAGAATGAATGTTCTGGACCAGACTACCTTCTAAAATGTCAATGACTTTGACAAGAAATATATAAAACCAGTTCAATGCTATGTTAGAGGATTATATTAGCAGGGTACATTTAATCTGTATTTTTATTATCAATAAAATATATATTTATGAATTTGTAGATTATGGATGGTCAGATTACTTACCTGTATATCAAGAGAGAATAAAGCAGAGGAGCCTCCAAACCAAAATGAATTCCCCAGAGAACATTTTTTACATGCATTATTCAAAACTGGCCTGTTAATCTGAAACCAAAATGCAGTATACAGGAGAAAGGGAACATTTTTGTAAGTTGCATCTGAAAGTTTCAGTTTCCTTCAAAAAGAAGTTTAGTCTATACCCAGTGCTTGCCTATGTTGAGTTCTTAGTCAAGTTAGGTGTTGGGTAAAATCTATGGTTTGTGTGAGTTTGCCTTGGCTATTCACTCTTTGCTATTAAAAAATCTAAACCTGCGTTTTATTAAATTTCTGCTGTCTTCTGCTTATAGTGGCTTACACTTTATTATGTGTTATGGAATGTTTTATTGTGAAATCAGAATTGGCTAATATTTGTGCGCAAGAAACCTAGAAAATCTGATTGTCTTATATTTTAACCAAATTAAATTCACAATTTCATGAATAATTTTGTGCAAAAACAAACCTAAAATAAAATACAGGTCTAGATGGATTCTGTTATGGAGTGAATAGTTGTGTTCTTCCAAAATTTATTTGTTGAAATCCCAACCCCTAAAGTGATGGTATTAGGAGGTGGGGCCTTTAGAAGGTGATTAGGTCATGAAAGTGGGCACCTCATAAATGGGATTGGTGCCCTTATAAAAGAGACCACAGAAAGTTCTCTCAAACTTTGTGCCTTGTGAGAACACAGTGAGAAGAAGCCATCTATGAACCAAGAGATAGCCTCTTACCAAACATCAAATCTGTTGGCACTCAATTTTGGACTTTCTAGCCTCCAGATCTGTGAAAAATGGAACGTTTGTTTTTTAAGCCACACAGTCTATGGTATGTTTGTTGTAACAGCCTGAACAGATTAAGGCAGATTCCCTTATGAATCCTTCCAAATATTTTAGCAAGAAATGATACCAGTCTCAAAAACCTTATAATTCA
Organism: Panthera leo; assembly: GCF_018350215.1. Classification (NCBI taxonomy): domain Eukaryota; kingdom Metazoa; phylum Chordata; class Mammalia; order Carnivora; family Felidae; genus Panthera; species Panthera leo. Next base: position 44,590,230 of record NC_056687.1, on the reverse strand, counting down.
TAGATTTAGTTAAGTACTCAGAATAATCTTGCTTCAGTAGTGGGAAATAACTAGCCCTCAACTAAATTGTATTCAGGTCCTTAGTAACAAGTCTTAAAAGTAAGACCCAAATAAAAAGTTTTTTCCAAGTAATTTATCTCCAACACAGAACTAAGCTAAAGAGTATTTTATATGAATGTGAAATAGTATAGCACACAATAAGGTTGAGATTCCACTTGTCTGACATTCAGGTATGATTACCCGACATGCAAAGCAGCAGTAAAATGCAACGTAATAAGCCCCAAAACCACTAAAACCAACCCAGAACTAGAACTAACAAATGTTAGAATCGGCAGACAAGGACATTTAAACCTAATATTGTATTCCATATATTCAAAGAGTTAAGTAGAGCCATAGTGGATAAAAAAAAGAAATTCCAAATCCAATTTCTAGAGATGAAAACTACAGTATAGGAGATGAAAATATACTGTATAGAATTAATGGCTGACATGACATCACAGCAAGAGTGTTAGTACATTTGAAAAAATAACAACAAAGACTATCAAAACAAGTATGTAGAGAAAAACAGAATTTTTTTTAATATATGATATTTATTTTCAAATTGGTTTCCATACAACACCCAGTGCTCATCCCAACAGGTGCCCTCCTCAATACCCATCACCCACCCTCCCCTCCCTCCCTCCCACCCCCCATCGACCCTCAGTTTGTTCTCAGTTTTTTTTTTTTTTCAACGTTTTTTATTTATTTTTGGGATAGAGAGAGACAGAGCATGAACGGGGGAGGGGCAGAGAGAGAGGGAGACACAGAATCGGAAACAGGCTCCAGGCTTCGAGCCATCAGCCCAGAGCCTGACGCGGGGCTCGAACTCACGGACCGCGAGATCGTGACCTGGCTGAAGTCGGACGCTTAACCGACTGCGCCACCCAGACTCCCCTGTTCTCAGTTTTTAAGAGTCTCTTATGCTTTGGCTCTCTCCCACTCTAACCTCTTTTATTTTTTCCTTTCCCTCCCCCATGGGTTCCTGTTAAGTTTCTCAGGATCCACATAAGAGTGAACACATATGAGAAAAACAGAATTTTAAAAAATGAAAGGCATTAGTGAGCTGTTGGACAATTTTAACTGACTTAATATATGTGTAATTGGAAGACAGAAAGGAGAGGGAGGAACAGAAAAGAATGTTTAGAGAAATAATGTTGAAATATTTCAAAAAGTGGTGAAAATTATAAACTCAAAATCCTAAGAAGCTCAATGAACCAAAGCACAAGAAAAAGGAATTTAACTACACAAGGCACATTATGATCAAATTGTTTAAAACTGCTGATAAGAAAAATCTTAAAGCAGCTAGAGAATAAGGGCATATTATACATAGAGAACAAAGATAAAGATGCCAACAGATTCATCATCAAAAACAATGCAAGTCAGAAGACAGTGGTTTAAAGTACTGAAAAACAAAACAAAGCTATCAGCCCCAAATTCTAAACAGCAAAAATATCTTTCAAAAACAAAGGTAAAAAAAAAAAAAAAACAAAAAACCTTTTTCAGACTTACAAAAACTGAATTTATCACCAGCAGATCTACCCTACAAGTCCTTTAGACAGAAGGAAAATGACACAAGATCACTGGATAGAAATACAGTTTTTATTCTTAGGGATGTGGGGATAGTGACTTAACTGAAGCATGAGATGAGTTCCTATAGTGGTCCTGGGATTCCCTGAACTCCCAAATGATTTTTTAAAATTTTGGTTTACTCTTTGTGCTGTGAAGTCCTATGGGTTTTGACAAATGCATAGTGTCATGGATCCACGACTATAGTGGACCATACTGAATTGGTTTCATCACCCTAAGAAATCCTCTGTGATTAACATATTCACCACTCCCACCGCATACTCTTGACAACCACCGATCATTTTTTCATCTCCATAATTTTGTTTTTTCCAGTATGTCATATATTTAGAATCAAACAGTATGTAGCTTTATCAGACTGGCATCTTTCTCTTAGCAATGTGAATTTAAGATTCATTACTGATGCTGCACAGATTGCTAGCTTATTCCTTTTTATTGCTGAATAGTAGTTCACTGTATGGATATACCAAATTTGTTTATCGATTAACCTGTTGAAGGACATTATGGTGGCTTACAGATTTTGGTAATTGTAAATGAAGCTGCATTCTCATGTAGGTTTTAGTGTGGAAATGTTTTCAAATCGAGTAATAATCTAGGAGTGCAATTGCTGGATCACATGATAAGATTATACTCAGGTTTATAAGCATTGCCAAACTGTCTTCCAAAGTGGTTTGTTGTTTTGAATTCTCACCAGCAATTGGTTTTGTCAGTTTTTGGATTTTAGCCATCATAATAGATGTGTAGTGGTATGTCATTGTTTTAATTTAAATATCCCTAATGACCTACGATATTGAGCATTTTTTCATACACTTATTCACCACCTGTATAGTTTCTTTGATGAGATATATATTCAGATCTTCTGCTCAATTTTTAATTGGGTTGTTTTCTTATTGCTGATTAAAAGAGTTCCATGTAAAAAATAAAATATAAAATAAAATAAAATAAAATAAAATAAAATAAAATAAAATAAAATAAATAGAAGAGTTCTGTGTACGGGTGCCTGCGTGGCTCAGTAGGCTAAGTGTCACTCTTGATTTTGGCCCAGGTCATGATCTCATGACTAATGGGATGAAACCCGGTTTCAGCCTCTGTGCTGACAGCACACCACATGCTTGGGATTCTCTCTCTTCCTCTATCTCTGCCTCACCTTCCCTCCCTCAAAGTAAGTAAATAAACTTAAAAACAAAAACAAAAAAAGAGTTCCTTGTATTTTCTGGATACAATTACTTTTTTTCAGATATGTGGTTTTCAAATATTTCTCTTAGTCTATGGTTTCTCTTGATTCTCTTAATAGTGTCTTTCACAGAGCAAATATTTTTAATTTTAATAAAGTCCAATTCACCATCTTATCCTTTCATAGACAGTACTTTTTGTGTTGTATCTAAAATGCATAACCAAACAGAAGGCTACACAGATTTTCTCCTACATATTTTCCTTGAAATTTTATAGTTTTGCATTTTACATTTAGGTAAATGATCCATTTTAATTTAAATTTATGTAAGATATGAGGTTCATATTTTTTTCCATATGGACTTCCATTTTTCCCAATATCACTTATTGAAAAGACTATTATTTTTTTCTGTATGCATTTTATACTTCAATAAATTTCTTACAAAGCAGTTAAAACCATAAGCAAAGATTAATTGATTTAAAATTTTTATTTAATAAAGTGCATCATGAACATTATGGAAAAAGTTAATAGAAAATGGAAAGATAAATATATGTATTGTCTAAAACTGACAAGGGGTTAGTGTCTATAATCTAAATGGAATGTTTACAAATTAGAAAGTAGAAGGCAGGAACAGCAATAGAAAAATTGTCAAAGTTATATGCAGAAATTCATGGAAGTGGAATCTCAAAATGTTAAATATAATAAAGGAAGTGATAACTAAAATAGCCATGTGATATCCCTTTACCTCTAAGCCTGAATACGTCAGAAATCTGGATAATTCCAAGTGTGTGGGGATAGGGCATTAGAAGTAATCCCAGGTCCTGCAAGTTGCATTTGAATTTGGAATAAACTTCTGGCACCTACCAAGTAATGTTAGAAGCATATCCCAACTAAGACTTATTCAATACAAATTCTACTCCTGGGTAGTATTTCATGGAAATTCTAACGTAATACCATAAATGGGCACATGTACAGTTGTTCACTGTTCTCTGATTTGTACTTTCAGTAAGTTAAAAGGCAATCTGCAGGGAACTTGTACTGATTTCAAACCTTAGAGTATTATGCAGAGGTTTGAAACAACCAATTATGTGTTATTCCAGTTGTAAACAAAATATGACACATAGGGTTTAATGAAAACAGCAAAAAAAAAAAAATGGGATGCATAACACAATACTAATTATATAAGTTCAATTTCATGCTCAAAATAGAACATATATTTTCAAGAACAAATAGAAGCCAAACATATAGAAGCCAAAACTAGAGTAGTTGCCTAGGGGATGGAAGAAGGGACTGAGAGTGGGATCTGAGAATAAAATATAATAAATAATAAAATATAATAATAAATCAATTAATTAATTTAAAAGGACAGTGAGGCAAGGTAGAAAAAATGAGGAGTTTCTCCAGGAAGCAATATGTGTGTGTACAAGCAAGTGTTGATGGGGTTGTGGAATCTTTGTATTGTTAATACCAAATACAAGACTGTTCAAAGCCTCAAATCAATTTCATGCTTTGAGATGATCAACATAATTGAGATTGGGAAGCTGGAGGATGCAAACACAAATACTATGGAAAAGAAACCCATACCTTTTTGTCCCAGTAGCCTTTTACTTTAGGAGTAGGGCAGCTTCCTTTTGTATTGAGCCAAGATCTTCAGAATATTTTTCAAACCTTTACTTAGCCCTTAAGATGAAACCCCATTTACTCTAGGATGATTTCAATTCCATATCATTCAGTAGCTAAACCAGGATTTTTCCAACATTTTAATTTGGCAATATGCTTTTTATGTTTGAGAAGTGTTTTAACGCACATTATGATTGCAGGAAAGATTGGCTTTTTTGTCAGATTGGAGTCCAAATTTCAGTACCCATATTTACTAACTTCATGGGAAAAATATAATATTGCTTAAAGTTTCTCATTGATGGTGTTATCAATGTTGTGAAAATAAATGATAAGGTCGATGTTAAGAGTGAAACCTCAGAAAATGTTAATTCTTTTCCTTTATTCTCAAATTGAGTGGGTTATCCTGAAGCAGTGACCGTTATTTAAAACAACAACAACAACAACAACAAAAGGTATTGTGAAATTCAACATGCAAAAACAATGTTTCTATACACACAAATGAACTATCTGAAAAACAGATTTAAAAAAAATCTCATTTACAATTGCATCAAAAACAATAATAATATGCTTAGGAATAAATTTAACCAAGGAGGTGATGGATCTGGTTTTTTTTTTTTTTTAATTTTTTTTTTTTTTTGGCGTTTATTTATTTTTGAGACAGAGATAGACAGAGCATGAATGGAGGAGGGTCAGAGAGAGAAGGAGACACAGAATCTGAAACAGGCTCCAGGCTCTGAGCAGTCAGCACAGAGCCCAACGCAGGGCTTGAACCCACGAACTGCGAGATCATGACCTGAGCTGAAGTTGGACGCTTAACCGACTGAGCCACCCAGGCGCTCCAAGGATGTGATGGATCTGTACACTGAAAACAATTGATGAAAGAAATTGAAGAAGACACAAATGGAAAGAAATCCTGTGTTCATGGGTTAGGAGAATTAATATTGTTAAATATTAATTTAACTAACCAAAGTAATCTATAGACTCAACGCGATCTCTATCAAGATCCCAATAGCATTTCTTAAGGAAATAGAAAAAATAATCCTAAAATTTATATGAAATTGCAAAAGATCTTAAATAGCCAAAGCAATCCCAAGAAAGAACAGAGCCAGAGGCATCGTATTTCCTGATTTCAAACTATATTAGAAAACGATAGTAATCTGAATATTGTGATGCTGGCATCAAAAGAGACACACAGATCAATAGAACAGAATTGAGAGCCCAGAACTAAATCCACCATGTATATGGTCAACTTATATTTGACAAGGAAACCAAGGAGACTCAATGGAAAAAAAGTCTCTTCAATAGGTGTCTTGGTGGAGAAAAGCTATTAGAAAAATATTGTGGTCAAAGAAAGTTTATCTTTTGAATATAGTATTTTAATTTTCTTGCGCTGGGAATGAAGCTCTCTTCCAAGATAATTACATTCTTAGTATTCACTAGAATCTAGTAAACTAATGTTTCATACTTCAACATTTGAAAAAAAAATCTCATAGCTATTGTATGCATATATTCAATACATTTCTGTTATCGTTATGCATTAGCAGTTTTTATCTACTGAACATATGTAAAAAGGATGAAAATTCTCAATTTTAAATGTTATTTTGTAAGTAAATTCCTAAATAATTTCCAAAGATTTTTTTTGTTTTCAGTTTGTTTATCAAATTTTGGCATAAACTACATTCAATCATTATTATGTTTTTTAGTTTAAAATTTCATTAAAACTTTTTATTAGTAGACTCCAATTTTATAACAGTTTTATATACACAAAAAATTGAGAAGATAGTATAGAATTCCCATATGCTTCCTCCCTCTACACAGTTTTCTGTATTATTAACATCTTACATTAGTATGGTACATTTGTTACAATTAATGAACTGGTACTGAAATATTATTGTTAGCTAAAATCCATAGTTTATCCAGATTTCCTTAACTTTTTATCTAATGTACTTTTTTGTTCCATGATTCCATTCAGGTTACTAGATTACATGTAGTTGTCATGTCTCCTCAGGCACCTCTTAGCTTTGACAACTACTCTGACTTTCCTGGTTTTTGATGACCTTGACAATTTTAAGGAGTACTTATCAGGTATATTGTAAGATGCCTTTCTGTTGGAATTTCTCTGATGTTTTTCTCATGATTAGAATGGGATTATAGGATTTTGGAAGACAGCCACGGAGATAACATTTCACTTTCATCCTATTTTATCAACAGTATATGCTATTAACATGACTTAGCACTGTTCATTTGGCCTTGATCACCTGCTTGAAGTAGTGTTTGTCAGGTTTCTCCACGGTAAAGTTACACTATTCTCCCTCTTTCTACAGTGTATTCTTTGGAAGGAAGTCCAATACTTAAGGAGTAGGGAGTTATGTTCAATCTCCTTTAGGGTCAAAGCATTATTATTTTTAAAGCATTTATTAAAAAACTTACACAAAGTTTTCCCCTATACCTCAGAAAATCATATAAATTAGGATTGAAGGTGAAGTGAACCAGGGCCAAAAAGAGTAATTCTTTTGAGGTTTTTAATTCCATTCTCTTTTTGCTTTAGTCTCTCTGATCACTTCTTCCTGTTGATTTTCATCTATAGCTCCCAAACTAATCCCCAGGCTAAGTTTTCTCAATTTTGGCAGTATTGGTATTTTAGACAGATAATTCTTTGTTGGGGGGTCATGCCCTACACACTGTAGGGTGTTTATCAACATCCTGGCCTCTTACTAGATGCCATTAGCACATCCTCTATATTTTGCCTCCAACTGTGACAACCATAAATGCCTCCAGACATTGCCAATTGTCCCATAGATGGCCAAATGGACCTGGTTGAGTACACCTGCTATAGATTGTCACCCATCTTCTGAATTGGTGTCTAATTATTTCACCTATACATTTAACAAATACACTCAATTGTCAATAAATATCAATAAATATCCTAACACGCTTAAATTTTTCCCAGATTATTTATGCTGTCCAGTTATTTATCTTATTTGAAACTCTCACTACATTTTAGAAAGGGAGGATTCTGCCTTATGTCCCAATATCCTGAAAAAAACATATTAAAAATATTCTTCTGAACCTTTACAGCATTTTCCAATCCGTTTTATTTCTCCTTTGTTTAAAAATTCCTCCGCTAGAAGATAAAATTGTCTCATTATACTACTATTTTTCTACCTTCTAATAGCCACTAATTTCCAAACTCTTCTTTGATTCATTGAAGGGTTTGGCACGTGGCTCTCTGCCTCAGTCTCTGCTTGCTCTAAAAGAATGTCAATAGTAAAGACTATGTGTGACCAGGAACCAAAAATGCCGCGGCCAAATTTCTGAGTAGATAGCTGCTTCCTTGTACCACACCCATTCATTTAGTTTGTCCTATGAAATCTCCTCCCTGTATGTCTTTAAACCTGTCTCCCAACACCCTCATGCTCTAGTTCATCATCTCACACTCTCTCACTGAATACATCTAGTAGCGTCATTTCTAATCTTTGTCCCTAGGCTCTATCCTCTATCCTCTTTAATTTATCTATACTACTCTGTCAGGGTAATCTTTTAACATTAGATTGGTTTTTAACTACAATGCTTTAAAAATCTTCTGTTGCTTCCCATTGCCTGAAAAATGAGGCATAAACACCTTAGTATGGCCAAAGGGCTTTCTGATTTGGTCCTTAGGTGATGGTGAGTTCATCTTCTGTGCATACTCTCCTTACACATAGAAACTCAGCACTGCAAGGTTTCTTTTGTTTGTTTGGTTTTTTGTTTGTTTGGTTTTTTGTGCTTGTGTGTGTGTGAGCAACTTTCCAACGTTTATTTGTGCTGTAATAATATGGTTTTGTTGCATAAAGCATAATTTCCAACATTAGTTCAGAAATAAATAACATTTAGCAATTTTACTCCGTGTTTGTTAAAATAGTGAACTGCGTCACAGTTGGCTTTCTTTGGAGAGATGGGTTGATCTACGATAACAAGGATAAGGAAAGAAAGTGAGGTGTGATGCAGTGACATTTATCACTGAGATCATCGACTAGGTCTGTAGCTAAGGTGAATACTAGTTACAGTCTTGGGAACACAAGATAAAAAATAACAAAAAAGTAAACTACTGAATTAGTATATTATATACATGATACATTAGTTTCCACTTTTATTTTCAGAGTTTTCATGCCTTAAAAACTTTACACTCAAATGAGAGTGATTTTAAAAGAATAACCAAGCTTCCAGAGGTCCTCATTAACAATAATAGTATTTAGATATATACGATGTATTTTAAGTGTATTCATTATCTTTATACCATTTTGTTCTATTACTTTTCCTAATAAGGCAACAAAAATTTCTTCCTATTTTCAAATCTTAAGTAGTAAAAGAACATTTACACAATGTAAGCTGTTTTATTTGAATAATGAATCATGACAATGACTAAACAGATTATAGTCAGGCTACAAATCTATCATATCAGTAAGTAAAATCGATAAGAACCATGAAGTTACTGGATTTATGGTTCTAACTAATTTATAATGGGGCACAGGTGACTAGTTGCTATTGTGAAGTGTTATATTTACTTGTTATAAAATGGATATATTACCATTAGTTATTGATTTAGTCAAACTTTATATATTATTTTCTTTTGTTACAAATGAGGCCTGTTATGATCTTTCTCTCTTCCTCAAACCCATATATAATATTCTTACTGTCCAACATATTGTTCCCTAGACCCATTTTAGTATAAATGGGGAACGAAGAATTTTTCAGAATAAAATGCTGAATAAAATTTGCAATTCATCATAAGTATCAAAAAAATCCAATTTCCTAAGGCAAATAAAGTATTGATACAAAGCAGAAGCATCTCATTAAATATAATTCTGAGGTTAGACATTTGCTATAATAGTTACTTTTATGATCATCATCATACTTCCATAGGCAAAATTGTCTAATTCAGTAAGAACTGACAAAAGAGTCTAAGATGTTGCACATTCAAGTGTAAATGAAAAACAAAAGAGACACATAGTGAATTAGGCCATTACATTGATCAACATCCTTGAAGTTTTACTGAACCTCACAGACAATTCCTTTCCTATGAAATAAAGGACATGTAGTTATATATATGTATTACTTTAAATTTATTAAGGTTGAATGACTTAAGAGGAAAAATATCCTTGTAATTGAAAAAAAAAGTTGGCTATTTCTTTCTGATACATATGATTTCTGTAATGATACTTGCTGCTTTGGGTAGATTCTTTTTATTCAAACTTTATATAACTATACTTGCTATAGAAACGTAGTTTCAGTTAGCCAGGATTTTACACAGCGTATCTTTGTCAAACACATGTAGTTCATTTGAGCATATTACATGCATCTAATCAATTCATCAAAAAGTTAAAAAATAAAGGTTCTGTTGCTACTGTTACTTTTGATCTTTTGTTTCTTTTCTCCTTTCAGTGTTCTTATAAATATTTAGATTTAGGGGCACCTGGGTGGCTCAGTCGGTTAGGTGTCCAACTTCGGCTCAGGTCATGATCTCACTGCTGGTGGGTTCGAGCCCTACCTTGGGCTCTGTACTGACAGCTCACAGCTTGCACCCTGCTTCGGATTCTGTGTCTCCCCCTCTCTCTGCCCCTCCATGCTCGTGCTCTCTCTCTGTCTCTCAATAATGAATAAATGTTAAAAAAAATAAAAAAATGAATAAATGTTAAAAAAATATATTTAGATTTATGTTTAAATATTTACAACTTAAATAAATTGCAGCATGTATAGTTTAATTTTACTACTTACTAACAATAGTAAATGAATTAATACAGTTACCTGAGGAATAATTAAATAACATTTACCAAGGAGTATATATTTCCAAGGAATAAAGTAATGTCTTCATACTAATTTAGAGTTCATCATTTCAGATGTTCTTAAATTATATAGAACTAAGCACTGAGAATGTGAGGTAATTTGAAGGTATAGAGTTCAGTAAATCAGTATAGTTCAAGGTATTAGTTATGTAGGAGGTCATCTGATAAAGGCTCTAGCCTCTAAATAAGTGTGCATTTTAAGAACACAAGGCAATATTTGTAAAGTGTCTTTACTTCTAGATTTTCTGCCAATGCCTCAATTAGGATCATGATGCTTCTGAATATAGTAACATTAACGGTGTCCTAGAATTACTCAGCTTGCTCTCAAGTACCTGAATACATTTCCTCAGAGTTCAACTGGATGGGGATGCCTCCCCTAGGACATACTCTAGTCAGGTGATAAATAGTGACTATTTATAAGAATCACTGTAGTTTTAAGCACTGGGTTATTTAATATTTAAAATGTTAATCTAAAATTTTTCTTCTAGTATGAAATATAAGAACTAATTTGTAGTCCATGGATTTATCCAGAAAAAATAACAAGAGAAATAGGCCAGGTTATGTGATGCCTGATCAGGTGTTTAGTCCATTCCTTCCACTCCCTTTCCATTGGTAAAAACTAACAAGGGCAAACCCCACTTCACTGGCCTAGGAAGAATTCTCCTACTATAAATCACATGGTAATGGGTCAAAAAATGTCATATGATTATGCTTGAGTTCAAATGGGTAGAAAAGTGCAAATATTCTTGGAATAAGAGGACTGGATATTTGTGAATAACAAATTATAATCTTTGAGTTGCTGGCAGAAACTTTTTATTAAGGATGTTAGTTGAAAATTTTGCTTGGAAACAATCCTATAGTAGAATAGAATTTAAGTCACATAGTGTTTGTAGATTAGCACCAAATTAAGACGTCTTTGTGGCAGCATAATTAATACTGTTGGAAAAATAATAATTTTGAAGGGAGTTTCGTACAGAAATTAGTTGTGAATTGAAAAATGTGCTCAGAGGCACCTGGATGGCTCAGTTGGTTGAGCTTCTGTCTCTTGATTTCGGCTCAGGTTATAATCTTGTGGTTCATGGGTTCGAGCTCTGTGCTGTCATTGTAGAGTCTGCTTGGGATTCTCGCTCCCTGTATCTCTGCCCTTCCCCCACTCATACACTCTGTCCCAATTATTTTGAGCACAAAAAGGAAAATGTGCTCAAAGTTATTCATCAGAATATTTAAGATTTATTTCTCATGAATAAATTAAATTATATATATGATTATCAATTATTATATATAATTTATTATATATTATTATATATTTAATTATAAATTAAAATTTATATATATGCTTTGCAATTACCCAATAGTTTCTTCTTTCATGGTACTTTTGCTAGGCATTGTTGGGTACATAATCCAAGAGCTACCTATTCCCAACATCTCAATTGCTAATCTTTAAACAATAAAGCAAAAACATAAGACTAAGTATATTGTCATCTGAGTTGCAGCTAAGGTTGGCCATGGTTCCAGTTCTGGCAGATTAGAAGGACATGTAAGTGGAAGTCAGCTTGAGAGGCTTATAGATATTTTTCTTACTCTCACTGATAAATGAGATAAAAGTCCCATTTGCTTCTGACCCCACCCCGTTCCTGCTTGTGATTTTCTTCTCATTCATCATGCTAGGACCTGGAGAAATCAACTTGCAATCATAGCACAAAAGATACTGGAAAAGAAGACAAAGAGAAAAATGTAGAATCTTAATGATATTGTTAAGAGACTGAAGAATGTTTGGAACAGACTACTTCCTAATTCCTTTTTGTATCAGGATAAATTCTACCCTCCTCCCAACCTTGTTTAAATCTCTTTTAATTTTATTCATAAACATTGCTACCTGGTACATTGTTCTCAGGAACTATCAAAACTAAAATTATGTTTGTGTCCATCAAAATTAAAACCATCTCTATGAGCATTTTTTTTTTTAATGTTTATTTCTGAGAGAGAGAGAGTATGAGTGGAGAAGGGACAGAGAGAGAGGGAGATACAGAATCTGAGGCAGGCTCCAGGCTCTGAGTTGTCAGCACAGAGCCTGATGCAGGGCTCTAACTCAGGAACTGTGAGATCATGACCTGAGCCAAAGTTGGATGCTTAATGGACTGAGCCACCCAGCTGCCCCAAGCATTGGTTATTTTGCTAAAACAGAATCATGATTTACAGAAATTTCTAAGAAACTATAACGTAGTTCAGGTTCATGAATCCGTGTTTTCCTCATATTTCACTTGTATTACAAGTTTATATATATATATATATATATATATATATATATATATATATATATATATAAAATGTAAGTCATAGCAAGTCACTTCTATAGATAAAAGCAAGTTAATTTCAAAGTATTGTCAATATAAATTATGTTTACTCAGAAGTGTTTAATTTTCTTACTAGTTTTGTATACAAAAAGAAGCATATGCTCCTTTTCTAAAGAATGATCAACATGAATAGAAGGACAACTTTTTAGAAACTTCTGGCATTTTTGATAATTGCATTGGTAATATTAAAATACTCAATAAATCCTCAAATGCTTGATTTAGAGTTTATTGATCTAGTGCTTGTTCAACTATTACTAATATGTTTTCTTTGCCTGTAGTGATGTTCAAACTGTCTTTTTAAAGAAAGAATGATCATTTTTACAATACAATACAATACAAAAAAAGCCATTTTTGCCAGTTGTTTTCTCCATTAGGGTGGGTTTATGTAACGAAGCAATTCTTAAAGGGTGACTTGGAATAATCTAGTTGCTTAGCTTAAGCTCCCAAAACATTTTCACTTGAAAAAAAACATTTTAGGGGTGTCTGGATGGCTCAGTTGGTTAAGCGTAAGACTTCGGCTTAGGTCATAACCTCATGTCTCATTAGTTCAAGCCCCGCATCTGGCTCTGTGCTGACAGCTTGGAGCCTGGAGCCTGCTTTGGATTCTGTGTCTTCCTTTCTCTCTGCCCCTCCTCTGTTCACACTCTGTCTCTCTTTCTCAAAAATAAATAAGACATTAAAAAAAATTTTTTTAACTTTTTATATTTGCTTACATTTCTTATTTTCAAAAGGCTTTCATGTATATTAAATCTTTGAATTTAAAATAATTTATGTTTGTCTAAAACATAAGGAGACTGGAGACTCAGAGATGTTGAATAATTGCTAAAGCTCATCTGGTTAATAAATGGCAGATCCAAACTTGGATTCAGAACTTTTGACTTCTGTGCCTGTGATTTTTGTTTTGTTTTGTTTTAGCTTTCATCATTTTCCCTGAGAAGTGGGTCAACAACACTGAAGTGGGTCTTCATTCTGTCATGTCATAAATTGGTCCACTGTACAATAATTTTGATGTTTATTATTATATTTCTAGATAGGGCTAAACTGAATTGAGAATTACTAATTTTATTTATTTATTTATTTTTAAACATTTATTTTTGAGAGAGAGAGAGAGAGAGAGAGAGAGAGAGTGTCAGAGTGCGAGCAGGGAGGGGCAGAGAGAGAGGGAGGCACGGAATCCGAAGCAAGCTCCAGGCTCTGAGCTGTCAGCACAGAGCCCAATGCAGGGCTCAAACTCACAAATCTCGAGATCATGACCTGAGCCGAAGTCAGATGCTTAACCAACTGAGCCATCCAGTTGCCCAGAGAATTACTAATTTTTAACCTAAAAAAAAGCACCGTAAGAATCAGAGTCATATAGTTTTTGTGTGAATGATGTAATTTGTTCACTTAGATCTGTTTCTATACTTTCAGTGCAAGTGAAGTTATGTGAAATATAAATAGAGTTTTAATCTCTAATTATAAACATAAATATGCAAATTTCAAACTATTTGCAGGAATTTAATATCCTGTAATTTTTTTTGGCAGAATGATGACTAAGGTAGAACAAATTGATTTAAATAAAGGAAATTATTCTAAATGACAATAGATATGAAAATCAAGGTTTTTTTTAAATGTATAAATTTGGTATTTTTCTTTCTTTTTCCAAACTTCTGCCAATTTTTTATCTTTAGCAATGATAATTACAGTACTGAAGTGCAATTACCAGAATACATTTTTTTAAGGGTGAGATTAAAATTTGGGAAATATAAACGTTTGTATAAATATTAAATCTATTCTGTTAAATACCCCAAAGAGACTTGTCTTTTGAATAAATAAAAACAACAAAACTCAGAGTAATTTCTTAAAAATTATTGCGGAGAATAGGATCTAATTTACTTACAGTTTCTAGTTACAAATTTATTTTTATAAATCGGTGTCTCAGCCATATTTTAGACTGCTAACATAAACGTGTGCCAAGTGATTGCATGATAAGAATGAAGTGTAGACATAATATTTCTACCAGTTTTTCTTTTCTAGTTGACTTTTTATTTGAAAACCAACTGAAAATATTACATAAGAAATTAATTACAGAGTAAAAAATGAGTGATGCAAGTACGAAATAGTCTTCTATCTAAGATTCTTCCTTCTAAAAGGTACCCAACATGGTGCTTTCCTGCTCAGAAAATGGGAAAAATGAATAACACCGTAGACAAAAGTACAAATCCTCTCTTGTAAAAACATAGCACTTTGAAACTACATAGAATTTAAACAGATGTTTCCCCACTTGAGTTCTAAACATATTGTCATTGTCATTACAGAGCCAAAGCATCCAATAAAAGACTGTATTTCCAACTTCCCTAATATTAAAGTTCCACATAAAAAAAAATGTTTATTATTTTTGAGAGAGAGTGAGCCCAAGTGGGGGAAGAGCAGAGAGAGAAGGAGATAGAGGATCAAAAGTGGCTTTGTGCTGACAGCAGTGAGCCTGATGCAGGGCTCAAACTTGCTAACCATGAGATCATGACCTGCACCCAAGTCAGAGGCTCAACCAACTAAGCCACCCATGTGCCCCGATTAAAGTTATGCTTTTTAAAGTCAGAATCAATAAACACATTAAAACATTATTCCACTTTAAATCCAGTACAAATACTTTATCAGTCGTGATGTAGAGAACAAAGGCAAAAGGAAATGTAGACAAAATTAAATTTTCTTATAACTTGCGGCCATTGACAAGTATTTGAGAGAGGCAGAATATGACATTCCTCCAGGAACTACAGAATTAACATTCTGCCCTTGGGCCCTGTCCCTGTGCTTTAATAAGTCCATCTTTTTTGTACTGAAAATGTATCAAGAATCCTTTCTTGACCATTTGCTCCTGGACCCTATGTCAAATCGCATCTTGTCACACTTTTTGAGACTATATTAAATTAGTAGCTTTTTTTATTTGGTAGAATCAACTCCTGTAGTTGTAAATTTTAAGGGAAAAAAATTATGGTAGATCATTTATTTGAGAATCTGAGAGCAGAATGTGTTTTTAATAATCAAATCAATGTCTAATGAAGGGATATATAAAGTAAAATTAATAAATTATAAAACATAATTCATTAAGCAAGTACTTATTGAGTGTTTACTCTGTGTAAGGTACTGGTCTACATGCCTTCCTTTATTAGTTTTTACTCTCATTTCCATACATTTTGGAAATTTTTATGCAACTCCATACTGTAGTTTGCTCCATTGAGATCTCTGAACTCAAGAAATAATTGACCTCTAATCCCAAATTCCTCCTTTGTCACATCAACCTATGCTTTAGGAATAGTGTTCTTTTGGGGTCTAATGTAAACAAGAAGAAAATTGTGAATTAAACAGTGAAACTTTTTTCTTTACTTTCAGGAAAAATACAATTGTAGCTGAGAGTTAAATGGCTGTTTCTATGTGCCAGATATTGTTCTAATGGTTTCACAATTAACTTGTTTAATAAGGACAGCCAGCCTTATGCTGTAGGTCACCATTACCCTCATTTAAAAGGAGATGCTATGTCACTTTCCCAAAGTCACACAGCAGAGAGTCATTAAACCCAGTCTGGCTCCAGAGTCCCTGCTTCTCCTTCTGCACTGTACAACCTGTGATCTGTGACACAATATCTGTAGTTCTGGATGCTTCCATTTCTTATTGCTCTGGAAGTCATCTTTTCATGACTCACCTCTCCGTTTTGTATTTGATAGTCTTTTTAAACAAAAAAGAGGGAAGAGTTTGTCTCATTTTATCAACCACAAAACCTAACTTTACCAACCACCTAGCCTAATTCCTCCTGTATAGTTTCTAAGGGAGGAGGTAGGCCGTTTTTACACCATTCTCATGGAAAACAACATAGGACTCATAATTATTTCTGTGAATTTTATCAGTATAGCTACTTAATTGGATTTTTTGACTTTGTTTATTATTCATGTTAGCTACTTATGATGATGAAAATACCCTTTTCTGCGCCCTTCTGGTGCTTTAACCTTGGTATAAGCCACCATCATCTTTTGCCTGTGGTCATATTGTAATTGTGTCCTACTTCTTCTTACTTCCACCCCAGTCCTTTTTAGTCTACATGCAACACTCTTTCTAGTATAATCATGTCAGGGCAGATGACATCATTTTAGCTCACAACTCCACAATGAGTTTGTGTGTATAGTAGATCCCTCATCCACAGGAATAGAGCCCAACACTCCCGTGGATGCCTGAAAACATGGATAGTGCCAAAACCCTATGTATGCTATGTTTTCTCCTATATATACATACCTATGATGAAATTTAATTTTCAAATTAGGCACAGTAAAAGATTAACAATAATAACTAATAATGATACAGAGAAACTATAACAATGTGGTGTAATAAAAGTTGCGTGAATGTGGTCTCTCTCTCTCAACATATCATATTGTACTGTAGTCACCTTCTTGTGATGATAAAATGTTCACATGGTGAGATGAAGTGAGGTGAATATCATAGACATTGTGACCTAGCATTAGGTCACTCTTGATCTTCTGCTACCAAGTCTGAGGGAGGATCATCTGCTTCCGGACCACGATTTTCTGTGGGTAACTGAAAATGTAGAAAGTGAAATTGAAACCGCAGATAAGAGAGGACTAGTGTAAATTAGAGGAAAGTCTGCCCCTTCTCCTCCACCCTGTTCCTCTCCTGCTGTCCTCATTACAATTCCTTTGTGTTTGCCAGGCCAGCTCAGGAGTCAGGGCATTCACTCCTGGCTCTTTCATCTGCCTGGAGTGCATTTCTCTCCAATATCCACATATTTCACTCCCTCTTTGCCTTCAGGTTTTAAACTTATTGCCTCAGCAACGCCTTCCTTCTCCATCTCTGCCTAAAATATTATACTGCAATTTCTCTCTCCCTTCCTGATTTATTTATTTGTTTGTTTATTTATTTATTTATTTATTTAGAAAACATCAGTATCTGATACACAACATATTTTGTTTATTTATCTTACTTCCTTATGTATGATGTCTGTTTTAGCCATAGCTGGAGCTTTAGCATGAAAAAACAAACACCGTCATATAGTAAGGACTTCATACATATTTGCTGAGTGAATCAAGAAGGAACTTTAGACGCAATACTGAATGAGCTGACTCACTCTGAGGCAAGCAGGGGAGGGTTAGAGAGAGGGAGAGAGAGAATCCCAAGCAGGCTCCACAATGTCAGGGTGGAGCCCTATGTCGGGCTTGACCCCATGAACCATGAGATCATGACCTCAGCCAAAATCAAGAGTGGGATGCTTAACTGACTGAGCCACCTAGGTGCCCATAAGGCAATATATTTCAAATCAATTTGAAACAAGTCAATGTTACCCATTCAGGTTAAAAAAAAAAAAACAAAACCTCAGACTAATTGCTAAATTGTTATTTAACTTTTTTTTTTTTTTTTTTTTTTTGTAGTTGTTTGGCTATTGTATTGTTGCTGAAGTCTATCAGTCCAGGGAAGCACTTAGGAACTGTGAGATATATGCCTATAACTCCTGAACTGTACCATCCTGGACTATCACTGTCCCACTTGTGATCTCTCTCTCTCTTTAACTCTGCTTATCGAATTTGCACAAGTAGTCCAAGTCACTGGCTGCATATAAGAAAAAACAAACAAACAAACAAAACAAAACAAACTCTATTTCCTTCACCTTATAGAAACACACTTAAAGAACAGTCTACTGAATAATTCTCCAGTTTTTTACCTTTGCATTATACTCCAAGTTCCCCACCACCCTAAAGAAAAAAGCAAAGACAAAACAGACAGAAACAAAACAGATTTTTCTGTTTTCTGTATATTCCATACTTGGTCATGACTTCACAACTCTGAATTTGTCCTCCCCTACGCCTTCATTTTCTTCTTTTTTTTTAATCTCCTATCTCTCCAGGTAAATATTCCCTCTCAGACTGTAGAAAATGTTTTGGTCTTGTTCAACATTGGTTTTGTTTTGGTCTTATTTAACATGTTTACCAATTAGTCTGGGATTTGAAAGGTGCTGGGTGATTCATATTTGCTGACAACCTTCAATACATCTTTCAGGCCTCAGGAGGATTTGGAGGCCAAGGTCCTTTTTTTGAATTGTACGGATCATGGTGTAGCAAATATTCACTACATATATTTTCACTTCCTGAACTTGAAACTTTTGAGAACAGCAATTTTTTTTTAAACAACATTCCTGGCTTTATACTTTGTGACCAGTAAATATTAGCTAAGTGAAATAACAAATGTTAGAATCATATACAAAAACCAGAAATGGCAAATGTGAAAGAGAATATATTTTCCTAGATGATAGAGCTTTAAAACTATTTCAGATTGTGACAGGATATTTATTATCAGGCTATCTTAAAAAAGCCATTTTAATAACATAAGCTTTTACATAAAAATATCACCTTATATAAGCATGTGTGATTTTCCAAAAAGTAACTGATTATCTACATACTGAGCATGAAAGAGGAAAAGAAAAGTGGACTAGATAGAGCCAAATAGAGTGGAGAGGAGAGAAAACACTACAGGTATTAGAATATACCAAAATTTTAAAGTGAGACAAAAAAATTACGAGGTTTGAGAATAAGAATCAAATGCATAGGGTTTGACGTAAGAGAAGTGTGACAATGGTTCATCTGTCAGAAATTAAAAAAAAAAAAAAAATCCCTGTCCACGTTTTTTAAAGTTAAAAACAGGGAGTAAAATAGAGGTGATTACATTTTATTTTAGTGTAAGTCTTGGCTTTACATAACACCAAAAGTTTGTCAAAACTACTTTATATTGTTGAGACTAAAAGTTACAATATTAATTATTTTACCTACAAAATAAGAAAAGCACTATTTTTTTAAAAAACAAAGACTAAGCTTTATGAATATCATGTTTTATTTCAGCAATATTCATAGCATGAATGTTTAGAACTCAGCCCTCAGCTCATTTTCCACTGAGTATTACCTGCATTATAGAAATTCTTCAGAGTACAGAGGAAAGATTTTTCACTGTGTAGATTTTCAATTATATCAACTCATAGAAATGTCAGAACTATAATTCTACGTAACAAGGTTTAAATTTGCATATGCTTTACACAAATGTTTTAGATAATCAAAAACAAGTGTTTATCCTTAATCCAATCATCTTTGTGTACAACACACTACTAAACACAACTTTTATTTCTGTTTTTCATATTTTTTTATTTCAGAAAGAGAGAGTGTGCAAATGGGGGAGAGAGGCAGATGGAGAGAGAGAAAGAATTTTAAGCAGGTTTCCCAATCAGCATGGTACCCAACGCGGGGCTCAATCCCACAACACTGGGATCATGACCTGAGCTGAAATCAAGAGTTGGATGCTCAACCAACCGAGCTATCCAGGCGCCCCACTAAATACAACTTTTAATTCAGCTCTATGATGAAATCTAAGAATCTTCATTGGGGATTTATGGTTTTTAGTTAACACTTTTGATGTGCAAAACCCTGGATTAGGAACTAGGAATATAAACAAAAATGTGTTTTGACCCTTGACTGCCAAGAGCTCAATCATTATTAAAAGAAGAAATATGTAGACATATAATTTGCAGTATAACCTGGTATGTATAAACCTTTGGCAAAACTCTTGTAAGAGTGGCAGGGAGAAAGGGAGGGTTTCTGGCCAAGGAATTGTTCAAAACAACTGAGTAAGGAAGGATAAAAATGGAGACTGGTGCAATTACACTGTGGCTGAATCTCAAGAATGATGGAGTTGTAGACGGAAAAGGTGCCCTGAAGATACATTGGAGCAAACTTTAAAAGGATGAGTGCCATGTGTGTAGTGCTCAAATGTGCTGAAAGCAAGAAAGTTGAGTTGTCAGATATCCAAGTAGCTGGTTAAAGGATTAAAGCTACAAGCCCAAAATTAAAGAGTTAAGCTTTTAATCACTTCCTGTGATGATATAAGCAAGAAGCTAAAACTAGAGAAAGTGTAGACTCCCTCTGTTCCATTTTTCCCCATGGAATGGTATACAGGTCAAGGGTCAGGTGGATCAGTGCAGATGTAGGTGGGAGTCATCTCACTATCAAGGGAGTCCAAACAAAAGATTCCTAAAGTCAAGGGAAGGGTGGGAGGAAAGGGTTTGGATTGTAAAAATACTGGGAATAGGGTTAGAATAGAGGAAAGTGTCTTCAAGTTTTCCCCCTACTCTTCCCCATAAGGAGGCTTCTGCAGAGGTGCCTGAAAAGGATGTTTGTCCAAGGCCTTACAAAAAGAGATCTAGGATGAAAACACTTGGGCTAGGAATGCAGCAGTACAAAGAATGTGAACAGCCCTGGGAAGGTGGGGTGGAGGTTGACTCTTTGACTAACACTCTCTTCAACAACCGCAATGCTTTGGCTGTGCACTGTTTGGCTGTGGTTGAGGTAGGTGAAAGCAGTTTGGTCCTATGAGGCCTGCCAAGTAAAGTCTTTGTAACTGCCCATATTTGGGTCTGAAAAATAATGCAGAGGTTGGGCTCCTCATTATGGTAAGACAGTGTATACATAATGATACAGACAGTGGGGAAGTAGGAACAATTTTGAAGCCTAGGATTTACCTGATATGATAAAAGTTTCTGGAAAACAACCCTGATGAGAATTTGAAGAATGCACTAGTTGGGGGTGCTGTGGACAAGAAGAATAGTTAGGAGACCATCTCGATAGTTTAAGTACATCTTTCATTTGTTTGTTTGTTTGTTTTTTAAAATTTTATATATTTTGATAGAGACAGAGACAGTGTAAGTGGGGGAGGGTCAGAGAGAGGGAGAGAGAGAGAATTCCAAAGAGACTCTGCACTGTCAGTGCAGAGCCCGATGTGGGGCTTGAGCTCACAAACTGTGAGACCATGAGCCAAAACCAAGAGTTGGGCGCTTAACCACCTGAGCCACCCAGGCACCCCAGGTACATCTTTTAAACCTTAGGAAAATCCTTTCTCCAACCAAGAAGAGCCCCCTAGAACAGTTTGGAAGGTACTTTTCAGTCAATAAGTCCAGACCTGAGGTTTCTAAGGCACCATGCTTTCAATTCCCTTGTATTAAATAATAGGAAACTTGGAATTACAGTACTGGTTTTCTTCTTTGCTCACATCTGTACATGTTGCTGCCACTTTTTCATTAATTAATGATTGAGAAGTAGGAATTGGGTTCTAGAGTTCTCACATAGTTATTAAGGATTCCTATTTGGTATATATATACATATATAAATATATACATATATATATATTATATCTCTCAGAGCTTCTTTCCATACTTGATATAGAGATAGTAGAATCAGTGGAGTTTTTGTATAACATTGGGGTACTGAGATTAATTGTACTGAGATTAATTGGCTTTCTAGATACTTGTTTCTGCAGTTGAAATGATTAAAAGTATTTGTATCAGGATATTGTGTTTATTTTAAAAAGCAATAAAGTTACAGATGTTCAAATATAAGTTTGATGAGTCAATGGGTTTAATCATGAACTGATATATTCATACATGTATTCATAGTTCAAGAAATATTCATAGTTCAAGTAACTAGTAATAGTCTAAAATATATATTATTTTAGAGTTGCTATGGTAACTTGTTTTCTTGGAAAATCCAATAGATGTGTAGAAACCTACAGTGGTTGTTTATTAGCTATTGGAGAAATAGCACTGCATTTATTTTTTTTAAGTTATGTTTATTAATTGACTTTATTGTAAATTGTCATACATTTTCTCGGTATGAAGCATTTTCAATTGGCATTAATTAAAAGGAAAATGCAAAGCATTAATAATTAGTGTCAGTAAAAGTAATTTTAGAAAATTGTATCTATATCTATAAAATATTTATTGTTAAAATATTTTTGCAGGAATAAGTCCAAAAAATAGAAATGCTATATACAAGTTTTGTTTTTCACAAAGGCAGAAAGCTATTCTCTAATTGCAGTTATTATCAGGGTGAAGTATAGAGTTTGGGTTACATCAATTAGCTTTTACTATGTAAGGAATTATCCCAAAATTTAATGGCTTAAAACAACCATCATTTACCAACTCATGACTCTTTGGTTTGGGAATTTGGTCTGAGTTTAGCTGGGTTATTCTTCTGTTTTCTTTGCCTAGCTCACTCAAGCAACTGTAGTTAGTTTCTGGGTTAACAAGGGGCTTGTTTCGTCTTGGATGACCTCACTTATGTGTCTTACGGATGTCTTGAAGTATCTCACATGGTGACTGCATTTCAAAGCTACAAGAGAAGCAAGGCCAATGAGCAAACATTCTTTGTTTCTCCTTGTGACACATTTGATATAGTTCCGTTGGCCAAAGTATGTCATGCAGCCAATCTCACCCTGTGGGAGGAAATACCCAAGGACAAAGAGCAACAAGTGAAATTATGATGGCCATCTTATGAATGATGTGTCTCATTCGTTCTCTGGATGCACTAATTTATACCTCTTTCATGTGGAAAATGTACTCACTCTCATTTAAAAATTGAGTCTTATGAATTCATCATCTAAATCAAGCTCAGATGCAGATGAAATTTCTTGGACAAGTCTCCTCAGTGATCTTTTCTGGTGTGACTACACTCTCTGAATGGTAGCTAGTTTCAAATAACTTCAAGACAGGGCAATCTCCAATGTACAAGAACTTTCATATTTCTGTTTATGCTACGTTTTCTAAAGTCCAGTACCCAAAGCAATCATATGACTAAAGTTGAATCACATAGATACTATTCAAAAATAAGGATGAAAGAGTAAGTTATGGTGGCAATTTTACAAACAATTTGCTAAAGTGAAGGCGGAGGAAATAGGGAAAGTCAACGGACTAAAACCATGAACTTAGAAGACTATATTACAAGGATCTTCTATGTATCATTTTAATACATTTAAGATATTTTTGTACACTTTAGATTTCTAGAAGTGGTTTAATTTAATTTTTTTTTTTTTTTTTTTTTTTTTTTTTTTTTTTTTTTACTTGAGAGAGAGAGAGAGAGAGAGAGAGCAATCAGGGGAAGAGAAGCAGAGGGAGAGACAGCAAGATTCTTAAACAGGCTCCAAACTCCATTTGGGATTAAAATCCTAGGATCATGACTTGAGCCAAAATTAAGAGTCAGGCGCTCAATAAACTGAGCCACCTAGGTGCCCCTAGAAATGGTTTTAAAATAGAAAGAAGTAAATATTTTCTAAGAGGAATTTGTAGATGGCAGAAGAACACCCCTTTTTGGGTATTATGTGATAAGAGAGATTTACCTTTTTTGAATATTTTCTTCTCTTGGTTGCTGACTCCGTCATTGCATAGCATTACTGATACTGTGTGTTCCACATTTTAGTACCCGTGAATTTTTCTCCAAATAGCTTTATCTGGAGGGCACATCTAGTTATAGTCCCGATGCAGACTTTGAGTTTTCTTATTAACATTCCAGCACAAGCAGCAAAGTAAGTGCAGCATTTGCCTAAGTAAAGAAAAAAGACAACCTATGAAATGGAAGAAAATGTTTGCAGACCATATACCAGATAAGGTGTTAACATCCAAAATATATAAGGAACTCATAACTCAGTTGTAAAAATACCAACAAAACAAAAAACAAAAAACAAACAAAGAAAGAAACAAACAAAACAAACAAACAAACAAAAAACCCCCACAAATAATCCAATTAAAAAGTAGGCACCTGGAGAGATTTTTCAAAGAAGGCAGACATCCAAATGTCCAGCAGGTACATGAAATGATGCTCAACATCTAATCATCAGAGAAATGCAAATTAGAGCCACAATGAACTATCACTTCACACATGACAAGATGGCTACTATGAAAAAGAAAAGATAACAAATGTTGGTGATGATGTGGAGAGAAGGAAATCCTAGTGCACAACAGTGGGTATGTAAATTAGTATATGGCTATGGTTTAGCCACACTGGAAAACAGTATGGACTTTATTCAAGAAATTAAAAGAAGAGCTACCATATGATCCAGCAACTTTGCTTCTGTGTATATATCTGAAGGTAATGAAATCACTGTCTCAGAGATATCTCCACCCCCTTATTTATTGAGGAATTATTTATAATAGCTGAAACATGGAAACAACCTATGTGTCCATTGACAGAGGAATGGATAAAGAAGTGGTATGTGTGTGCCACCCAGGTACCCTGAGATTATTTTAAATTTAACAGAAGTTTTCCTATTGTTTGTATAAATTTTTGAACTAAGTTAAGCACTAGAAAAATATATTTTTTCATGAGAATATATATAATCCAGATTTTTCAGAGAGAAAAATAGGGATAAAGTAATACATGAAAGAAATGAAAAATTTATAAAAAAATATACTCTTTAAAACAACATAAGGATTAAACAATTTACACATCCAGATTACTTTTAAGGAAAGATAGTTCATAATGTAAAATTGTTTTAAAGAATGGAAAAGTTGAAAAATTAATCGTTTATTTTTTAAGCTATGATAACTCTGAAATCAAAGTTCTATAAAGATAACAAAAGAAAATTAAAATATAGATCAAATTAATTTGTGTATATAGATTCACCATTCATAAATAAAATATCCACAAGTTCACATCAGGAATACTTAAAACTGTGTCCTGAAGAAGTAGACATTTATCTGAAATGCAAGATTGATCCACATTAGAAAGTGTTATCAGTGTAGTCCACTGCAGAAGAGATTAAAAGAATAAAACATGCGATAAATTCCATGGATTTCTCAAGAAGTTAACAAAATTAAAGTCACATTGGTAGTGTTCTAAGAAACAAGGGTTCTTCAAAAACTTGAAAATAGATCTATCATATATGATCTAGCTACTCCACTTCTGGTATATATCAGAAGGCAACAAAAAACACTAATGTCAAAAGATATCTGCACCCACATGTTCACTGCAGCACCACATCTAAGACATGGAAACAATCTAAGTGTACCTTGATGAATGAATGGATAGAGAAGATGTGGTGTATACATACAGTGAAATATTATTCAGCCATAAAAAAGAAGAAAATCCTGCCATACCATAACATGGATGGACCATGAGGGCATTTTGTTGAGTGAAATAAGTCAGAGAAAGACACATGCCATATGATCTCAATTATATGTGGAATCTGAAAACAACAGGAACAACAAAAACTGATAGATACAGGGAACAGATTGGTGGTTATCACAGGCAGGGGGTGGGCAAATGAGTGAAAGTAGTCAAAAGTTACAAACTTCCAGTTAGAAAACAAGTACATTTTGGGAATGTAATATACATATAAAATGGTGACTATAGTTAATGATACTGCTTTGTACATTTGCAACTTGCTAAGAGAGTAGATTTTAAAGGTTCTCATTATAAAAAAAAATAATAACTTGGGGTGCCTGGGTGGCTCAGTCAGTTAAGCTTCCAACTTCCGCTCATGATCTCACAGTTTGTGAGTTTTGAGTGCTACGTCGGGCTCTGTGCTGACAGCTTGGGGCCTGGAGCCTGCTTTGGATTCTGTGTCTCCCTCTCTCTCTTCCCCTCACCCACTCACACTCTGTCTCTCTCTATCTTTCAAAAATAAATAAATATTTAAAAAATCACTATGTGTTATGATGGATGTTAACTAGATTTTTTGTCTATATATTTTATAATATATACATATATTGAGTCATGTACACCTGAAAATAGTATAATATTATATGTCAATTATCTTTCTTTTTTTCTCGTAAAGTTTATTTATTTATTTTAAGAGAGAGAGTGTGAGCAGGGAGGGGCAGAGAGGGAGAGAGAGAATCCCAAGCAGGCTCCACACTGTCAGCCTGAGCCTGATGCAGGGCTTGAACTCAAGAAGTGAGAGATCATGACCTGAGCTGAAATCAAGAGTTGGATGACTGTGGCACTTGGGTGGCTCAAGTCAGTTAAGCATCTGACTCTTGGTTTCAGCTCAGGTCATGATCTCATGGTTCGTGAGTTTGAGCCCTGCATTGGGCTCTTTGCTGACAGTGTGGAGCCTGCTGGGACTCTCTCTCCCTCTCTCTGTCTCTCCCTGACTGGTACTGTCTCTGTCTCTCTCAAAATAAATAAATAAGCTTAAAAAAAAAGAAAAAACAAAAAAACAAAACAGAGCTTAACCAACTGTCACCCAGGTGCCCCATCAATTATATCTCAAAAAAGGGAAGCTATCAGAATGGCTAATAAGTACATGAAAGGTGTTTATTAGTCATTAGGAAACATCATTAGTCATCATAAAAATGCAAATTAAATTCATAATGACATATTTCATACCCACAGAATGTGAAAGAAAGGAAGGCAAGAAGGAGGGAAGGAAAGTAGGTTATAAATAAACTTGCACAATTTTGAGAAAACATATATAGCAGAAGCTTACATCAAATGTATTTGTCAAATAGTAGAATAATTCTAATTAAAGTCAGGAATAAGAAAAATATGCTACTGTTTTTACCGACATTAAAGATGATAGCAGAGTTCCTCACAGACACATTAAGGAAAGGAAAAGACATGTGAAGTATAAATATTGGAAAGAGAGAGTTAAAATTATCATTATTTTCAGATAATGTGCTTATTTCCATAGAAAACTCAATGCTCTCAGCTAATGATGTGATTTAAGATAATCTAGGAGGGTGGCCAAAAACAAGATCAAAATAAGAAAATTGTTAGTGTTTCTATATAACAAGAGTAACCAACTAGAAAATGTAATTGAATGGACATCCCAAAACAATTGAGAAAAAATTCTGGAATCTTTAATAATATACCCAATAAGAAATGCATAAGGCTTTTATGAGGAAAATTAAAAGCCTTATTGAAAGGAATAAAAGTAGTTCTAAATGAATAGAAACTAAATCAATTTAATAGATACAAAACTTTTAGAGATATCATTTGTATTCCATGTTAGTCTATAAGGTTATTACTATCCAAGTCAAAATTGCAACAGTTTCTTTTTTGGAAATTGAAGGGAGTCTTGAATACTTCTTATATCTGTAGATAGAAGTGTGATTGTGCAAGTATAGGCCAGACAAATTTTAGAGAGAAGAAAATGCAGGGCTGGGAAGAGGGGGAAGTACTTGAACGTTTCCTTCCAGCTATCAAAAATTTTTGTATTGTAATGTAAACAATATAATATCAGATCTGAAGGACAAATCAAGCAATGCAGCATTATGGAAAATCAAGAAATAAACACATGAGTAGATGAATATTTAGTATGGAGTGATAGTGGCTTTTAAACTGAGGATAATGATAGAATATTTAATTATTAAAATTGGAACAATTCTTAACTCATTTATAGAAACATTAAAATAAGTTCTTAAGTTCAACAAGTATTCAAACATACATTAAAGAAAAACCTGTAAAGTATTTAAGGAAAAAATTAGGATGTATTTAGGATCCTTATATTTTTCTCTATAATTTCAAAGATGGAAGAATAAATTTTTACCTCTATTATAGGAGAGGCCTTCTGACATAGGACAAAAAACTCATAGTAAAAAATTGAAAAGTTGCGAAGGCAATACAACTTAGAGAACAGTTCATTTTGAGAATAGGATTTTTAGGACTTAAGACAAGAGGCAACATTTGAATTAAGCTTTAATTTGGATTTTGAACAGAAGACAATCTGAAACAACTCAAGAAAAAAAATGGAAGCATAAAATTATAGTCAGGTTTGAAAAATTGTTCAGAGTGGCTAGAGTTCAAAATGTCCACGGGGTGCCTGGGTGGCTCAGTTGGTTAAGCAACCGACTTTGGTCCAGGTCAAGATCTCAAAGTTCGTGAGTTTGAGCCCAGCGTCAGGCTCTGTGCTGACAGCTTGGAGCCTGGAGCCTGTTTCGGATTCTGTGTCTCCCTCTCTTTCTGCCCCTCCCCAGCTCATGCTCACACTCTGTCTCTGTCAAAAATAAATAAACTTAAAAAAAAAATGTCCAGTGAGAGTCTGTATGTTAAGATTTTATGAGAGGAGGAAAGTTTTTCAATTTTGCATCTGATTTCTCTACTAAACAGTTCTAAAACTATATGTATTCAATTTAATTTTGTAGTACTACTTAGTAATACACTAAACTAGTCCAGTGCTAGTGTTTAGTAATACACTAAACATTAAAATGGACCCATTTATTTAGACTATAGGTTTAGTTGGATGGTTTGCTTGTGCATAAAAACAAAACCAAACAAAAGCGATCATATATGATTTTGTATGGATTTGGTAATCAGCTTGAAAATAGTCCACTGATCAATTGGGTTAGTCTTTGATTATATCTCAAATTATTTACCAATTAGCATAGTTAGGCAAACATTTAGCAATAAGTCAAGATTGGATTGGCCTATATTTTGATATTATTATGTGCAACATGTGTCAGCCTTATGACTCATGGTTCTGCTACCTTTTCAATAGGCTTCTTTGGCATTCTGCTTCTTATATTACCTATCTATATTTATATTACCTACCTACCTATATTACCTTCTTTATATTACCTAATTGAGTTAAACTTGAATTTAATTTTTTGTGGTCTTGGAAATATTAAATTTACAGAATTCTACAGAATCATGAGTTTACAAATATAAAATCTTAACATCACCAGAAATAGTATTTGAATGCCATTATCTTGTAGGCAGGTTTTGGAGTTATTTCTATTCACTTGTTTATGATATACTTAGGCATAAAAAAGTAGTATTAATATCATAAAGTAGAGGCTCCTGCGTGGCTCAGTCGGTTAAACGTCAGACTTTGGTTCTGGTCATGATCTCGTGGTTTCCGAGTTTGAGCCCTGCATCAGGGTCTGTGTGGACAGCTCAGAGACTGTTTTGGATTCTGTGTCTCCCTCTCTGTATGCCCCTCCCCACTCTCTCTCTCTCTCAAAAATGAACATTAAAAATTTTTTTTGAAAATATCATTAAGTCTATTAATCTTAAATTTTACATGCCAAAACATATCTAGCAATTATTATATGCCTGTAATTATTCTAAGCACTTCACAAATATTAGCCCAGATAATTCTTGTAAGGTATGTATGAGATCAGTTCTAGTATCCTGTTTTCTGATGAGGAAGCTGAGGCACATAGAATTCAATAATTTGCTTAATTCTTACTGCACTGTAAGTGGTGGAGCTTGGATTGTAGCCTAGTCAGCCTGGCTATCTATAATCTGTTCTTAAACCCTGCCATACTACTCTTTTATTCTGTGATAGAAAATTTGTCTGTTAAAATTATTGGCAAAAAAAATGCATACATCCCAAGGAAACAACAATTACACTCTTTTATTTCATTCAAAAGAGATTACATATATATATATATATATATATATATATATATATATATATATATATATATAATTTTAAAATTTTAAACCATTATATACATTTATTTCAATGTCTCTTTAGGGTTAACTGCATTATCTACTGGATACTCTAGAGGTCACTCTGAAAATTTGATATAATTCAGAAATACACAAATTTCATGAGCTAATTTTATTTTTTGGGTAATAAGCCAAAAAATGTTTTCTAATGTTTTCAGAAAATTTTATTTTCTATTTAATATTCTTTCTTTCTTTTTATATATCCATAAGGTATGTTAAGCTAAGTTTTAAACAGTTTCAAATGCCATTCTAAAATAAATGCAGTAACAGATAACCTGCAGATACAGATAATGCATGTTTAAAAACCATTTAAAAGATCTAGCAACTATCATGTGAAATTCTGAAATTAAAATGGTGAATAGTGGGGAAAATTAATTTTATGTTAAAAGTTGTATGCTAAGATAAGCCTTATAGTCTGTGGATCTTCCCAAGATTAGGAAGGTAAAGTCAAGGCCACTAGATAAGTCCATTCTAGAACCTAATTTTTAGTCTAAACCTATAGGTATCTGTGAGATTATTTATGTAGCTAGAGGAAAAGATAGCAGTAAACACTTGGGAAGAAACAGCAGAGAAATATATATTAGGATATTTTTTACTTTATCCCACTGATTACAGGAAGGGTACAGAGAGAGTCAGCATGTTGTATGTGTAACAACAGTCATACCACACCTGGATAAACAATTATTTATCCTCTTGTGCTCTCTAAGGATGAGATACTAAATGAAGAAAAATAGCAGAATGGAAGCATCAATGTGTTTAAGTCCCAGGGGGACAAAGCTTGCTATAGAAAATGTTGTTGGAAAAGGGAGACATCTCATTGATCAAGCAGAAACACTGCTAAGCTTTATACAGTACTCTACTGGGGGAGTAGGAAGGGGGATAAAAATAAAAAGAGGATAGAAACCAACAAGTATATTTTTGTCAACTGTGGACATCCCCAGAGAAGAAATAAAATAAACTTACTCTTGTAATCAATATATCGTGACCACTAAAAATGCAAGAAGATTAATCGGCAACAGACTGCGTAGCACATTCAAATACATTTTTTAAGGATCAGAGCTGATAACATTATTTGAGAGATCCAGTGCAAAATGAAAACACAGGGCCATTTGTTAAAAAAAGAAGGAAAAAGTTTCATTAAAGGTACAATTTGAAACTTTATAATTCCTTCCATAGTCTTTCTCTCAACCTATCTTGGTACTTTTATTTAATTTCTAAATAAAAAAAAACCCTACATATATTTGTAATATATATGATATATGTGATATATATTATGTATATATAATATATATAAAATGTTACATATATACATGAATTATTACCATGGATTTTACCATTGATCTTTATAGTGTGCGAGTTTAGTTTTAATTTTTTTTAATGTTTATTTTTCAGAGAGAGAGAGAAAGAGGCAGAGTGCGAGTAGGGGAGGGGCAGAAAGAGAGGGAGATATAGAATCTGAAGCAGGCTCCAGGCTCTGAGCTGTCAGCACAGAGAGAGATGTGGGGCTCAAACTCATGAGCCATGAGATCATTACCTGAGCTGGAGTCAGATACTTAACTGACTGAGCCACCCAGTCACCCCTAGTGTGTACGTCTAGTTTTAAACACAAATATTAGAACATTGAACTCATATGCAGAATTCCTAAAATTGCACAGTTTGTATAAGATACCTTGTACATGCCTATATATTTCATTTTACAAGAATAGTGAAAATGCTGCACAAAACTAACTGTTTTCATTTCACTTCCTGATATATGCAGATTTTACTTAAAATATCTACCTTCAGCTTACTGGTAAGTAAGGAAGGACTGAAAAGAAAAGGAACTATGGGTTGCCCTATCTTTCTCTTCATTACCATGTGATTATTGTCAGCATAAGTGGCTGACTAATACAGAGAAATAACTAACACACATAAGAAAGGATTCTTTTACCATTAACATACAATTGCTTTCCTGTATTTGGAGCAAATTCTGGTTCTGATGGAAAGTGTGGCCTCTCTGGGTTATAGACAAAACAAGCTTATCTTTTAGTCACTCTGAGTCTCACTGAAGTCCCACATGTCATGTTTCCAGTGGAATTCTGTGCTCTGAATTCTTTTTCTTCCCAGTAAATAACCCATTATTATGGCCCTGTTTATAAGTAAATTCACTTTTTTGCTCAAATGAAATGCAACCTTGTCATATATTAAATCGTCATACATAATCAGATAAGATAGTCAACATTTTTCTATATTTTTAATCTATTTTTCTCTTCATAAT
Organism: Panthera leo; assembly: GCF_018350215.1. NCBI lineage: Eukaryota > Metazoa > Chordata > Mammalia > Carnivora > Felidae > Panthera > Panthera leo. The sequence continues at coordinate 44,558,137 of NC_056687.1, read as the reverse complement.
GTAATACCCTTATATTTTAATTTGGGTAGATTTACTGCAATATAATATCTGGCAAGCTCCTCACATTATTCAACTTTTTCATTGAGTTAGTACATATTATCAGATATATCTCCTTCTGTATAAAATTTAATATTTTATTCAAATGTAAAAGACATTATTGTCATTACATTTGAAATAGAATTAAATTGATCAAATAATAATTTAAGAAATATTCACATTTTTATTTAGTCTTTCTACCTAAGGATATTTATAGAAATCACCTATTTAGAAGTTCTAGATAGAATACAAATGGCACTATGACTGTAGGTGAAGTTCTGAGAATCTGTACTTCCAAATTCTACTGCACATCCCCACATTGGGACAGCTTCTAAAAACCTCCAAGGTCATGGGTAAACTCAGCCCTGATCAATGGGAATCACTATGTTTCAAATATTATATGTCAGGAACTTTCCCAAGATATAAGAAACTATTCCCAAAAAAACTATTAGTGTCAAATGTGATGATGAATGATTCAATGATGACAAAATAAAAATCATCCTTTGTGCTCATAAATAGACAGTTGAGCATGCAAAAAGAGTACTCTGAATGTCTGTAAGTAAATACACATTTCACTGGTAACTCAGAATTTCCATGAGAAAGGGTTCTTGTGTTAAATATATTATGGGGATTATACTAAAGTTACTTTAATAGGCTAACAACTGGGTAAAGAGATCTCATTTAAGATTTTTGCCTTATAAAACAAATATTTTACTTAATCATTTGTTGGATCACTGGTACCAACCCAGTTTTCATGATTGTATGAAAAGTCTTTATATTTCCTTCAACACTCCCTTTATCTCTTTTAAAATAAAAAAAATTACAGTAGTTATCCATTAAGCCTTTTTAGCCCTTTGATAATCTAACTTCATAGCCAAATATACTCTTGACAATCTATGACTATTACCTAATGTTATTTGCAAGGTTTTAACAAAAGTTTTCACTTCCTAAGAAAAGGGTGAAAATCTTAAAAACTGACAAGGTTTGTGAAAAGTCTCAATTCCAATCAAGTCCAGATTTTTCTTCATTTTATAATCCACACTATGTGAACTGTTTTTTGTTTCAGAAAATATTATATTAATTCAATTTAAACTTAATTTTGTGCACTTCTTTTGTAGGAAGAGAGTAGATTTCTGGATTAGTGAATGTTTCCTTTTTTATTTAATGTTTGTTTATTTTTGAGAGAGAAAGAAGGACAAAGCATGAGCAGGGTAGGGGCAGAAAGAGAGGGAGTCACAGAATCTGAAGCAGGCTCCAGGCTCTGAGCTGTCAGTACAGAGCCCAGATGTAAGGCTTGAACTAATGAACCAGGAGATCATGACCTGAGCCCAAGTCGGACACCAAATCGAGCCACCCAGGCGCCCCGTGAATGTTTCATTTCATTATGGTTTAATTTTATGTAAATATGGGAATTTGAGAGATATAAAATTTAAAGTCATTATATCTGTAAAAATCAGAAACAGTCCGTCTGTGAGAGATTAGTCTTTGGAGCTAGACTAGGCTTTCGTTAATGCTTCTCTAGTTACAAGCCACTGAACCTTGGACAAATTAGTTATATTTTGTGCTTTCAATTTTCTTACATTGAGGATTAAATGAGTTAACACAGGTAATTGCTTATCAGAATGCCAGTATGTTAGTTATCATTATTTTTTTTTACTTGACTCAACAACTTTGAGTAGTTAGGTAAGAATTGCACTTTCTAACACATGTAGACACAGGTGCAATGATTTATATCTATCCAATCAAGAAGCAGTCATGTCCTATTATCAAACCAGGGTTTCTTATTTTCTTATCCAATTCAGTTTCACATGCTGTTGCAGCCAAGTTCTATTTGTATATATGACATATTTAAAATAAAAAAGGAAAAAAAAATCAAGCTCTTGAAGGTGTCAGGTTGAGGGAATGGATATGAGTCTCGGCATCTTAAGGCTTTTTTTTTTTGGCGGGGCGGGGAGGGTATTTTACTCAACCATCACTACTGCAGTGCTTACTCTGTTCCAGGCCCTGTACTATGTTCTGGGAAGAACCAGTAAAGAAGGTTCAGTCTCATTGATAAAATATGAGTTTAGATTAAAGAATCATTAAGGATCACTCTTCCACCTCCTGAATTAGAATAGTTTATGTGTTCCAAGTAAAGCTTTGAATACTTAAAGTGTGGCTATATGTGAAAATTATCTTGTTAATAAATTGATCTTATAAATCAACTTTGTTTCTGAAAATGATTTAGAAATATATGTATATGTATACTTTTATGAAAATGTATATATACACACATATACATAACATGTAAAAGTATATATATAAGTTTATATATTTTCCCTGTAAAACAATTTCCAGAAGACAAGACAGTTCCTAAGTATTATAAGCACATATTAATTAACAAAATTTTATGGATTTGAATGTTGGCTTCATGAGTTAACAGATGTGTGACATTGACCAATTTCTTTAATTTCTTGTGCCTCCATTTTCTTTATCTATAAAATGGGGATAGTAATACTATTTACCTAATCAAAAGGTTATGAAGGTTAAAGAAGTTATTATATACAAAGCACTTAAACATTACCTAGGATATAATAAATGCTTTATAAGTGTTAGCTAACATGTTTTCATTATACTTAAACTAACTTTATTTTTTTAATGCCTATTTATTTATCTTGAGAGAAAGAGATAGAGAATGAGCAGTAGAGGGGCAGAGAGAGAGGGAGACAGAGAATCCCAAACAGGCTCTGCACCATCAGCACAGTGTCCAATGTGAGGCTAGAACTCACGAACCTTTAGATGGCGGCCTGAGCCAAAATCAAGAGTTGGACAGTTAACCGAGACACTCAGATGTCCCTGCTTTCATTGTACTTAAATAAATTTGATCAGTTTACTAATTTCCACCCTGATAAAGGTTGCAACAGGTAAATACAAGCATATCTTTCAGTCTTCTTGATCTAAACAACACTGATCAAGAAGGATCATTTCATGTGCTAAATTCTCACTGTCTACATCTTCTGCCCTCTAGCTTAAAAGATTAACAGGCTCTCACACTTGTGATAAGATTATTCTTTTCCTAGGAAGAATCAAGATTGAGTCCTACATATTTGGAGAAGACCTTGCCTATCCTGATTTAACTCATTCTCCTCTGGTTCTTAACCTGTACCCACAAAATTGAAAATAGTTGGAAAAAACACAACTACTTTGACACATGGTTAAAACCATGACATAAATCTCAAATGAGCCCGTAAAATGCTGCTTGGAAATTGAATTACATTTCTCCAATCCAACCACTTTGTTCATATATTAGAGCATTAACCATTACTTTATACATTCTTTTCAAACCTGAGTCATCTCCTCCTGATCCTCAATCCAAACTTCTTAGGGTTGTTTGGGTGGCTCAGTTGCTTAAGGGGCCAACTTGGGCTCAGGTCATGATCTTACAGTCTGTGGGTTTAAACCCCATGTCAGGCTTTGTGCTGACAGCTCAGAGCCTGGAGTATGCTTCAGATTCTGTCTTCCTCTCTCTCTGCTCCTTCCCCCACTCACACTCTGTCTCTCAAAAGTAAATAAACATTAAATTTTTTGTTTAAATTAAATTTCTTAATGCCTGAGAAAATCAAAGCAATAGGAAAATATAAGGTCCCACTGCTATATCCCTACCACCTTCTCACACCTTTATTCATTTTCCGAACTCTCTCCTGTCACTCAAATTGAACTGTTCACTGCTACCTAAAGCCAACATTTTCCCTTCACCTTTTCATTCCCTCTTTCACAATGAAACACAACATTCTGGGAATTCTGTCATCTCTACTGCATAATCACATTTTTCATAGGTGTATCAACATGGTGTTATTTTCCAATCTTAAAAATCCATCTCTAGAAATTATCCTTCACTAACTCACTCTCTCTCTGTAGCCCGTTTATATGAACACTTCTTAAATGAGTGCTCTATACCTTTGCTATTCAAATAATGGTCCTTGGACCAGCATCATCAACATTATCTGCAAAATTGTTAGAAGTGCAGAACTCCAGCTAGACCAACTAAATCAGGATCTATGTTTAACAAGATTCCCACGTGATTGGTATGTACATTAAAGTTTGAGAAGCACTGGTTTATACTCCTCTCCAATTTTAAAGTAAAGGATTCTTTTACCATTAACATACAATTGCTTTCCTGTATTTGGAGCAAATTCTGGTTCTGATGGAAAGTGTGGCCTCTCTGGGTTATAGACAAAACAAGCTTATCTTTTAGTCACTCTGAGTCTCACTGAAGTCCCACATGTCATGTTTCCAGTGGAATTCTGTGCTCTGGGACCTCAAATATTATATGGAAATAGGGTGACAAGGAACAGTGGATGTGCATATTGCAGGTAACTTCTCTGCTGATGTGTATTGCCTATTCATCTATTGGAATTCACTCCAAAACCGAAGTTTAAAGATGAAATTATTAAGAATTTCAACATGGTGACAGCATAGCATTAAACCAAGCATGGAATCCTTCTCATCACGGGGGTCTGTGTTACTGCCTAGTTTCATATCCATGAATCTAGTTGTGTTAAAGGGAGTATTACCTTTACATAAGTGTATGAGATTGGATTACTTAATTTTTTAGAGTAGGTGTTTTATGCAAATACACCTCCTTCAGGGAAGAATTAAACTGTTAAGGAAAGACTCACTTGCAATACCTGCACAAATCAAAATAAATGCAGATATAAATTGCAAATCAGAATTTCTCTTAAAGCTAAAGCTAAAGAAGGTGGCACGGCTATGATGGGTCATCAGCAACACTAGATAATGAAGAGAAAAGCCAGCAGTGTTAGGGCAGAAGAGAGGAGATGGAGCAGGAAGTCTAAGGCACAGAGGGAAAGAGCCATCCCTGGAGTCCGGATGGGCAATCTGAAATAAGGCAGGACACAGCTGAGGCAAGGCTAGCTTATCATCCCTGGGAGCAAAATGTGGAGAGAAAGTAATTTCTGATGGATCCATTTGTTAAAAACAGATCCAGGGGCAAAAGTGAGGTTATCAAGACAAAACTGAGGCATTGAGGGAGAAAGCTTAGTGGGAAGTAATTGAGGTACATTAGCCTTATATCTGGAGAGTGATTGATCTACTGGGAAGAAATACCAGATTGTCAAAAGGGTGGGAAAGCAGTATGAAATTATAATTCACAGGAATGAGTGATGTGATAAAGGGAGCGTGGAGTTCTGTAACTGGGAGCTAAACTAGGGCCCAGAGCTCGCTGAATGTGGCACAGACTGGGTATGGCTGGAGTCAGACCCACAGGGCAGTGTGAGGTTGATTGTGATAGCTGCTCATAAGCATTGGAGTCAAAGCTAACCTACTAGCCTTTAGATTTAGGGAGTGAACTTAAATTAAAAAGCACAAGGTTGGTGTGTATGAGGCTCCTTTTTGCGTTCTGCTTAAACAGAATTGTCTTGAGACTGGATATTGTTGTCTTCATAAGGGTGTGTTACATGTGGATATCACTAAGAGAATGATGGAGGACAGAGATGATGGAAAAAAGATAGGTTATATTATCAAATATTGCAGTCAAATTTTTCTGGGACTAAATTATCCAACTAAATGCTTTATGTTTCTCTTATCTTTTAAAAGTAGACCTTGATTTAAGTATACTAGATATTCAATTGAGCAAATTAAAAAAAACCATGTTTTAGAAAATGCATGAAATGTGTTAGAGGTTTTACGATGCATTTAAAAAATTTTGCCTGATAACCATGAAGTAAAAGTAAGTAGGGGACTGTTGAAAAGGAAGATGTTTTCATATAAACAGACACATAACATTTTCTAGCCATCTGCTTAGCTCCTTTAAGACACCAAATTATAGTTAGAGCAAATTAAGTTACAGTACAGGAGGAAGTCCTTAACTTCTTAAAGGTTAGGTTATGCAATAAAGACATTTGCATATTGTTATAAATATTTACTATTTAATTTTCATGAAATGAAGAAATTAGAATATAAACTGGCTAATATGTAAACACTGTTATAGTATCTGCAACTACATATTATACAAGTTACTACAAGTTAAACATTAATTTATATATTATTTTATATGAGTATTGCAACTTACTAGTAAGGAAACTAAAGATAAGTTACATTATTATCAAAAACCAGAAACAGGATTTATGTCTGCTGATTTTAGAACCTAATAACTGTTAATAATATTATACTTTATGTATTTATGATAATACATAGAGCTTTTCAGGTTAGATTTATATGATTTTTTAAATGGATATAAAATGTGCACACAGTGATATAAGATTCTGTAAGGAAGTGTTCCATCCGCCTGGTCTATGCCAGATAGGAGAATGTTGTAGCCGTATTGAATCAGAGTTCTGTGTTTTACTATTAAAAATCCCTAGTGTCCTAATCTCTGCCATATTAGCTTAAAAGGTGTTTCTGTTCGAATGTTTAGGCTATACCCCAGTAGTCTCTTCATTGTTTAGTATAAAGAGAAGACAACTGTGTTTATGCAATTAATAGAGTGCTATGGGACTTTGGGAAGTTTGGGCAGGACTGCTGAGGCGTGTTCTTGAGTTACCTAATTCAAATTCACACATTTTTTTCCCCAATGTTTATTAATTTTGAGAGAGAGAGTGTGAGTGGGAAAAGGGCAGAGAGAGAGGGAGAGAGAGAATCCCAAGCAAGCTTTGTGCTGTCTGTGCAGAGCTGGACGTAAGGCTCAATCTCATGAACCGTGAGATAATGACCTGAGCTGAAATCAAGATTCAAACACTTAACCAACTGAGCCAACCAGGTGCCCCACACTTGTTCTTTTCAAGCATTTGTACTATTCTTTTGAGGAGAAAGGTAGACCTCTCTAATTGTTTAGATTATAGAAAGCCAATATTTTGGTGGGGAAAACTCTCTTCCATATAATCAAAGAGAACAGTTTGGAAGAAGCATGTTCCTGACATATTTCTCTAGGGGAACACATTCCGTTGCTGAAATACTGTTGCTCAAATGTTCCCTTTCAAAACATTCTTCAATATGTAGTCACAACCAGAGGAATATCCCAATACCCAAAAACCTTACCCATATTAAAAGAATTGGCATTTAAATTCAATATCTTTACAACTTCATTTTTAGAGTAATAGGTCTTATGGCTCAGAGATAACCAAGGGAAAATTTGCAATTTTCCTGGAAGTTAGACTAAACTAACTGGAAAGGAATCACAATTTCATAGTTCTAAAATAAGAATATATGTGATAAAAAGTAATCTGTTTGACAAATTCTATATGCTATTCTATATATGTATTTTAAATTATGAAGTAATTGATTTTCTAGATTATTTTGAGAATTTAGAAAGTCAGTAACACATTTGAGAAAAGATTTATTGGATAATTTTAAAATATTTTACCAAGGGCATATACAATGACTAATGCCATGACTACAGAGGTTATGTATAAGAAAAATTCTATTTCCAAAATAATTCTATAGGAAAGGAAATTATAGGAAATAAAAAAAGTATGTTGTGAGTTTATGAGCATTATGATGATAATATTTGCCTTTAAGGTATATTACAAGTATTAAAGTATTTGATCTGATTCTTAAAAACTAACTACTCATTCTTACTCTCTAGGTGAATCAGTCTGAATCTTAAAACATGAGCAATTTCCTAGTTTAAACTAGGAATTTACAAGTACATTTTCCAGAATATGTCTACAATTATAAAGTCCTTGAGGCAATTCTACATTCCTCAAGCTTGTTCTGAAAATAATTGACATTTTCATAGGCCATTGAATCAGATTAGTTATGCATTTTAATGCATAGTAAACTCTTGTTCACACAGAATAGTAAATTGGAATTATTTTGGTTAACTGAGAGCTATAGTGTAATCCATATATACATTATGAATTTTCAAAGAATTAGAATACATTGAAGTACATTTGACATAAAATCTAGGCTAATATAATCTGCCTTTTTTGACTGCTATTTTGCTTGTCTGATGATACAATGCATGTTGTATTTGGCAGAAGACTAATAATATACACTAGAGTATAAATTTATTTTAAAAACAAAACCATGATAGCTTATTAGTTACATTTTTTTACTCAAAAATGTCTATTGCAAAGTTGTTTTGCAGTTTTGTGTAGCCCATTGTATATGTTGAGCTTTTCCTATTCTGCTCTTTTTTAGCTCTTTAGTGTATTTTCCTCAAGCATCATATATCTACAAGAATCTAACTCTCAGCCTTCATTGTAGCTTTCATCCTACATTGTATGTGTATGTATGCATATATATTTGTATGTCTATATGTGTGTGCATGTCTGATCTTTATTTCCTTTCATCTTTTACACATCTAACATTTCTCCCACCATGTCAAATTTACCAGTTTTGCATTATACTACTCATTGTTTCATTAATTCTATCATTCCTTCTCATATAACATAACTTTTTTCCTCTGTGCTTTTTTATTTCCATGGTTTATAAATGCTTTCAAGCCATCCTTATTCTAAAAACAAAGACAAAACAAGGTTTTCCATCATCCCTGCCTTCCTGTGTGGTTAAATTCTTAGTTATATTTCCAAACTACAGAACTTTTTGGAAAAAAAAAAAAGCCCTCCCTGCACCCAATACCAATACTCAGTTCCTGAACTCTTTTTTATGACTGCATAATGGTCAAATCCAATAACCTATTTTCAAAGACGAAGGGGAGCAAGTAAAATCAATTGAAGCACTCCACTTTCACAAACAAGTTTTATATTAGGCAGGTGGCCACTGTTGTAGTAGTAAATAAACCTGAGCAAAAATAATGTGTTCAACATCATAAATATTAATTTGTCATTCTTGTAAAGCCCCTAATGAGAGTTCTTGTTTGGCATGTGGCTTTCCTCGTCCAAGTCATGAGACAGGGACTCAAGTCAATTCCATCTTATAGTTCTACCATTTTTAGCATATGGACTCATTGTCACTCTGTTCATCTGTATAAAGATGCTGGAAATGTAGAGGATGCGGTATTGTATATCTAAGTTTTTTATGGTCTGACCCCAAAGTGATTTCCCACTTCCACTCATACTCTATTGGCTCGAACTTAGCTTTGGACACATTTAGTTGCAAAAGAAGGTGAGAAATACAAATCTACCCGTGTCCAGAAAGACGAGAATGAATTTTATGAGCATGTGCCAGGTCTCTGCCATACCACATCAAGATTTTCCCTCAGAGATTTCTGTTTCTTCCATCCACCTCCTTAGTTTTAAAATTCTCTTTATTTCAAATGGAACCCTATCTATGGTTGACCCACCCATCTCTAACTCTGACTCTAATACTGATGACAAGAAAGAGCTATCTATTACAAAGTGCAACCCAAACCATTAACTTCTGCTGATCATCACAAAGGGCATAATATAAGTTTTGCAAAATAGAGGTTAATTTTCAACTCAAGTTATCATATGCAGCCCAACATTGTTTGAGGAATCCACTGGGGGCTCCTTTTACGTTCTACTCCTTAGTCACTAACTGGGCATGAAGACTTTATTCTCAAAACCAGGGACTTTCAGAATGATAGCCTTTGCTCTAAAGAGACCCATTTTACCTACTCCTCTTCTTTCACACCTCTTATTCTCAGTTCACATATATAAATTTTTATGGTTGACATGCTTAGAGATTAATAACCATTTACTATATTTTAGTGTTACTATTTTCCAACAGCCAGAGAGAGCAGAGTTGTCTTTTCAATACACATATTTAAAAATTTTTACTGTGGTATGAGTTCATTCTGAGACACTTCTCCATGGACAGATGATTCTGTTTATCATGTTTCTTATAGTCTTGTTTGCTTCCCTGTAGAAGAGAGGCATGAATCATATTGTAGCTCCTTTTAGTGTTAGAATCTTATAAATGTATATTTATTGAATAAATTTCCTGTTTCAATTTTTTAAAATTATTATATATATATATATATATATGTGTGTGTGTGTATATATATATATATATATATATATATATATATATATATATTTTTTTTTTTTTTTTTTTTTTTTTTTTTTTTGAGAGAGAGAGGGAGAGAGCCAGCAAGCCAGGGAGGGGCAGAGAGAGAGGGAGATAGAAATCCCAAGCAGGCTCCATGTTGTCAGCACAGAGCCTGATGCAGGTCTCAAACTCATGAACTGTGAGATTATGAACAGAGCTGAAACCAAGAGTCAGATGCTTAACCAACTGAGCCTCCCAGGCGCCCCTCAATTTTTTTGATTATTTAAACACTCATGAATTATTTAAGCACAGATAATTTTTATAAAATGCATTCACTATGACTGTACTTTGTTAATTACAAAGAAAAGAAAAGGCAATCTAATTAACTTGATCATTGTAAAAGTCAAAAATTACCTAGGACCAAAGTTATATTTTTGCATAGGTAATTAAAGTTTCTCATTGATTTTTTCCTGTCAAAATTTACAAATCTTTATTTCATTGTTTAATGAACAAAATACATTGTTCGATTTTATTTCATTGAGTTTTTTTTTTTTTAAATAAATGATGTATCTCTATTCTAGGGAAGTAGAATTTATACAAAAGTTAATTTACTGTCCAAAATTACTTTAAAAATATATCAGCTTGAAATACCAATTTTATTTAGGATTTCAAATTTGAAGAGTTAGAGTAAAAAAAGCACATTCTCAGTGATTAGTGAAAAATATTTTGTGTTGTTTCATTCCAATTGTATGGTAACTTTTTTTTCAAGAAATTGTTCAATTCACTCTCCGTTGCATCTGATATTGCTTGTAGATTAGCACTAAACAAGGAATGAGTATAAGATAATAGAATGGTTCTTTTTTTTTTTCAATATATGAAGTTTATTGTCAAATTGGTTTCCATACAACACCCAGTGCTCATCCCAAAAGGTGCCCTCCTCAATACCCATCCCCCACCCTCCCCTCTCTCCCACCCCCCATCAACCCTCAGTTTGTTCTCAGTTTTTAAGAGTGTCTTATGCTTTGGCTCTCTTCCACTCTAACCTCTTTTTTTTTTTTTTTTCCTTCCCCTCCCTCATGGGTTTCTGTTAAGTTTCTCAGGATCCACATAAGAGTGAAACCATATGGTATCTGTCTTTCTCTGTATGGCTTATTTCACTTAGCATCACACTCTCCAGTTCCATCCATGTTGCTACAAAGGACCATATTTCATTCTTTCTCATTGCCACGTAGTACTCCATTGTGTATATAAACCACACTATGGTTCTTAAAGTATTAAGAATACAATGTGAATTTGTGAAAAGTGTCTTTATTGAGTTAAATAATTCTGTAATTTTAGCAGGACTGGAATTAGGCAGACATAGCATTGTAATTTTAGAATGTGAACAGAATTTAAATTGTTATCTCTTCAATGAATTCAACTTAGTGGCAGATTTAGATAAGGCATCAATGGGGTATGCTCATCTATGAGAGGTACCAATTTCCATGTGATTACAAGATTCAGTTTAGCTATGTAAAATTTATGACTGAAAACCAACTTAATTGTGGGTAAAGTGATTATACAAGTTCTTTTCTTTGGAAAGTATAGAATTATACCATGGTAATTCTGGTATAATCATTTATAACCTCCCCCTTTAGTCTCAGAATGTCCTGATCTGAATAAATTATATACTTATTATTGGATGACACATCATATAGTTATTCTAATTATAATTTTTTAAAGTTATAAATATTCTACTTCACATATGATTCGTGAGTTACTAAAAGTTAATGAAAGATGTACTTTATTTTTTATAGATAAAATTGAAAATAATTTTAAAATAAGAGTTGTTAATACTTTTTATGGATCTTTTTTTCTCATGACATTGTGCCACATATATAATTTTATCTACCTAATAACTCTATTAATGCAGATATTATGAATAACCCCATTTCATAATTGATACAGCTGAAGCTGTGAGAGTTTAAATTATATTCTCATGGTTACCCAGTTGGCAAATGGTGAAGCAGGGATGTGAATCCCTTCTGTTGGCACTAGAAGTAGACACCTTAACCATGTATATAGTTGCTTCTCTGAGAGACTAACTGAATCTAATTGTTAATTAGATACATAATGCTTCATAATACTATGAAGAATTTGGCCACTAGTGGCATTGAATTTGAAATGTTCTTTTATTTTTCTTATTAAAGAAAAAGTCTATTGTTATAAATATATCCAACTTTCAGGCTAAAGTGGGTTTTTAAAATCCTAATTTGAACATCAATGCTTTTTTTAATCTGGTATTATGCATCAATCCAATAATATAAATCAATTTAAATCCAGAATTTTCAATTCTGGAAAATTCGGTTGTTGTTTCTTCAACATTTGTTTTCCTTTATTTACTCTTTTTTCTTTCCTTCTGAAAATTCTGTTAGTCATATGCCTATTTTCTACAGTTTCTTCTCATCTATTTTTTCATCTCTTTTATGTCACTGCATTTCTTAATTCATTGTTAGTTACTATTTTATAATTCTCTTTTTAATCATGTATTTTTTAGTGTGTAGCCTATATATTCTATTTTATATATTTTGTTTTCTATAATAACGTTCATTTATGTATTCTTTTTTTTTTATCTCTTTGAAATTGATATTGGCTCAGATTTCTGAAGCTGCATTTTGCCTTGTATTTCTCAATAACAATAAATTAAATGCAGTGTGTTTGGGTCGATAAGTCTAGTAAGTCATTGAAATGATCATCAATCAGTTCAAGACATAGTTCAATCTGGGAGCTTAGAGTAATGACCATAATAGTCAAGGCAAGTAAATGAAGCACAATGATAGAGTTTAGCAGAACATTTGCAACTTGATGTCAACAAAGGAAAAGAAACTATTACAAAGTTCCCAGAGTCAAAAAGTTACCAGAGGATGAAAAGAGGAAAGGAGGAGAGGAGAGAGGCAGAGGAAGAGAGAGAAAGAGAGGATGAATTTGTGTTATAGAAGCAAACGGATGTTAATAGGAAGAAGGGATAATAAGGGAAGGAGATGAAGATGTGGTTGGAGACATGAAGTGGACCGAGGAGCAAGTGAAGTTTTTTTTCTGTTTTTTTGATGGTTGATTATCTGTTTTATATAAATACAGACACACACCTATAGATTATATACATATATGCATACATATACATATATATATATGTATATGCATATATATGTGTAGATTATTATTTATCTTTGAGAATACAGTTTGAGTAAATTGCTGTCATGGAAGCCATTTTGTAGGTTGATTTTTTGGAGTTCTTTTTTTTCAATCATTCATTATGAATACTATTAGATGTCTATTTGTCAAATATTATTCTAAGTGGGGATCAAAGTGAAGTGTGTGGCTCAATGAGCTTACATTCTAAGTGGAAAGGCAAATGATAAGCAGGTATAACAAAAATATACAATGTATTATCCTTTAGCAAAATGCTATTGATATATAATATGATTACACTTCATAAAATACTGTTTATCACTAAACCCTTGGAAGGGAATAGAAGTGGAAAAGAAGTTGTAAAGTATACAAAGTCCAGGTAAGACATTAAAATTCTGGGTAACAGTGGTGTGGATGGACTCAAAACACTGAGGCAGTCAGATTGCTATAATAGCAGATAAAAGCAACTCAATACTTCATTGAAGTTTTTGAGTTTTGGAGCATTCATATGGAAAATGATGTAGAAATATAACAACTTAAAAAAAAAGTCAGTACAAGCCACTGTCCTAAAGGAAATTGAGAAAGGACAATTTAAACAAACAAAGAAACAAACAAATATATCTTGCCCATGGAACCCATGAGCCTAAGAGATACACAACTTTGAATGTTTCTGCTGCCAGTGCTCAGGTCCTTTGACATCTGTGGCCAACCCCTGTGATAGAATCATTTAATAGACTTGGGTTATGGAGGAGGCACATCCCCAAAGCAGGGTTGTGTTAGAGACAGAACTTACATTTGGATGGCTTACACTTGTGTAGCCAAATGAATGCTCAAATATCGAACTCTTTCAGTATTAACTCCAAGCCATGTTGCCCCTATTGTAGAACTGCCCCGTTGTCCATCAATGAAAGAATTAATGGCACACATCTCTATTCTGTCTCTATGGCTTGTCTTCCTTCTGTTTGGTCAGTATCTCTGCTGGTTTTAAAATATTTTATTATCTCCTGTATTAAATTTCCTTGGAAATCTGTGGAGGTAATTCTAGCAAACTCTTTTAAGGTATCCTCATTTAGAGGGATGAAAGTTGTAGTCTATGAACTATGGAGTAGATGTAATTTGTTCAATTTTGAGTCAGTTCCTTTGCCACAGAATAGTGTTATTTTGATTTTGTAAGTGATGGCAAAGTGGTGTAATAAATTCAGTTTTTACCTTTGAATGAAATAAATTGCTTGTTGCTTATTTCTTTTAATTTTAATGTTGCTATTATTGACATTTTACTTTTATGATTAGTCACATTAAATGTCAATTTAAATTAGTGGAGAAGAAAACATAATTATGGTATTTAGCTTCATTTTTACTCTGTCATCCTGGAATGCTTTAATTTGAATTACATCATGTTTAACCTTTATTGGCTTAATAGTTGCACATTGAGATCGATTTATGCTAGATCCTGATTGAAAAATTAATAATAATAAGCAAAATGTGTGCTTAAATTATGCTTGCACTTTACTTATTATTTAAGGACTGGTAAATTGAAGTAATAATTGTAACAATTTTAAAAATGATTCTTCTATAAATATAAATATCCATTTAATTGAAACTAATGATAAAAACATTAATTTATTGAAATTAGGTTTATTCCATATTCCAAGACAAAAATACCCAACAATTGCTTGTTCTAAATGATAGGACATACACAAACAATGAACAAAATTAATAATGAAAAACTAATAGTGAAAAAAATACTGATTTCTCAATAGAAGAAAAAAGATACTAGTGTCTCTGCAGATAATCTTTAATAAAAACTGATTTTCCTAGGAGATAAATATGCCTATTCTTGCTTTTGATATATTTTATACTTGGTTCACATCATTGTTCCCAGTTCTCGTATTTTCGATTATGTTCATAATGCTGACCTTAAGTAAATAATATGTTTAACCACAGGAGAGGGTTAGAAAGTTATGATATTCTGAACTGAGAATATATTAGTTTTTCTTCAAAATTTCAGGCAGGGAAAGATGTCAGAAGAGCAAACACTAGAGAGATCTTGCAATAAAAAAAATCCCTAGAAAACTAATCTTTAATAACATTCACTCAAGAACTATTCTTCAGGGCTCGTTTATTCAAATTCCATAGAAAAAGAAGTGATGACTAGACTTTTGTTTGACTATAATAGTAACCTTTGCTCAATGTAGATGCAACCACAGAATGCACCATTGGATTTTATCTCTTTTCCAGGACGGGCTACTAAAATTTTAAGTATGCACTGGAAGGCAGATAAAAAGAATGATCACTCTTTTAAAATTTGTCATATCCAGGGAAATGCTGCTAACTTTTTAAACAAATCACCCTCAATTAAAATACGATAAAAATCTTCACTATTGGAAACACTGCCTGTGTTTCTACTGGAAATAATTTTATCGTGTACTCCTGGCATTTCACCCTTGTAGCATTTATTGGCTTTAGAATATCTTGCAGGGTTATAGATTTTAGAAAAGTTTTGTCTTTCCATTTCTGCCTCTCTCCACCCCCTAATAAAGATACGGTCTCTATAACTTCAGGTATGTCTTTTTTATAATTTGAAACTGCTTTCAGCAAGCAATCACTTTACTTACCCCCGATCTTTTTGAACTGTTGCATGTACCTATTGAGAGCTGAAGTTACTAAATGACTTCTATACATGTATTAATAAGTTCGATCCTTGATTTTTCCTTTTTATAACTGAAAGCACAGTTTTATATTTATCTATTTTTCTTGTCAACTTTATATCGATCAGGTATGTAAAACTGTAGAACATAGACTCATTTTCACAGTTTTAATCATCACTTTTACACCAGTTCAGAAGTAAGTGATATTGTTTTCTGTGTTAGGCTATTTTTGTATAATGATTTAAGGCAGATATGCATCTGTGATTTGCTCATGTATTTTAAGGAAAATAAGCCCTTATTACGTAAGGTAGAACAATCAAAACAACAACAAAAGTCACACTAGAACTAATAAATCATACTAACTTCAAAACCTCTGTGACCAATATATAATTCATTTTATCTGCACCATTTAAAATGTAATAGCTACATATTTAGGATAATTTACTTTCATATTAAACACAATTAAACACAATAAAACACAATAAAACACAATAAAAATTAAACACAATTAAAAATTAAATTTCTCAGTCATATTAGGCATCTTTCAAATGCTTAATAGTCATCTCTGGCTACTGGCCACCATATTGGATAGTGCAGAGTTAGGACATTTCTATCATCTCTGAAAGTTCTGTTGGAAAGCCACTGCTCTAAATCATTATGTGAGCTTTGGATAAGTATCAAGTTTGGAGTAGATAACTTTTTAAAGAATGGCCACATTAATACATAACAATTATAATTTATTATACTTTTTAATATACATTTTCTTTCAGAACAGTTGCAGATTTACATAAAAGTTGCAAAGATAGTACCAAGAGCTCTCTTATACTTCCCACTCAATTTTCTCTTTTATTAACATCTTGCATTAGTTTAGTATATTTATCACAATTAATGAACTAATATTTATACCTTATTATTTAATAATATTTAATAAGGAACCAAAGTTCATCCTTTTCTCAGATTTCCTTTGTTTTTCCTAATGTTCTTTTTCTGTTCCAGGATCCCATCCAGGATCCTACATTACATTTAGTTCTAATGTATCCTTAGATTCCTTCTGACTATAACAGTTTCCTGGTTTTTGATGACCCTGACAATTTTGAGGTATACTGGTCAGGTATTTTGTGGAATGTCTCTCACCTGGCATTTATCTGATGTTTTTCTCATGATTAGACTAAAACGATGGGTTTTTCAAAAGAAGACACATCATAAAATAACATTTTAATCATATTAAGGGTACATTCTATTAAATTGTCTAATATTCTTGATGTTAATCTTGATCACTTGGCTGAGGGTGTCAAGTTTCTCCAGTGTAAAATTACACTTTTTTCCCCATCCCCATACTGTACTCTTTGGAAGGAAGTTACTAGGCACAGCCCACATGAAAAATGTAGAGTTATGCTGTACCTCCTTGAGAGCAGATTATTTCCATAAATAATTTGTAACCCTGGGTGGCTCAGTCAGTTAAGTGTCAGACTTTGGCTCATGTCATGATCTCACAGTTTGTGAGTTGCAGCCTTGTGTCAGGCTCTGTGCTGACTGCTCAGAGCCTGGAGCCTGCTTTGGATTCTGTGTCTCCATCTCTCTCTGCCCGCCCCCCCCGCACCCCCCCCCCCCCCCGTCTCATGCTCTTTCTCTCTCTCTTTTTGAAAAATAAACACTTAAAGTTAAAAAAATAATTTGTAATTCTTTTAGAAAAAGATTTGTCTAGACTATCAAAATGAGTTAACCTTTTCTACATGAAAGCAGAAATAGCAACTTTCATTTTTATTGGCTATGTGCTTTCTTGAGAAGAATTTAGGTATAGGCTCTAGGAATTTATAAGGGATACATCTGACTTAATGAATATCAGACATTGAATATGGAATTATTTGAAGAAATCCTTTCCATTTTTCTTGGATCAAATTTCTACGGAGACTCATTTATCTATTCAATTATTTTAAAAATATTTATCAAATCCCTAATATTTACCAGGACCTCTTCTGAGTTTTGGAAATACATTATTAAAAAAAAAAAAAAAGATGGTAATGCCCACTCTCATAGAATTTACATAATAGTGGAGGGGGATACTAACAAAAAATAATGAAATATATATTATAATATATTAGATGGTGTTAAGTGTTATGGAAAACATAAATCAGAGACAGGGACTTTGGGGATGCTTTTTTAAATAATTTGTGTTGAGATAACATTTATGCAGAGAATGTATACAAGTGAAGGAGAAAGCCAAGGAATATCTGGAGAAAGCATTTCAAGCAGAGAGAACAGCAAGTGCAATGACCTGGCATTTTCTTTTTTTTTTTTTTTTTTTTTTTTTTTTTTTTTACTTCTTTTTTCAACGTTTTTTATTTATTTTTGGGACAGAGAGAGACAGAGCATGAACGGGGGAGGGGCAGAGAGAGAGGGAGACACAGAATCGGAAACAGGCTCCAGGCTCCGAGCCATCAGCCCAGAGCCTGACGCGGGGCTCGAACTCACGGACCGCGAGATCGTGACCTGGCTGAAGTCGGACGCTTAACCGACTGCGCCACCCAGGCGCCCAGACCTGGCATTTTCTATCATTAGTTAGGTGAAAGTATGGCTACAGCAGTATAAAATAAGCAAAGAAAATGACCTCTTTAACAGAGGTAGTGGAAGGGTGGTGGTGGCTAGATCATCTGAGCCTTTAGGCAATTGATGAATTTTGAATTTAAGTCTAATAGAGATGGGAAACTCTTAAGTGGTATTGAGAAGAGGAGAGATAGGACTGGCTTACATTTTAAGTGCAGGGTGCTAATTAAATGTACAGGGAGCGGGACACCTGGGGTGGCTCAGTCGGTTAAGGATCCGAGTTCAGTTCAGGTCATGATCTCTTGGTTCGTGAGTTTGAGCCCTGCATCAGGCTCTATGCTGACAGCTCAGAGCCTGGACTCTGCTATGGATTCTGTCTCCCTCTCTCTCTGCCCCTCCCCTGCTTGCACTCTGTCTCTCACTCTCTCTCTCTCTCTAAAAAATAAATAAACACTAAAATAAATAATAAATGTAGAGGTAGCAGAGATATCAGTTAGGAAGCTGTTGCAACTGCATAGGCTAGAATTTGATTGTGGCTCTGGCTTAGGGTGACAGCCTTTGACCACAGTGACTTTCTTTGATAGAAAAGTCCCAGTTTATTCCTGTTTTTCTGGTGGATTATTCTCAGTTTTTTCATTCCTGAAAGTGTACTAGTTGAGATAATAACTTTATGGTGACTTTATATAGACTAGTGTGATAGTTTAGAAGTGATAAGAACCGGTCATGATCTGTATATATTTGGAAGATGATACTAAAAGCGTAGGCTAATGGCTTGGGTAAAAGCTGTAAGAGAAAGAAAAGAATCAGAAATTACTTCTGGGGGCACCTGGGTGACTCAGTCAGTTAAGCATCTGACTTCAGCTCAGGCCATGATCTCAAGATTTGTGAGTTCGAGCTCTGCATCGTGCTCTGTGCTCACAGGTCAGAGCCTGGAGCCTGCTTCAGATTCTGTGTCTCCCTCTCTCTCTGCCCCTCCCCTGCTTGTGCTCTGTCTCTCTGTCACAAGAATTAGTAAACATTAAAAAAAATTTTTTTACAAAAGGGCCGCCTGGGTGGCTCAGTCAGTTGAGCGTCTGACTTCAGCTCAGGTCATTATCTTGCAGTCTGTGAGTTAGAGCCCCACGTAGGGCTCTGTGCTGACAGCTCAGAGCCTGGAGCCTGCGTCGGATCCTATGTTTCCCTCTCTCTCTCTGCTCCTACCCATCTCAAGCTCTTTCTCTCTCTCTGTCAAAAATACACATTAAAAAAATTTTTTTGTAAATTAAAAAAAAAAAAGAAATTACTTCTGGATTTTTGCCCTGAGCAACTGAAAGTTTAAACTTGCCATTTATTGAGATGCGATAGTCATGTGAAGGCAGGTTGAATAAGAATTTTAGCTCTGGCGATTTGAGATGTCCATAAGGGTGCTAGATAATCAGTTGTGCATATTCATTAAATCCAAGAGTGAAAGGTCTAGTTGGAGATGAATATTTGTCAACACTGTGTTGTGGAGAAAAGGAAAATCAGCCTTGGAATTGATTTAATAGAGAAGTGAGTGAGAGTAATTAGAAACTCAGAATAAACAGTGCTTTCAGAGAGTTTCACTTTCAGGGATTTACTTCGCAGGGTTTTTGTTAGTATTAAATGTTTTCTGAGAAGTGTGAGAGTATTAGAAGGTCACCACATTAGGTATTTGATATCACTAAATATTATTATGATTGAGTTCAGCATTTGACATGTAATCAAAGATGACCACTCTTTAAAGATAATTTTTCTGGGGTCCCTGGGGTTTATAACATAAAGCCAGTTCTTGCTTCAAAACAGGAAGGAGAGTGAAGATAATATCAAATGAGAATGGAAGTGATTCTTGTCATAAAGGACTGTTGAGTTACAGGAGGCAAAGTGACAGGGTAAGAAGTTTGGGAGAAGTGATATTGGGAGTATGTATGGACCAGGTCCCTTTGCGGGCAATGACTAGACTAATGGGCATAAAGAGAAAAGTTTCCATGAGCCCAAAGTGAGAGGTAGATATAAGGTTGTTGGTGGGGGGAGAAATGGGGAGAGTTCACCAGGTAAAAGAAGACCCCTTATGTTTCTTTCCACTTTTGCTGCTGTAGAAATGGAGCCAACCAATGGCAGTCTTACTCAAAGTAAATGGAATCCAGACATTCTGACCTTCCTCTTGCTGATGGGGATATGGAAGCCAGAGTAGGTGCAGTGCATCAGAATTGGTTTCTTCTTCACAGAGGAGCACATAAAATTGTGGGGTTGACTTTTTATTAATGCCAATAAAGGAACAGAGGCCAGTAACATACATAGGAAGCCACAGGAACATGTGTTTGTTGTATAGAGCATATCAGCATTCAGTAAGCCAACTGCCTCATCAAATGTCTCCAAATTTCTATTATATGAAAATAGTATTTCCAAGACCTTGTGAGTAATGAGGATATTATGATGGTAGAGGTGTCTCATTCTCACAAGAAAATCAGTAGAATGGAAGGAAGTACATATTTTCCAGAGAGCTGAACATGGCAGGTAGTATTTTTCAGGTTTTGTATATATATACCAAGAAAGAAGAGGAAGAAATGCTTTGATCTGTAGCAATGTGGCAATTAATGAACTGTACTGGTATAACTGAAAAATAGAAATTTTAGTAGTTGCTCTAAGTTAGAAATAGTGGAAAGAGAAAGATTAAAAAAAAGATTTTTACGAACATTTGATATGTAATGAGCCCTGTAAACTCTACTCTTTCAATGAAAACCATAGTAAAAATCTGTATTATTAAAAACTTTCAGATGTTGCTTTTTAATGGTGGCACTCAGTTCTATGTGAATGATACTGAGTAACTTATTTATATATATCCAATATCTATTTCAAGGGAGAAATTCCTCTTTCTCTTTTTCATCTCTCCATGGAAACCATGTGCCTATCATAGTTAGCACATAGAAGAATCCTATTAATATTTTCAAATGAATGGATAAATGGTTAAATGGTTTCCTCCTGTCATCTAACTTCCATTTCAAATACATGCTACTTAAACAGAAATCACTATTTGTGATAGAACTTTATGTGTTTTGCTTAACGTTTAAATAGGAAACTATATATTCACACAAAAAAGTAGAATGCTTAAACCTCAGGGTCATATAATAGTGTCAAAATTTCACTGAAAAGAAAAGAATACCTAGAATTTTCAAGTGAGTTAACAATGATTCTATCTCACAGTCTTACATTTTGCTTATTTAAAAATAATTTATTATCAATTAATAAAAAGTTATTCAATTCAAAAATATATTGGAAATAACATTTGCTTGAGGTAAAGAAAACAAGGTTCTAAAGTCTTTATGGCATTTATTACATCCATGGATTTGGGGATATTATTTATGAAGTTGATAATCATTACAGCCCAATGTAATTGTGGTATTTTTTTAAGATGCTTGATAATCCGGAAATGCTGTGTCAAGGATAAAGCTATAATTGGCTTTATCCTTCTTGCTCCTTCTCACTCCTTCTTGCTCACCATAAACTAGACGACTTAAAAGTCTTTACATCATAATTTTATTTGAAATACTGAGAAGCTATTCTTTTTTAAAAAAAACATTTATTTATTTGTTTTTGAGAGAGAGATAGAGTGTGAGTTGTGTAGGGACAGAGAGAGGAGAGAGAGAAAATTCCAAGCAGGTTCCCGGTTTTAGCAGAGCCCAAGGCAGGACTTGATCTCAGTAACCATGTAATCAGGACCTGAGCTGAAATCAAGAGTTCACTGCTTAACCAACTGAGCTACCCAGGTGCCCTTGAGCAGTTATTCTTTTGAAAAGACACACTAAATTATAATGTAGTGATTTGTGTGTGTGTTTTAATCTTCTGGAAACAACATAAAACCAGAGCATCATTCAATGTTTCACTTTTTATGATATTTATTAGATACACACCCAATTAAAGTGTATACACAGTGGTTCAGATGTTGACAAAAGAAAGCCCTTTGGAGCATTAATTTCCAGGCAATACATTCAATAAGTACTATCTATATGTGAACACCAATGAAGAAGTATGATTTATATTCACTTCTCTTAATTGGTGCTATTAAGAAGAGAAATAGAAGCTTAAAATATCTAAATAGCTTAATAAGGCATTAAAGCAGAAATTCTATAAAATTTTCGAGTTCTAGGAGTCAGCCTAGACTTCTTTATAAGTTAAAAGTAAAAAGAATTTACATTGAATAGGCTATAAGCGAATATGAGATTATTCTCTGATAATGTATATGTTTGGCAACTGTTTATCACTGAAGATATGTCAGCTTATTAATGTCTTTCATTCTTACTGCTTTCGCTACATTTTTCTAAGTGAATATTTAGCTTTGGAGTAAAGAATTCCTTGCCAGAGACTAATGTAAATAAAAGTAAGTAATTATTAGATATACCTTTAATACTTTTGAATAATGAGATCCTCCACATGTAAATAAAGATTCTTGTCACAACAGACCCTAACATAGACATTTCAAAAGGTTGTGCCATTTCCTTAAAAAGAAAAATGATTAAAGCAATGAATATCTGAGTCGTGGAGAGGACTATGTGTCATTTATGCTTCCTTTTCATGCTTGTTTATATTTTTCAGATTTTTAAAACTTTTCATGAGTTATTTAAATACTAAAGAAAAATCTGGTTTGTAAATAAATAAATACTTGTTTTCAAGAAAGAAACAAATGTTCCCTTTGAGCTCCAGCTGAGATTTTGAGGTTACTTTTCCACTGCATGACATTAGTGTCGTCAATTTTTTTTTTTTCAACAGAGCATAGCAAAATCTATTTAATTTCTTTTTTCTTCTCCTAGAATTCTTCTCCAGATAAAAATGGGTTGTTTTGGCTACTGATCTAGGGAACAATGCATGCTTTGAAGGAGCCTTCAGGGCCAGATCAGGGCTCTGTTGCTATGGTGATTTTACAACCAGCATAAGTATTGTTGGATTCTCCAGCAAGTGTTTTGTTGTACAATCTTAGAACCATACACATCACTCATGTGTGAAAGGCAAATACCTTGGGTTCAAAGTAGTGGTATTCATAAGACTACCTAATACACCTAGGCTAATAGAATGTGATTGGCAAATAGTTTTAATTCTTTTAATTCTCTCCTAAGAGAGGTGATTTTATATTTAAGAGAATATATTGCCCTTTGCATGCATATATATATATATATATATATATATATATATATATATATATGTGTGTGTGTGTGTGTATATGTGTGTGTGTGTATATATATATATATATATATAACAGAGGGAAACAAAGATTCTGAGTGCTTGAGGGAAGCTTGGAAACTATTCAGTAAAATTTATTTGTCTAAGTGAGGAAATTGAGTCATAGACACTTAAATGAATAGTTTGAACTCGAACAAATGTATTAATTAAAACTGAGTTGCAGCAGTGATAACAATTCAGAGCAACTTAAAAACAAATAAGCAATATATTAGAAGGATACTAGGAATCACAGAAATAAAGGATGCATTGAAAAATGAAGTCAGCATGAAAGAACTTTCTGGAAGCAAATTAATCTGACATATTTACAAAAAATCTTCCCGCAGTAATTTTATTATTAAAAATTCAAATTATACAAAGGTAAGAGCAGTAACAGAAGTTAAAGATTCATTTTGGGATATATTATTATCTTTATGATAATGTCTTTTTCTATATATGAATATAGTTTATTAGTCTATTTGCTGAGGTCTCTTTTACTTTCTAAAAATAATTTTATATGTAAAGATTTTGAAAATTTAGATTTATTCTTTTATACCATATGGGTTCTAGTTTCTATGAATTGGGTTTTAAAAATTTCATTTAAAATTAGTTTGCCAAAGCATAAAAACTGATGATTTGTACATTGATTTTAAGTATTTTAACTTTGCTTATTCATCTTATTATTTTGTCTGTGGATTCTATTGACTTTTCCATGTAGAAAATTATTGAAGAAGATTATAACATTTAAAAACAACAAAATTAAAATTAAAACCACATCATTTTTATCTATTTTTAATTCCTGTATGCCTCATTCTTTTTTTTTTTTTTTTAATTTTGCTGGCCTGCATAGGACTTCTAGTAAATATCTTATTGAATAGAATCCATGATAGTGGGTAATTTTGTTTTTTTTTTTCAAGATAATATATTTACATGTTTTAATCACATATTTGCTAAAGAGTTTTGATAGGTAGTTTTTATTAAATTTTTTTCTTATAATTTTGTCTTAGTAAAGTATTTGTAAATGAGCTTTAAATTTTATCTATCATTTTTCTTCTAGCTACAGCTAAACTCATGATTTTCTTTTTCCTGTAACGATTCATTTGCCAAAATTCATAAAAAAAGATGTTCTCTACATTCCTAAGAATAATCTCACTTGATCATGGGGTGTATGTGTATGGAAATAAACATATATACATCCATATTACTGGTTTTCTATTATTTTGTTTATGTTTTTTGCATTTTTTTTCATATGGAGAATCACTCCACAATTTGCTTTCACTGCTCTATTACTCAATGTTCTCCAGAGAAACAGAAGTAATAAAAGAGATTCGTTGTAAAGAATCGGCTCACACTATTATGGAGACTGACAATCCTGAGATCTGCCGGGTAAGTCAGCAAGCTAGAGTCCTAGGAAAGCCAATTGTATAGTTCAGTCCGTGCTTGAGGCCCAGAATGAGCTACTATTTGTTTCAGTTTAAAGTCAGGAAAAAGCTGATGCCCCAATTCAAAGCAGTCAGGAGGAGCTGTCCCTTACTTAGGGAAAGGTCAACCTTATTGGTCTATTCAGTCCTTCAAATGATTGGTAAGGGTTACCCACATTAGGGAGGACAATCTTCTTTATTCAGTCTACTGATTTAAATATTAATCTCATTCCAGAATACCCAGACACGCCCAGGATAATATTTGATAAAATATCTGGGTGCTCTGTGGTATAATCAAATTGGTACCTAAAATTACCTACCACAAATGCCTTTTTCTGTTATTACTATTACACTAAACTAGATGTATAAAAATACCTGTAATTTTCTTGCCTTTTAAAACAGTAAATCAATACTTTGAATGTTACAGTTTATCCAGTTTGTAAAGTTTCAGTATTACCTTTATATTATATAATCATGGTATTATCTTTGTGAATAGATTCTTTGTGTGTGTTCCATTTTCCATATATATATATATATTTAATATAAATATTATATATATCTAAATATATATCTAAATATATATAATATAAATATATATATATAAATATATATTTGTCTCTTCAGGTTTTCTTAATTTATTTGCCTTCTCAAAGAACTAGCATTTGACTTTGTTGTTAGGTTTGGAATACATTTCTAGGCTCAAGATGGAGCCACTCCTGTCCAGGATGCTAGCCACATCAGCAAACCAAAACTTAGTTAACTTTCTTGTCCCTATAAATGCTCTGCCTTACCAGAAACAGTATATCCAGCTAGCCAGTCCTCAAATGCTAACCAACTCTGGATCTTTTCACTCCAAAGAAGATTGACTATGCATCTCAAGCCTTTAGATATTTTCTGTCTTTCTCTTTTTCCTTATTTTTTATCCTATAAAAGCTTCCTGCCTTCTGCCCCATTTTGCAGTTTTCTGAAAGGAGACTGTCCACTTCCTGAATGTTAAACAAAGTTTGTTTATATCACCTAATTGTCTTCTTTAATTATTTTTTAACAGCTTTTGGTGATGAGGACTGGGATCCGAAGCACACCTCTAATACCCTACAGGATAGCAAGATACACAGGTATGGTGCCACTGAACCTTTTGAGTTTGATTATCGTGTCATTATTATTGAGGGCTGTGGGTAAGTCACTCTGGGATTTGAGCTCATTGTTGGACTTCAAGAAATAAGGCAAGAAATCAGAATGTTTTGGCCAGCATAATCAAAATTTAACTAGGCACAAGTCAGACATTAAAAACTATCAAGGAATCTGCCACTATAAAGAAATCTTCTTGTGATAAGAATAACAGATCTATTGCTAATGTATATCTTGGAAGCTAAAGCCACAAAATTGGTGGGCATGAGTGAGCACTTGTAAGCTATTAATGTGCTCACCACCTACTTCTAAGTTTCCCATGCTAGGATAAGTTGGCCATGGAACAACCATTAGATTGACATTAAATCACCCGCCAAACTCAAGAAAATTTCCATGTGAAAAGGTTCACTGTACTGCAAAACACCACAAAATCCCCGAGGCAATGACATATCTCTCTTAAGTATTAATTTGGCTCCCAGAGCCCTAATGTTTAGCTAAAGAAATGGGATTTTCAAGTTTCAGAGAATTTAGTGCTCTGCATTCTGCCACACTGGCTTGCTTTATATCTGAGGACTGTGGTCTTCAAGGGTGTAGATACCTACAAAAATGCAAAATCTTACTAGGAGAACCTAGAATTACAATGGTCATTATGGGAAACCTTCTAATTAGATAGGATTGTTCATTTAAGAAATGCACTTGAAAACAAGGTTTCCCAAATCAGTAAACTACTCTGTAGTAGTAGTAGTAGGATACCTATTTTAATTGACATGCGGAAACATCCAAGAGGTTTAATATTCCAAAATAGCTTCATTAAAAGATTCATTGTAGGGGCACCTGGGTGGCTCAGTCATTTGAATGTCTGGCTCTTGACTTCGGCTCGGGTCATGATCCAAGGGATCAAGCCCTGTGTTGGGCTCCATGCTCAGCATGGAGCCTGCTTGGGATACTCTCTCTCCTTCCCTCTGCTCTTCTCTCCCACTCTTTCTCTCTCTAAAGTAAATAAATAAATAAATACATACATACATACATACATACAAACATACATAATTACATACATACATACATACATAAAAAAGATTCATTGCAAAAGGCTAACAAAATATTAAAGACACAACAGTTACCTAAAAAACTATAAAACTGATGCAACTCACACTACTCCTCTGTATCCTCCTTTACTCGAGTACTCATTTTACTGAGTTGTCTTTCCAATCTGAAGAGACTACAAGAGTAAACAAATGTCCACCAAGTTGGTGGTCTTACAGCTACGATAGTTACAAGACCAGAAGCCTAAAATATTTGGGCCTCTCCTATTACATGCTCCTAAGGGACCATTATCAAAACACCAACCCAGAAATGGGTGTCTCATTTGCAATCAACTGGGACACCACAGAAAAGAATATGTATTTCCCTTTGCATATATATAACAGAGAGGGGAAAAAAAGTTTCTGAGTGCTTGAGGGAATTTTGGAAAATATTCAGCAATATATTTTCTTACAGGTGGAGAAATTGAGTCATAGATGCTTAAATGAATAGTTTGAGCTTAAACAAATCTATTAATTAAAATTCTCTGAATTGCAGCAACGATATTGATTCAGACCAACTTAAACAAAAACAAGCAATATATTAGAAGAATACTAGAGAGTCACAAAAATAAAGGACGCATTGAAAAATGAAGGCAGCATGAAAGGCCTTTCTGGAGTGCTGAGAATTAATCTGACATATTTCGAAAAAATTTGTAGTTTTCCTCCTAATAATCTTAGGATCAAAATTCAAACTCAACAAAGATAATAGCAGTACAGAAGTTAAAGATTCATTTTGCAGATATGTTATTATCTTTATGATATTGAATCTTTCTATATATGATTGTCCTTAAAGGTTTTGTCAAATCCTTCTACACTAACTCAAATGCCCATATGTCTACCCTCAAAGGTGCATCTTCATCTGGACACCTCCTAAGATTGGCAGGACTTGGAGACTCTCTGGTAAACTGCTACCAGTTACTTCTTAACAGTCAGGGGGAAACTGAGATTAAAATTAATGGAAAATCTTGTAAATTCTGGTAGATACCTGGGCTACACTCTCTACTTTAAACCTACTAACTCAGACACCAGCAGATGGAATCTTGGGAAAACTAGCAGAAGCCAGGGAAAGGTGAGAATTTCTACCTGAGTCAGTTCTCTTGGATCTCTGGAGTGCCAGGCCAAGAAAGGAAGGTAAAATTTCATATCCCTTCCTTTCCAAGTCCAGACTCTTAAAATTTGGTTTTTCTTTCAAGGATAGCTATTTCCTTTTTATTTATCTCTTTTAGTGTACTGAGAAGTTGGCTTGGCTTCCTGTCTGTCTGGGGCATGCACATTGTCTGTTCTTGTGCATGCAGGTGGATCTACTCTTGTGTATGCAGGTGGGGGGGCCCCCAAAATATGGCTGGAAAGAAGTGTGGGCTGCACTTCATTTGTGGCTAGGGTCTTCCCAACTGTTGATAGCTCTCAGGGGGATTGTGTAAGTTCTTCTGTCTTTTTTTTTTTTTTTTTTTTTGAGAGTGGCTCTCTGTCTTGGGAAGGTAGTATCTTTTGGAGTTATTCAACACTGCCAGGAATATTTACTTTTGGTCCTGGCTGAAACTTGATAAGATATTTGAAAAAAAAATTTTTTTGGCCTTCTCCCTTAAGTTAAAATGAAACTACACATCCAGAGGGAAGGAAGAACATTCCAAAGACAAAAAGCTCTAAATCTGGGACATAGGAATCTTCAGATTTCTATCTCAGTTAAAGATCTTTTTCCTGATATAAAGAAACAAATTGAAGATAATGTAGTCAGATGGGTGGGTCAACAACATTTGTATCATTCAGGTTGGAATCTAGTTCTTGGAGGAATTAAAAACAACTATCCTACAAATTGAGGACAGCTTGTATAAGTTGTGTAACAAATTGAATCTTTACAAGAATAGAAAAAGTCCACCTATCCTTTTTACCAATCACAAAACCTCCTTTTATAGGCATATATACCTGTCATATTTATTTGGATTATGAATAATGATGGTGATATTAAATACATTCATCAATTTTATAAAAAAGAAAAATTTACTCGCTTCAACATTTATTTACATATTGTGTGACTAGGATTTGCAAGTCGTATCTGTGCTTTCAAAAATTCAAATTTAGGGACACCTGGGTGGCTCAGTTGATTAAGTGTCTGACTCTTGATTTTGGCTCAGATCATGATCTCACGGTTTGTGGTTTTTTTTGTTTTTTTTTTTTTTTTTTTTTTTTTTTTTTTTACGGTTTGTGTTTTCAAGCCTATATTGGGCTCTGTGCTGACAGCCTGGAGCTTGATTGGGATTCTCTCCTTCTTTCTTTGCCCTTCCCCTGCTAGTGCTTTCTCTCTCGTGTATTTCTCTCTAGTGTATTTAATATTACTCTCATTATTCATAATCCAAATAAATATGACAGAGAGAATGCTTTTGTAAATAAACATTTACAAAATACTTTAAAAATTCAACTTTACACAGTCATGCTCTGACTGGATAGAAAGATAAGGTTCCTACCAATGTAGTCTCATAAATAGGCTTGTTAAATACTTGTTGGAGATACTCTGGACTGCATGGAAACTCTGAATTGAGAATTAAATTAAAAGTTTCAGGGATGCCTGGGTGGTTCAGTTGGTTAAGCATCCAACTTCAGCTCAGGTCATGATCTCACAGTTCATGAGGCCAAGCCCTGCATGAGGATCTATGCTGTCAGCACAGAGCCCAATTCAAATTCTCTGTCTCCCTTTTTCTCTGCCCTTCCTCCACTCTCTCTCTTTCTCAAAAATAAGTAAACATTAAAAAAAAAAAAGAAGTTTCAGAGGTTCCTTTTATGTCTCAGAAATGATTTTATTAATACTTGGATTCCTATATTCCTAAATTCATATGTGTATAAATGACTATTCCAGCTTACAAAGATGAGCTAAATTCCAGGGTAAGGTCTGTAAAGTCCACCTATCAATAAAATCATCGACAGAATTTAAGTTTTCAAAATATTTTGGAACTATTCAACACACACACACACACACACACACACACACACACACACACACACACACTTATTATGTAAGTTTGCCTGATGCTTAAAATGTAGTTGAGCTCCTGATCATATCATTGGTAATATATTATTCTTAGATAGGAAACATGTTTTACTGATTTTAATATGCTGCATGGTTTGTTATATTAACTGAAAACATGAAGTGTCATATTGGTAACTTTACAATTGTGAGGACACTTTACACTTTACATCTAGTGCATATGTGAGTAGAATTCTAATTGAACAGATGGCTGTTGCAGGTGAAGACTAAATAATGAAAAAGTCTTTTCCATGTATTGAAGAGATTTATGCTACAATATTTGATTAAACCCCTTCCAGGAAGCAGAAAATATTTAGAAGTATGTACCTTTAAAAGTTTGTAGAAGCAGCTTTATACATGAAAAAAACTCAAATCTCTTATCACTCATTCATTCAGTTGGTACAGGCAAATTCTGTAGTCAATTAACATAGCTTAAATGAAGTACTCATGTCTCAGCAATCATTATATTACAAATTAAATTTTAGTACAATTCAATTTGTGTAAATGCCATTGAAGACTGAAGTCTTATTGGCCAAAAAATCATTGCCATCTCAACTATCTTTTTTTCCCTTTGATGATGTGAATCAGCCTCTTTTTATGACGTTATATACAAGAGAAAGATAGATCAAAGAATGATTCATTTTTCTGCATTTTTGAGTAGTTCACTTTAATAAATTTGATCTCAAATATAATCTTACACTGGTGTCTGAATAATCACAAATATGTAATAATCATGGGACTCTTTTATGGTGAATCTAATTTACAATTAAAGAGCACATATATCATAATTTACATCTTAAACCTGAGGAAGCCTTATGAATATATGCTGCATTGAACAAAGATCATACAGATACATTTAAATCACTTAATCTTACTCTTTTATGGTCAAATTCTGAATCACAGTCATTTTGAAATTGTAATCTGTGAGTAGAACAGATGTGTAAGACTTAGCTGGAAATAAAATGTCCATAAAAGTAATCTCAGTTGTCAAGTGACTGTTCATCTACTAAAGGAGCAGTGGACTTAAACCCTAGTTGAAATATTGAAGAAGCACCTTAAGTATGTGTTCTTAAAGCATGCATAAAGTCAAGTGATTTACTAAGAATGGATATATTCCTTCACAAGCAATGTTCATTACTGACCTGAGAAGGAAGGAATTTGTGAGATAAATATGCACACAAATGATAATCTCTTAGGGTTGAGTCTTCTCTTGCTAAAATAAATAAATAAATAAATAAATAAATAAATAAATAAATACACACACAAATAAAAAAATATAAAAGATTCTTTTAAAAACTTGACCAAAAAGGAAATAAAACTTAAATGTCTTTGAATGTTCTCTTTTTTAAACATCAGTCCTATGCCCTTCAAAAACTTGATTAAATATAACTGATAATTGCCTTTAATATCTAAGAATTTTCTTAATTGTCACATTTTCAATTAAACTATCTTGTTAGGCCAAAATAAATAGAATTAAAAGAAATTATCCAATTAATTGTACTTGAACAATCCATGCAATTATTTAGTGATCAAATCTGCTGAGAGTCACACATTTAACTCTTTAAGGTATGTAGTAATTTGAAAGGACAGGAAAACCATTTTCTGAGTACTTTTCCTGAGTATTGGATAGTTTACACATTATTTATCTCCAAACACCCATGTGAAGAAAATAAAGGTTCTAAGTAATAACCAGTGTTCAAACTCAGGAGTCTGACTCCAGAGTCTTTGACTTTTAAAAGCTACGTATTTTGTAAAAGTAAGACAGACCAGGGGAGAAATTTTTGTCATGAAAGCTATAGCCCTGAATGAATTAAGGTTTCCTGAAAAAAAATCTAAAATGTCTCAGTAAAGTCAAATGGACATTTAAAGTTTTATTTAAGGCAGAGAAGAGAAACAAGGAAGAAAAACTCTACATACAGTTTGGAATATATGTTATGATATTAGCAGACAAAAGGAGAGAGCACCTTTATTGATCGTTTGCTCTTAGATTTTGTAAAGAAAACTATGTTTATTAATTGCTTATGATTAAGTGAGAAAAAGAGAACATCATCCTGTTTGCATTCCCCAATCTTTCTACCCAGTCTCCACTCACACCCTACTGGTAATCAATTTAATTTCTTTGTGTCATTTTTGTTTTAAATTAGTGGATAGATATATATTTTCTTATTTCTTCCTTTTCCTTACATGAAAGGTAACTTATTATACATATGAATTTGCATTTTGCTTTTCTACTTAACAATATATCCATCCTGGATATCACTCCATATTTGTATGTAGTGATATTCCTCATTCTTTTTACAGAAGCATAATACTCCATTGTGTGGGTTCCATAGTTTATTTAATCGTTCTTCTGGGTATGGGCATTTTTATTGTTTTCAAAATTTTGCAATTATAAGTACTGTTGCAATGAATAGCCTTGTATATATGCATTTTTATCTTGAAGTTGTGTATAAATGGAGTAAATCACTAGATTTACTGGATCAAAAATAAGTGTATCTGGATGAAAAAATAAGTGTATATGTAATTGTGCTAGCTTATTGGAAATTTATTTCCAGAAGGGTTCTAGCATTTACCTTCCCAGAAGCAATGTATGAATGAGAGTGCTAGTTTTCCCAAAGCTTTGTCAACAGAACAGGATGTCATATTAATTTTCACCAACCTGATAAATGAGAAATGCTGTATTATTGATGTTTTCATTTACATTTCTCTGTGACTGAGAATAAATACCTTTGCACATGTTTAGGGCTATTTTTATTCCTTTAATATTAATTGTTTTTGTATCCTTCTCCTAATTTTCTTTTGGGTTTTTGATCCAGCATCCCCAACTTTTAAGAGTTCTTTACATGTTAGGAAAATTAACCCTTCATCTGGAATATGTATCACAAGCTTACAATACATACTTCCAAGCTTGTCAGTTGTCTTATGACTTTGTTTATGGTGGATTTTCTTATTTTGTTTTGTTGCAGTAAAATTAGCTGCCATTTCTAGGTCTCTGGCTTTTAAATTATGGTTAGAATGTCTTTTCCTGATGCTGAAATTAAAGAGGAATTCATATATGTTTTCTTCTAGCACTTGTAGGCTCCATTTTTTTTTATGTTTAAATCGATGATCCATTTGGAATTAAGTTCTTGAGTATGTGGTGAAGTATGGATCTAATTTTATCTTTTTCCAAATGGCTAACCAGTTGTCCCTGTGCCATTTATTAAAATGTCCTTCTTTGCCTTATTAATTTGAAATGCCATCTTTATCATGTGATATATAATAAATTTCTATATACACTTGGATCTATTTCTGGACCTTTATTCTATTCCAACAATCTGCTTGTCTATTCATGTGTCAGTACTATACAGTTTTAGTTCATAGAACTCGTAGCATAATACTTTTCATATTGATCCAGTTTGTTGCATGTATCAATAATTTGTTCTTTTATATTCCTGATAATATTCCATTGTGTGAATACAACATAGTTGTTTAGCCATTCCTTGTTGATGGACACCTGGAATATTTCCAAGTTTTATTATTTTGAATAAATCTGTGAGGAACATTCCTGTAAAAATATTTTGTATTGTATGTTTCAAATTCTTTGGGTAAGTACCTAGGACTGGAATTGCTATACTTATAGGATAACAATTTTTTTCTTAGTTTGATTGTTTTGCTTTAGTTAGAGTTTTGAAAACAATTTTGAAAAGAAACTGCCAAACTTTTTCTAAATGTGGTTTGCCATTTTACAATTCCACCAATGATGTATGAGAGTTCTTACTGCTCCACATCCTTGCCAATATTTGGTAATGCTTGTCTGCTTTTATTTTTTGCCTTTCTGATAGGTGTAGAGTGAGACCTCATTGTGGGTTTATTTTTTAACAAATACTGTAGGGCATTTTTCAGATGCTATTGACAATGTGTATGTCCTTTTTGAGGTATTTGCTACAATAATTTTCTTTTTTAAAAAAAGTATTGAGGTGTATATACCTATGTATATGTCCTGGATATCAACCTTTTGTCAGCTATGTGTCCTGTGAACATTTTTTTTCCAGTCTTCGGATTATCCTTCATTTTTTTAATGTTATCTTTTAATGTCATCACTCTGACGTTTCTCTCATAGAACTTTGCCTATTCTCAATAGATAAGATATCTCATACGCTTTCTTCTAAAAGCTTTACAGATTTAACTTTCAAATTTATGACCCATTTCAAATGTTTGCTTATGGCCTTCATTAGGAGTCAATGGTCATTTTTATTTTACATATATTCAATAGTTCCAGCACTACTTATTGTAAAATCATTTATTTAAATATTGTATTGTTTGGCATCTTTGTTAAAAAACAAATAACTGGGGAAATGGGGAGATATTGGTCAAAGAGTACAAACTCCAGCTTTAAGATAAATAAGTTCTAGGGAACTAATATACAACAGGTCAGTATATTTAATAATACTGTAATATATACTTGAAAGTAGCTAAGAGGGTAGATCTTAAGTGTTTTCAGCCACATGCGCGCGTATGTACGTGCACACACACACACACACACACACACACACAGAAATGGTAATTATGTGACATGATACAATTGTTGGCTAACACTCTGGTAGTAATCATTTTGCAATATATGCATATCAAACTGAAAAGCTGTCTACCTTAAAACTTATACAATATTATATGTCAGTTATATCTCAATAAAGCTGGAAAAAAACCCTCAAAAGACTATAAAAATATAGATGTAGTTCTGGTCTCTCTATTCTGTTCTACTGACCTGTTTGTCATTACTTATGCTGGTACCACATTGTCTTGATTACTGTAGCTTTACAATAAGTCTTATAAAGCCAGGTAGTATAAGTTCCCCAACTTCATCCTTTTTTTTTTCAGGATTTCTTTAATATTCCTTTTTATCCATGCAAACTTGGACATCAGTTTGTCAAATTCTTGGGGAAAAATCTGTTGGCAGTATGATTGGGATGGTGTTACATCATCTATAGATCAATTCAGAATTTGTATCTTAAGTTTACTGTTTCTACTAGTCTCTGACTAGTACCTCTTTGACTAATACCTTTCCATTTGTTTGTATTTATTAATTTCTCATAGGAATGCCTTTTATTTTTCTGTTTAGAGATCTCAGCTATATTTGATTAAATTTATTTCGAAGTATTTTATTTTATTTTATTTTTTTGGGGATACATACTCCTTGTAAACGGGAATTTAAAAATCATCTATTTTCCTATCGTTAGATACTGAAAGTAAGTACAAGGTTTTTCTTTTTGCGTTGATTGTGTGCCTCAAGACATTGTTCAATTCACTTATGAGTTTTAGTAGCAGTTTTGTTAATTTCTAAAGATTTATCTCATAAAGAATTGCTATTTGTAGGGAGTGAGTTCTGTTTGTTGGTTTGTTTGTTTTTTAGATTGCCTTTTAATTCTTTTTCTTGCTTAATTACAATGCCTAAAGACTCCAGTACAGGGTTGAATAGAAATGGTGAGAATGGGCACCCTTGCTTTGTTCTTAATCATGGGAGGAGAATTATCCAATATTTAACTTTTGACTGTGATGTTGGCTGTAAATTTTGCATGTATGTTTCTTTATCAATTGAGGGAGGCTTTTATCTATTCCTAAGATTCTGAATTTTTATCATGGATAGATAATGCATTTTTACAAATTCCTTTTCTTAATTTACTACAATAAACATATGACTTTTCCTCTTTACTTTCTTAATGGTATACCTCCTGAACACAGATTTTCAAATGTTAAAGCAGATTTACCTTCATGGTTTCTTATCCTTTTTATTTTCTACTGGATGTTTTTGGTTATCATTTTGTTAAGTAGTTTTGCATCAACACTCATGAGGGGTATTGGTCTGCAATTTTTAAAAATTTTAATGTCTGTTGACATTTTGATATTAGGTCATATTGATAGCATGTAATAAGTTTGGAGATATTTCCTTATCTTCTATTTTCTGAAGAGTCTGTACTGTTAGTGAAATATGTTCAAGACATGCTGGTTAGAATTCATGAGTGGAATCATTTGGACCTTCAGTTTTCTTTATATGATCATGTTTGATAGTAAGTTTGTTTTCTTAAATAGTAAATGGGCTACTCTGGTTTTCTATTTCCTCATGTGTCAATGTTTGTAACTTGCATTGGGAAAATATTTTCCATCTCATTTAATGTCAAAATGTTTTTGGGATAGAGTTTTTCATAGTATTTACCTTTTATCTTTTTAATCTCTATATGAGAAGTAGTGATATCACTGGTTTCATTCTGGATATTATTAATTTCAGTTCTTGCTCTTATTTTCTTGATTATTATAGCTAGGTGATTATTAATTTTTGTTCGTATATTTAAAAAAGAAAATTTGGCTTTGTTAACATTATCTGTCATTTGTCTGTTTTTTATTTCAACCATTTATGCTCTTTATTATTTTCTTCCTTCTACTTATTTTAGATATACTTTTCTCTTTTTTTCTAAATCTCCTTAAGGAGAGACTTAAGGTATTTGATTTTAGGCATTTCTTTTTTTTCCCCCCTTTTAATAGTTTTATTTATTTATTTTGAGAGAGAAAGCAAAAGTGCAGAAGCGGCAGAGAGAGAGGGAGAGAGAGAGAATCTCAAATAGGCTCCACACTATCAGTGAAGAGCCTGATGTAGGGCCAAACCCATAAACTGTGAGATTATGACCTGAGCCCAAATCAAGAGTTAGATGCTTAACTGACTGAGCCACCTAGGTGCTGCTCTTCTTTTCTTATACAATAGTTTTAAAGCTTTGATTTGTGAATACCTCAGCAATATGATTGACTCCCAGTCATATTATTTTAAAACAGGGATTGCTTTACACCAACACCATTGACATTTTGAACAGAATAACTCTTGTTCTGTGTATTTATCGTGGTGTGTTTAGCAGTATTCCTGACCTATACTTCGTAAATGTCAGTAGTTCCCCAACTAGTGGTAACAATGTTGCTAAATATTGCCAAATGTCCCCTGGGAGGCAAAATCACCTCTAGTTGAGTATCAGGGCTTTAAAGTATTCTTCATGCTCCCAGAGATTCCCATAAATTTTTATGGCATTACTTTAGTGTGAACTGACTACCAATAGCCACCTGACATTTGGGCAAAGACCCCACAATAGATAATGTCTTAGTTTTAGGTTCTACCTGATGTAAACTTGAGACAGAGATTTCAGTACAAGTAGTTTGTTTGTGAGATGCTCACTAGAATTACTGATATGGAATGGCAGACTGAGAAAAAAGAGAAGAGTATATTGGCTAGATTAATGAGTAAGCTCTGATTATGGACAATTTTGATGTACTCCTGTTGAAGATCTCTGGGAACTTTTGAAATATAAGTCTTGTCATACCTGAGGTCAAAAAAGATGATTTATTTATCTGCCAACTTTCATTGTTTGGGGATTGTTTTGTGAGGAATAAATTTGTTGGTATTTCAGCTCAGCTTTCTCCATGCATCGACTAAGGACTCAAGCTCAGAAACTTAGAATGAGCAATGAGAAGAAATTAGAAGAAGTGTAATGTAATGAGGAGATTTAGAATAGGCTTCAATATGGAAGAAGCATTTAAGCTAAGGCATGCAGGATAAAGTCATGGACGATTAATCATTTGAGAAGAAAAAAAGTGCATTCCAGGTAGAAGAATCAGCATATACAGAATCCTTGAATGATGCCTGGAACAATCAATAAATTAATGAAGATTAAGCGTGATGAAGTACAAAATGTAGGTAGGACACATTGAAAGATGAACTGACAGTGATAAACAAGGGCTAGATGCTTCAAGATTTTATAGATGATGTTAAAGATGTTAGTTTTATCCTAAGGAAAGGAGTGAGGATTGAGGATAATTGCATTAACTAAATTAAGTCTTTAAATAGGGGTGACTGGGTGGCTCAGTCATTTGGGCATCCAACTTCAGCTCAGGTCATGATCTTGTGGTTTGTGAGTTCAAGCCCCTCATGGGGCTCCGTGCTCACAGCTTGGAGCCTGGAGCCTGCTTCAGGTTCTGTGTCTCCCTCTCTCTCTGCTCCTCCCCTGCTTGCACTCTGTCTCTGTCTCTCTCAAAAATAAATAAACATTAAAAAAAAAAGAAAATGTCTAGATGGTTTCAACTATCAATTAAAGATTGATATAGAGTGAATAAAAATATCTAATTGGGTTGCCATAACTGTGGATCAGGTAAAGGACCGTGAGGGGTACATATAAATTGGAGGCATATATCAGTGAAGTGGAGGGAAAGATGTAGAAAAAATGAGTTTAGAGATACTTAAGAGGAAAATTCATTGAATTGTAGTGGAGATAAGGTTTTTAAGAGCAGTGTCTTGATTTCTGTCTTGCAAAACTGGTTGTATGATGGTGGTGTGAACTGAGATAAAGAACACTGGAAGAGGCAACCTTGTGTATATGTGTATGAGTGAGCGTGTGTGTCTTTGTGTATCTGTGTGTATGCTTGTGTGTATATACATATACACAGGGAGCAACTGGGAAGACAAATTATATATTTGTGTGAAGGTCCAGTTAGGAGAGGGAAGTAACACTAGTTATATTAACTCAGTGAATTTAATATAAAAAGTAAAAGATTGGGGCACCTGGGTGGCTCAGTCGGTTAAGCGGCTGACTTCGGCCCAGGTCATGATCTCGCGGTCTGTGAGTTTGAGCCCCGCGTCGGGCTCTGTGCTGACAGCTCAGCGCCTGGAGCCTGTTTCAGATTCTGTGTCTTCCTCTCTCTGACCCTCCCCCGTTCATGCTTTGTCTCTGTCTCAAAAATAAATAAACGCTAAAAATAAATAAATAAATAAATAAATAAATAAAAAGTAAAAGATAATGGTAACTAGATATTGAAGAACTGAGAAAAAGGACAAAAACAAAAATGAATGCTGAGGTATCATGGAGATAGTAACTGCAGAAAGCAGCTATCCCTCCTGGGAGTTGTGGAACTAATGGAAAAGTTTGGAATTATTAAAAATTAAAAGCATAAGGGGAAACCGTGAAGTTGGATCTCAAACTTCCAGATCTCAGACTTGCTTGACTGGTCCTAGTGTTGTGAGGTTGGGGGACAAGCAATGTGAGGACAGGACCACGTAGAATATGCTAGCTGTGGTACTGTTGTTTCTGAAGGGACCCAAAGGGACTATGTCTGGGGTTTCTGGAAAGACAACAAACTGGGATCAATTGCTGCTGCTGGTTTCAGTTGTCATTACCAGGATGAAAAACCAGTGTGAAGCTGACACTATCAGGAACTTGAAGGAAACAGCCTGGCATTGCTTAGTCCTCTAGTTTTCCAGTCCTCTCCAGCATCCCTGATTCACAGGGGCTACTAGAAAGTCATCTATCCCTTAGCCAACTCTATTTCTTTACAGCATTATTATTGCCAGATATTATATTATATATTTGTACATTTGTTTACTTTCTCTTCAGTGTCATGTAACCCCCCTAAGAATGTATTTTTTTGTTTTATTTACTATTCTTTCCTTAGTACTTGGAGAAATGAAATGCACCCAGTAGGTGTTTGATAAATATTTGTATGTTAAGGAATAAATGAGTCCTTACAGCTCTCTTTGATGCCAGCTCTTCATTCTGGGATCCTGACCATTGCTTATGACAGAGTCCCCACCAGTACAAACTACTACCTGTTGCTGACTTTGGCTTCATATACCATCTTGTCCGTAGGGGAAATAAAATTATATTCCATAATCTCATTTCACCTTTAGGTACTTGTTACTTACTATTAGATCTTTCTCACCATTTTACTGAAAATAGCTATGCAAGAATGACTGAACAGTGATTTTTTATGTGTACATATATACACACATGTGTATATATGTATTTATGTATATATATATACATGTATATATGTATACACACACAAACATATATATGTGTATATATATGTAAACAATCAATTATAGCATTCTTTAATTATAGTGTCTTAAAGTGGTAAAGATCATGGGCCCCCCAAAAAAGGAATTTTTCCAGATTTCATTTTTTATAAACTAAAAGCTTTGGTGATTTAGGCTTTTGTGTTTTATGTTGTTATAATAATCTCATAAAATTTTAAATATGTTTGGAGAGAATGAATGAAACTACTTTCTGCCAAAAAGACAATATATAACATCATGCAACATAATTTTATTGTTTCTAGTATTAGACAGTTTCCCTTGAAATATAATCTTCACTTTGAATAATAAACCAAGTACTCCCCCTGAAATACTCAAAAAATACTTCACTACTAATCATAAGATGTTTTGACAGTTCCATGTTTTATGAGCTGAACTGAGGCCACAGTGCACAGGATCTATAAAGGAAAGCATTCTCTGTGGGGGTCCATATATTTCACATAATGGTGGCATAATTTATTCTTTTCCGTTGTGAAAAGATATCCTGGCACAACTACTAACCAATGTATAAAACACTGAAACAGGCAAGTTGACATTTTTACTAGAGTTCTATGATCTCATAATTTTTTTCCTTGGCAGTACTTCCACTCGAGATCTTTAAAAGGTCCATTTTTTTTCTTAAATAGTCGCTTCCCCTTAACCTATTACTAATATTGGAGCATAAAATAATGTATAAATAATTTTGACCTTTTCCTGCAAGGTCTGATGGGACTTGGCAAGCCGTCCTAGAGTTAATAATGTTACAACATTTTTTGTTATAAAGTGGTAAATAGGAATACTTTTTCTATTTCTAAAACTTCTATAATTTTGAAGGACCTGAAGAAACTATTGGATCTAAGTAGAAAAATTCCTTTTTTTTGTTCCCTCTGGAAGCCACGTCTATCATTCTAGTGAATTATATTATTACAAAGTATTATCAGTGAGAAATATTTTAAATTGGAAATATACCACTGATACAATCTAATTATCATTATCTAAATTATACAGTTTAGAATGTTGGAGAAACTATTCAAAAAGTATTTTGGTATCTTTTTGCTGCTGGCTTCACAGTTTCTCTTTCAGTTTTAAGTGGCGTAGTTTATAGAATTCATTTCAGCTCAAAATGTACCTAATAGGTGTAAGGTATTGTCAGTCATAAGCAAAACAGTGTAATATTAGATAGAGTAAAACATCGTAAACCAAATAGATTCTGAATAATTTAACATTCTATTTGGTTAACAGAGGCCAGGGCATTGAAAGGACAAACTGGTGGCTGACTGCAGTCAGGTAGGATGCGTCAAGAGAGAGCTTTAAGAGGGGAACCATAGAGCACAGAGAGAAATAATATTATGGTAAGATACAGCAGGCAGATAATGCCAAATTAGGATAAGGTAGACTGTAAAGGGGGAAAAGCAAATTTCAAATAATTGAATATAGAAAATTATACGTAACAGAAAGTTAATAACAAATTGGTTTTAAGCCAGTTGACTGGAAAAACAGCAGTGCTAGTAGCAGTCAGGAGGATGGAGAAAGATGTTAATAGATGTGTTCAGCAGGAAGTGGGGGATTATCTGGGGTTTGAGAGAGATCAGGGATTGATTTGTTAATCCCTGCAAAGTTTATGATTGCTTTCATTAGAATTGTTGGGATGGAAATTTAAAGAAGGTAATTTTTTTTTTAGAAGATTGATTTTCAGTTTTTCTTTTTTCCCAAGTTAGAAGTGTTCTCTGTGTTCATTTTCTACATCACTTTGTACCACATTTACTGCACTTACTATTGTTTGTTTTGATTCATGAATATTTGTGAATTTAACTCACCATTCTATTTGTTTAAATGTTCCTGAGGGGAAGAAACATTTATTTAACTTTATATTTCCTTCAATGCCTTTAGTAATGCTTTCCACATAAAAAGAAGCAACAAATATTTACAGAACATAATAGAATAGAACACAACAAGAGCATTCCAAGCTGGAAATTCAAAGATAAACTGCCTAAATCCAACTTATCTTAAATTCACCAATAAAAGTGTGAAAATTCTAATGTGTTTATTTTGATTGCACCAGACTGAGAATTAAACATAGGACCACTTAAAAACAAACAAACAAACAAACAAAAAAACAAAAGTGGAAATATGAGAAATCATAAAATAAACGTGTAACTTTAGTTTCTCCATTTCTCCCAGCATATTTTCCTTAATTTTATATTGTGATATTTCTCACAAGACTACTTGTGCTGGTTAGCATGGTTCATAGTACAGGCATCAGATTTTTCTTTCCCCCTTTGGCCACTCTGCTTTTATTGGATAACGATGTCTCCCTTCCTCCTGTAGATATGGCTGCACCTATAGAGCTCAGCTGTTACTCCAGTAGTGTTCAACTTTGTACTTT
Organism: Panthera leo; assembly: GCF_018350215.1. Taxonomy (NCBI): domain Eukaryota; kingdom Metazoa; phylum Chordata; class Mammalia; order Carnivora; family Felidae; genus Panthera; species Panthera leo. The sequence continues at coordinate 44,515,723 of NC_056687.1, read as the reverse complement.
AACCTCTGCCACTGCCCTCCAGAATCACCTGCTAACCTAGTACCCATTGCACTCTGAGAAACATTGCTGACACCCTGACACCTAATGCTGAAAGTAGACATTAACCTGCATCAATGTGGCAGATTAGTGTGAGGCCAGCTTTCACCAAATCCTGTTATTTATTTATTTATTTATTTATTTATTTATTTATTTATTTATCTATCTATCTATCTATCTATCCATCCATCCCTCGGCTCCGGAGAGCACCTTCGCTTCCTAGCTTCTCTTGAAGTTAGCTGAGACACTGTGATTGAATTATGAGATTGAATTATGAGTGGAGGTGATATGCAGCACTTCTGGGCCAGGACAGTTAAGAGCTAGTATGCCATCTTTCCTCTCTTCCTCAATATTATGGCCCAGAAGATCATATGATCTAAACATTCTAGCTGTAAATTGGACAAAGACTTCCCAACTCACATCAGACTGATTTCTGTGTTTATCTGTTACATAGCATAGCCTACTTCTTGAAAGATATATGAGGAAGCATTTTTTAAAAGTATTATTAGAAAGATCTCAAAAAAGTTCTGAGTATACCCAAAGGTTTTAGAGAGTTCAGAATATAATCTTTTTCAACTTTTCATTCCTATGCTGCTTACTACACAACTGAGAGGTAACTCCATTGAGGGCTAAGCTAAATATTAAATCTGTATGATAGTGGCTGTATCATAAATAAAATTTCTCTTTAACTCAGAAGACTAAGGCTTGATATTAGGTCAGGTTTTGTCTTGTCTGTCTCTTTCTGCCCTAAGACTTCTGTATAAATAGAAGCTTCCTAAGAGATAAACATGTCCAGACATGCCTGGATCTTAGCAGCAACAGAACCTGGATGTACATTATCCTAGTGTATAAAAGACAAGCTGATTTATGGACACGAATACTGGTAAATGAAAAGTTTGAATAAATGCATATTATCTAGGTTTTGAAAGGCTTCTCAGTACATGTGAAATTAAGAACTACGTGTTAAAGTTTTCATGATTTCTTGGTTGGGATAACTTAATATTTTTTATCATTCTTTGAATAACACAGTAGATAGAAAATACTGAAAATAAAGAGTGACATATATGTTCTAGAATTATATGGATTATTTTACTAGTAATTTTTATAGCATATGTTAGCATTTGAGTTATATTTATATTCCCAGATTTAAATCCTATAAATTCCCAGTATTCATTTCTAAAAATATAAAGATACATTGAATTCAATATTTCAAAATTTTATGTTAATGTACCACATTTCTCCTTGTTAATAATCATTTGAATATGGTATTAATCAGCACAGTTCCAGTAATTTTCCTGATTAGGATAGTTTTCAGATAGTCAAAGCATTTTCTTTTCCCCTTGATTAAGAGGATTATGGGTTTCATCTTAATTGGTGGTTTTAAAGTCCATCCTTAAAAAATTTTTCGGGAGTAAAACATCTATTTTTCTTTCTCTTTTCCTCCAGTTACTTTAGAGAATGGAGCTCTCCTTGGTATCCCATTCCTCGATTCTACTCCCCCATCTTTCTGCTACTGTGTCTCATGTCTTCTGCCATAATAATATCCATTCTATATATTTTGTTCTTTCAGAGAGAGACCATGTCATATTATTTTTGTATCACTCATGTATATAACAATGCCTGACAAATAAGATCCTTAATACTTTTTTTTTAAAGGATGAGTGGGTGAGTTATCACGTACATGAGTGAAACTTTAAACACCAGTTTAAAGTGTTTCTAAGTCTATTACTGGAAAATGGAGCATGAAGAATCTAGGGCTAGATTAAATTTTTCTGACCATTTCTCATAGAACCATTCCATTACAACATTGGTTAAACTTGGATAAGCCTAGAAAAGACACATTAATACTTTCACACAGTCCAATTAAATTTGAATGATCTTTATTCACATGTCACTTTAGCAAGCTCATTCCTATGGTCACAACACAGAATTCATTTCTTGAAATCTCTCCAGCTCTGAAATGAATATTGCTTTCTTTGAACAAAGTTTTGCTTCTCTATCACTCTCTCGATATTAATAGCCTTCTTTTCAGATCTACCAAGTTCTCCACTTTCCTTTTCTAGTTGTTATTTCATTTTAAACTTCTTTTTCTTTTCTGTCCAGCCCAGATCCCATCATCTATGACATCAATTAATCTTTTTGCCATTATACACAATTCTATTGCCTTTCCTATCCATTTGTTCAGCTGTTCAGGGTTTGCAGAACATACTGCATGTTTGTTTCAAGGTAGTAACTCAAAATTCCTTTTAGATAAAATAAAGTGACTAATAATAAAGTGCCTAGATGCAAGTAAAATTTTTGTTCTCCAATTTCAAGAGGACTAGCAACTCCATCATCTATTTAGTTTCTCAGTACCTTCCACTCTTTCTTTAAGATTTTTATCTCATCATTTCCTCTTTACTTCCATTATGTAATCTTTCTTCCTGATTAGTTCATTAAGCAAGTGTTCTCTCCGCTTACAACTACCAACTTTTCTCCATATTTACCCATTGCTCTGTTGGTAAAAGAAATGTCCTTTCCCTTTATTCAAAACAAATATATCTACATTTTCGTTTCCAGCTCTTCTGGCATTACATCACATACTTCTACAACATTCTCTCCATGAGAGAAATTCAGCCTTTTTACTATTAAATAATTAAATAACAAAACTAAACTTGAAAATTAGAATGTGTGAATTTCAAAACTAGACCTGTCATTTGAAGAGACAAAAATTATTTTAGGGAACAGCTGTATGGGGAATACTTGTGCAACTTACTGATGAAGCTCCACCTCCAAACTGTTTCTGTAGAACAAATGAACAAGGCTTCTGTCAGCCCATTAATTGGCTTCTATATTGCCATTTGATCAAAAAAGATGTACTGTGATGTTTGCTAAATATTCTGGGGAAGAAATTCTTATGATTTTCTAACTGAACTTCACTGGGGAAGGAAACAGGATATTATGTTACAATATCTACCTTGAATGGAAAACTGGCTAAATATGGAGATTTATGGAAGGAGAAAGGAGATGAGAAAGAGAGATAGAAAATCTCTTCCTGGTGGCATAAGATATAATTTGAGCACCCTTTAAACCTTGCCTTAAATCCTTCTTAACCTTACACTTGAGTTATTTTGTGTTAGTCATTTGGAACTGGAAAAGAATTGAGTGATATAGTACTTAGTATGTATTTACTTGAAATTATTTACTGATTATTTCAGTTGAATCTAATTGTGAACCATTACTACTCAATTACTATAATTTTAAATACTCTTTTAGTATGTCATATAGTAAGACTCCTTTACAACATTTAAAACATAAATTTCCTGGCTACTTTCAAGTATTTATTTTACTAGATAAAATTTCATACTTAGATGTTTCCAAAACCTAGAAAAATAACAAAAATTAAACTAAGCAAAACAAGAAAGTAAACACAATGAATTCTGTTAAGGATCACGATGGATTTCCACACTCAATTGTTGGGATTTTATAATTTTATATTTATGCTGAAATATCTTACAGAATGATTTAAAAAAATTTTTAATGTGTATTCATTTTTCAGAGATGGAGACAGACAGACCATGAGCAGGGGAGGGGCAGAGAGAGAGGGAGACACAGAATCTGAAGCAGGCTCTAGACTCTGAGCTGTCAGCACAGAGCCTGATGTGAGGCTCAAACCCACAGACCATGAGATCATGACCTGAGCTGAAGTCAGAAGGTTAACCAACTGAGCCACCCAGGTGCCCCCAGAATGATTTTTTTTTAAGTTTATTTATTTCGAGAGAGAGAAACAAAGAGAGAGAGAGAGAGAGAGAGAACGTGTTTTCTGGGGAGGGGCAGAGAGACAGGGAGAGAGAGAATCTCAAGCAGGCTCTGTGCAGTCAGTGCAGAGCCCAGTTTGGGGCTCAAACCTATGAATTGTGAGATCATGACCTGTGTCAAAATCAAGACAGATGATCAGCCAACCGAGGCACCCAGGTACCCCCAGAATGATTTTCATATACTTATTTTATCCTTCTTTATGTCTCTCAGTAGAATTTTATGATCTGTCTATATAGGTATTTATATTTCTAGTTTTTTTTGTTATTGCATTTTCATATTATTGTCATTTTAATTTAAATACATTTAATTAATTAAGTTGTTGAATATAGGAAAACTGGAATTGGTAGGAGGATATATGAAAATTTGTGAGTGTCAGTGGATGGGAGGCTGCAGTGTGTTCCCATATTGAGAGCTCACAGTGAGTGGCCTTAAGGATATAGTTCCAGATTGCACCATAGAGTAGAGTGTTCAACTAAAGCCAACTCTGTTAGGAATTCTGTCCTCATCAGTGGTATCATATGGAGCAAAACTGCTCATTACTCAAAGAAAGTAAACAGGAATCAGTAATGAATGATTCTGCATGGGGCAGGGTTGGGATGGGTGAGGTGTTGTATTGCTTTTTCATTGGAAAAATTATAAGATCAAATGATAATGGATATAAGTTGTGGATAATTGGAATCATACCAATTCTGTGAGATTTAAAATTAAAACATAAGTGTGACATATATTTCTAAAGAATGTGATCAATAGAAGTTTTATACATGTCAGCCTAATTCTCATCCCCATGTATGTTGTTGGATGCTTTTATCCTAAATTCCTAAATATTAAGGGGAACAAACTAAAAGTTAACATAAAAACCATGCTCATTCTTTAAAGAAACTCAGATTTACATTGATTAAATATCTAAGTCACAAAGTGATGATATTGTGAATAAAATGGATGAGATTACACAATAGACAAGTTATTTTATTTTTACTTATTAAAGTAGAAATGGGGAATTATTTCTTATTGAATAAACACCTTTTAGAAGCTAGTAATCATTAAATAAAATGATGTTAAAATATTTTTCCAGTAATTTATAAAAGGGAATGAAAAATAATGATATAATATCTTGAGACACAAGAACGTAGTATACCGATTTGAATTATCTCTTGGTTTGCAGTTGAAATAACCTTTAGCACAGTGATATTTAATGTGAGAAGTATTGTAATATGATAATTTTGTATGTGAATAGGTTAAAAAGGCTTCTTAAAAATTATTTTGTTATCATTTTCCATGGCTTATGCACTTTGATAATTCCTTTTTCTTGAGTTTTGAGTATAAGAAATATCTTATTGCAAATGGGAAACTAATTTTTTACTCTTTCACATAAAATAGCCAATTTTGCTCCAAATTCTCAATATTTCACCTTTTATTTTCTCTGAATGAGTGAGCCTGAGGCATTTTTCTTGGCTAATTTGCAACAACATAAAAGAGAATATGTGGAGAGATGAACATTTCATCATGAAATCTAACCTTTAGAATTTCAACATAATGTGGAAACATGTTATGGAGGTAATTTGTTGATTTCAAAGTAGTATATGGAAGAGATTCTAGTGAATAGAGAGCATGAAACTAAAATCATAATGTCCTTATGTTTTTGATTTCTTGAACTTTATTCATAAATGTAACTGTCCAAAATAAATTGAATTCATGATTTATGTGATATTAGTATAATCCCTCCTGCTTTTCTAAAGTTAATGTCTTTGTGATATCTTTTTCTGATCTTTCATTTCTTTTTTTTTTTTTTTAACATTTATTTATTTTTGAGACAGAGAGAGACAGAGCATGAACAGGGGAGGGGCAGAGAGAGAGGGAGACACAGAATCTGAAACAGGCTCCAGGCTCTGAGCGGTCAGCACAGAGCCTGATGTGGGGCTCGAACTCACGGACCGTGAGATCATGACCTGAGCCGAAGTCGGACGCTTAACCGACCGAGCCACCCAGGTGCCCCTGATCTTTCATTTCTTTTAAACACACATTTTAGTACAGTTTTAGGTTTACAGAAAAATTAAGAAGATAATATACAGGTTCTTCTATTCCACATCTAGTTTTTTCTTATTAACATTTTGTATTAATATGGTATATTTGTTACAATTAGTGAAACAATTTTGATATACTATCCTTAATTATGGTTGATACTTTATTAAGATTCTTTTAGTTTCTCCCTAATGCTCCTTTCTCTTGTCTAGTATCCCATTTAGGATACTGTATTACATGTAGTTTTCGCATATTATTTGGAATTCTTCTGCATGGGAGATTTGTCTTTTCAATCATTTATGTTTGTTCCATATGGACTTATGGATATTTATTTTATACTTTGGGTATTAGCTTAATATTGTTTTATTTTGTTGATGAAACATTCCAACACTGGCCTTTGGGAAATGTGCCCTGTGGCTCCTATGTCTTTTTCACACCCCATCAATGTAGGTTTTATTTATTTATTTTTTGATTTGACTCAACAAGATGCTTCAGTCTCATCACATGTATTTCCTGCTCAAGTCCTATAGTCAGCCACTTCTCCAAGTAGCATGGTTTCTTTTACTGGGAAATGGTGTTAGAAATGAAGGTATTGGTATTAGGTATATTCTTTGCTACCAAGGTGTCCTTGCTTCTAGGCCAGCTCAGCTGACAGAACAAGAAGGTATATATGTGTATGTTAACATGTGTATATATACACATATCTATAAATATTTCTTTTTTTAACAATCTACATGTATATAAAACTGAATATGAGTTCATACTGATGGTCACAACTATAATGTATCACCACATGGATTGTTCTAGCCTCCTTTTGCTTATCTATAAATTCTCACCTCACCAGTAAGAACCTGGCTTCCTCCATCCACCATACATTTGGTTATTTGTTCAATTTCAACATATGTGTATAGCAGTATAAGAATTGCTTTCCACTGGAAAACTTTCTCAAGTAGAATACAGTGCTTATTTATAGTTTCTTTTACCCACTTGTTTCCAAAGTTACTTTGTCACCGCATCTCCCCATGCACACATCCTGACCTCTTCAGTGAGGTTGTTTCATACATATGAAATGCACTTAGCTTGCTGTATTAGAGTCATTATTCCATCCTGGCATCCTTCAACTTCCTAAATAATTGCATACATTATGTTTAAATCCATGTGCTGTAAAGTTCTATGGGTTTTGACAAAAGCACAATGTCATGCATTCCTCATTGCAGTATCATTTGGAATAGTTTTACATTCCAAAGTCCCCTGTATGTCACCTATTCAACTCTCCCTTACTTCTACCCCCAAATCTCTGGCAACCACTGATATTTCTTTAATTTTCAGAAATTTACATAATTGGAATCATATACTACATTGTATTTTCTGGCTGACTCTTTTCAGTTAGCAATATGCAGTTAAGATGCATCTATGTTTTCCATAGCTTGATAGTTCATTTATTTTTATTATTGAATAAAATTCCATTATATGGATGCATAATAATTTATTTACCCATTCACCTATTGAAGGATAACTCGGTTGCTTCCAGCCTTTGGCAACTATAAATAATGTTGCTGCAAACATTCACATCTAGGTTTGTGTGGGAAGACGTTTCAACTCAATTGGTTAAATATCTAGAAGGATTATTGCTGGATCGTTTGGTGTGGTATTTAGTTTTGTAAGAAACTGTGAAATTGTCTTCTAAATTGGCTGTACAATTTTGTATTTCTATCAGCAAAGACTGAGTGCTCCTGCTGTTCCAGATCCTCAAAAACATTTTGTACAGTCAATTTTTTGATTGGATGTTAGCCATTCTTAAAGGTATATAGTGGTGTCACGTTATTTTAATTTGCTGTTCCCTACTGACATATAATGTTAAATATATTTTCAAATACTTACTTGTCATGTTTGCCATATATTCTTTTTTGAGACATCTGTTCATACATTTTGCCCATTTAAAAAAATTGGATTGTTTGTTTTCTTACTGTTGAGTTTTAAGAGTTCTTTTCATATTTTGGATATTTGGATATAAGTCCTTTATAGGAGACATTTTAGAAATATTTTCTTCCAGTTATTGCCTTGTCTTTTTGTTCAGTGTCTTATAATAACAAAAATTTTTACTTTCAGTAAAGTCCAATTTATAAATTTTAAAAAACAGATTGTTGTTTTGATGTTGCATTTAAAAACTAATCACCAAAACCTAAATCATTTACTTTTCTTTTATATTATCTTCTAGTTGAATATATTTTACATCTTACATTTAGGTCTTTGATCCATTTTGAGCTAATTTTTGTGAAAAGTGTAAAGTCTGTGTTTAGTTTCTTTATTTTCCCCTTCCTTCCTTCCTTCCTTCCTTCCTTCCTTCCTTCCTTCTTTCCTTCCTTCCTTCCATCCTGTCTTCCTTCCCCACTCTCTTTCCCTTTCTTTTTCTTTCTTTCATATTCCAGCACTGTTTGTGTAAAAGACTATCCTTTCTTCTTTACATTGCCTTATTCGTTTGTCAAAGATCAGTGGACTGTATTTGTGTAGGTCTACTTCTGGGCTTTCTACTCTGTTCCATTGATCTATGTGCTTAGTCTTTCACTAATACCATGCTGTGTTGATTATTATATACTTTAATAGATCTTGAAGTCATATACCGTGTTAAGCCTCCAATATTGTTATTGTTTAGTATTATGTTGGACATACTGCGTCTTTTCCTCTTCCATATAAGCTTTAAAATCAGTATTTCAATATCTACAAAATACTTTGCTTGAATTTTGATTGGGATTGCATTGAATCTCTTGATCAAGTAATCAAGAATGACAGTCTTAACAGTACTATGTTCTAATCCATGATCATGTCATTTCTCTCCATTTATTTAGATATTTGAATTCTCTCATCAAAGTTTTACAATTCTCTGCATATAGATCTTGTGCATATTTTGTTCAGTTTCTGTCTAAGAATTCCATTCTTTTGATCTCTTATAAATTGTGATTTTCTAAAAAAATTCAAAATCCAGTTTTCATTGCCAAGATATAGGAATATAAATGACATTTGTATACTAACATTGTATGCTGCAACCTTGCTATAATCACCTACTAATTCCAGGAATTTTGTCATTATTTCTTTTGGGTTTTCCACATGGGCAATCATGTCAGCTAAGAACAAAAACACTTATGTTACCTCCTTCCAAATTTGTATACGTTTATATTGTTTTCTTGCCTTATTGTGGTAGCTAGGATTCCAGTATGATGGTGAATAAGAGTGATCAGGAGGGGAATCTTTGCTTATTTTAATTTTTTAAAAATGTTTTTGCTTTATTTTTGAGAGACAGAGAGACAGAGCATGAGTGGGGGAAGGGCAGAGAGAGAGGGGGACACAGAATGTGAGGCAGGCTCCAGGTTCTTAGCTGTCAGCACAGAGTTCGATGCAGGGCTCAAACCCACAAACTGTGAGATCATGACCTGAGCCGAAGTCGGATGCTTAACTGACTGAGCCACCCAGGGGGCCCTGCTTATTTTAGATCTTAAGGGGAAAGTGTCCAGTTTCTCACTATTAAATATGATGTTAGTTTTAGATATTATCAAGTTGCTGAAGTTCCCCTCTATTCCTAGTTTTCTGAGTTTTAACATGAATGGACATTATATTGTTAAGTGACTTTTCTTGTAACAATTGATGTGCCTATATGATTTTATTCTTTAGTCTATTGATGTGGGAGATTACATTAATTGGCTTTTGAATGTTGAACCAACCTCACATATGTGGTATAAATTTTACTTTTTGTGATCTCTCTCTCTCTATACACACACACACACACACACACACACACACACACACACACGCATATACACACATACACATATATATAAAACATTGTTAAATGCGATTTGCTAATATTACATCGTGGAGTTTTCCCATCTGTATTCGTGAGAGATATTGGGCTTTAGTTTTCTTTTCTTGCAGTGATTTTATCTGGGTTGGTATTAGGGTAATGTAACCTTCATAAATGAGCTGGAAATTTTCTCCCTGATTCCTGAAATAGATTGTAGAGAATTTGTATCATTACTTTCTTAAATATTTAGTAGAATTCATCAATGAAAACATCTGAGCCTGGTGCTTACTGTTTTGAAAGGTCATTAATATCAATTCACTTTATTTAGTAAATTTAGTCCTATATAATTCAAGTGTCATCTGAAAATTCATTCTAATTATTTTTTTTACTTTGCCCATTTCTGTTTTTCTCTTTTTCATGAGCATACAACAAACACATAAATACATGTATGTGTGTATGCATGAACAAACAAAAAACCTACCTTACATCCTATACCTCCAAAGTGGCACCCACATAGCAATGCATCTGCCCCAAGTACCCCAAATATGTTCATTCTATTCCACATATGCATCAGATTATTGTATTCAAAGGTGTCAGGCCAAAGTTTTCTTAAGATAGGCCTCAATGTTATTTCTACTTTTGTTCTAGTTTTCTGTAATTATTCTTACTTTGTAGATTTTGATGATTATGCTTTGCAATGCCAAAATTTCCTTTTGGTCCTTTATATATATTTCTTATAACTTTACTGGTATTCTATATTTAATGAGGCATTTTCATAACATTTTTCTTTAATCCTTTAAACATGGTTCTACATAAGTCTCTGATCATAGTAGTGGATGCTTCGAGATCTTTGTGTGAGTCCAATATCTGGATTTCTCTAAAAGGCGGTTTTTATTGTCTGCTTGTTTTTCTGTGAATAGCCCATACTTTCTTTTTTCTTGTGTGTTTTATAGGTTTTTTTAACGATGTTTTAGATAATATATTGTAGCAATATAGGGGCGCCTGGGTGGCTCAGTTGGTTAAGTGTCCAACTTCAGCTCAGGTCATGATCTCGCGGTTTGTGAGTTTGAACCC